>NC_090922.1:741529126-742174083 GCF_040938575.1 Ambystoma mexicanum
TGTAAATGAAATATTACTCGGGCACACCCAGATGTGGGCTACACTGACCCACTGAACAGAATTTCGCCAAACCAAGCCACATTTGCGCAGAAACAGCAAAATGGTTGCACTGGCTCCTATGAGCACCATGGCCTTAAAACTGCATTTTGCATTAACAAAAACATGCCTGCAACATTTTACCAAGCATACATTGGGCCGAATGGAACAAGGGAACACACTGAGGGAGCGTGCCAGTGTGTTCTGACATATACAGATGGAATAAAGTGAAAAGACAGCACTGCTTTGTTGCAAGCCCAAAATCTCCATTAAAAAGGAAACTTTTTCACCTTTAAAAATGCTGCTCTGATGCTATTTCCATCTGTTTTTCCTGCCAAACCAACTCTGAGAAAAATCAACAAAGAGCTTCAATTTTCCCACACAGGAAAACACGTTCATTTTATTTACAATGTATCAAAGCTCAGTAGGTCAAAGAAACTCCAGCTATCTGAGCCATGTCAATTTCAATACCTCTGTGCTTCAAACAAAACTCCTGCATACAAGGAAACAACTATAGCTGCAAGACAGTGTGGGAATCCAGAGGGATATGCAGCATCACATTTAAAAAGAAATGCCAGCCTTTCACCACACGTGTAAAATGGGCTTTGCAAACTCCAGGAAGAAGGCCTGTTTTAAAAGTAAACTGTAGAATGAAAGCCTGCCATTATCTAGCAATGTGAATGGGTTTGTTGCTGGGTAAAAATACGCACATGGGTTATTTTATTCAATTGGCTTGTTTAATTCAGGACCAAATATAAGAAAGTAAAACTGTTAAACCATATTGGCTGGATTTTGCAAGTTCCAAAAGAAAAATAGGTTTCTGCTTGGGGGGATGCTACAGAACAAGAGGGCCTCTCCCAGCAGATGCTAACATCCCAGTGATAATTATTAGGTTGGACAGAATCTAGTCTAGGCTGAACCCACTGACAATGGGATTTCTAGGACAAGGAAGTGCAAAGTCGGGGGCAAAAAACATTCAATCCAGATGGGAAACCCCCACCTTTCTCTGGAGGAAATGACAGCTGGTGGCAACTGAAGAAAGAAAAAATGGGCAATTGACAGACAAAAGACTGCCATTTGCTCCCAAATACTATTTATGAATAAGAATGTAAAGACTTTTATCTCTGCAGCAAGACTTTGTAAAATTGTAAAATTTTGCAGTTTGAAAGTGATTTTTTTGGGCTTTCATTTAAGACACGTTAGACTTCACGGACCCTTTGGGAATGGAAATGGCAAAGAATCGGGGATTAAAAGGAAAGTATCCATGATGCCAATGCACATTTTTACACTTACATCCCTTATGTTAATCCACACATGTGTATAAAATTTTTGAATTTTATGCCTAAGCGTTCATACTCAAAATTACCAAAAAGTCTTAGAAGGGCGAAACAAATGACTCACAGATTGTAGGGTTGGAGTGTTATGCTCTACATAAAATATATAACCTGTGTATATAATTTGCTAAGAGATGTCAACTGTTCCGTTTGTGGAAAAATCTGATTTTGGCTAACATAACTGTGGGAGGGTTTTTGAACATTGTAAACTCACACCATAAATTTGCCCTCCTGCTTTGAAATCCAACCAGTTGAGAGTGAGGCAGAGACTAGCACTCCTGGCCAATCCCTTCAGTTAGATGTGTGCTTAGCTAAGCCTGCCGAGCCATGTACTTGGATGATGTCACTGTGCATTATAAAAAGGAGTCCCTGACAAGACTCTAGACACACTCTTCCTGATTATTCTGTGGCCGCGTTCCTGTCTCATTCATCCTGCTGAGTCCAAATTCCAACTACAAAGCCAAAGCATTGCTGACCCTACTCCAGGGCCCACTGCAAAACACAAGCAGTGCTGATCATATTCCCAGCAAGGCCATTGATCCAGAATCAACCCACTAATCTCCCATTAAAAAGGGGAGAGCTGTGGTATTCCTTGGGAAGCATCCTGAACCAATCTGGCCTGCTGTTCACTAACTGCTTGCCCACTAACTGCATCCAGAGGTACCTGTGCCATCCAGTGACCAGAATTACCATCCGGTGACCCGACCTGCCCATTTGTCTTTGCCCAGCTGTCCTTTGCCAGGAGTGCTGCTGTGTAGTGACCAGAACCATTGACGGTCCAAAATCACAAAGTAAAACTAGACTGTAAGTGTAATACCTACCCTATAGAAATCCATAGTCTACTTCGTCTTGTAGTTGTCCTGATTCCACTCTCTAAGCCATCATATCCTTATCCTGGTAACTCGTTAAAACTGTCAGAATTCTCTGTGTTCTTGCCCTTGATCTCCAACCGTTAGCGCCACTTTTCTCTTCATTCCTGCCTTGCCTTGATCATAAAGTCATTAGCGATATTTTGATCAAATTAAGGGTTACAATTGCAGCATAACTTTGATATTCCGGGATGACGTTCCTCTTTTCTTAGCCATTAAATCTAGCTTAAGTAAAACCGATTTCTCTTTTTCACTGCTATATTTTCCTAAAAACAAACCTCACTCTACCTTCCAAATCTATCTAAATTCACCAGCTAGAGACCTATTTTCACCTCTATGTAGTAACTGTGATATAGATCTATCGCTCAGCCCAAAAACCGTGTTAGGCAGAATCATATGCGGTACCCTTTGGGAACACCACACACAATTAAGGCTATAAGTGACAATACAAATTCACCTTTGGTACAAACCTGTACTACACAGTAAAGTGGTAGCGATGGCTGAGCAGCCAGACTTATCTCAAGAGTAAAGTGAGCACTATCAATAGTTACACAAAGGACAGCAGTAACTATGGGACAAACAAACACTGACTCAAGGTACACATCAGTTGTAAAACAGTCCACTAAAGTAAAGCAGTTGAAAAATCACACCATGAATTTACTACACACCACTCAATAGATTCTGGGCAAGTGTTATGCTTGAGCTGAAACATGGCGCTGGTGCGCAGTGTAATCTGGGGGCACTCAGAGCCATAATGGATATTTACTTCATGCCGCAATGAAAAGCTGTACTCATTTTGCTGAAAGCTGAATTTACTTTGCTGAAGAAAACATGCTTTCCAAACCTGGTATGTAGTCAAGGACATTCTGCTGGGAAAGCTGGCTTTTTTATGTCTTGTTATGAGTTATGGGACTGTTTTCCGTGTTCTTAGAGGAGGGAAGCACTTTGCTCCTTGAGGTTACTATCGGTTGACCCAGCTGGCAACCAACGGTTGCCCATAAATGCGCAAGTGCGTTGCCAGAAGCTTCGAGAAATTACCACCCCTTTTTGAGGAGTGCATATATGCGGAACTCCTCAACGGTCAGACGGGACCTCAGTTGGAGGGGGGACGCCTTTGTCCGGCATACCTGTGGGCTGTTGTGCTCTCGGCCTGGCTGTTATCGGGGTCTTCCAGCTGCTTCTGGCGAGATGAGGGATTCAGTTACGCCCACGGTGATGTATTTTCTTTTAAATTCTCTGTCTTTTCTGTGATTTATTTTTGTGTCATCACTTGTTGCTTCCAAGCTTTGAATAAGTAGCCGTATAAGTGCTCATTATTTTCTAACCGTGTGTGTGGTTGTAAGTCATTGCGTCGTCTACCTGCATTTAAAGTATTGGCTCTGCAATTGCGCTGGTGATTAATGACTGTCCGTGCACTCTGGGCGAGCAATACATTTTGGCGCTGTGAGCAGGGTATTTGTGATGAATTATTCCAAATGTTAAAGAATCTGTTTGAACACAGATAGGCTTTGTTTACATTGCAAGCGAAAGTAATTTGGCAGCAAGTGTTGGACTGTGTTCATTTTTTTTTTCTTTTCTTCTTTTTTTGGTGTGTGCGTGCCTGCGCGAGTGACTGCACTGTGGAAAGGAAAAAAAAAAAATATATATATATATATATATATATATATATATATATATATATATATATAAAGAGGTTTTGTACATTATTACAATGATTAATAGTTTGTTCAGGAAAAAGAGTGTTCCCGCTGGCAGTGAATGTTCTGATGTTATCATTCCAGGCTGGGCTAAGAGCCCATATGATAAATTGGCCCAGGTGTGGGCATGCGGCGTAGGGCTAAGTGAAACATGGGATCAGGGATTGAGAGATGCTGATCCGTCTGATGTAATGTTGTGCTTACAACAAGTTTCAGTGGAAAGGGGAAGGGAATGCACTGCGCTGGGTAGGCGGGGTTGGGTCCTCCAGCATGCCTATAGGAAAATACATCAAAGGAATTGAAAAATGATGTTTTGCGATTGGAAAGAGAGCTGGCTGCAGAAAGGCAGATTGCGTTAATGTAGCAGATTCAAATGAAACTTTTTAAAGATAAAGCCGACACATACCAACCGAGGCCGAGAGGGCAGCAGTCAGAGTAGCCCGGTATAAGTATAGGAGAAGACGGGGAGGGGTCAACCAAAGAAAGGTGGCAGCTGTAATGGCTACCGCCGGTGTGGACTGGGATCCGGATAATTGGGATGGTGACATTTTTAACTCAACCAGTCCAGAGAGTAGTTCGGCAAATGAGTCAGATCCCAAAACAGAATTTAAACAGAAGACAGTGGTGGCTAAGCCAGTTAGAAGAGGGTGAGCCGGGCGCCACCCGCAGAATCCTGCGGGCGGGGTTGTGGATTTAACCACGCTGGAGGATTACACCCAGCAGGAGGTTGGGGTAATTATTACCCGTTTGAGGCAAAAATCAGGGGAACCTTTATTGACATGGATGGTGAGGTTGCTAGATGGGGGTGCTGCGGGGTTGTTGGTATATTCCACGGACTCACCGTATTTTCTACCTTTGTCAACTGACACCAATGTACAGGAGGTCTTAAGGGCAGGGCCGCCCCCTGATGAGAATGGCCAAGATTCACAGGTGTCTTTGTTGCACCTAGCATCCCAAGCATGTAACCGTAAATACCCCATTACCACAGATTGGCCTAGCGAGGAAACAAAGTGGTATACTTTAAAAGAGGCAATTCAAAAGGTCTGAGAGCATGCTATGAAAGAGGCAATTCACGTAGATGCTCCAGGACACATGGGGGCCATGCCGTTCTCAGTTTCAACTAGAAACATGGTGATCAGAACTGCACCACCCGCATACAAAAGTGTCATTATGACTTTGCTTGTAGGTATGACGGGCAAACCCACTGATGAGGTAGTGGATGCCATTCGGCAACTGGCAGATTTAGGGGAGTGGGACAAGAGTGATGACAAGCCCCGGGAGAGAGAGGGGCGTAGTGAGAGAAGAACTGAAGGCAGGAGGCAAGATAGTAGAGACTCCCGAGTGTCCAGAAAGGACATGTTTTTGGCTTTTTTAAAAGATGGTGTAGCACGAGAAGAAATTGATGCCATTGAAACTAGGGTAATGTATGAATTATACAAAAAGAGGGGGCTACCTCATCTTCTGCTCCTCCTGAGGAAGAACAAGAAGAAGGGTCTATGGGGACACCTTCCCCGTACCAGCCAACATACGCTGATTTGAGGAAGGTGGTGAGTGCAATGCTAGAGGCAGAGTCAAGTCACACTCAGTGAAAATTTGACTAGGGTTACGGCCAAGCTCCGGCAGCGTCTGCTCGCATAAGAGTTGATAGGCGGCCCCATGTAAATGTTAAGATTTTTTGGGGGCCAGGAAATACGCAAGGGGTGCGAGCATTGATAGACACCGGGACGGAGGCCTCTCTGATTCATGGCAATCCAGCACGATTCAAAGGCAGACAATTTACTATTACAGGTCTCGGGGGAAAGGAGACCCCCGCAGTACAAACTGAAGTGGAGATGAAAATAGGCAGTTTGAATAGGCAGAAATACCAAGTGTTGATTGTCCCAATACCTGAGTACATAATTGGCTTTGACATTCTGGAAGGGTTGACTTTGGGACTGGGAGGTAAAACGTACCAGTTTGGGGTGAGTGCAGTGACCTGCACACCCATTACCGTAGGCAAATTGAAGATGCCCCCAGTGCAAGTGCCTGTGGCAACCAAGCGGGTAGCAATGAAGCAATACTGCATTCCTGGGGGGCACCAGGAAATTTCAGACACCATCAAAGAGTATGTGGAGGCGGGTGTGTTACGCCCTATCACTACCGCATGGAACAATCCTCTCTGGCCTATCAAAAAAGGGGATGGGTCTTGGAGGATGACGGTGGATTACCGTGAGTTGAATAAACACACTCCTCCCTTAGTTCCCGCGGTCCCAGATGCCATTACCTTGATTGAGACTGTCCAAAAGTTTGAGGGGACTTGGTATGCAGTGGTAGATTTAGCCAATGCATTTTTCTCTGTGCCAATTGCTGAAGAGTGCCAAGAGCAGTTTGCATTTTCTTGGAGTGGGCGTCAGTACACCTTTACAAGGTTACCTATGGGGTACATACATAGCCCGACTATCTGTCACCAGCTGGTGGCAGAACACTTAGGCAAGATACTGTGTAAACCTGACATACAAATCTCTCACTACATTGATGATATTTTGATTCAGGGTCATTATGGAAGAATTGAAGAAGGAAGGGTGGGAGATTAACCCGAATAAAATTCAAGGCCCAGCTGCAACAGTGACATTCCTATGGATTCAGTGGCATAATGGGCATCGAGAAATGGTGCCGAAGGCCCTACAGAAAATACTTGAGTTCACCACTCCAATGAACAAAAAGCAAGCTCAGCAGTTTATATGGCTGTTTGGGTTTTGGAGACAGCGCATTCCCCATTTAGGGCAGATACTGGCCCCCCTCTACAAAGTGACACGAAAGAAATATGAGTTTCAGTGGGGGGAAGAGCAGCAGAAAGCATTTGATTTGGCGAAAGACACCGTGCAGCAGGTGCTTGATCTCTGGCCATTGAAGGAAGGCAAAGTGGAATTGAATGTGTCTGTACAAGACAATTATGCTAACTGGAGTGTGTGACAGAAACAGGACAGGAAACGTGTGCCATTGGGGTTCTGGAGTCGTAAGTTACCCGATGCTGGTAACTCATACACTCTGTTTGAGAAGCAGTTGCTGGCATGTTATTGGGCCCTTGTTGATACCGAGCAAATGACGGTGGGCCATGATGTATTAATGAGGCCAGAAATACCAATTATGCAATGGGTACTAAGCTCTCCCAAAACACATAGAATAGGACATGCTCAAGAAGCCAGCATAATTAAATGGAAATGGTACATTCAAGACAGAGCCAAATCAGGGAAGGGTGGAGTTGAAAATTACATGAGCAAGTAGCCAACATACCACCCTCAGATTACATATCACCGGAAGTGCCTGAAAAACGTCTCCCGTGAAATGGGGAGTACCTTATGGCGATTTGACTGTGGAGCAGACAGAGCATGCCTGGTTCACGATTGGCACAGCCCGATATGTGGGAACCGAGCGATACTGGAAAGCGGTGTCGTACAATCCCAAGACAAAAAATATTTTGACAACATCAGGGAAAGGGAAGAGCAGTCAGTTTGCAGAGCTTTACACAGTTTACCAGGCATTGACACAAGAGACCCCTGGCCGATGTCATTTGTACAAGGATTCATGGTCAGTGGCGAATGGGTTGGCGGTGTGGTTGCCAACCTGGCAAAAGAATGGGTGGAAGATTCATTCAAAAGAGTTGTGGGCAAAAGAACTGTGGCAAGATATTGCAAAAATGTTATCACAAAGTGAAGTCACTGTGTATCATGTGGACGCGCATTGTGCTACAGACTCATTCGAACGCTGGTTTAATTCTGTTACAGATGAACACACCAAGATTTCATATGTGGATGTGGAGGCTCAGGAAGACGATTTGGAGGGTTTGGCCAAGTGGGCTCACCAGAAATGTGGGCACCTTGGAAAAAAGGCTACTATCAGGTGGGCACAAGCTCGAGGAATCAGTATTCCTTTAGAGGTAGTGAAAACGATCATTTTGCAATGTCCAGTGTGCCAACACCAACAGCATAGGCCTATCCCTCAGATTGTTCGGGGTACATTGCAAAGAGGAAAATTACCATGTCAAATTTGGCAGATCGATTATATCGGTCCCCTGCCAATCAGTAAAGGTTGTCAGTATGCATGCACTATTGTGGATAGCTACTCAGGATACATGATGGTTTTGCCGTGCACGCGTGCCACACACTGAACACCATTAGGTTGTTAGATCAGATCATCTTGCATTACGGAGTGCCTTTGCAGATTCAAAGTGACAATGGGTCACACTTCAAATGCAAATTGATTGATATGATATGATATGGCATTTGTAACGTGCCTATACACAAGTATTTCAAGGTGCGACGAGGCAGGGGGGGACAAGGGGAGAACAGACAACGATCCTACTAGGCCAGGTGTCATTCAGATCGCGCAAGTGCAAGGCTAGGGAGACTGGGAAAAGTGCAAGGGGAAGGGGAGAGGTGAAGTGCAGTACATGGTTAGTAGAATACAAGATAAGTAATAGGTCCAGCTGGTGGCAAGTGCAAGGAGAGTGCAGTACATGGTTAGTAGAATACAAGATAAATAATATGGCCAGCTGGTGGCAAGTGCAAGGTAAGTGCCGGGAGAAGGGGCTGTAGGATACAGAGACAGTCCCGTAGTGCAGGTAGGCAGTGCAGGGAAGAGTGGCTGGGCCAAGGACCGAGATCGGTGAGTGGCCATTTGCAGATTCAGTGCAGGTTCAGTGATTTTAGCAAGGGAGAGAGGGAGAGAAAGCGGAGGCAAAGAGGAAGGTTTTGAGGTGCTTCCGGAACCGGAGATGGTTCTCCTCAAGTTTCAGGGAGGCAGGAAGGCTGTTCCAGAGGGAGGCCCCTGCTGTGGAGAGAGATCTACCCCCAGCTCGTTGCTTGAAGAAGCGGCTGACCCTGAGGTAGTTGGAGGTGGATGAGCGAAGAGCTCGAGAAGGAAGATATTTAGGAAAAGAGAGTTGAAGGTATTTTGGCGGGAGGGGAAGAGGAGGCCGAGGGTAGCCTGAAAATGAGCTGGGTATCATCCACATAGCACTGAAAGTTGGGACAGAGAGCGGCAATGTGGTGAGCAAGAAGTGCCAGGTACTGGTTGAACAGCCAGGGGGAGAGGTTAGATCCCTGGGGGACACCACAGGTAGAGAAAAAGATGTCAGAAAGGAAGGAACCCAGTTGGACCTGGGAGGGTCGATTGGAGAGGAAGGAGGTCAGCCACGCCAGAGCCTGACCAGTGATACCCAGGTTATCACGGAGACGGATGAGCAGGATGGTGTGGTTGACAGTGTCAAAGGCAGAAGAGAGGTCAAGCAAAATGAGAACACAAGGGGTGTTAGAGTCAAGGTTTGAGAGCAGGCTCTCACGGATGTTCAGGGGAGCAGTTTCCGGCCTTCTGGCAGCTCTGAAGCCAGACTGATGTTCATGAAGACTACCAACAGATTCAGCATGGAGATTAAGCTGGGAGATGGCCGGTTTCTCCAGGAGCTTGCCCAGGAAGGGAGTGATAGAGATTGGGCGATAGTTAGCTGGGCAGGAGGGGTCAGAAGAGGGTTTCTTAAGAAGTGGGTGCACAAGAGAGTGCTTGAGGGGGGATGGGAAGACTCCAGAGGCGAAGGAGTGATTGCAGAAGTCAGCCAGGGCAGGCGCCAGGGAGTCGATGTGGTCCTTGATAGTTTTGGAGGATCATGGAACATGGGTGGACCTGTTTTGACGAGACTTTCATAGATCGGACTTGTCTCGAAACCTCATCAGCAGAAAAAAGGGGAAAGGCAGAGAAGGAGGGAGGAGGGGTGGCTGCAGAAGGGCCAGAGAGAGAGCAGGGAATAGAGGAGGGGAGGTGATAGGAGGGGAGTGAGGACAGGATGTCCTGAGTTTTTGAAATGAAGTGAGAGGCCAGTGCCGTGCAGAGGGCCTGGGAGGGGACAGGAGAGGTGGAGACTGCAGCAGGTTTGGCCAGCTCCTTGCAGATTCTAAAGAGTTTGGCCGAATTGTTAGATGTCGCAGAGATGCAGGCTTGGATAAGGGCTCTCTTCTTAGTGAGAACGGAGAGCCGGTATTGCCTTTGGAGCAGGCGGCAGGCCAGTTTGTCAGAGGATGAACATGAAGCACGCCATTTCCTCTCTGCCACCCTGCACTTGCGTTTAAGGGTGACGAGTCGTACCAGGAGTTACATTTGGCTTTGGGCTTCAGGCCAATTCTCATGACAGGGGCAAGGGGGATTAAGAAATATTGTCAGGAAAAGAGCATTGAATTGCTCTATCATGTGCCTTATTACCCTGCCGCTTCAGGGCTGATTGAACGAATAAATGGTTTGTTGAAAGAACAGCTGCGCAAATCTGGAGATGGCAATTTGGCAGGCTGGCATGATTGTGTGTTTGATGCCGTGCAAGTGCTAAACAATAGGCCTGTGAATGAGCATGAAACTCCTTTGATGTGGCTAATGACTCCTGCTTTACAGATTCAACCCAACTCAGTTAAAGAAACCCTAGTATATTGGGAAATTACACTGGGTTCTTTAGCTCCCTATCGGGCGACTCCAGAGTCAGCAGGGGTAGACTTGTATTCCCATGAGGAAATCAGATTAGACCCAAGAGGGATTGTTATAATTGAAACACGGATTGGAGTACAAATTCCCCCAGAGCATATGGGATGGATTGCCCCTAGATCTGGCCTAGCATTGAAGGGAGTTCAAGTGTTGCGAGGGATAACTGAGCTCTGTTGAGGTCGAGCAGGAGCTCCCTCTCCCACTAGCTGCAGGAGCAGCTCCATGTCGCCTGAAGCCCTGCCTGTTCATAGGTAAGCCTGGAGGCTATACCTCTGCATTTAGGCATCCTCTCCTCATCACATCGAAAATCGCCCATTTTTTTCATTATTGAAAGCCTTCAGCTTGTGCAGCCACAGCAAGCTTATCAGCCCCCTGCACTGCATGGATACCAAAAACGAAGCTCAGAACACCTAGATTTGCTATTGCAAAAACACAAGGTTTTTGCCTTTTAAAATTGGCCGCCGCCTTTTCCTCTCACCTACTCTGCCTTGTTGTGAAGCCCCAGTAGCCTGCTGCCCTGTGATTGGTTGTCCGCCACATCTTAACCAATCGGGGTGCACCGGCAGGCGAAGCCGGCCCCCGACGAAGGCAACAGACAAAGGCTACCCCTGACTGAGCCTGGCTGAGCGCAGCCAGGCGCAAGGCGCTGTCCCTATGCCCAAAAATGTATATATCTCATCTGGCCTGTAGCACCCTTCCTGCTACCCCAACCACCTACAATGTAAGGTAATCTACGCTACTTGCACTACCTTTGATGTACTTCAGTGTCTTTGAGATACAGCGCTCTGCCTATCATCTAAAGTGACCGCCTCAGCCTGCAAACAACGTGCTCATCTTCAGCACCGCTTCCTAACACGTGCCATATTGTATATGTTTTCCTGCTATGCTCCCGGATTGCACTTGCCTCTGACTAACATGTGTGCCTCCTGAATTAATCTGCCTATATCCTGCATTGTCCAAACTTGTTGCTCACATATTATGATCTGCTCCACATGTTTTGTCACACTGCTCTTCTGCCTGATAATGCTTCGTCGCACCATGCCTCTTTGATGTCCCATACTCTGGAATGGTTCTCTAGACTGCTCCCTACTTGACCTCGCCTGATGTATACGTAGTGTACTAGCATAACCTATCGATTGCCTCACTACTGTCTGGTACCCCTGCCTTAAACGTGGCATTGCTCTTTGCCCTGACCTATTTAGACCCTTTGCTCGCTAGCTACTGCACCCTGTGACCTATCTGAGACCCCTTTGGTCGCTCGCCATCGTGCCATTTAAAATTGCCCATAGAATGCCTTCCTAGTAACTATATCTAGATGATTTGAAACGGTCTTGATTTTGGTCATAGCAGTGATCCACACTCATAGTATTCTTGATTCTGCTCAACTGTTTTTACTACTGCAGTTAGAGTGCGGGAACTGTCAAATTTAGGTGCACTCTGCTGTATGCATCTTAGTCGCTGCTGGGATTGTCAAATCTAGGTGCTCTTGCTATGCACACTTTTAGTTGCTGCTGGGACTGTCAAATTTAGTAATGTTGATTTTGCATTGCCCTAGCTAATATCGACCCTGCCTATTGTTGATTTTGCATTGCCGTAGCTAAATTCAATCCTGCCTAATGGTGATTTTGCATTGCCCCAGCTAAAATCAAACCTGCCTATTGTTGATTTTGCATCGCCCCAGTGGCAATTGCACTTGCCCATAGCTAAGAAGCTTACCCCCTTTGTGTTCATCTACCATGCTCCTTAGGGTGCTCCTCCTTTTACTGTTCCAGTCGCCGCCATCTGAAACAACAATCCTCACTCAGCCACGCACATACCTGACACGGCCGATTCACCCTCAGCCACCTGACACTATGTCTCGCCTCAGTCTTGGCCCACAGACCCTGCGTATGGCGACCTCCGCTATGTCACCCACCTCAGGCCTCCAACACCTCACTACCGACCACAATCCCTACCTCAATGACCCAGCCCTTTGGTTGGAACACTTTGCTAGCAAACCTACGCCAAACCAACCGTGCCCTTCATCTCTTAGAAATAAAAGATTAGGCACCAGATTCCGTATACGCCCTACCCGCTGCAACCTCTCCAAACACACACAACACACACTCCCGGGCCCACCCTCGGCCCTCAACAACAGCAAACCCCCCTCTACAGAAGTGAAACTGCCTGTCATCAAAGGCGCCCTTATCAACGCTAGATCCCTCCCAGCTCACGCTTTAGACATAGCAGACCTTATAACATCGTCAGATCTTGATTTCATTGCCATAGCTGAAACCTGGCTACATGCTGCCTCCGGTCCTTCACTGTCCCTTGCTATACCACCTGGCTTTAGCATATTGAGATGTGACCGTACCTCTGCCTCCCACTCTAGAGGTGGGGGCCTTGCCATCATCCATAAAATCACTTTGGACCTAAGAGTAACGACCAATACCAAACTTGAATCAGCTGAGCTATTGTCAGTCAAACTCACGTTAACACCCAACCAAACAGCCACCCTCCACCTAATTTACCGGCCCCCAGGCCCTGCACCCTCCTTTGTCGGCGACATATCCACCCTCCTCCTTGACAACGCTAAAACCAATTCACAAATCATCATCCTGGGCGACCTCAACTTGGGACTAGGTGACCCTAAAGATCCTATTGCACTTGATCTGGAAAACTCCCTCTCCAACTCTGGCTTCACCTCGCACATTCAAGAGCCTACACATTCTAAAGGCAGGACCCTTGACTGGCTAGCCAGCTCTAATTGTAAGATCAATGTACTGGCCATTACCCCCTGCCTCTGGTCAGACCACCACATTATCACCTTTAATATTGAAGCCGCCCGCCGCATCCCAACCGCGATAGCGCCGGCTCTCCCGACCAGAAACAAAAAGGACATAACCAAAGAGAAACTCCTCCCTCTACTACTCCCCTCACTTAAAATAGCTACTGATTCCTGTAACGACCCGACTGCCTTAGCTGACATCTATAACTGCAGCATGCTGACAGCTATAGATTCTCTGGCCCCCATCAAACTGAGGAAGGCCAAACCATGTGCTCACCTGAACTCTTGGTTCACCCCACAGCTAAGAATACTCCGTAAATCCAAACGCTGCGCCGAAAACCGATGGAAAAGCCACCCTTCTGACGTGCATAAAGACAGCTTCCTCCTGGCCTCGCTCACTTACAAAGCAGCCATTATAGAGGCAAAAAAAGAATCCCTCAATAATCGCATTCTGCATGCTGATTCCAACTCCAAGGAACTATTTAAGATTTTAAAAGAGCTTGAAACCCCTGTTACTCCCCCTGACACCTGCATTAAAGACAGCAAATGGTGTGCCAACATTCAGGCAGCGTTACTGAATAAAATCACCATGCTTCAATCTAAAATCACAGCCAAACATGCTAGCCTGAAACTGGACAATCGCCCTCCCATCCCAGCATGGGCCCTCCCTCCTGACGTCCCCAACTGCAAACGATTTGCCTTCTCACCGCTCACCATTGCGGAGGTAGAAAACATTATCCTGACGATCAAACCGTCCAACTGCCAGGGCGACCCCTGCCCTTCCCCAATTATTAAGGAGTCCGCCCACGACCTGGCCCCATTTATCACATCCTTCATCAACGCATCCTTCAAAACAGGAACTGTCCCCGACAACCTTAAGGATACTTGGGTGATCCCCTTGCTCAAAAAACCTTCCCTCGACCCTAGCATACCCACCAACTACCGACCCATCACCACTGTCCCGTTCCTGCTAAAAATCCTAGGCCATGCAGCATACCTGCAAATCCAAGAGCACTTGGAAGCCAACAATCTTCTAGGCCTTAGACAATCTGGTTTCCGACCCAAACACGGAACAGAGACAGCTCTACTTGACTTAAAAACCCAAATCGAAGTATTAAAGGACAATGGCAAACTTGCCTTATTACTCCTACCTGACCTCTCTGCGGCCTTTGACTTGGTCAGTCACCAAATCCTATGCAAGCATCTTCACTCGGCCGCCCATTTCTCACCATCAGCCACTGCCTGTATCAAATCATTCTTGAGTAATAGATCTATGCGGGTCTTCTCTCAATCTGCAGCTGCAGATCCTTCCCCGATTCATTGCGGCGTCCCCCAGGGCTCTTGTGTGTCACCAACGCTCTATAACGTCTTTACAAAACCACTTTTTGATGTACTTGACTATCTGGGTGTTTCCTATACGAACTACGCTGACGACACCCAGATACTCATTCCCATCACTGGTGACTACTTGGCTGACACTAAGGCCTTGAACGAGGTCTACTTGGTTATCCAAGCTTGGATGGCACAACACCAGTTATGCCTCAATGATGACAAGACTGAGCTCCTCATCTTGGGCACTACGCAACGCCTTAGTAAACTTGAGCCATCCTACCAATCATTTGTCATCGATGGCAACACCATCCAAGTCTCGAAAGACACCAAAACCCTAGGTGTCTATCTTGACGCCACCCTATCCCTATCCAGACAAACAAATGCAGTCAGATCCTTTCAGCATACACCTGCAAACTCATTGCAGCTTGCAGGCCATTCCTGACCACCCCCAACGCAGTCACTCTGGCCAGAACTCTTATCATGGCCAAAATTGACTATGCGAGCGCCCTCTACCTTGGAACGAGCCAAGAGAATATGAACAAACTGCAAATTACCCAGAATAACGCTATCAGAGCAGCCCTAAACATCCCACAAAACCACCACATCTCGGAATCTAGATCTAACTTACACTGGCTACCGGTCAAACAGAGAATTTCACTGAAAGCCTTAGGCCTCACCCACAAATGCCTAGCTAACCAAGCCCCACCATACCTCTGTAGCCGACTATCCCGACACGCGCCCACCCGTCCACAAAGAACGGCTCAGACCCACTGCCTAACCATCCCTAGGTTCAAACTACAAAAGGCGGGTGGATCTAGCTTCCCCGTCCTAGCCTCTAAGCTTTGGAATGCCCTCCCTCTCACCATCCGATCCGAAGAACGCTTTAGTGCCTTCAAAGCTAAAACCAAATCCTGGCTCTCCAACCAGCCATGATGTCCGGACCAGCCCTGGGAAACTCCTGCGCTAATCTACCTTCTGTAAATATGTATATTGCTGTATGCCTTGTATACTATGTACTGTTCAATGCTTTGAATATATTTAATTGTATGCTTATGTAACCATGTCTAAATTGCGCCCTGATGCCTCCGGGCCGGATGGTGCGCGTTACAAATAAAACAAATACAAATACAAATAACTGATGCTGATTACCAAGGCGAAATCAAATTCATCCAATTGTTACCGATCCACAAGGGCGATCGGGTGGCCCAATTAATTATTATTCCTGTTAAGTTGTCCATGATTAAGAAGGGGGAGCCTCCTACAGTGTTAACTACCCGTGGGGATCATGGTTTTGGCTCTTCAGACAGTATGGTACCGGGTGCGAAGGTGTGGGTGGAAAGGCCAAGTGGCCCACCAGTGCCCGCAGATGTCATTGCATCAGGCAAAGACCAAGTAGTTTTAGTAATGGAGCCCGGTAGAAAGAAATGGCAATATGTCCCTGCAGATAAATGTTACCTGAGAGAGTGATTTACAACAATGATATCTCTTTTCTCGGTTTGCCTTCTAGATCCTGTGTCTGGCTGATGTAATTGTGGGATTAATGGACTCCGTTCGGGAGAGTTAAACGGCATGCTGCTACCAATGAAAAATGTCACATCTGTGACAGCGATCAAGGAGAAACTGATGATGATGAGTAATGATGTCCAAAAGCAGCCCTATGCCGATGCCGAAAAGCCAGCCAGACCGAAGACATGGATTTGTGAAATGCGGCAAACACGTCAGGCGCAAGTGAAAACAACATTGATGCCATTTATGCGAGAGGCATCTTCAGGACGGCGAAAATATTCTCCAATAATCACCCAAACGGAGAATATGTGGACATACCTGGCACAACAGGTGCTCAATATTACGCACTTTTGCCTTACTGACGTGCCCAAAGCTGAAGCCTTACTGACTACTTGCTTAGTAGCAGTGCCGACGCCAGTTCCGCTTCTAAAGCATATTTTCGGTGTCACGCACAATGATTCTTTGGTTCAAGATTCCGATATCAGGCAATCCTTTTCCGTCTATGCAGGTTTTGCCAGGAAACAGATCGCAAATGGAGAAATTTGACACGTATTATAACATATAATATAACTCAAGGTGATGTGTGTTACCTTATGACATGCAATGCAAAAGAAATTGGCAAATGCCAACAACTCAATTTAACCAAATAGCAAAATCAAACTGTGTTCGAGAAACGATTGTGTTCGCGAATTCCACGCACATGTGCCAGTGTGAATAACACTATGGCCCTCATTACAACCCGGCACTAAACCATGGCGCTATTAGCACCATGGTTGGTGCCGGTGTTGCAACGAGTCCACCATGGTGGAATGGGGAAATGCCACCCCATTCCAAGGTTGGCGGGGCGGTATTTCCCCATTTCACCATGGCCCTTCCCCATTCCCATTTTCGCCCCATAGGGCTCAATGGGACTGGGGAAGGCGCTAAGTACGGTACTGCAAATTGCGGTACCGTAATTAGCACTGAGGTCCCTTTGCGGCACCCTACTTTAACGGCTGGTAAAAGCAGCCGTTAAGGTCGAGTCCCGCAAAGGGACCTTATAATCAGGCATTAAGGGTTTAACAGCGCCGACACCTTTTACAGCGCCGTTAAACCCTTAACGCCAGGGTCGTAATGACCCCCTATGTCTTGTAATCATACAGCGATAGCTGCCAGTCATTTGAATCATGTGAAACTTCCAACAGGATGGCTCTTTTCATGTGGCAACATCACATACACTTATATTCCAGCTAACATTCCCGGAGGTCCATGTGCCTTAACTCGATTAGGACTAATGATGTTCCCTTTACACCCAGCGATATCTCGAGGCAAAAGGTCAACTTTTGAGTCTGTGGGTATATCCCCCGATTGTGATTCACATGTGCATTTGCTATCAGAAGCTGAGGTTCTAGCATTAACCCTTTCATTAGTTGGAGTTTGGGGTTTAGCTCCTGAGGGTTACAAATCTTTATTCAAATTAGCATGTTTAGTAGTCAAAGGACTCAATCATACTTCTCAGGCATTAGAAGAGTTACTCCTTGATAGCAAAGTTATTACAAAAGCAATTTTGCATAACAGGGCTGCTGATGATTATCTATTGCTAAAGCATAATTTAGGTTGTAACGCAGTTGAAGGTATGTGTTGTTTCAATCTAAGTGACCATTCACAATCCATTGAAAGTCATATTAGAGGTTTGAGGGATCTCATTTCTCAAGTGTCCCAAGATCATATTGGGAATTGGTGGGATTGGTTATTTTCATGGATTCCTGATATTGGGGGTACACTGCGTTACGCTTTTGCTTGTATTTGTATTATATTAGCTATCATAATAGCTTGTTGTTGTTGTATTCAATGCATTCCCAACTTAGTTTTAATATTTCGTCGGTTTCAGAGACAGGCTCCTCTGCCACTGGGCTATGGAAGATAAATATCCAATGGTGGAATTGTTATGCTTGTGCTGAAACATGGCGCTGGTGCGCAGTGTATTCTGGGGGCACTCAGAGCCATAATGGATATTTACTTCATGCTGCAGTGAAAAGCTGTTCTCATTTTGCTGAAAGCTGAATTTACTTTGTTGAAGAAAACATGCTTTCCAAACTTGGTATGCAGTCAAGGACATTCTGCTGGGAAAGCTGGCTTTGTTATGTCTTGTTATGAGTTATGGGACTGTTTTCTGTGGCGCTTGTTCTTAGAGGAGGGAAGCACTTTGCTCCTTGAGGTTACCGTCGGTTGACCCAGCTGGCAACCAACGGTTGACCATCAATGCGCAAGTGCGTTGCCAGAATGTTCGAGAAATTACCACCACTTTTTGAGGAGTGCATATATGCAGAACCCCTCAACGGTCAGACGGGACCTCAGTCGGAGGGGGGACGCCTTTGTCCAGCATACCTGTGGGCTGTTGTGCTCTCGGCCTGGCTGTTATCGGGGTCTTCCAGCCGCTTCTGGCGAGATGAGGGATTCAGTTACGCCCACGGTGATTAATTTTCTTTTAAATTCTCTGTCTGTTCTGTGATTTATTTCTGTGTTAGCACTTGTTCCTTCCAAGCTTTGAATAAATAGCCGTATAAGTGCTCATTATTTTCTAAGTGTGTGTGTGGTTGTAAGTCATTGCATCGTCTACCTGCGTTTAAAGTATTGGCTCTTCAATTGCGCTGGTGATTAATGACTGTCCGTGCACTCTGAGCGAGCAATACAGCAAGTTAAGCTCAAAATGAAGTGATGGCACTCCAGCAATTTTAAAGGGAGGCAAAGACAAGGTTAGACACAAATTAAGCAGCACCAACAAGTAAGTAGGGCAATCTAGAAAAGGCTACTACGGTGTGGAAATCAAATCAAGAGGCCTGAGCCAAAGTCAATGGACCAGAGTAGTTTGCGGTTAAGTCTTTGCCAATATTTCAGAACGAATTTGGTCAGAAAAAAAGTTACTTTAAAGAAAAGAGAAGGACAAGCCCTCGGGTAGGTGAAAGATTTCAAACACTTTCACAGCGGGCGGATGGAACGGACACCCGGGTTAGAACCCACATGTTCTGACATTTTGTAACCTCTGATTTTCATGGGTAAACAGTCACCAGTGAGAATATCATGCTGGCCCCAAGCGGTCAGGCCTGGTGAAAGTGAAAACAGGGAGGGCAAACTGATTTAACAGAACCTTGCACTCCTCCTGTTTTTCAGATGTCAAATTAGAAGAGAGATTGCCTCATTCTATGTTCTCATCCAAAGGTTGGCTTCTGAGGAGGTCAGGTAGAGGTTCACTCTCCTCCTCCTCTTGAGCTGAAGCTAGAAGCAAAGCTCCCACTTCTGGTCTCGAGACATATGCCTTGAAACAGTTGGTTTAAATACTCTGGGAGCCTCCTTAGGTCTGCCTAAGTCCACCAAATAGTTCACCTCTCCAAGTTTGCCCACAACCTTGAAGGGTCCTATCCATTTGTCCTGCAAGGCCATCTGCCTTGTTGGCACCATAACTAATACAAGCTGGTCTTGAATAAACTCAACCATGCTGGCTTTCTGGTCATGCCAATGTTTGACCAGAGCGGGACCTGCTTTAAGTTATCACTAGCTTCTGCCATCATGTGTGATATTCTCCTCCGGAGATCTATCACATAGTCAGTCACTCTGACTGGCTTGGGGGAAGGAACACTCTCCAACACCTCCTTAATCAGGGCCAAAGGACCTCTGACTGGATGGCCATAGAGATGTTCAAAGGGACTGTAACCAACTCCCTCCTGAGGGACTTTTCTATAAGCAAAGAGAAGGCATGGCAGTAGAAGGTCCCACTTTCTCCTAAGGGGTTCCCCTAAAGCACCTATCATGCTCTTCATAGTACGATTAAACCTCTCTACCAGTCAATTTGTCTGTGGATGGTAGGCTGTAGAGAACTTGTAAGTGACACCATAGTTTTTCCACATGGCTTACATGTAGTGGGACATAAAATTAGATTCCCTGTTGGATATCACTTCGTTAGGACACCCTACACTGGTAAAAATACCAAGGAGAGCCTTAGTCACAGCCTGAGCCGTAACAGTCCTAATAGGTATTGCTTCGGGGTACCTAGTAGCATATTCTACTACAACCAGGGTAAACCTGTTCCCTGAAGATGTGGGAGGGTCAATGGGACCATCAATGTCGATGCCCACCCTCTCAAATGGAACTGCCACCACTGGGAGAGGCACCAGGGGTGCCACATTCTTGGCTCCACTCTTGCCAGAGGGTTGGCAAGTGTGACAGCTCCTACAGAATTTGTCAACTTCTGAACCCATTTTAGGCCAGTAGAAGTATAGGGAGAGCTTTTCCTTGATCTTTTTGAAACTCAAATGACCAGCCAAATGTATCTCATGGGCCAACTGTAGGAACTGGAGTCTGTTTGCTAGGGGCACTAAACTTTTTTTGCAGTCCCCAGGGATAGACTCATTTGGTTCACTATAGAAGAGACCATCTTCCCAGTGCAACCTATGCTTCCCAAGCTCTTGCCCATCAAGCTGAGAAGCTGTCTGTAGGTGAAGACCTTCATGAGTAGGACACTCTCTTTGTCCTCTGCTGAAAACTGCCCTGTTGGGTCCCCCTTCTGCCAGTAAAGACTGCAGCTCAGGATGGTCAACAGGGTCCAGATCTCCAACTAAAACAATGTATTCTTCCAGATCTGACTCTTCAGAAACTGGATCAACCACACAGGATTGTACCTCACACTCAGCCTCAGGAGGTGGAGGAGTCACCGGTGTGACTTTGGACAACCGTTGGGATGTTCTAGTGTGTAGCACAGGGGTGCTATCTGTGTTTTCGTGGAGGTCTTGGGTTTCCCCTTTGCCTCTTTCTTTCCAGAAATAGCAGTGAGCAACTCCTGTGGACTGGGAGTGGTAGTTTCCTCTACCAACTCCTCTGGGGAGCCTCTCAAGGTCCTCTCCCTTGCAGGCCTAGTGAGTTCCTGTGTCCTTTTACTGGGAGGCCTGGGGGTGCTAGGCACAACTCCAAGAGCTTTGAGGTCATTGCCCAACAGGACTCTCCCAGGCAATTCACTCTGCACACTAACAGGCATTTTGGAAGTCATATCATTACACTGGATGAGAGCTGGTAACTGGGGAACATTTGCACAGGCCACCCAGTTAACTTGTTTAGGTGTTTGGCTGCCTTAGCAACATCCTCCACCTTGAAAAATGATTCATCAACCACAGTTATGCTGGCTCCAGTGTCTCTGATGGCAGGAGTCTCACGGCCATTCACAAGAACACTATCTTTATAATACTCTTTAGTATTATCTGGGATGGAATTATAGACATCTAGATTCTGTTGTTCCCACAAACCCAGGGACACCAAAGAAAAACTAGCTGAGACTCTCATGGGTTCATCAGTCAGTAAGTGAAAGTTTCCACTTGCCATAGGTACTTCTTCCTCTGGGGAGAAGGCTAATGATACAGTGTGGACCTCTAAAGGATTACTCTTACATCTGGGATCCCCTTTCACATGGTCAGTTGACCCACAAACATAACATTTCCCAAATGTTTTGATGAATGGGGGCTTGTTCTGACCTCCATCTGGTTTGTGTCCAGATGGTACACTAGCCTGATTTGGTTTCCCTTGTGGCTTACCCTTATTGTTTTGTTTGGGGCCCTCTTTTGGATTGGAGTATTGGAATTCTCCTTGTAATCTTTCTTTGGCTGCTTTCCCTCATCCTTCTTCTGAGCGGCCCAGAATCCTTGTGAGTAGCCCTGTTGGCAACCCATAAGTCAGCAGCCTTAGCTAACTTCTTTAGATCCATATCCTTAGAATCAGCCAAGTGCTTTCTGAGTTCAGGAGAGCAGGCATCATAAATTGACTCCAACATAACAAGATTTCTCATACCTTCATAAGTGTTTACTCTGTAACCCTTAACCCAACCATCTAAGTTTTTCAAACATTCACATACCCAGGTTGCCCAAGTGGTCCGATTATGCTTTTTGATGGTCCTAAACCTCTTAAGGTATTGGGAAGGGGTCTTCCCAAATCTACTAATTAAAGCTAGCTTGACACACTAATAATCCATCCAAACCACCATCCCGAAATCCATCACAACATCAGATGCAACAGTGGGGGCCTCATTTCGACCCTGGCGGAAGACCATGGTGCTATTAGCACCGTGGTCCATGCCGGTAAGTTACCGACTCTGCCATGGAGAAAGGGGGAATTACCACCCCATTACAAGGTTGGCGGGGCAGTAATTCCCCCTTCCCCCATGGCCCTTCCCCATTCCCATTTTTGCCCCGTAGGGCTCAATGGGAATGGGGAAGGCGTTAAGTATGGTGCCCCAAATTGCAGCACCGTAATTAGCACCAAGGTCCCTTTGCGGGTCCCTACTTTAACGGTTGGTCTACACCAGCCGTTAAGGTTGGGTCCTGCAAAGGGACCTCGTAACTAGGCGCTAATAGGTTAACGGCGCCTCAGCCTTTTAGGGTGCCGTTAACCCATTAGCGCCTGGGTCGTAATGTGGCCCTGGGTAGCCTAGAGAAGAGCCAAGGAAGCACCTGATTCCCTGTAATGTCTTGAATCCCATGGTTATATTCAAACATTGCCAACCAATCCAAACTATCAAGCTTAGCCTCAAACATACCAACAATTTCTTTAGGCATACAGGGTCTCTTAGGAGTGGAAGACCCAGAAGACTGTGGGAGGGAAGTATTTTCCAAATACAACTTTTTCATTTCTAAGGCATTATTCAACTCCATTTCTCTGAGCTTAAGTTCTTGATGCTTTTGTTCCGTTTGAGCATGTATACATTTAAATTCCAATTCAAGCCTCATATTTTCTAGAGCAATGAATTCAGAACTGAGTGTAGGACTTGTAGGGGTCCTAGTGGACAAAGGTTGAGGTTGCTGAGCAGGCAGAGGAGCAGTGATGCCTACATTGTGAGACATATCTGCCTCATCTAACTCATCAATTGATACATTATCATCTTCATAATATTCCATATTTGCTGAGGGGTTAGGTATTTCAGACCCACCCTCCAGACTTTGTTTCTCTAACAACCTTTCAATCAATTCTGACTTTTTGCCTTTAACAGAGAGATTCCTATCTCTACACAGATTTTTCAGATAATCCACGGTGTAACAAAGGAGGGTCTCCTGACTGTAGCTTTCCATATCAGACATGATTAATATTGCTTTTTAGTGATGTTTAGCCTTGTGCTTAGTTGATCCAAGGTAATAGCAGTCCTCTAAGTGTAATCACTATACTTGATCCCACCGCTTCTACCAGTGTTAGGCAGTATCATATGCAGTACCCTTTGGGAACACCACACACAATTAAGACTAAAAGTGACAGTACGAATTCACCTTTGGCACAAGCCTGCACTACACAGTAAAGTGGTAGCGATGGCTGACAGCCAGACTTATCTCAAGAGTAAAGTGAGCAGTATCAATAGTTACACAAAGGACAGCAATTACTATGGGTCAAACAACACTGACTCAAGGTTTCTGAGTAAAAGAATATACATTTATTTACACATCAGTTGTAAAACAATCCACTAAAGTAAAGCAGTAGAAAAATCACACCCTTAATATACTACACACTACCCAATAGATTCTGGACAAGTTAAGCTCAAAATTAAGTGTCAGCAAAATGGCATTGCAGCAATTTAAAAGGGAGGGAAAGACAAGGCCTCATTATGACCCCGGCGCTAAACCATGGTGCTATTAGCACCATGGTCCATGATGGGGTCCGCCATGGTGAATGGCGGAATTACCGCCCCATTCCAAGGTTGGCGGGGCGGTAATTCCCCATTCACCATGGGCCCTTCCCCATTCCCATTTTTGCCCCATAGGGCTTAATGGGAATGGGGACGACGCTAAGTACGGTGCCGCAAATTGCGGCAACGTACTTAGCACCAAGGTCCCTTTGCGGCACCCTACTTTAACGGCTGGTAAAACCAGCTGTTAAGGTCGGGTCCCGCAAAGGGACCTCGTAATTAGGCGCTAAGTGTTTAACGGCGCCGCAGCCTTTTACGGCGCCGTTAAACCCTTAACGCCAGGGTCGTAATGAGGCCCAAGGTAAGACACAAATTAAGCAGCACCAACAAGTAAGTAAGCAGGGCAATCTAGTAAACGCTACTACGGAGAGGAAATCAAATCAAGAGACCTGAGCCAAAGTCAATGGACCAGAGTCTTTGCAGAGGATCACACAGTTCAGAGTAGTTTGCGGTTAAGTCTTTGTCAAGAGTTTGGAACGAAGTTGGGTGGAAAAAAAGTTACTTTAAAGAATAGAGAAGGACAACCTCCGGACTGGCGAAAGATTTCAAACACTTTCATCGCGGTCGGATGGAACGAACAACCGGGTTAGAACAGTATCTTAAATGAAGAAGAAGGCTGTAGCTGAGGCAGAAGTTCCTGGCAGGTCCTGCAGGCTCACGGTTCCTGATGCGACTGTCAGACTGACACGACGTAAGAAGACTGAAGGGTCCTGTACTGCCCAGGGAAGAAACCAGCAGCAGAACAAAGCAACAAATAAAAGGTGTGCTCCTTAAAACCCGAGCAGGGTCCGGTCCTCCTGGCTATCCGGTTCACTGTAGCTGTGCACAACAAATTCAACCAGAGGAGGGAGGCCTGACTTGCAGTTTGGCAAACTCAAGGGGAGAAGATTCCTTGCAAATCTTCCCTGTCATCGAAGTTTGGAGATTCGGACCCACAGCAGGGCTGCACTGGGAGATTCAGTCGTGGTAGAGGTCCTCTTCTGTTAGATTCTCTTCGGTTCTCTCGATACAGTGGTTACTCTGCCTTCTCAGTCCCAGAGATCTGCTTTTTATGCATTTTTCCCTCATTCGCACAACATGGCTGTAAATCACACAGCAGGGTGGCTGTCCTGGCGTGACAGTCACCACAGCCAATCATACAAAGTTCGACATGGGTCTCCAAGAAGACCCTGTGCAGAGAGTCTCAAACACCTCCCTCACATCTTGTCCCCCTCAGACATTCAGGCGCTTAAGGAGGGCTTCTGTGCAGAAGCCCGTCAAAGGACAGCGAACAAAGGAACCAAACCTGGTTTGGCGTGCAGAGTAAAACACGAGAAATACCTTTACAAAAAGAGATGGCGAATACACCCAGCTGGAACCAAATAAAAGTAAATGGGGTCCAGTGGATTTAAGTTTGAGGCTACTAACTTAGCCTAAAACAGTACCAAGGCTATTTAAATAGACCGTAAGAAAGAAAAATAGGTAGATACCACTGCCACCAGCCAAATCTTAAAGAAAGGGGAACAAAATAATGTTCCTTGAGAAACAGACAAAAAGGGATAACTATTAACCCTTTCCAGAACTGTATGTAAAATAGTTTGTACTGGGTCTGCGAATTTAAAAAAGACTAATAAAATCAATGGTAACTTTACATGTTCTGGGAGACAGTAGTCAGTCCCAGAACATGGAGTTTAAAGTGGGATGTCTGAAAAAGACAACCCTTTGTCACTGCACTAAGGTGCTGTGTAACACACAGTAAAATATGATGCCTATGGAGTAAGTGAAGCTCCGCAGTCTATAAACACAAACATGTTAAACACACACAGCAAAACACATGTAAGTGTGGGAAAAAAAGCTCAAAATCTTACCAGGTGAAACAAATAAATCCTAGAAATCCAGCAAAGCTGCTGAGGGACTCAGTAGGTAAAGGAAATTAGCCATTCTGCAGAATTCTCCCTAACAAACCGCACTCCAAATCAGAGTATTTCACCCGTTTTTATTTGAAATGGGTGAATTTACATGGAAATTTAAAGGGAATGCATCTGTTACACGTGTCATTTTGCTGCAACATGTTTTAAACTTTCCACTCAGTTTTGAATTGTATGCTCTTGGTAATCCATTGCTGGGGATTGTTAGTATCTATGTATTGTTGCTTTAGTGAGAAATTGTATTCACCTTAGAGTTTTAACCGCACATTAATTATTTGTCCATGTCCGAGTGTCATTTCATAACATTGCAAGGGGTTTAAAATCTGTTTTCCACTCTTATTTGGTGATGGAATGTCGGATTTGGATTCCGTTTTCTGCCTCTTAATCCTGATTACCTGCTGTGTCTTTCTAGCCATTCAGAATTGATTATTTGTGGGTTGAGGGAACATTGCAGAGGAAAATCCTAACTTGGGTGCTATCTTTCCTAAATCAAAAGGTGCTCCTATTCCCTGGTGTTTTGTATAGGTTCCACTAGAAGGTTAAACCAAGTATATTTCTTACATTCTACTTTCAATTATCACCCCATTGGTGATTGCTGCCCCATATTAAAAATTGTATGATTTCTTTTGAATTTTAAAATAAATAAATAAATATTGCATTTTACCAACCAGCCTGGTTCATGGTCCATTGTGACCCGGGGTATTTGAAAGGTGGGTGTAATACGAGTGGTGTACCATCTCAAACTGAATCTGTATAAAATAAGGAGAAAAGCATCTCAGTTGTGCGCTACATACTAGGCTGAGACCAAGGTGTCTGTCACCTGATTGAAATCCTTAACAAGGAGCTGATCTGTTTTCTAATACTGTTATATAAATAAGGAGTTTTACTCTTACCAAAACACATAGGCTGTGACTGTTTATTTAACCTCGGTCAACCAAAGGACAGCTAGCCACCAGGGCTGGGCTGAAGAAATACAACAAGGGAAAAGCCTAAATTACCCCCCAAACCCACCGGGTTCCCCTACGCACATGTGTCCGGTAAGGTGTAGTATCCCTGACTCAGGACTCCTAAAAGGCTGCTGCTCTTCCCCCAACATAGGGATAAACACCTTACATATGCAATTGGAAGATGCCTTGACTGTTACACATGTTATCCCTCTGAATGCAAGAAATAGGAAAGGGGCTTCTGTGAATAAAACATAATTAATCAATCTCAGTTGTTTCAGGTGTGAATCGAGAGACTGTAGCTTGAAGTGCCCAATATATTTCACTACATTGAAGAAAAATGTATTGCAAACTGTTATTTTGTAACAACCCCAGTAAAGTTGCATGTCACATTGCCCTTATGTATTAGCATGACAGATGGCCTACCCATTTTTACACCTAGGAAAATCATTGAATTTTTAACCTCTTCAGTATGCTAATGTCTTGCAAAAATGCGTTTATTTATAAAACCGCTCAAATGTGGCTTTGTGTCATTGAAATACCTGAAAGCGCACCATAAGGATAACCTTATGTTTTACATGTAAAACACCCTCTAAAAATAACCACAATCGAGTTGAAAGCACGTTTTCCATATGGCCTTCCCATTATTATAGAACTTCCAAATAACAGTATTATAAATTCCTTGTTAATCATAAATGTATATGACCATCGTGTCACAAGGTGTCAAACAAAATATTGCATTAGATACAAATGGATCTAGAAGATTGGAAAATGATTTACTGTACAGTAATGATAACAGTTTTGAGAGCTTAATGCTAGGAGTCTAAATGATTAATCAAGTGAGCAGAGGCACATTAGGATATTGGAGGTATGAGTCTGGTAGCCCAGCTGTTAAAAAAAAAAACATAATATAGAGAGGACCTTCTGCATTGAGAATGTGGGTAAGCAGGGTTTTATTCCACTGAACGTTAGAGTCCCTGGGGACATTTACACACACATATGGTTGTGAAGACTTCACCTAGGTGTCATCTTTATCAGTATGTCTTATTTCAATATCTTCAACATATTAATGTTTGCACAAAATTAAAGAGCCAATGGGCCTCATTACAATTTTGCCCATCCGGAAACAATGGTGCTGGTAAGATTACCGGCACTGTTGTTTCCGGACCGGCAAACTACGAGTCTGCGGGTGGCTGCAGTATCACCCGCCTGGTCTGACCCTGGCGGGCGAAATGGCACCCACCAGCAGACTTTGACGGAAGCACCGGCACTGTTGCACACAGTTCCTGTGCTTCTGTCCTCCCCCTTCACATTGAGTCCTATGGGACTCGAAAGGGAATGGGGAGTAACAATTGCCAACGCCTGACTTACCAGACCACCGGGGCTGTAATTCATCACGAGTCCGGCAGCAGCCTGCCGGTTTTAACGGCACGGCCACCGCCAGACTTGTAATGAGGCCCAATGGTTCTCATGTTTTGACAATACAAAACAAAAATAGATCAGCACAGTCATCTGATCAGACAAGATTGTTAGGGTGATCTATTCATATGCAAAGACAAATCATTCCATAAAAACAGTGATTCAGTTATTGTGTCATTTTTAGATGGAATTAACCATTGCTGTTGCTATTTTTGTTAAACTATATGAAAATATATCAATCAAGCTAGGATATAAGGGTCCATCACATAGTAGCACACGTAATATTAAATATGACTGATAAATTGCTGCCAGGAAATATGAGCTAATGCACCACTTGAGACTCCTAGTGAAAGAGCAACATTCTGACATAGAAGAATATAGTACAAGAAGACATAGATTGAAACAGAAATATAAGAACTGACTTATTATGCATAATTTAACGATTTTAAATTCTCGCTATCAAGAGATGATCAATATTTTGGAAAGAAAAGATGTTAATTAATTCTATGAACTAAGTAATCATGGATCCTCCTTAGCACAGATCAATGCCATAGCCCATACATATTTAGGTGGTATTGTTGAACCTAAACTTTGTATCTAAAAACACTCATCTTACCATTATTTGGCTGTGATTTCCATTAGCACAGATCACAGATGATCGTTGAAGCTCTTGTGTTCTCAAGGCCCAGTTGGTCTGTCTGACTTAGTTCTTTGGAATTACTACTCTTTCTGGCATCAGTTGTTATTCGCTCTTTGGAATACCATTGTCAAATTGACTAACATCTTTCCATTTAGTTGGCTAATCTATTTGATTTACAAAGAAAAGGCCAGACAAAAGATATGAATGTGTATTGATTGCCTTAATGGATACTCCTAGAATTGTGCACGCCATAACTTTGATAGATGAATTAGAGATTAATCAAACATTTTATTATTTTTTTTCTAAATGTATAACACGCTTAATATCTGAGTTTGTTTTTTTAATACCCGAGTTTAGTTTTAAGTGCGGATCCGGGATTCAAACCTCTGTTGCGTGATCTTGCTTCCAAGACTAGAACGTTGCCCCTTGGCTATCCTCCGATCACAGGAAGTTCACCTCACACAAACATTTGATCTTATTACTATTGGAACAGAAGGCCCTCTATGAATGTGCCATACCCGCATATTCAGTACACCTAGATTATTCCTTCGCATTTGATATGTTGAACAGACCAAGGCGTGGCATGTGCTGAGGAAATTTGGGCATTCATTTAGGATTATTACAAGTTATCATGCTCCAGTATTCTAATATGCAAGTCAGTGCTAATTAGAAACTAGAGGGGTGGTAGCAAGATAATTCATTATACATTAATCATGGATGTATCCAGGCTCCTCTTTTGTTTAACTTATATATGCCATGGTTTAGAGCAGGGATGAATCGTGGGCCCTGTTTTGTTTAACTTGTGTATGTCAGACCTTGAAGAGTCATTTGAGAAAATGTGAACCTTTCCTCCAAAACTACAGCAGAATTGTATCACATGGTTTGCGTATAATGATAATGGGCAAAGATAAAGTTGCAACTCTTGATAGATGTGTTATCAGAATTTTCTGCACATAATCTGATTAGTGTTAATAGCCCTAAATGAAAATGGGCTTTAGTCTAAAAACTAATAGCATCAACTCTTTATGGAATTTGGGATCGGAAATTAAACATAAAGTCTCTCATTTATGTTGCTTGGGACTTGGTGTTTCATACAAAATTGAATTGGAAAAGCTCTGCAACACTATAAACAATAAAGTGGCTAAAACTATGGCAGAATTACTTGGGTTTGGAAACACTCTTGAGGATATTCTCGTGTTTCCGTGTTCTAATTACAAGCAAAACATGTTTCTAATCAGTGGAGTAACTTTGCTGAAAATGTTGTGGGGGATATGACATCTGAAGAAAAGGTGCCCCAGCCAAATAAATGGGGGAAAAATGGTGTGCCATAAAAGTTGGGGGGATAAACACCCCTGTCCCCCCTTAAAATACGCCCATGTTTCTAATCAACTTACATTGCTCAGAAGTTTAGACAACACTATTGGAGAGGCTGAATACATTAACAGGCCATTGCTGGTGATCCTCTGGGTTTACCTAAAGGCACACCAATCCAATATGTTAGAGTAGAATTGGTCCACCTTAGCCCGACCTCATAAGCTATCTTTTTTTTTAATAATAATTGAGTTAGAAACACAATACTACAAGATGACTGAAAAGCAAACCCCAGCTATCTGCACAAAGAAGATTAGCAAACGAATATAGAGAGGACTTCCGTGGGAACATGGATACCATGCATGTCTATGTTTTAACACTAACAATAATGAAATGATGAAATAGTGAAGGAAAATATTTTCTCAAATGATGAAAGGGAACTGACTGACCTCTGTATAATGTACCAATGTGCTCATAGGGGTTGTAAACTCTTGGGATTAAAAAATGTCAATAAAAACAAAGAACCTAAAAAAAAGAAAGGGAATTGTTATCGGTACGGTTCAGGGAGCAGGGGTGTTATGGTAGGATCACATGGGCTCTGATGCAGATCTCTAGAGGGACAGGATATCTCATAACTTTGAGCCCCTCTGGAGTTCTCTAACAGAATGCTGAAAAAAGTTAGAAGGGGATGCATTTGAGCGTAATCAAGCTAATGTCTTTGACATGCATGAAGTGGAGTTTGCTAAGACCGAGCGCGCAAAGGGCATCATCTGGTGATTTACCTGGCTCTTGGGCTGTTTGGCTGCTTGCTGTGGCTGTGACCTTACCCTGGAGCCGGCAGACGTGCAAGTCCGTCTTAAAACAAAGAGGTTTTGCATAGAGGACCTGCACGACAGGATGAAGCCAGCTCCTGCTTACATGGATATCTCAGCAACAGGGCTGAGAACTCGGCTCCAGGTAAGGCAAAGATTTGCCTCTCTTCCAGAGGTAAATGGGAGCCCTGAGCATCCATTAAAAATGGCAATGCTTAAACAAACATGTTTGCCCTTCTGTACTAAGAAGTAAAAGAGTCTATCTGTGGGGGCGAACACGAACACAGGGAAAAATCAATCTCTAGATATGGCAAATGCAGATACCTTACGTCTGGTACCAAAATCCCCGGAGCAACCTATGGCATGTGCAATTCCCACTATAGGAGGGCTTATTAGTCAATCACCCATAGACCTAGTAACATCGGAGTTGCCTGATGATGATACCAACCAGGGGAATGGGAATGACCAAACTATCTGTGAACCAGATGCAATCAGCCAAAGTGTCGGTCCTGCTCCTCCAAAAAACCTGGATGAACTTACTGCGCTCCTGGGTGAATCCCTCGAGAAAGCTTTACACAATCATGACAATCTGAGATCCGAAATGGAGATGGAAAAAAAACAGAACCAAAAAACAAATCTAGTGCGAGGAAGGACCTGCCAGCTCAACTTTACTCTCTGCCTCCCTAATTGAAGAAAATCCCACTTGAGTAAGCCGGCCTGTGAACTTGCCGGAAGTCCAAAAAGTGACTCTTTAAAGATCTCAACGATCCCCATAAAGTACCCCAGTGATCGGATGATATCCTCAACTCGTCCCATAAATGGTTCATTATTATCAATGACCGCATGGGAACATGGAGGCCAATGGGACGTAATTGAGTTGGGCCAATGGGAAAAAGCCCTGCAGGAATCTACTATTGAGATGGGAGAAAAATCACAACACCTAGGCTCCATGGAGGAAACCCCAGTAACCTTTGACATCTTCCAGCCATATAGGGAAGATCATCGTATCCAAGACTCTAAGGACAAAAATAATAAAATTACTCAAAAAAATATTCAGACTGACGAAATGGATATGTCTTCAAAAGACTTTGCTGAATATGAAAGCCCATCCCTGATCTTACATAAAGAAATGACGGAGACGTATCTCACTGATGGGAAATGCCCCACTAAGGTGAGTTTGGACAAGCAAGCTCAGAAAGACTCTGAGAGGACGACTACTTCAGGAATCCAAGGCACCAACGGTAACACACTGCTGCCGCCAGCTAACCTGAGTAACTCAAGTCTTGCAAACAAAACCTTGCAAGACATAACGCTACTGACGGGTAAAATTGAAAGTGAAAAAAGGAAGAGCTTCTCTCTACTAAATGAGAGGATGGCGGCGTTGGACAAGGAACAAGCCAAAGGGAGATCTTTTGAGGCTGAAGACTCTGTGACATTCTCAACAAGGCAGCAGGGTGACTATACGTTAATGAAGACTCCTCTGGAGAAGGAAAATCTATGCTTTGGGTGTCAATCGAAAGGCCTAAAATCGCAAATACCAGCTTGTGGAGTTCAAATGACAACTAAAATGACCCAGACACTATTATTGGAAGAAGTAAACCAGCGCCCAGATGTCCTATCGAAAGACCAAATCACACAATTAATAAGTGAAGCCTGTACAGTTGGAAGAGGAAAGGACACTGAACATATTCAACAAGTGGTTATGACCTTGTTAAACATCACATTGGCACCTTTCCTAAAACTCTCTGAGGTGATGAAAGACTCTGTTCAATAGGTGGCAACTACGAATATGCAAATAAAAGAGGCAAATGCGCAAATTGACTTGTCCTTGCAGAATTTGAATATACGAATGAACAAAGAAGCGGAACAAATTCAGCTTTGGCAAAACCGCCTCAGCGAACTAGCAAGAAGGGTTGCTAATGACAAGTCATTATTAATGGAAGCTGTCCTTGAAGACTGCAAATGGATGAGAAATTTGCACAAACAAAAAAAAGAGGAGCCTTATTTGTGAGAAAATCACAATGGAGGAAAAGGCCCTATGAAACTGAAACAAGGTAATGGTATCCATCTCAAACAGAGTTAGCACTTGAGGAAGTAATTCTCATTTCCCCTGGTAATAAGGGGGAGAAAAAACGTGATCTGAAAACCCAACCAGAACAACCCAACTTTGCCATCTTCTCAGGTGCAACTCCCAAAGACCAGGACCCCCAGAAGGGAAAAGAGGTTGTCAAAAAAAAAATGAAAATGGGAAAAAATCAAAAAATGAAGTGCTCAAACGGAAGGTGAATGGCTCAAGAGCATTCTTGAGGAATTCAAGAACACCACCTAGAAGAGAAAACCTTCAGTGCGCAAAGAAGCCCAGAAGAGAACTGGCTATGGGAGACTTGGATAGTCTGGAGACTGATGGGGAGAATTAATTTAAAAATACGACACCATCAGCTGATGATAAAGGGGAAGATCCGGACCAACCTGCGGATTTGAGCGACCTGATCGAACTCATGGACAAAAATAGTGATGAGGAAAATTGGGAAAGCATCAGTCCATCGGAATGGAAAACTATTGATAACTGGGACACTGCTGATCAGGGTCTAAAATCTATAGACCATAAGAAATCTCAAAAAGAGTCAATCCCAAAGAACGCAAGGGAGTTAGGGAGAAGAGTTGATCTCTTTGAAAAAGAACACGAGAATGACACTGATGAGGAGTTAATTCACTTTAAAACCTTGGTACAAAAAAGGAAAGAGTTGGTTAACAAAGAAAAGATTGCACGACTCCAACTAGAAAACTCCCGACCAAAACAAAAAAGTAATAACAGAGACAAGGAACGTACTGAAGCTAAGAAAAGACAAAAGTCGCCCGCTCCAATTCCGACGAAAACTACTTCATCCAAAGGATGTTATCTGAAATTGGAAACGTCATCCAACGGTCCTAGAAGGGCGTTGCTAAACAGGAGCTATGTAATATCTCTTTGCAAGCAGACACCAGCCCTCCGCATGGTTTCATCTGATGACATAAAAATAGTGGAATTTCCATGAGAATTGAGGATGGATCAAGTAATATTACATCTTACTTCAAATGAAAATACATCCTCAAAAAAAAGGGTTTTCGCTTAGAGCAATTGGATGCGGATATTAAACAAAACAATCCAAAAACAATAACAAAGGATGGAAGGAGAGTCAAGGATGAGACCTCAACAAGCGATAAGGAAAAAGCTATGGAAAAAAAGGGCATAAAAAATATCCCAGACAATGAGGAGGTGAGAAAAAAGGGATTCAAAGGATCATGAAAAAGATGGAGAACAAAAAGAAAACAATCATACAGCTCACCCCTCCATTATAAAGAAAAACTATGACAAATTGAAAACTCTGAGGTTTACGGTGGACAATTCAGAGAACCCAAGGAAGGGGAAAACTAATTTGAACAAAATAGGAAACAAAATAAACGACTGCCAATGGATGGTGAATACCTGTAACTCTAAGAAGAAGCAATAGAGTGAGGAGGACCAATATAGGGTATACTGAAAAATTTGTCCAGAGGTTTTTTTTATTTTATAAAGGTATCAAATTTTATTTACTAAGATACATTATTTTTTCAATGAATTAATCATCTATTAATATACACATTAAATTACATAAATGTTGCAGGAGAGCATGGTACACAGATTTTAAAACAACCTAACACAACCAACATTCTTCAACAGTCAAACCATCATTTGTACCTCAAATCAATCAACCTCATTCATTCACAATACAAATTTGGACCAAACAATTGGTGCAATATAAATGTGTAGTAGCACTTCATTGATTAGCCCCACATAATCTTTGACATTTCATTTCATCCACATTCAGTGTGTATTAGCACAATAATTGTCCAAAATGTGTTCTATTCCGCAGAGTGGGTGCATTCAACAAAAAATGACAGATCCCATCCCCGGATGTTCTTCTACCGGTTTCGACGTTTGAGGATAATTAAACCAACGTCTTCATCAGGAAAACCAATTATTGCAATATAACAACTGAAAAAAACAAAACAAAAATACAACAATTATATGCAATTGTCTAAACTAGCTGGCTCAAACTGACAACATACAATTCTTCAATTGCACTTTTAGAATTTTTAACTAGAGTCACCAAGAAGTGATCAGTCCCAAGGTGTCTCTTATTGTTCCAGAGTATAAGAAAGAAGGGGGGGTTGTGAAGCCCTAGCACCAAGAAAGACACTGTGTCTAAAGTGAAATTACAGCAACACCATGGAGAACCAGAACACCAAGACACAATGGCCGACACAGCCATGCTAACCGGATTTCCATTGTCAAATGCTCTCAATGGTTGGAGACCCAAATATGACTCAAAACGAGTTCAGAAGGATTCCAGATCTAAGAAATGTATGTAAACCATAATAAGTTAAAGAGTATTTAATTGAACTGCATGTCAGTTGTGTATGGCCAGGAGCACCATAGTTGGACCAACCACTCACCCCGGGCCAGATGTCAGAGATATTCCAGTACTGTGCCTACAAGTGCCACGTGTGCCATCGAAGTAGACAAAAATTCAACTTGCACGGATCAAAATTTCATTGTTATCTGTGCAAAAAAGGGAGGGGGGGAGAATTAATATTTTTAAATTAATTATAGAGCCTGATATTTAGCAGTCAGTCATAATGGCTGTATTTAAAAGGTTGTGTTGAAATAGAAACACATACGGTTTACAAAAACGAACAGGCTTTCCGTTTTGCGACTGTGAAATTTTAAATTGAATGGGAGCTGGAAGAGATAACATTCGTACCGCATAGGCGTGGAAATAAAATTCAATTACTTACCACTACCGAACGCTGGACAAAGCCTCGCCTACTACAGAAGAATACTTCCAATTTGGACTCGTTTCTGATGTCTGCGGCTCTGGGTCTCACGCAAAAATACTGATTGCGTGCAGGCGTGGGGGCGTGGTGTTGAACGGGTCTCCTTGACATGGTCATGTGATTACTACAGAAGACGATCACGTGGGTGAAGTTCTGTAGTAATTAAAGGCACTCGTCTTAATTTGAGAAAACAAAAGGGAGGTGCACTGTGTGCTACGTCAAAGAGCCTCTAAGTGATGTTAAATTGTCTCACTATGCTAAACATTCCACTATTTAAACCACCAAGCAAAAGACGGTGCATTTACTAAAATAAATCAAAAGGTGTTGGTGAGAAACCCAGGTGCAAGGTGTTTCATATGCTAAGTGTAATGGGATTACGAATAAGGCAATTTGGGGATGATGTTTTAAATTATTGCACTTATTTTTATTAGAAAGGCTAAAAGTTAGTAATCCAAAAGTCCCACTTTACAGATGTTCCGCATATTGGGACAACTAACTAAAAACTAATGCTTTTACTGAATGAAACAAAAATATAATTAGAACAAAGTTAGTCAAGAACTGAGTTAGCTATTGTACTTTTGTTATGATCCATCGTACTAGAGAAACCAATATAGATATTATAATGTGTACAGAAGCAATTGCTGCGTGATGTTGGAAACACATGCAGAAAAAGGCACGCACACAGGAACAAAAGGGGTTGGGAGTCAACCTGAGTTGAACTCCCAAGGGTCCAGCGTGTTAAGCCCCCTATCTAACGTTTTAAGATTAAAAATCCACAATTGTTCTTTATATGTCAACTTGTTCCTGGTTTGAGCCGGTCCACTAGTGGCAATTTTCTCAATGCAGAACCACATAAGATCTTCCACACTATGACCTGTCTCTACAAAATGAAGAACCATGGGCGCATTAAGGTTCCGAGTGCGAATTTTTGAACGGTGTTCGTTAATGCGAACGTGGACCTCTCTTAAAGTTTTTTCTATATATAACCTGTTGCAAGGACACTGGATCGCATACACCACATTTTTGCTTTTACAAGTGGTGAAAGTGTGTAGGTCCCATGTTTTACCTTCCCCCACAAACGCGGTCATTTTCCTTGAATATTTGCAAGCTGTACACGAGGTACAAGGGTAATGCCCTACTACTGGATTTAAATTAATGTCTCTGATAAAGTGACATTTAGGTGGACATCGATTAGCGCAAGTCAATTTTTGTCTCAAGTTTTTTCCTTTCTTAAAGGCAAATAGTGGTTTTTGAAGTTTCATTGTAGTCGAATTCAGGATTCTCCAATTTTTCAAAATGATACCTTTGATCGCATGACTATACTAGCAAAAGGTAGAAACATATACCAATTGCTCTGGGTCAGAAATCTTAGTCTGCGGGTTAAGGAGTACTTCACGGTTCGTATACCGTACTCGCTTCCTGGACTGTTTGACTAGTTTTTTGGGGACCCTCGTTCAATTAGCCTAGTTTCCAAGACTTGTGCATGTTTGTTGAAGTTACCCATATTGGAGCAATTCCGCCGAAGCAGAAAGAACATTCCATATGGAAGATTCTGTAGTAGGCTTTTGGGATGTTGGCTGGAAAATTGCAATGTGGTGTTTCTTTCCGTTGGTTTCCTATATAGCTCCAATTGTATATGACCAGATTCATTATAGATGGAGAGGTCCAAAAATGAAATTCTCATGACAGAGAATTCAAAAGTGAAATGTAGATCATCATCTATCTGGTTGAGCCAATTCACAAATTGGAGAAGTGTGTCAGTATTACCTTCCCAGATTAGTAAGATATCATCTATGTATCTTCGTTATAGCTTAATCTGTTTGAAGAATGGATTGCTGTCGTGTAACACTTTATTTTCTTCAAATAAGGCCATAAAAATAATAGCCAAATTTGGGGCAAATGTACAGCCCATTGCAGTGCTCTTACTTTGCAGAAAAAAAGTCTCTTTAAATTTAAAGAAGCTATTTGCTAGCACTAAGTCCGCAGCTTGACACAGAAATTGAGTTGGCACATTGTGTGGTAAAGGGCGTCTGTCCAACATAGTGCGCAAACTATTAACCGCTTTATCCCGAGGGATATTGGTATAAAGTGCTTCTATGTCAAGAGTGACAAGAGTTTATTGGGATCAAAAGCCATGCCTTCCAGCAAATTAAGGACCTCTCTAGAATCCAATAAGAATGTTGGTGTTGTCATAGCCAAAGGCTTAATGAAACAATCAATATATCTAGACAAGGGCTCTAAAATAGAGCCGCACCCTGATACAATAGGGCGTCCAGGTGGCTGGCTGGCATTTTTGTGAATTTTAGGAATTATGTAAAACAAAGGGATGCGTTCTTCCGAATAGTTAATAAATTCAAACTCTTTTTTCGAAAGGTAACCATCCCCCTGGGCTTTTTCACTAAGTGCCAGTATTTTTGCCTTTATTGACGATGTAGGGTCACTATTAATTTTCAAATAGTGGCCAGGAATGTCCAACAGTCTTTGTACTTCTTGATCATATAAGTTGCCGTCCCAAACAACAATACCCCTGCCTTTGTCGGCCGCTTTCATGACTATAGAAGGATCCTTTGACAAGGTATCTATGGCCTGAAATTCGGCCAAACTAAGATTTGGTCCACCACTATTTCTAGGGAATTGAATAGATTTTTCAAGTGCTTTAAGTACAATTTTTTCAAATGTCAACACTTCCACTGGAACCTCTGATGTAGTGGGAGTGAAGGAAGAAGGTTTTGTCAAACCAGATAGGTTAGTCTCTCTAGGGCCATCTCTATCTGCAAAGTACGCTTTAAGTCTGACTTTTCTCAAAAAATCTTTAACCTTGCTAGTAAGAGTCATTGCACTAGGAGTCTGTGTGGGCTCAAATGAGAGACCCCGTTTGAGAATTGACAATTCAGGTTCTGTGAGTGTTTGTGATGATAAGTTGAACACGGCTAGTGGTTCATCTACCATCGATACGCCCGATTCCGTGTTTGATATTCTCGGTGGGTCAACCCTTGTGGGGGGGCATTCTGTATTTGCATATTGCGGTTTGCCCTGCCTTGTGGGAAACTTCGGCGGCCTCTCCGGCAGCCCCTTCCTCGAAAAGGATGGTCTCCCATGGTGGAACTGGGGGCTTCCTCACTGCTTGAATTGCTAGATGAAGTGTCCGAAAAAGTGACCCATCTTTTTCGACCCAAGTCGTGATTCTGACTATTGTTCTGTTTCCAAAAGGTCTGTGGATTAAAATCATCCATCAAATACGGATATACTATTTCTTTCTTAAATTGAGCATTGTCTTTCTTCAATTTATTTGTCTTTTTTTCAATAGTCAGTTTTTTAAATTCTTGAAAAGATTTATCTATTATTTCAAGTTTTTGTTTAGTTTCAGTTATCAACACATTATTCAAGAACTGTTTTTCCTTTTCCACCAATGTTTCTTTATTTTTTCCACTTATTCTTTGAGCTGTAGTTATTGTGAGTACTAATAGATCTCTGCTGCACTTAGTTGCCACCTGACTAAATGCCACCTTATACTCTATTTCATCTAAAAATAAACATGGAATGATCTTAACTTGTAGCCTTGCGGTATTATACTGGACTTTAGGTATTCTTTTAATACGTGTCCATGCATTTCCGTACGGAATTGTTTTTTCTTTAACCTAAGTAGTGCTTCGGATGAAGTGCTACTATCTTGATTGGGTAATTCTAGATTCTCAGAAAATGACAGGCCTTCGATAAGTTCAGCTATTTGGGCCTCTGTAAAAGAGATGGTGTCTGATTCTGCCATGATGTGGATAAATCCCACAGAAATAACTACAGTGGAAACTCTGGAACACCAACTAAGTGAATTAAAACCCTCACAATAAGGGGACTAATGCTAATATCACTAAACAAGCTAACACCTGCACAGCCAAAGGCTGAATATATGCATACTGAAAGGCGCAGGAACACCCCACAGCCTGGACCAGGGTATTAGGTAACAGGGTATACTGAAAAATTTGTCCAGAGGTTTTTTTTATTTTATAAAGGTATCACATTTTATTTACTAAGATACATTATTTTTTCAATGAATTAATCATCTATTAATAAACACATTAAATTACATAAATGTTGCAGGAGAGCATGGTACACCAGATTCTAAAACAACCTAACACAACCAACATTCTTCAACAGTCAAACCATCATTTGTACCTCAAATCAATCAACCTCATTCATTCACAATAGAAATTTGGACCAAACAATTGGTGCAATATATATGTGTAGTAGCACTTCATTGATTAGCCCCACATATTTGACATTTCGTTTCATCCACATTCAGTGTGTATTAGCACAATAATTGTCCAAAATGTGCTCTATTCCGCGGAGTGGGTGCATTCAACAAAAAAGGACAGATCCCATCCCCGGATGTTCTTCTACCGGTTTCGACGTTTGAGGATAATTAAACCAACATCTTCATCAGGAAAACCAATTATTGCAATATAACAACTGAAAAAAAAAAAAAAAATACAACAATTATATGCAATTGCCTAAACTAGCTGGCTCAAACTGACAGCATACAATTCTTCAATTGCACTTTTAGAATTTTTAACTAGAGTCACCAAGAAGTGATCAGTCCCAAGGTGTCTCTTATTGTTCCAGAGTATAAGAAAGAAGGGGGGGGGTTGTGAAGCCCTAGCACCAAGAAAGACACTGTGTCTAAAGTGAAATTACACCAACACCATGGAGAACCAGAACACCAAGACACAATGGCCGACACAGCCATGCTAACCGGATTTCCATTGTCAAATGCTCTCAATGGTTGGAGCCCCAAATATGACTCAAAACGAGTTCAGAAGGATTCCAGATCTAAGAAATGTATGTAAACCATAATAAGTTAAAGAGTATTTAATTGAACTGCATGTCAGTTGTGTATGGCCAGGAGCACCATAGTTGGACCAACCACTCACCCCGGGCCAGATGTCAGAGATATTCCAGTACTGTGCCTACAAGTGCCACGTATGCCATCGAAGTAGATAAAATATAGACCTGTCTACTATGTCTCATGGAACACCAGAGGATTTCAACAACTATTCTCGAAGGACAGTTGCTTTTTGGCCAAATACGATCTAATTTCCATCCAGGAATCTTGGCAGCGCGAACCCCCAGTGTGCGAGGGTTATGAAGTCTACTTCAATCCGGCCAAAAAGGGCCCAAAAGGTAGACCATTTGGAGGATTTATGGTGTTAAAGAAATTGAGATCCCAAATCCCTATGTGCAAATTTTGAAAATAGCTTTTAAAGCAGAGAAACAGGAGGAGACGAAAAAAATGATACTGATTAACACCTATTGGAGTGAAAACATGCCGAGCCAGGGGAATTACCTAAAATCCATCATGAACGCCATCGACAAATCCATGACTGAAGAAAAAGACCAGCTGATATTATTGAATGGAGATCTAAATATCAAGCTTCTAGACAAAGATGGTAAAATCAAGGTAATGGAAAATTTACTAGGAAAAGAAAGTCAATGGATGAAGTAAATGTCTATCCGTGATATGAGGATGCTAAACAGCCATACTAAAGGTGATCTAATGGGTGCTAACACATGGCACAGTGGAAAAACGGGAGCATGCCTAGACTACTGTTTTGTAGGAGGAAATATGCTTGCTTGGATAAAATCATTCACAATAACCAAGCAAGCAAACAGTGACCACTGTCTACTGGGAACCGAACTTGCCTGGGACATAAGATCCACCACAAGGAATAAAAGTATGATGGAAACAGAGGTGTCGTGGGGAAGAAATCATGCCATGGAAGGAGAACAGCAGGGAAAATTCAGACGTGGATGTTGGAAAAAGAAAAACTAGAGGAAGTGGATACCACTATATCCCTTGGTATAAGGATAAACAAAAACTGTAATGAACAGGCACATTACTCACTGGTCCGTGAAAAACTAACAGCTCTGACCAACCAAGGAAACCTTCTACATCGTAGGTATGGAAAATTCTCGCTGCTGCTGATTATAACATTCTACAAGCAAAAGGTGGTGGCTGTAATTACGTACGGAGCGGAGGCACTTCTAGCCTTAAGAAGGGAAGTCTGGAAACTTTGTGAGTCCTATTTCTGGCGAAAGATCTTACACCTTCCGAATTCACTACCCTTAGAACTCATAAGATCAGAATTAAGACTCCAATCCATGGTCTCAGTCACGGTATGGAAATCTTTATCACTGTACAGAAAATGTATTCTTGACAATCCAGCCCAGCCATTCAGAATTCTAGCAAGGACTGGTGTACCTAATGGAGACACAATCCTACAGGATTGGAAAAGGAGATCTAAGGTAACCCTGCAACAGTTAGACATCTCGGAAGACACTCTGAAGTGCAACCTGGATAAGGCTAAAAGAACTATCCGGGAAAAAGACTGGGAGGAAACCCAGGAGAATAAACTGTCACGAAACCTGTGTCATAATATCGTCTGGGAACGCAAAGTACTTAATATGCTCCCACCGTACCTGCAGAAATGCCCATCAAAACATTATAGAGACTTGTTGTGCTGCAGACTCAACATATGGCATTCCCGTGAGGTAAAATGGAGAAGAAGGCCCATTGAAAAATCAACAGCATACTGCAGGTTCTGTAAAAATAAGGACCAACTAGAATCTATTAGGCATGTGATGCTAGCCTGCCGGAACCTGGCATTAAAACGTCAGTTACACATGGGAAGCTACACGAGTAGTATCTCTGAGGAAACTGAAGAGGAATACTGGGAGCGGCTTATAACAGTCGATAAAGTTATTAGTACACTAGATGCATTAAAGTTTGTTGAATCCCTAAACTTGGACCAGGAGGAAGAGGATCCTGAAGTGAGAGCCACCTAAGCTGGGCTGCATAGACCGACTGACCTGGCTTGGGGGATAACTTTGGAATTCCCATAAATTTGGACATGATCTTAAATTAAAGATGATGTACTTCCTAATGGAGGAATGGTAAAGGTTTAATTTTGATTAACCAATAAAACAAAAAAAAACTTTTTTTTTATATGAGACAGGTTGACGTGCACTTTTATGTTTCGTCTGTTATCTGAGAGTATGGAAGGTTTACCTCAAGCCATATGCTATGTATGAATTAATACATACCTATAAATATATGTCTGGTGTGATGAAAGCAGTACCTGGGTGATAAGTGGCTGAACTCTCTACTCAGCCCCACACTACTACTAAACCAGCCGTGAGACCACTTAAAAAGGTAAACCAGAATCATCCCAAAAGGTACACCTCCTTTGACTTTTGTTGTAATGTGGGTTGGCGGCAGGCTATACACACAGGAGGGTTGTGAGGTGATAATAGTGGCAACCCAAACAATCTAAGTACAACAGTCCAAATAAAGAATGTCCAAGCAAGGTTCTTTAAAATATAGACCTTTACTTAAGTAATAAAATAGCAATGAACTAACTAGAAAACACAAAGAATCCCCTTGTAAAGAAAACACAGATAATGCAGACTGTTATATCATATGACACCCTGTATACCTGAGCTGGGGCGATAAAGCAAGAAATTACAACCATATCACTGTTCAATGATATGCTTGGAGAACATGGTGGAACAGAGGGTTTACAAGTCACTAGGGTCCCAGACAGAGGACCATAGGGACAGGTCCTTGCTGTTGTCTTTACGAAAGTCAATAGCAGCAAACCATGCTACTTGGTGCTTTAGCAGCAGTTAAGCCAGCACATGCGATCTCACTGGCTGTCGGCATCAAGACAGTTCAAAGGTACAGAATCTTGGAGGGTCTAGTTGGTGTTCGAGTCAGTGAGTTTGTGTGTTCCAATGGTTCAAGTATTGGTTGCATCAGTGGCAAGATAATGGCTTCTGCTGTTTCGAGTCATGTTTGTGATAGTGAGTTTGATGATGTCCAGCAGAGCAAGTCGGCATTGAAGTTGGTTGCTTCCTCGAAGGTCCAGCCTGCATTTCAGTTTGTCTGAGATGCTCCATGTCAATGGTTTGAGCGACCCACTAGATAGCTTGAAGTGCAACAGCAGTTCAAAGTAGAAGGGAGTGCCAAAATCAGCACTGTAGTTCCTGTTTCAGTTTAAAGGTCATTGAACATGGCTAAATCATCTTGAGGATGGTTCAAAGAAGTTAAACAGGATTCCAGCTGTGCTTCCTGATTGCTGTGAGTCCCAATCCAGAGGCTCTAGGACAAGGTGTGTCCTCCTTGCTCTGGTATACCAGTCCTGGTAATTTGGCTGGCTACTTCAGGGGCTCCTTCCCTCCAGTTATTTGTGTATTTATTTTTACATTTGTAAAATGCACAAAAACAAACAGTCATCAAGGTGCTGTACTTAAGGGGGGAAGGAAGGGAGAAGGAGGGAGATGACGGAGGAAGGAGAACATTATAGTGACGAAGTTCATGAGGAGCACCCCGAGGTAAAGGGGAGGTAAGTCTATTAGTATGGGACTGCTTCAGTTAAACATACACGTTTTTAGTCGTTTCTTGAAGGGCCAGTAACAAGGCTCGGCCCACAAGTGAGGGGGAAGGTTGTACCAGAAGTGAGCAACTGTGACTCGTCTGCGTTTGAAGCACAGGGTAGCTGTTATGTTCTGTCCACGGCACCGTGGGGCCTGGGGACAGAACGTTCGAGGCCGCGGAGGTAGGCCTCAGCTGCGCAGCTCTTGCGGGAGCTAATAAGACACAGACGCACGTATCAGGTTGCGATGCCCCGGAACTGTCTCGTCCTCGCGGGGGCGGGGCTTTTATTCAGAGGCCCTGCGTCACCGCGTTGCGGCACGCAGGGCGGATACAACATTTCTCCTTTATTTTAACTTAACTCAATTTTACCAAAACACATGTCATACACATTTTCAAATACTCTGCTTCAACTGGGGGGTGCGCATGCCCTCATAGAGTTCTCCAGGGGGGTTTCACCACACATAGTCTCTGAGCCGAACTGGTGGCCTGGTGGCGCTTCTGAAGCCATATCCCCCACCCTTGGAACTGGGACCCACAGTCTCATTGGGTGTCTCACCTTCCGTGTCCGGCTCACCCATCTCTGGTTCATTCCATAGCTCCCACGTTCGGTCATCTGCTTCTTCTCCGCCTTGCGGGTGCTCCGGTTCGTCAATATTCGACAGGTGGCCAGCGTCTTCTTGGGGGCATTCCCCATCAGTCCATAGGTTTCTTGGCACGGCCTTAAACCATGATGCATTTTATGTCACTTATCGGTGTCCTCTTTGTACGGTTATCATGGTTCCTTGTCTCTTGCTGATGTCCATGGGACAGCCCCATAGCGAGAGTCCAATTTGGATTTCGTCGGGTTCCGTAGCATGATCACTTGGTCCCCCACCCGGTGGTTGGATTGTTTCGCCCTTCTTTTGGCACTCATGTGCGCATTGGCTCCCTTCCTCTTCTCTTCTGTTCATTCATCGTTAATCGTGTCCGGACTTCTGCTGGGGTGGTGCGGTATTGATGACTTTATGACTGTACCAAACATCAGGTCTGCCGGGGGTACGCCGGTCGTGCTTTGAGGGGTGACCCTATAGTTACGCAAGAATTGATACAGGTCGACTTGCCAGGGGCTGGCATTTGCTCATGATAGCCTCAGGACCTTGTTGAGAGTCCTCATTAAATGTTTGACATCCCCATTTGCCTGTGGCCACCTTGGCATGATGTGGTGGTAACGTATGTGCAGTTCTTGCAGGTATTTTTTGAACTCCCCCCCCTTGGAAAGGTGAGCCATTGTCACTCCTGATTCTTGTGGGAAGTCCATGTGTCGCAAACATCTTCTCCATTGCAGGGATGACCACCTCCGCTGCCGTGGAGCTTACCACCTCAACTTTGGGATATCGTGAGTGGTCGTCAATGGCCACTAGGAGGTAGAGGCCATCTCACAGTTTGCAGAAATCGATGCTTATCGCATCCCACCTACCGAGTCCTTGCTCTGCTGACTGAATTGGCTATGGGTCCGGGGGAGCTCCGGTGATCTGGCATGGTAGACAGGTGTTTATCAGCTCCTTGACTTTCTCGTCTATCTGTGGGAACCACACTCAATGCCGGATGCAAGCTTTTGTCCGTGCCATTCCCTGGTGGCCCTTGTGAGCCAGTGCCACTATTCTGTCCTGGAGGCTTGGTGGGATGATGATTCGATTTCCCCTTAGTAGCAGTCCATGTCCTGTGATCGACAGGTCCTGCCGTATGGTGAACATCCCTGTGGGGAACGTCTTTGCTTCCGTTGTCCTGTTGTGGGTGTTCTTCATGAAAGATCTCCATTCCCCTGATATAATAGTGCCATTGATCAGGTCGCAGCACGGGTCCTTGTGCGTTTCTTCTGCGATGTTGTTGATACTGACGGCCTTCGGTCTCATGGTGTGCGCCACCTGACAGATATGTTCCTCTGTCTCCTATGCTACCTATACTTCCTGCAGTCTGCCGGATTCCCACTTCCCGGCTGATAGGCCTGTTCAAATTTGTATTGCTGGAGGTGCAGTAGCCATTTTGCAATTCGGGCCGGTGGGTGGGAGGATGTGCCCATGAAGATGGGGAGTAGAGGTTTGTGGTCTGTATATGTTGTGAACCTTCTGCCATACAGGTAGAGATGGAAGTGGCGACACCCCCACAATGCGGCTATCGCCTCCTTCTCAATGTGGGAATACCGTTGTTCTGTCATTGTGAGAGCTCTGGACGCGTATGCAATAGGTATTTGCTCACCCTCCTTCGTCACCTGTGTGAGGATGGCTCCCAAACCTACCAGGCTGGCGTCCACATACAGCTCCGTTCGGAGCGTGGTGTCATAGTACTCCATTTTGGTGTCTGTTAATAGTGACTCTTTGATGTTCTCAAAAGATTCCTGGCACACTTGCCCCCATTCCCACTTTGCGTTGACCTTGGTAATTTCACGAAGAGGTTCAGACAGTGTGGCCAAGTTACGAATGAACCTCCCACAGTACGTGGCCATCCCCAGAAAACTGCACACCTCAGTCAGCGTGGTGGGTGGGCTTGCAGCCTGAATATCTGTGACCTTCTGGGGGTCTGGTAAGATGCCGGTACTGCTGAACGTGTAGCCAAAAAAGGATATTTCGGTCTTGAGGAATTCACATTTCTCCTTGTGAATGGTTAGGCGCGCTCCGTCCAGTCTGCCAAGGAGCATGTGCAGCCTCTTGAGGTGCTGTTCTCTGTCGTTTGCGTGGATCAGAATGTCGTCACTTACATTTAGGACACCTGGTATGCCCCTGATGACCTCTTGAATCGTCTGTTGAAAAACCTCGGCAGCTGAAGAGATCCCAAAACTTAGGCGCTTGTACCTTCGCAAGCCAATGTGTGTTGAAAAAGTGGTTAAATCGTGATTCCCTGTGCAATTTCAGCTGATGGTATCCTGTTTTTAGTTCGACCTTAGAGAAGATCTTTGACCCTGTTAGGTCAGCCACAATTTCGTCTAGTGTCGGTGTAATGTGGCGCTCCCGCTTGATGGCGCATTTGGTAGACGCATGTCTGTACAGATTCAGACTTTGCCAGGCTGTTTTTTTTTTTTGTGACAACCATCGGGGAAACCCATGGCGTGGGTCCTGTTACTTCTTCTATTATTCCTGCTTTCTCCAGTGCCCTGAGTTCTTGTTCCACTTGTTCCCTCATGTGGAATGGTGTCCTCCTGTGTCTTATGGCTTTTGGCTGGACCGACTCGTCAATGTGGAGTCTGATCGACTTTCCTTTCAAACATCCTATGCCTCTCTGCAGGTTGGGATATTTTGCTAGGAGCCTCTCAACTTCTTGTGAGTCCTTTATTTCGCAGATGGAGATTACTAGGCCCAGGTCTTCCGCCACGTCGCCACTCAGAAGACATTCGATTCCCACGTCTACCACATAGATCTTGGACGGTAGCATGGTCTCGCCATGGCTGGGGGTCGTGCGGAATCTGCCTACCACGGGTAATGGATTCTTGCACCCGTATGCGAACAGCAGAGTGTCCATGTCCTTCAGGTCTGGTTTAGGCTGTAGCATCTGAAAGGTGCTCATGGGCATGACATTCACGGATGCCCCCGTGTCTATGGTCATCCAAATTTGCTGGTTTTGGATCTTGACCTGGCACTTGCGCCTCCTGAGTCTTTACCTAGGCGTTGCATGTCTATGATTGAGGGCTGACACCAGATATACTTTTCTCCCTATTTTCCACTGTTCTTTGACAGGCTCCTGGTGGGCTCTCGTCGTGTCATCCCCTTCTTCCTCAGTCGAGAAGTTTGCTGTCTCCACTCGTCGTGCACTGACCTGCTTCTTTTTCTTGCCCCCACTCTTCTCTTGGGCATTCTGTTTTGTGGGTTGTTGGGCAGTTGACGACCGGCAAACTTTGGCATAGTGGTCTTTCCTGCCACATGCACCGCAAGTTGTTCCTGTGCCGGGCAGTTCCTTCGCCCATGTTGCGGTCCACCACACCATCCGCACTCCATGGGCCCCAGGATTCGTGGCTGCCATCTGGCATTTGTGTAATTTGAACCAGACTCATCCCTCGTTGATTGTCGATTGGGGACTTGGGCTACCATGGCTGTCGTGAGGGCGGGCAGTAATTTTTGAAGCATAGTGCCCATGTGGGCTGCTCTGGCGTGTGCCAGCTCTCTCTGGCGACCCAATTCAAGAATGCGTGTTAGCGAGATTCCTCTTTCACTCAGTACCATCCTCTTCAGTTTCCTCGGATTGGATGCCATTGACGAGCTGTCTTCGAATTTCTCTCTCGATGTCTGTAAACTCGCAGGAAATCGCCAGTTTTCTGAGTCGGTGTGGTAAGCATCTAAAGTCTCCTCCTCTGCTTAAATAGTAGTACAAAATATAAAAGTTTCGTAATCAGGATTGAGTTGTGGGAGAAAGTGGGCTGTCAAGGCGTCCTTCGCTTGCTGGTAAATGTCCTGGCCATCATCGATGGTTAGTGAGTTGAAAATACAAAGCACTTCATCCCCCACGTTTAGCAACAGGTGCGATCTCATTTTCCTGGTGGTAGTGATGTCCTTACATTCCATCGCCATTTCAAACTTTTGGATCCATAGTTGCCACCGGGGGCCAACTGATGACGGATCAGTAAATGGGTCAAATGGCTGTATCATGACAGAAGAACCACCTTGTCGGCGGGCTTGCGGCGCGGATGTCGATAGATTTTCAGAAAGTCTAGACGGCGTGCCGGGCCTGCGGGTGGATGTGTCAGTCGCCATGGCAGGTCTGCACTTTCCCCTGACAGGGTCCTCTGCCTCACCTTAGTGCGTGGCTGTAGGTGTCTGTAGTCTTGTTTTGTTGGAATTCAAACGTGCTGGGCATGGATAGGTCTGCTTCCTTCTCCTAACTGACTGACCATGCCTGTATGCTGCAATCATCCGTGCCAGATGCGTGTGGTGCCTTCCAGAGTTGTGGTGTGTGTGCTTTCTGACTCCCAGGTGTCAGGAGTCCCTGGTGGCAGTTCCTTCCGGTCAAGAAGAATTGGAGGTGGTACCTTCATTGTGCGAAGCGAGCGTGTGATGAAGGAGGAGACTTTTTTTTATTTTTGTGGGCGGGGGAGTTTTGTGTGTGTCCCCCACCGGGTTTCCAAAAATTGTCGAATCGCTGCTGCAGCGATCAGCTGATTGTGCGTTATGCCCGTGTCTCGGGTTTCTTGTCCCTCGTCGCCAGTGTTATGTTCTCTCCGCGGCACCATGGGCCCGGGCACAGAACGTTCGAGGCCACAGATGTAGGCCTCAGCTGCGCAGTTCTGGTGGGAGCTAATAAGACACACACGCACGTATCAGGTTGCGATGCCCCGGAACTGCCTCCTCCTCGTGGGGGTGGGGCTTTTATTCAGACACCCTGCGTCACCGTGTTGTGGGACGCAGGGCAGATATAACAGTAACCAGTAGTTTGCAGTTGGGTGCTCTTGTAGATCTGGATGATTTGGTCTTTTCAATCCATTGAGAGAGTTAGATGGGTGCAATGTTGGTGAGACAACTCTGTGTTATGGATAAAATTTAGAAGTTGATCCTATCTTTGATAGGTAGCCAGTGTGCCGCTTTTCTGTGGTCTGAGACATGATGCTGTTTTGATAGACCCAGAGCAGCTCAGATAGCGTTATTCTGGATCAACTCGAGATTCAGGAGGTTGTGTTCTGTGGTACCAGCAAAGAGGGAGTTCCAATAGTCCAGCCCGAAACCGATTAGCACTCTGGAAATGGTTAAGCGGTCCTCTGGGGTGAGCAGGTGGTCAGCGGAAATCAGTAGTTTGGTGGTGGGGGCTGTCGAGGATACAATTGCATTGACTTGGTGTGTCATGCTGAGGCTAGCGTCCAGGTATACGCCAAGTGTTTTGACAGAAGTAGAGACCAGGATAGGGCAAGCGTCAATGGTGAATGATCGGAAGTCAGGGTCGAGTTTGGTAAGGCGTGAGGGAGGTCCCACGATCAGGATTTCTGTTTTTTCATCATTTAAGCAGAGTTGGTTTGAGGCCATCAATGCTTAGATTGTGTCATAAATGCTGTTGATGTGTCTGAAGTTCTGGTCGTAGATTCCTGAGAGGGCGATAAGGATCTCGGTGTAGTCAGCAATATTAGTATAGGATATACCCAGAGAGTCAAGAAGTGCGGGAGACACAGGAGCCTTGAGGGTCACCTCAGGAGACTTCGGTGGGGTCAGCAGCAGTTCTTCCGGCATATACCTGGGCTGTTCTGTCTGCGAGGAATGAAGTTACCCAGGTGGAGGCTTCAGGAGAGAAGGTGGGAGCTGAAATGAGATGAAATGAGATGGTGGCAGATGGATTGGTGATTGACCAGTCAAATGGTGCGGACAGGTCAAGGAGAAGAAGGAGGGCTAAATTACCCGAGTCTTCAAGTTCATTATTCAAGTAATGAAGTGCAGATTCCATGCCATGATCTGGTCTGAAGCCCGACTGATGTGGACTGAGGATGTTGTTTTGTTCCAGGTAGGCTTGTATTTGAATGTCGGCAGCACAATTAATAATTTTTAGGAGAAATGGGACAGTGGTGATGGGCCAGTAGTAGGTAGGGATGGTGGGGGCAAGTGTGGCTTTCTTGAGCACTGGGGAGATCCATGCTTCCTTGAGGTTAGGTGGGATGGTGAAACTTGAGAAAGAGGTGCTAACAAATGCTTTGATGAGAAGGGAAAGGGCTGATGTGAGGTCCTTCACAATCAGTGCAGGAAATGCATCACCCTGGCAGTGTGAGGGTTTCAGACCAGCAGTGAGGTTAGCGATCTCAGATTCTGTGACAGATCTGAAGCTGAATGCAGTGTCAGGAGCTGGAGAATGGTGAACAGACCAAGGTGTGGCATGAACTGAGAAAACGTGGGCATTCATTTAGGATTATTAAAAATGATCATTCTCCAGTCTTCTCATATGTAGGTCAGTGTTAATTAGAAACTAGAAGGGTAGTAATGCGATCATTCATTGAACATTAATCATGGCTGTATCCAGGCCCCTCTTTGGTTTAACTTTTATATGTAACGGATTAAAGCAGGGATGGATTGTGGGCCCTTTTTTTGTTTAACTTTTGTATGTCAGACCTTGATGAGGCATTTGAGAACATGTGAACCTTTCCTCCAAAATGATGGCAGCATTATATCACATGGTTTGCGTATAATGATAATGGGAAAAGAGTTGCCACACTTGATAGAAGTGTTGGCAGAATTTTCGGCACAGAAATTGATAACCCTAAATGAAAATGGGCTTTGGTCTAAATACTAACAGCATCAACTCTTTGTGGAAATTGAGATAGGAAATTATACATAAAGTCACTAATTTATGTTGCTTGGGACTTTGTGTTTCATACAAAACTGAATTGGAAAAAGCTGTGCATCACTATAAACAACAAAGTGACTAAAACAATGGCAGAATTCCTTGGGTTGGCAAACACACTTGAGGATATTCTCGTCTTTCCTTATTGTAATTACAAACAAATCATGTTTCTAATCATCTTACATTGCACAGAAGTTTGGACAACGCTATTGGAGTGGCTGAACACATTAAAGGGCCATCCTCAATCCACGTCAGTTGGACTTCAGACCAAGTCAAGGCATGGAATCTGCACTTCATGACTTGAAAAATCAACTTGACGACTCAGGTAATCTAGCCCTCCTCCTTCTCCTTGACCTGTCCACAGCTTTCGACTGGTCAATCACCAATCCCTCTGCCACCATCTCATTTCATCTAATTTCAGCTCCCAACTTCTCTCCTGAAGCCATCACATCGGTGACTTCATTCCTCGCAGACAGAACAGCCCAGGTATATGATGGAAGCACTGCAGCTGACCCCACCCAAGTCTTCTGAGGTGTCCCTCAAGGCTCCTGTGTCTCCCCCACTTTATACAACATTTACACAAAACTCCTTGTTCGATCTTCTTGACTGTCTGAGCATATCCGATACTAACTATGCTGACTACACCAAGATCCTTATCGCCCTCTCAGGAATCTACGACCAGAACTCCAGATAGTTCAACACCATTTATGACACGATCCAAGCATGGATGGCCTCACACCAACTCTGCTTAAATGATGAAAAAACAGAATTCCTGATCGTGGGTCCCCCCTCACTCCTTACCAAACTCAATACTGCATCCGCTCATTTACAATGAACGCCCTATCCTGGTCTCTACTTCTGTCAAAACACTTGGCGTATACCTGGACGCTAGCATCAGCATAACAAGCCAAGTCAACGCAATTGCATCCTCGACAGCACAGGTGGGCTGTAAATTACATGAAAAGTAATGGTTGTAGTAGGTGAAAAAGCAGGTTTAGCAGTGAGAAGTTTGCAGGTAGTTAGGGCAGTGGTCGTGATGGTCTTGAATGTCAAGGTGTCCTTATGGATGATGGCGACTCTGCCCCCTTTCGTTTTGGGGCGGTTTCATCAGAGTATATTGTGGTTGGGTGGGGGGCAATAGTCAGGGCTGGGCCTGCTGCAGTGTGAATGCATGTTTCAGTCACTGCAAGAATGTCTAGGATGAGGTTTGTAATGAGGTCTCTGACATTGTTTGCGTGTGCAGTAATGAAGCGAGCATTGATGAGGGGAAATGAGATTGGCAAAGTGGTGATATTGGGTGCATGCTTCTTGATGGAGCGGGAAGATGGTAAGGGGTGATGTGCAGGGAGTATGTGAGCCTAGGCATGAGAGACAGAGGTCTGAAAGGGGTGGGAGGGTGCTTGGAAGTGATGGGGTAGTAGTATGGGATGACAGCCTGAGTTTTCTTGCAGAGTCTGAGCAAGCTGGGAGAGCTGAATTTAGGCAGGCTAAGGCAGAGCTGCATGTAGGATGTTGGCTGGGACAGGGGGCATCTGGGGCAGCTGAGGTATGCCTGAGCATCGGCTACTGGTTGGGGCCGGCGGTAGCTGGGGCAGCTAAGGTAGGTGTGAGCATGGGTTGCTGGTTGGGGCAGGAGTAGGTTAAGGCAGCAGACGAGGGCCTGAACTTGGACTGCTTGTTTGAGAAGGAAGCAGCTAGGGCAAATGAGGAGGGCCTGAGTGTGGGCTGTTGGTTGGGAAAGGGATCAGCTGGGGCAGCTGAGGCAGGCCTGAGCGTGGGCTGCTGGTTGGGGCAGGAGGCAATTAGGGCAGCTGAAATGGGCCTGAGCGCGGACTGCTGGTTGGGACAGGGGGCATCTGGGGCAGCTCAGGCTGCCCTAAGCATGGGCTGCTGGTTGAGTCTAAGAGCCTTTCATTGTAGGATGCGGTTGAGAAGTAATGGAATTGTCAGATAGGGTGGTGGACTGTGCAGCGTCTGTCCAGGGAAATGCACTGGGTATGTAGGGGGTTGTACCTAAGCACTTTATACGTAGGGGTGCTTGGTGGAGTGGGCCTAGCTTGGTGGCCTGGAGCATAAGGTGTCTTAATACCTGCAGTTCGGTAGGGTAGCAAAGAGACCCACTGGCGGATGGTGGCTTGCCAATGGCGGGTGGCGGTGGGAAGTGGGAGGGGCTTGAGGGGTGAGAGGAAAGGCATAGCAGGAGGCAGTGTAGCCGGGCCAGATCGGTGGTTGGAGAAGAAAGAGGAGACCATGGCTGACAGTGTGGATCCACTGAACTGGGAGGCGTCAGTTAGGGGCCTTGTTGCAGTGCAGCTGGCAGAGTGGCAGACCTTGGTCCATAGCAGTTCACCACAGTGTACCATGGCAAGGGTTGGGGAGCAGAGCTTTCCACAACCTCTTCCCACGTTCGCAAGTGCAGCAATTCTACACCAGGTGTAGATTCCTATATACAGAGAACTGCCATTATATGTTAGTTTTCCTCAACTTTAAGGCAAGACATGCTATTAATATGTAAAGTACATCCTTACACATACAGGGGTTCATATGTTGATCACAACCTCAAATGCCTCGGAATTGTCACCTGACAAACAATGTTTCCTATTAATGGCATAGTCACCACGTGCAAAGAACAGTGCCATAAGGGGGAGGTTGTTCCAAATGGTAGCAGCACACACAGGGAAGCTAGACCTCCCTGCACTTTTGCAGTTGAATCTTGGTATGATGAGGCGGTGTCTGTGAGTGAACACATAGGGCCCTCACTGATCGACATATGTTTATAAGGAAACAAACGCATTTATGTTTTGGCCGCTGATATACCCACAATATAAAGGTACCCACTGCTGAGGAACTGTGTGCAGATAGGGTGATATGGGGTATTGCTAAAAAGAAATAACAGAAAACACTGTAAGCTCCTATACCTAATGTGTGGTGTTAAGATATACAAATATGGGCTTTGTAAGGGTGAGGCTATTATCAGTCAAATATGAAATACAGTTGAAACTTTTCACTGATCCACAAGGGTCTTGTGTCTGCTTTTAACATCCAAAACCCCTGCTGATTGGTATCAGAGCGAGGGAGTAAGTACTCTCAGCCTGACGGCTCTGCTTGAAAGGTGCAGTCCACAGCAGCGGAAAACCTTACCAGATACCCTGAGTCTGGGCAATGCGGCAACCCCCGCTCCATCTATGTGGGACTGTCTCCCCTCAGACTAGGCACAAAGCGGTTGATTTAAGCACCCGTACCCTCGCAAAGGTCTAAACTATAGGTCAAGGGCTTTGTTCTGGCCTGGTAGGGTTGCCCTCTGTGCAGGTCATCAATTCCATATTCTGTTCCCACACCTTGGGGTACACCGGTGGACTCTGCTTGATCCACTGAGCCCACAGTTGGTACAGCCTGGGAAGACAAACACGTTTTCAGAATGTGCATACAAATTCGCTGCAGTGTTAGTGCTCCAGCACACTTTCAGTCGCACCACGTTTTAAAAAGAACATTTCCGGAGAAATGTCCCAGTCTAAAAGTAATAACTTGCATAAGGTTGAATGCAGAACTTCCCTTGCCAAATCCCTCACTCTCATATTGTTTCATATCATTCTAAGCGCGCATTATTTGCATTGTTCCATGGCTGATTTATCAATCTGTCTTCTGAGTTCTTTAAAATGTCTTTTTCACTTAATAAATCTGAAGATTTGGCACGTAGAAGCTTGGATGTGAAGTGCATAAAACGGTGGATTCGTTTTATGAAAATGCAGGAATCGATATTGGAAATCCACTCCAAGGACATTTCTGAGTGGCTTATTCCTCCATCCGCGCGTTATATGTCAGTCAGGAAAGGGCGGGAAGCAGCAGAGAAAACACGCTATGTGACAGGGTCTTTACGATTAAACGTCTTAAGCGCTGTTCCTATTTATTTGTCTTTACTGTGCCCGTAAGTAACTTACATACAAGTGCTTGACATTACACTCCAGATTGTAGTCACAATGTACTCCGTCATTTCCTTCCATTACTACATATTTTGAGCGTCCTGTACCTTAGTAGGATGGAACACAACCGTAAAAGAAATAGTAGTGTCTCACCATGCCAACACCATGATGCACACTGAGAGAACTATGCACGTTGAAGTCACAAGAGTCATGCGTGTATTTCAATAGCAGTTAAGAAGAACGTACATGTAAGGGTCGGTGCTGGGTGTGAGCATGAGAGCACATTAACCCGTTCATTGATTAGTTCAAGTCCAGCTCGCGCCAGAACAGACTGAAGGGCTGTGTCAGGCTCAGCCAATGTCAGTTTGACAGCCCGTGCAAAATGATTAGTGGTCTCAGCTCAGCTTCCACTAAGCAGGTGTCCACATCGCTACAAATCAATAAGGCAGCTGCAGCCGGGCTGCCCTTGGAAGGCCTGGACGAAAAGGTCCAGTGAGCAGGCACATGGCTTGCCTCCGAACTTGAAGGTTAATCCCCGAAGAGTGAGAGTTGTAATTGTTTTCGGAGATTGATATGTAGATTGATCCTGACACTGCGGATCCTGAAGTTGCCTTTTCCCTTTTGCTGTTTTCTTTCCTTTATGCGAGCCAGTGCTCTTTGCAGACTGGCTCCTAAGTGCTGAACAGAGAGTGAGCATTTAGGAGTGACAACCATAAACACGTAGTTCAAGAAACACGAAATGGAAACCTTTAGTGGACGGTGAATATTGGAAGTCACAATCATAAAGCAAATGTGTCGAAGAATGAGGCTGATTACAGAAAAATGATCATAAGAATATGTTTCTCTTTGGCAGTACAATCGGGTGTTTTCTTTAGAGCAACTTAGCAATTTTGACATTATCCTTTCCGAAGTAAAATAACTTCCAAAATCATTCCATGTTTGATTGGCAACAAGTTGTCATGTTGTTGTAGGTTCAACATCACTGTGCCATTTTACAGTAGTTTACAAAGAAAGAAATACCTATTTTAGCAATTACGCTGCATGCAATTCTACTAAAAAGCCACGGGTTTTTAACACATGCTAAAGTTATGGGGGGCATTTTTGTTATTAGCACCCCTGGGTAACCACAGATTTACTAAGGGAAAGTGTATGTTAAATAACACGGGTTGTAGCAGGCATGCAGCCCTTGGAACCACTGTTGAAAAGAACAAAATAACATGACTACTCTGGGAATAGACATTTTTCCATTTCCTGGCCTTCAAAGTGGGCTCAGTGGGGAGTTGAGAGCAGCAGCCGGGAATAGAAGAGGGATTTATGGAAACATTGGTGCCTCTAGGAGTGAAGTAAGAGGAGAGAAAAGGGAGCAGCCTTGGTGTGACTAAATGACTTCTGCTCTGCAGGACTACTTAGCCACCTACTCAGCCTGTGCACTTCTACAAACCAGCAGTGATCCCAAGCATAAAGATAAAACAGATACAGCCAGTAGATATACGTCCTTTTGGTAACGTGGGCCTTGGGGTGGCTATGCTCTTAGAAAGGGTGTAAATGTGAGATAGTAGCAACCAAAACAGCAATAGTACACAATTTCCAAAATAGAAGAATGTCCAATCAACGCTCTATGAAATACACATGTCAAGTAAACAAATCAATTATAAAGCTAGCTATTGAAAACATTGTAAAAAAAAAAAACACTCCTACAAAAGAAGATATACAATGCAGAATACATGTGTGTAGACACTCTGGATACTTAAGAAGGTTGGAAAAAGGAAAGCATTGCACTAATGTCACTCACAGGCTATGTTCTTGAAGTAAAAAGGTCAAAAAAGGACCAAGGAGATGGGGGCTCTCAATAGTACCCGAATCCTAGTATTAGGCAGTTCAACGTGGTCGACTCAGGCTTTGAGCTGCTTGCAAACTGGGATCAGTTGAGGCGAGTATTGTTAACCGCAAGCAGTGGGTCAATGCTGGGTGGAGTTTGAGAGTTGTTCTTTGTGGTTTGAATGCAGCACTGAGTGATGCTGGTCAATTGATCACCACGCAAAGTTTGATGATCGAAATAAAGGATACCACTGATTTAGACGATGTGACATGATTATCCAGTTGTTCAAGTCGAGCTGCAATGCCAAGCCATGGTGATTCAATGCTTGGTTCGAGAGTGTGGGGGTTCAAAGTCATCTGCACAGCTGTTAAAAGTTTGAAAGTGAATGCCAACAGCAGCACTGTGGACCCTGGTGGTTCGAAGGTTTCCAACGCGGTTCCAATTCAGTTTGAGGTAGTAAGAACAATGAAGAGAGGAGATCAGGCTGTTATGGCTTCTCTGGATGCTCTAAGTCCCATGGCTCAGGGACAAGATTGGTCCTTGTTCTCTTCACTCCCAACCCATGGGAGTCTACCTAGCACCTGCAGCAGTCCTTGACCTCCAAAGGCATAGGCCCCAGTTCAGCTGATGAGGAAGGTAAGCCTGGCACACAACAGCAGTTCTCACACAATGTGCCCAGGGCAGGGGAGAGAGCAGAGTTGGCCTGTGCCTTTGAGCACCTGCCTTCACCAATGGCAGAGCGATTTAAAGCAGACTGCTCTCCCAACAAGGTTCAGATGAATTCTTCCTGATTTCATTGAAGGTCCAAAAGTGAATCAAAGATGGAGTGAGAAACCCCCCTCTTTTCTAGATAAAAGGTCACATGGGATTGGATGAAAGAAGGCACGATTTGTGGGTATCAAATCCCTGTCTTTGGACGAAGTGGACGTTGCCTCCTGATGTCATATAAAGAAAGCCATTTTCAAAGGAAATGGAGGGGATAGCCCTCATAAATGTATGATGATGGAATGTTTGTTCAAGCTCAGTTGTGGTCTCTGACTGCCTTAACTCTGCCCCCTTGTCTAGTCTCTAGCTTCAAAAGCTCTCTGTCATGACACTCCCTAGTTTGAGGCAGTCCTTCGATACAGAAGTGCTTCTTTGAAGCCAAGTTCACATGAGATCTCCTGGCAGAGCAACACAGAGGGAATGCTCCTCCCAGAGAGTAGAACAAACAAAGGAAGGCATCTTTCAGCAGTGCTTGTCCAAATGCAGTCATTCCATGAAATGTTGTTGCAAGACTCCCAGCGAACGAAGCATCACTCTCGGGGCTTCAAGTCTGCAGTGACCACCGGAATGTAGACAGTTTGGCTGCCTCAAAAGCAAATAGCCTCTACTGGCTTGTCTGTGCTCACAGAGTTGGTACTAGCGGGTAAAAAATCAGATGTGGCTTTAATAATAATGGGAACTATCAAGCCACCATACGAAAACCTAGTTATGACTTACAAAATTACCCTGCCACCAGATTGTAGTTAATCATAATTATTACGATCCGAGGTGAATATTTAAAAGCATCCACTCTCTGCAGTGCTTTTGCTGTCAACTGCAATTGTCAAACAGGGCACCTGTGATCTCTGAACCAGCTCTGTGTCACTAAAATTCACGGGAGACTGATGCAGCATGGCCCAGGTGCGCAATATGCTTTGGGCATAGAGTTGTCCAAAAGGGGATCTGATTTGCAAAGATCCCTTTCTGAACTAAAATTACCATCATCATTTTATGATCTAATAAAACATCAATACAACTAGGTGTCACGACTGGCTGGCACCGGCGTTCCCTGTGGCGACGCTGGAGATTGCGTGCACTCGCCGTTTTCCCCTTTTCCAAGATGGCTTCTCATCCTCTGGGTTACGGTGCAGTGTTTTCACGTTCACAAGTCAGATGTCCTCTGACGTCATCTCGTTCTCTCACGGATTCCGGATATGGTCCAGCAGAGCCGAAGCCCAGAGCGTCTCTACTCTCCACAGACGCTACGTGAGTTCGCAACTAGGGGGTTTACTATTCTATCCCTCCTACCTATGCTTACCTTTTCTTTTCTACTCTTTCTTACAGCCGTACCATCCTGCCTAGCCTTCCCGTTCCGCAGTCCACAGATAGTCCCCCCTTTCAGACAAATTAGGTACTTACCCAATCATTATATTGATTCCTCTCGTACCTAGTTCCTTCTCTCATCTCTCGTTTACTTATTTTAAAACAGGACTTCAGTGACCCGATCCAGTGATTCCTGTAAAACTTGAGGAGCTGCAGCCAGCGGAGACGCGACCGATCAAGCTTCTCGTCCATTCCAGCAGGGTTTTTTCCCCCAGGAGGGTTTCCCTGGGATCCCTTGCACACCCCTTCGGTTCCCTCTTAGGGAGGAGGGAGGTGTTAGGGGCCTCAGGGGACTCCCCAATTGCCTCGTAAATTGCTGCACGAGACAGGTTAGTGTCAAAACATTACAGCTAGCGACGCCTAATTAGGGGAAGAAGGCTTAGATACACATCATGACTACTTTGCAGGCAGCCTTAGATCAAGTGCAGCAGTTGACGACCGCAGTACAAGGATTGTCCCACGAGGTACAAGCCTTAAAGCATGAAAATGCAATCCTTAAACAGCAAATGTTCAATAAGGCCCCCACTAGTTCAGAAATTCCTCCTGGCCCTCTACCAGGCGGGAAATATGACGGAAACCCGCATTCTTTAAAGGAATTTTTGGATGCTTGTACGGTGCAATTTGCTTTTAAGACATCATTCTTTCCCTCAGACAGAGATAGAGTGGATATATGATTACTCATCTCACGGGCCCCGCGCTAGCCTGGGCCACGCCTATTGTCACTTCCAATAATGCCATATTGGATTCTGTGCCTGCTTTTACGGCGAGTCTAACAGCTATGTTTTCTCGGAGAGAATACAATGTCTCCTCTCAAGAGAAACTCCTAGACTTCAAGCAAGGTTCTTTAGGAATCTTAGAATTTATTACCCGCTTTAAACAAATGGCCTTAGGCACATCCTGGGCCGATGATGCACTTATCACATTGTTTAGGAGAGGGGTGAGTGAGGAGTTGAAGGATGAATTGGCTCGAGTTCCGAGACCAAACACCTTAGCTGAACTAATCTCATTAACCATGCAGCTGGACTATCGACTGCAAGAAAGGCAAGCAGAGAAGAGGAAAGGGAGAAGCCATCGCTCTGCGCCAGAATTAGTATCCTTCTCTAAAACAGCCACTGCAGACGAACCTATGCAGTTAGGCACTACACGGGGTCCTCTGACTCAAGAGGAACGCGCCCGTAGAAGAAGCCAGGGACTATGCATGTATTGTGGCTCTTCTGATCATACCGTGCACGAGTGCCCAGTCGCTCCTCTCAGAAAACCTTTTCGTTCGGGAAACGCCAGACCTCAACCGTAAGGGGACCTACGGTCGGGGTAACTGATACAGGTTCCCAATCTCCTACAAGGTTGTCTCCCTCGCTGGACATGGTAGTCTTGCGCGTCACTTTTTCTTTGCCAGATGAAAACATCGTTTCTGTCCCAGCATTGGTTGACTGTGGAGCAGCTGGTTGGTTCATGGACGATTTTTGGGCGAGAAAACTGAATATTCCCCGATCTGCCAAAGCTATCGCGATACCAGTTGAAGGCGTAGACGGAACCCCACTAATATCGGGACCTATCCGAGAACAGACTCACACTTTGACAATGCTCATTGGTTCACATAGGGAGGAAGCCGTATTTGATATAATAAAAGCAGCTCACTACCCTGTCATTCTGGGCTTGCCCTGGTTAAAACTACATAACCCATACATAAATTGGGCAGCCGGTTCCATTTTTCTGGGATCTGAATATTGTACCCAACACTGTCTTACTGAAGGATCAGTTGGATTTTGTGCTCCTTCATCTAACCCTGTGGCCTCTCAAAGGATATTAGACCTGATTAGTCCTGTTTCTCCTGAGTACGAAGAGTTTCAGGACATTTTCTCCTCTTCCCAATTTTCTGAACTTCCGCCTCATCAGAGAGATGATTGTTGCATCCGTCTAGACTCCTCTCAGCCACTTCCCTTTGGAAAGATGTACATCCTTTCCGAGAAGGAAAAATTAGTCCTACGGCAGTATTTGGATACCCACCTCAGAAACGGTTTGATTACGGAATCGACTTACCCTGCAGGTGCATCATTATTCTTCATAGCTAAGAAGGACACGGACGAATTACGTCCCTGCATTGATTATAGGGGTCTTAATAAGATCACGATTCCCGATCGATACCCAATGCCCTTAATACCGGACATCCTAGAAGCAGTAAAAGGGGCAACTATTTACACAAAGTTGGACCTCAGAGGGGCATATCACCTCATTAGAATCAAGGAAGGGGATGAGTGGAAGACCGCGTTTCGTACCCCTTTTGGACATTTTGAATACCGAGTAATGCCCTTCGGACTCGCGAATGCCCCGGCAGTTTTTCAAAGGTTCATTGACCATATATTCTCAGACCTCCTTCTTCATACGGTAGTGGTGTATCTTGACGACATATTGGTATTTTCCAGGAATCCTAAAGAACGTCACCGACACGTATGTCAGGTGTTACACCGATTACGAAGTAATCACCTCTATTGCAAGCCTGAAAAGTGTATATTCCATCAGACTACCGTCACGTACCTGGGGTTCGTTTTGTCCCCTACTGGAATTTCCATGGATCCTCGCAAGGTGACCGCTATTCTGGAATGGTCCTCTCCTAGTTCTGTCAAGGAACTACAGAGATTTCTGGGGTTTTCGAATTTCTATAGGAAAGTTATAGCCGGATTTTCATCAATCGTTCTGCCCCTTACAAGACTACTCAAGAAGGGAAAGCCTTTTTATTGAACAGAAGACGCCCAGTCAGCCTTTGATACTTTGAAGACTCTCTTTACTTCTGCTCCTCTCTTACGAATCCCAGATCAAAGCTTACCGTTTATAGTGGAAACTGATGCCTCCCATTTTGCGTTGGGTGCGGTACTTAAACAAGCCTTTACTCACGGACCAGAACACCCTGTGGCCTTTCTGTCCAAGACTTTTTCTTCCTCTGAGATCAATTACACGGTGTTAGAGAAAGAGTTGCTGGCGATAAAACGGGCCTTTCAGGAATGGAGACATCTCCTGTTGGGTTCCCAACATCCCATTGAGGTCTGCACTGACCATCAGAATCTCAAGAGTTTACAATACGCTGAGACTCGTAACAGCCGGCAAGCAAGATGGGCCCATTTTTTCTCTCCCTACAATATCACTTTCACTATAATTCCAGGTAAAACCAATCTTCAAGCTGACGCTCTATCTCGCAGAGATCCGGATTGCAAATCTGGTTTTCAGACCGAGAGATTGTTTCCTCATGCTACGTTCATATCTATGGTCCAGGACTTCCTCCACTCTGTAGCAGCCCAAACTCTAGTCTTAATGGACTCCATTAGAGGTCAGGCAGACAAATGGAGACTAAGTCTCGAAGACGGATGTTTCTACCGGGGTCATCAGGTGTACATTCCCTCACTCCTGCTCCGAACGGAAGTCATGCACATGTGTCACGATTCTATGGTTGCTGGACATCGTGGAATAGCCAGTACCCAAGAACTCATACTGAGACATTTCTGGTGGGAAACCTTAAGAAGGGACGTGACTGATTACGTCTCTTCTTGTGTGATCTGTTTGCAAGTCAAGGTTCCTCGCAGTAAACCGTTGGGAAAGCTGGCTCTAGCCCAAATACCTACTTGTCCTTGGCAATTGATTTCCACAGATTTTATCGTTGACTTACCTGTGTCTAAAGATCATACAACCATTATGGTAACAGTGGATTATTTCACCAAAATGGCTCATTTCCAGGCTCTACCCTCAGTACCAACAGCTCCACAGATGGCAAGACAGTTCATAGACTCCATCTTTTCCCGGCATGGTCTTCCTGACAGCATAGTGTCAGATCGAGGTTCCCAATATATTTCTCGATATTGGCAACAAGTCTGCTCTGCATTAGGCATAAAGAGAGCCTTGAGTTCGGGATACCATCCTCAAACTAATGGGCAGACTGAACGTTTAAATCAGACTCTGGAAACGTATCTGCGCTGTTTTGTATCAGCGGCACAGGACAATTGGAAGGATTTGTTACCCTTGGCAGAGTTTGCCTACAATAATGCTCCTCATGCTTCTATCAAAACTAGTCCCTTTCATTGTACCTATGGGTACGATCCTTCCTGCTATTCCTCATCTCTTCTCAGAGCTTCGGCCTTTCCAGATGTGGACGCCCTAATGGGCGACATTCAACAGGGACATCTTTTGGCCAGAACCGCATTACTGGAAGCTCAAGAGCATTCTAAACGTTATGCTGACTTGCATAGTTCATCGACTCCAGTGATTGTCCCGGGGGATTTGGTCTGGCTCTCAGCAAAGTTTCTGCCCAGACATCTGGTTCCCTCTAAATTGTCTCCGAAATATTTTGGTCCTTTTACAGTATTGAGAGCGAAAGGTTCTTTGGCTTTTGAGTTACAGCTCCCACCTTCTTGGTCCAGGATCTACCCAGTTTTTCATGTTTCGCAACTCAAACTTCACAAATCGGATCGTTTTGGTCGATCTATAAGGGCCTACCCGCCTCCAGTGGCTACTATGGAAGGTCCGGAGTTCGAAGTCTCGGGCATTTGTGATTCCCGTTATCATCGCGGTCGACTGCAGTATTTGATCCACTGGAAGGGTTACTCGGTGGCTGACCGTACGTGGGAACCGGCTTCAGCAGTTCACGCCCCCTTACTGGTTCGCCGTTTCCACAGGTGTCATCCGGGCAAACCAGGAGGTGTTACCCTCGGAAGGGGGCATACTGTCACGACTGGCTGGCACCGGCGTTCCCTGTGGCGACGCTGGAGATTGCGTGCACTCGCCGTTTTCCCCTCTTCCAAGATGGCTTCTCATCCTCTGGGTTACGGTGCAGTGTTTTCACGTTCACAAGTCAGATGTCCTCTGACGTCATCTCGTTCTCTCATGGATTCTGGATATGGTCCAGCAGAGCCGAAGCCCAGAGCGTCGCTACTCTCCACAGACGCTACGTGAGTTCGCAACTAGGGGGTTTACTATTCTATCCCTCCTACCTATGCTTACCTTTTCTTTTCTACTCTTTCTTACAGCCGTACCATCCTGCCTAGCCTTCCCATTCCGCAGTCCACAGATAGTCCCCCCTTTCAGACAAATTAGGTACTTACCCAATCATTATATTGATTCCTCTCGTACCTAGTTCCTTCTCTCATCTCTCGTTTACTTATTTTAAAACAGGACTTCAGTGACCCGATCCAGTGATTCCTGTAAAACTTGAGGAGCAGCAGCCAGCGGAGACGCGACCGATCCAGCTTCTCGTCCATTCCAGCAGGGTTTTTTCCCCCAGGAGGGTTTCCCTGGGATCCCTTGCACACCCCTTCGGTTCCCTCTTAGGGAGGAGGGAGGTGTTAGGGGCCTCAGGGGACTCCCCAATTGCCTCGTAAATTGCTGCACGAGACAGGTTAGTGTCAAAACATTACACTAGGGCTTTTAGACCCTTAGCAGATGGCAATTCCTCACAGTGTGAGAAAGCAGTAGCAGAGAGCAGGGGAGCCAGGGCAAGGCTCAGCATGGCATCCCAGGAGACACGGATCCTCTTGCTCAAGCATCTCCGAATAATTAGGCCATATGTGTTTGTGCAAAGCTGTGCCACTTTGGCACATGCTATCATATGTTCCAAGCTTGAATATTGTAATGCACTTTTTCTCGTGATGTCACAAGCAAAAATAAACTAGTTACAGTTCCTTAACAGTTACCCTGTTCGTGTTATCTGCAATCTACCTCGATGAGAGCATGTCACCTGCTACATGAGCTTGCTTCACTGACTCCCTGTTCAAGATCTTATTAAACACAAGATCCTTTCACTTACCTATAGATCCTTACATGATTTGGCACCTTCCTATTGCACTGCTAGGATAAATTGTCATGAATCCAGAAGAGTCCTTCACTCTCAGGAACATTTACATCTGGAAGTGGGTCATTTGAAACTCCAGCTAACAAGTTGCACACTGTTCGACATTGCAGCACCATTCTTGTGGAACAGCCAGCTTCTTGACATTTAGAGTTTGTCATCTCTTTTTTTCTTTTAAAAAGAATCTTAAGACCTCTCTATTTTAGTTCAAGTCAACCTTGAGGATATGGAAGGGATCAATTATTAATTGAGATGCCCCTTTTCCCTCACGGTAATGAATAAAGGACTTAGAACATAAATACTTTAGGAGCGTGGCAGGGATTATGTCCTTCTGAAAGTAGAGTGCTACCTTGAACATCCCAGCTTCCTAAGATCTAAACTTTTTGCCTCCAGACTGCTACACAAAGGTAGAGAGGACTGGCAGAAACAGAAGGGGGTATTGGTGGGGAGGGACGCCATAAAAGATGGTAATGCTCTCCTCGGGCCAGTACGTACAACAAATGTATCCAGAAGCATAATCACCTGACCCTCCAACCCCAATTCTGAAAATTCAGAAGCACCCTGGGCTTCAGGGGAATTGAGTTGATCACACATAACAGAAGTCAATTCTGCCAGAGGATTGATAGGGTATCCCACCTCCAAAACCTGTAAGGTAAATGTTGGAAGGCAAATTGAGGGAGAAGGACATCTGTCTCTGATGTGAGCATACCGCGAGGGGTCAGAAATGCAAGACCGACACACAGGTATCGTTTTTTCAATATTTGCCATATTATTAAAATAAAAGGGGTGAGATAAATATCTAACTCTCCCTATCATTACTGCCCTGGTCACATGGCAACCCTCTGATCTCGGGCCCAGGTCCCCCCCCCACCAGTCGCACACCTGCACTGCCTTCCTGGCAACCCCTGCACTTGGGGACTCTTTTCTGTATCCCTACAGTCCCACTATTAGCACTTGACACCTGATGTTTGCACTTACCCTTGCACTTGCCACCAACTGGCCGTACTTTTACTTATTGTTTATTTATTCTATTATCCCATGTACTGCACTGTCCCCTCCCTCTCCACCCCGCATTTCCCCCATCCCCCTCCCCATGCACTTGCGCGATCTGAATGACACCTGGCCTAGTATGATCGTTGTCTCTGTCTTCCCTCTGTTCCCCCTCACTTGCCTTGTCACGCCTTCAAACACTTGTGTATAGGCACGTTATAAATGCCATATCATATCATAACAAGACTATCCCTGCTTAGCAAGCTAAAACTAAAGAAAAACGGCCTAGTGTCCAATACTTTCTGCCCCTCACACTAATACGTACAGCACAAATGTACAATGAATAATTGGCTAAGTTCAATTCATCAAAACAATGCAAATGTTTAAAGTTAGATGTTTTTGAAAGTACTCCTTGTGATCAGCGTTGGGCTTGCTTCCCCTATATCAAATCAGGAATAACCTTAAATAAGTGTTGACTCAACAAAGATCTGTTCAGTTCAACAGCAAAAAGTATTTTTCATATGATGCGACTTTCGACTTGATGAAGCAAATGTGTTTTCTACAAACACTTGTTCAAAAACTAAAGCAATAGTTCTCTTCCTCAATATAATTCTTAATAAGGCAAATGCTTCTTTCACAAAATATCAGTTTATAAACCAAAGCAATTGTTTTCTCCACACAGTGGGGGTCATTCTGAGGTTGGAGGTAACTGTCCTTACCGGCATGGAGTAAATACCGTGTCCGTGTAGTCAAGAGCCCGCTAATAGAGGGCTATTGTGACTTTGCGCGCACAAGCTTTGCGCCATGCCGGTAAGGGCATCACCGCCATGATGTAAAAGACCAGAAAAAGGCCCTTAGCGGCATCATTTAAAGTGCAGATTGCACTAGCGGCATGAACCAATGTGGCATTTGCTGTCACCGCTAGTAGCGGTGACTGCTAATAGCGGTGATCGTAAATAAGCGGAACCGGAAGTGGCATAATCCCACAGGATAGGGAAGGATCATGGAGGCCATCTTTAAAAACACAATCCATTGCTATACTCAGCAGCCAGGACCTGTATGATACTGCTGCTTGTGAAATTCCATTCTCTACTATACCACAATGCCTAAAGCTGTGTAGAAGGGCACCTCCCGCCAGTGCAAGGAGCGCTTCAATGAATATGAGCTTGACATGCTAGCTGAGTCCCTGCAAGAACATGCTGGTGTTGTGTTTTCGCCCAGAGCATGAAGAGGTAGGCCACAATACGCAAAAAGGAGATCTGGGCACTTGTGGCACAGAAAGGAAGCGCGGTCGGTAACAACCCCGCACTATCAAGGACTGCAGGAAGCGGTGGGACGACTTGCGGCTGCGAGTCCGCAACATACTCTCTGCCAACAGGAGCCAGGCAATGTCAACTGGCGGAGGAGCAAGCTCCCACATAAAACTGTCCCGGTGGGAGCACATATGTGCTAGCCTGATTGGCATGGAGTCTATAGAAGGTGTCAGAGACATGGATTGTGGTGCCACGTCATCGGCGGACGGAGGTGAGTGTCCTAAGAAAGCACTTTAATGCAGAGTCGGAGGATAGCCCACCAATATGTCTATCTAAAGAGGCAAGCCATGGCCCAATACACACACATTCCCAGCAAAGTTGTGGTATGCAGCACAGACAAATGCAGATGCCTGCAGCAAGACAATGCCATACCGTACCCAAACCACAATAAGATGTCAATGGCATGAGTCACACTGCATGCAGGCCCCAAGAAATATGCATGTCACATACCATACGTCTGACCGACATGAGTGACCACTGACGGATGCCTGCATTACCCACCCATGTAGCAAGCAATGTGATCGTCCAAACTGAACTGCCTATTACCCTGTAATTTGTAGATGAGCAATTATACAATGGATGCATGATGCTTCTCAAACCATCACTCATGCCGTCCCTCTCTACGACCCCCACAGGCTCTTACCATGACAGCGAGGCATGGGACTCGCCCCCACAGCAAACCATATCCTGGAAGAGGGCCTGTGATGAGCCAACATGCCTTCCACCTCAAGGGCCCAACCCAAGGCCCCCCATGGACCACCACGGAAACCACCTACAGATGCCATGGCACTGGTGCCGCCAAGGACAGTCGAGACCGAAGCCGCAACCCCTATCCCACTGCCACAGGACACAGCTGATGCTCCACACTCAGCTGAGACCAGCACAGTCGGGGAGGTGGCAGCCACAGCACCCCTGGCTCAGGAAGAGGTGCAGGAAGAGGTGTGGGTGCTTGTAGAGGACAAATCCTCAGAACGGCCCTGCACACCAAGTCCAGCACCATCCCCCCAGATCACATCCTTGGAGTCAGACCACGCCACCACCCTGTAGCAGTCTGGGGGGGGAGTATTACCAAGGGGCCATGAGTCCCATAGTGGAGCCCATCCAAGTCCACCATGACACCCCAGCACCCTCCACCTCCACAGGTGTACCGGCAGGGCCGCAGCGTCATGAGGCGCTGACTGCCCTTGTGTGTCAGTTCGTGAATGACAATGCCCAGGCAAGGCAGGAGTGGTGAGAAAACATTGCTCTCTGGGCAATACAATTGCTGATAACACCACCTCCCTGGGCAAGATTTTTGCAGACAATACAAGCTGACTGTGTGAGGAGGTATCCGCCCTGCGGCAGGTCCTCAGCCACATCGCCGATGCTATGGAGGCAGAACGTCCGGCACCCCAGATGGAGCAGGCGGCCACACCATCGTCCTCCAGCTCAACCCAGACCAGCACACTCCGCAGGTCGTCGTGCACCCTGTGCCGGCTGGACATGCCGCCACCTGGTCCAGGGAGTGCAAAAAAGTAGACTGGTCAGCCTGATGAAGGCATTAGACACTTGTTGGGACATGTGTGGGGGAGTTGTGGGGGGGCTGAGGGTGTGTGGGGGAGTTGTGGGGGGACGTGGGGGTGAGGGTGTGTGGGGGAGTTGTGAGAGAGGGGTTGAGGGTGTGTGGGGGAGTTGTGAGGGGAGGGGAAGGGGGGCGAGGGTGGTGGAGGATTAGTGCACTTAAGTTTACATTGTATATTTCAATACACACGTTGGCCCTCATTACAACCTTGGCGGTTGACCATGGTGCTATTAGCACCATGGTCCATGCCGCTAAGGTTACGATTCCGCCATGGTGGATGGCGGAATTACCGCCCCATTCCAAGGTGAGTGGGGCGGCAATTCCCCATTCACCATTTGCCCTTCCCCATTCCCATTTTTGCCCCCATAGGGCATAATGGGAATGGGGAAGGCGCTAATTACGGCACCGTAAATTACGGTGCCGTAATTAGCTCCAAAGTCCCTTTGCGGGTTGGATTTTTAACGCCTGCTAAAAGCAGGCGTTAAACACCAACCCGCAAAGGGACACTTGTAATCAGGCGTTAAGGGTTAACGGCGCCGACGGCACCGTTAAACCCTTAACGCCTGAGTTGTAATGAGGGCCTTTGTGTTAAAACGAAAACTTGAGTGGACATTCATCATTTCGAATGTGTCATTTATTCATATACAGTGCATAGTGTACATGTACCCCCACACCCAGTGCCCTCTGTCCAACCATCATGTCACCCTCTGCACCCATGTGTGTCAGAAATATTGTGCAATCACTGACTGACGCACAGCATGTCCCTCCTGTGCATCGGCACCACGATGATGTGCAGTCACTTCTTCTTCATCCCCTTCATCATCACCAGGTGGTTGCAGTTCAATGTCAGGGGGCAGGGGCATGTTGCGTCGGATACACATGTTGTGCAGCATGACACATGCCATGATGATCTTGGCCACCTTCTCATGCCTGTAGAGGAGTGCCCCACCCGACGGGCTAAGGCAGCGAAACCATGCCTTCAAAAGGCCAAAGGTCTGCTCAATGACCACATGGGTACGGGTGTGGGATCGATAGTAGTCCTCCTCATGCCTGTTCTGTGGGTTATCAGACAGGGGTGAGGAGCCACAGCATCAAGGGATAGCCACTGTCACCTGCATGGGAGGCAAAAAAAGATATATGTCAGTCAATTGATGATGGACAGCTGTACTAGTCACACATGCCGGAAGATTATCGTTGGTCACATGCACATCTCCCTGGTTGTATGCACGCCATTTTTAGGCCCTCAATGTGTCCTGTGCCATGGAATAATGGTGTGGGTTGTATATTCAAGATGATACACGGTGTTTGCTCTGCCATCTTATGGCTCATGCATTGTCTATGCATACAGCTGTGTCTGTGTCAATTTAGTGATGTGTTGTGTTCTGTAGGATTTTCTGATTGGGAGCGTTGTCAGTAGGCTCTGCAATATTAGGCATTCAGTGCTTATTTTTCCAATGGTGACATGCAGCATTTCTGTGGTTGTGGTGGTCCTGTGGCAGACAGTGGATTCCCTTGGTGGTTCAGTCCAATGCTCTCCCATGGATGCTTTTCCTCTGTGGTGATTCGCTGGAGACAGCAACATAGTGCATATATACTACATGTTGCTGGATGGTGTTATGGAGGACGAGGTCTACTGATGAGTGGTGCACGTGTTGTGGTTTACTGTTAGTCATGTTGTGATAGGTGTCGACCTTACTTCATTCCTATGGGATTTGGGTGTCATGTTCTGTTTGGGATGCTTTGGGGGAAAGTGTTTAGCGATGTGCACATCGTGCTGTCACATAAACATTGACACCGTGGTGGTGTGTGCATCTCTCCCCCTCATTTCACTGCAATGTGCCTATCATGCAACTTAACAAGCAGCCAGGCACGTCGTACAGCATGTCGCTCTGAGTAGTGTGATAGCGTGGAGTTCCGAAGGACCATTGAGTCATGAGTTCATCCGGGATATCGGGCACAACAATGTGTGATGATCTTGCTGCCGTCGCATACCATCTGCACTTTGATGGAGTAGTAATGCTTGCGGTACACCACCTCCATGGCATGCGGGACCACCAACTCCACGTGGGTGCAGTCGAGGGAACCTATACAATTTGGCATGCCTGCCAGTGCATGGAAGCCAACTTTTGTTTCAAAATTCTCCTGGGGAGTCTGTGGTAGTGTCATGAATTCGCACTGCCGCCCGCTTTGGACCTCCTGGTCCCTTCGACAGCCTGCCTGTATGTCCCCAACACCCTCTCAACATGGCGGGTGCAGCTCCTTGATGAGCGGTATAGTTTCAAGCGCACCTAGATAAGCGCCACGCCCCTGCAGTTCTGCGCGTGTCAATGCGCTCACAATTCCTTGCTCGAGTGTAGTTCCTCCCGCTCGCTCTTAGGAAATTCCTTCATCCCATCATGCCTTCCAGGTTGTCAGCATCTGCCTATGTGGCCCTCCATTCAGGACTGCTTCACGGTTGCCCTAGGACCGCGTTCCGTGGCTCTCCATCCAGGACTGCTTTGCGGTTGCCCTAGGACCTCCTTCGACTCACCTTGTTCCGTGGCTCTCCATCCAGGACTGCTTCGCAGTTGCCCTCGGACTGCCTACGACTCGCTGCGTTCTGCGGCTCTCCATACAGGACTGCTTCGCGGTTGCCCTAGGACCACCTTCGACTCACCGCATTCCGCGGTTCTCCATCCAGGACTGCTCTCGAGGTTGCCCTTGGACCGCCTTACCTTTATCGGAAATTCCAGGAGTTTACAGTCCTCAACTGCGGCTGCTACTCACCGCCATCTGAGGCCCTCCATCCAGGACTTCTGCAGTTGCCTTCGGACCGCCATAGTTAATGCTGAACTTTTGGTTACCTGCCATAGACAGTGTGGCATCTGAAGAAGCCCGTCCTTACCTCCACGAGACCCGCACCTCCAGGAAACGTGGGCAGCCAGATCCCACAAGAAAGAAGCCTACCAAGCCTAAACAGGTGAGCCATCAAATCAGTCATGACAGTTTGACACGCCACCCATTTGACAAGGTAGCAGTGATGGATCCTACTATGCAGGATCTCTTGCGAGGCATGCTAGAACTCTCCAAGGATGTACAAAATCGTAAGACAGAGAATGCTGCCATGAAGCAACTGGTCCGATCCGAGACTCGGCCTATCAAGATAGCACTTCCACAAGTGGAATAGTGGACAAATATGATGGTTCCCCTAAACTGCTCAGTTCATTCTTGGATTCCTGTCTAGTGCACTTCACATTTAAGCCATACTATTTTTCCACCCCTAGAACTAAGGTGGGGTTTGTCATAGCCCATTTTACTGGCAATGCCCTGGCTTGGGCACTCCCCTGGTTTCCACAGGAGATCCCTTGTTGGATAATTACGACGGCTTTATCAAGGCCTTTAAGGAGATGTTTGATTGTCCTGACCAGTTGTATACTGCACAGGAAAAGCTACTGGAGTTTCGCCAAGGATCTCAGGATATGCTGTCCTATATTAACAGGTCTAAACAACTTGCCAAGGAAGCTGAGTGGTCTAACAAGGCGTGCTTTACCCTGTTTTGTCGCAGCCTCAATGATGAGGTAAAGGATGAGCTGGCCAGGATTGCCCGTCCAAGTTCCTTCCAGGCCCTTATGAATTTATCTCTACAAATTGAATTCAGAATTCAAGAAAGAAAGACAGAAAGAAAGAGAACGCAAAATTCCACTCCCAAGATCTCTCCCTTTGCTCCTACAACAAAGGAACACCCTACTGCTGATCCCGAACCCATGCAATTGGGAACAATGAGAGGCCCTATCTCAAGCAAGGAAAGAAGCCACAGATTTGACAGTGGTCTGTGCATGTACTGTGCCTCAGACAAACATTTGGTTAGGAATTGTCCCATAGCACCACCCAGGCGTAAGGGGAATGCCAGCTCCTGATCCTGAATGGAGCCCAGCTTCGGGAGACCAAGGACCGCTCAATCCCTCCAATCCTGGATCCTTCATCAAGATGCAACTTGGTAGTCCTTGAAGTCACTCTACTCCCTTCCAACAGAACTCTACAGACCGTTCTGGCCTTGGTTGACTGTGGCGCTATGGGTATATTTATGGACGACCAATGGGCTTCCAGGCAATGATATTCCCAGAGAACAAAAGGATATTATTCAGACAGTAGAGGGAATTGACGGCTCCCCTCTGTCCTCTGGACCTATCGCCCAACAAACCAAGAAGATCATGCTTTCAATCCACAACCACCAAGAAAACATACAATTCGACATAATCAGAGCAGCACTCTATCCGGTGGTCCTAGACATGCCCTGGTTAAAGAAGCATAACCCGTACATCAATTGGTCTGCTGGCACTTTATTTTTGGGCTCTGAGTACTGCCTATCACACTGTTTGTATTCAGTTACCTATCCAGATGCTCCCAAGGTTGACCAAGGGAACAATTCTTCTCTCTCCATCTCAAATGTCAATCATGTACCTGAGATCTATCAGCAATTCTGTGACGTCTTTTCCTCTGCCATTGTTCAAACCCTGCCTCCACATCGGCCAGAAGACTGCACCATCGATACCGAGGAAAATGCAGTAATTCCCTTTGGTAGGATGTTTATCTTATCTGAACCTGAGGAGAAGGCCCTAAGAGAATATATGGATACCAATCTTGCTAACAGCACCATCCGTCCCTCCAAGTCTCCCGCAGGGGCATCCTTATTTTTTGTACCCAATAAAGATACAAATGAGTTACAACCCTGTCTCGATTACAGGGGTCTAAATCAATGTACCCAGAAGGACAGATACCCCTTACCACTGATATCTGACATCTTGGAAGCTCTCAGGGGCGCTGCAATTTTTACCAAGTTAAACTTGAGAGGAGCCTACCATCTGGTACGAATAAGGGAAGGTGATGAATGGAAGACCGCGTTTCAAACACCATTCGGACATTTTGAGTATCTGGTCATGCCTTTTGGACTTGCCAATGCCCCGGCCATCTTCCAACTATTTATGGATCGGGTTTTTTCAGATATGCTTTTCTTCTCTGTGATTGTGTACTTGGATGACATTTTGGTCTATTCTAAGAACCCCACACAACATCAAGAACATGTTTCTGCCGTGCTGCAACGACTCAGAGAATATTATTTACTAGCCAAACCAGAGAAAAGAACCTTTCATGTTCCTACAGCACGTTATCTTGGATTTGTTCTGAACGCCTAAGGGGTGACTATGGATCCTGCTAAAATCAAAGCCATCACATCCTAGCCAGTCCCCTGCTCTGCTAAACAAGTCCAATCCTTCCTGGGCCTTGTACATTTTTACAGGAAGTTCATACCTTCCTTTTCAGCCATTGTTCAACCAATCGTGAGTCTACTTAAGAAGAATACCCCTTTTCTATGGACCTTTTCTCAAGAAGCCACCTTTGTAAAATTGAAGGAAATGTTCACCCATGAACCCATCTTGATACAGCCTGACATTACAAGACCCTTTCTAGTGGAGACAGACACCTCTGAATTCGCAATTGAAACAACAAGCCCAAGGCGGGTTGGAACATCCTGTGGCTTAACTATCTCGGACCTTACTTCCATGCGAAACCCACTCTTCAGTTCTAGAAAAAGAACTGCTTGCCATTCGCCAAGTCTTCAAAGACTGGCATCATCTCCTCCTGGGCGCTACCCATCCTGTACAAGTGCGAACAGATCACAGGAACCTACAAGTCCTTCAATCCATGGGCCCTCATTACAACCCTGGCGGTAATTACCAGTCGTTACCGGCATGGTGCAATTACCGTGTCCGTGCTGGCAATAGACCGCTAAAAGCGGCCCATTATGAGTTCGCGGGCACGAGCTTTGCGCCATGCTGGTAATGAACTCACCGCCATACCGCAAAAGCCCGAAAAATACCCCTTTCCGGCATCGTCTGCAGTGGAAATAGCACCTCCGGCATCCTAGCCATCGGCATTAGCGGTCACCGCTAATAGCGGTCACCACAAATAGCGGTAACCGCTATTAGCGGTGACCGTAAATAAGTGGAACCGGAAGTGGTGTCATCGCACAGGAACGGGAAAGAGCACGGCGGCCATCTTTAAAAACACAATCCATTGCCATCCACCACAACCAGGAGCCATCTGATCCCCAGAACTCCCACACACCTTAACCACCACCTGTTTGAATTTAGGATGCCAAAAGCTGTCAAAAAATCTGGAGATCGGCTGCGCCAGGAGCGCTTCTCCAGAGAGGAGCTCACCATGTTGGCAGAGACACTGCAGGAGCATGCAGACGTGGTGTTTGCAAATGACATGTCCCGACCAGCGCTGCAGCGTAAAAAGCAGATTTGGGCATTGGTCGCCACACCCCGCGCACCAAAACAATGCTGCAAGCGATGGGACGACCTACGTCTGTGTGTGCAAAGTATACTGTCGGCCAACCGAAACCTTGGGATGGCGCCAGGTGGAGGTGCAGAGTCGCCCATAAAACTCCAACCATGGGAGGAGATATGTGCCTCCACCATAGGCACCGAGCCAATAGAGGGAGTCGGGACATGGAGAGAGGAGCCCCATCATCAGCCAATGCAGGTATGTGTCTCTAATCAAACAATGCCAATGCCACCACGATGATGTCCACCTGAACTGACAGTGCAATGATGTATATCAGGGTCCACCAGACACATAAGCACAAGACTGCCTACAGGCAGTGCAGAGCATCACCTTGTCCACATGCATGATGCACCCCATTTGTGTTGCAACCCAAATGCCTCCATGCATCACCCACCCAAGAGTGAGGCAACCTGTATGTCACTCCCCCCAATGTGACTCATCTACCAATCCATATCAATGCAGCCACCCCAAGGCATGCTCAATGCCTGTAGACCCATCACTAACCCTCTCCCTCCTTTGGTCCCCCACAGGCACACAATCTGACAGCGCTGATGAGGACACCGGTGCCACACCACGGAAAAAGGCCAGGGCCGTGGAGGGACAACACCGCCCCTCCACTTCAAGGGGCATAGGCCAACCGACATGACATCGGAAGGCCAGGACCACACCACAGGCCACAGCACCAATGTGCTCTACCTCCTCCACTATGGTGCCCACAACAGCCACCATCACCCAAGTGTCAGCGGCAGAAGGGACTGCATCGGCTGCAAGCAGCACAGTTGGCAAAACAGCTGCCACAGCAGCAATCTCTGATGACGAGGAAGGGGATGTGCTGCATGTTGCAACTCCCCCCACTGGCCCCCTGCATTCCCCACTCCCGTCCCCATGCAGCCTGCCTGACACCAGCATTCACGGGCTGTCTCCGGATAACTCATGGCCAGCAACACCCAGCCCCACCCCAACTGTGCCCGAGGAACACAGTATTTCGAGAACCTCTCAAACATCCACCCCAGCCAAAAACACCCAAGAGGGGATCCAGAACATTGTAAGGCACCAGCAGCAGCTCACTGGCCTCTTGACGCAGCACATTACTGAATGTGGGAGTGTAAGGGATGACATCCGGAAATGTGCTGCATCCCTGTAGTCAGCAATAGAGTCATCCTCAAAGGACATATGTGCAGAACTGGCCGCAGTGCAGCACGTACTGTCTGAGATGGTGGCAGCAATGCGGGACATGTGTCCACCATAGTTATCCGAGTAACCAAGTACATCTTCAGCTGCTAGTTCCACCAGGACCAGCCCTGTGCGCAGGTCTGGCAGGAACCTGCGCCGATCAGACAGGGGGGCACCTGGTGCTGGAAGAGGGGGATGCCAGTAGGCACAGCCTTGCATACTGGTGCTATGTGGTCCACTTTTGCACAGTACTGCACTCCATGTGTTGGGGAGTTGAAGGGGGAGGGGGAGAGGGTGTGTGGGGGAGTTGAGGGGGGAGAGGGTGTGTGGGGGAGTTGAGGGGGAAGGGGGAGAGGGTGTGTGGGGGAGTTAAGGGGGGAGAGGGTGTGTGGGGTGGAGGGCTTGTTCACTTAGTTATGCTTCTTCAATACACATTTTGGTTACTCATAATTCACATGTGTAGACATTGCTTACTGCGTACGTGTGCTTTGTTGGTTAACAGTCTACAGTGTCCATGTCCCTGACACACCCAGTGCCCGAGTGCCATCTCCATGTAACACCCCCGTCCATGTGTGCTAGAAACATTGGTTGATTAGAGTCTGACGCATGTCACGTCCCTCCTGTGCATCGCTGCCTCCCTGAGGTGCTGCCCCATCCCCACCCTCCTCATCCTCTTCGTCAGGTGGTTGCAGTTCAGCGTCAGTGGGCAGGGGCACATTCCGTCTGGTACACATATTGACGATCTTTGCCACCTTTTCATGGCGGTACAGGAGTGCCCCACCAGACCTGATGAGGCAACAAAACTGTGCCTTCAAGAGGCCAAATGTCTGCTAAATCACCACATGGGTTCGAGTATGGGCACGATTATAGTCCTCCTCGTGCCTGTTCTGTGGGTTCCGGACTGGGGTAAGGAGCCACCTCTTCAAGGGATAGCCTAGATCACCTGCATGTGGGCAACAATGTATGTGTAAGTCATCACATCATATGGGACCTCATTAAGTGACACCATGGCATGTATTTATTTCTTCAATTCAACCCCATTTCCATGCATGAATGGAGACACACGATGTGACTGCTATGTGTGTATTCCTCTTATGGACTGGTGTGTATGCCATTAACTAGTGGGCGCAGGGGGGTCCAGTTCCTTGTGAGTGCTCATGCACTGTGTTAGTCCACGGTGGTTGTTTCTGTGATCTGGTAGATGTCCAGTAATTTGTATGCTTTCATCGTGGCACCGTTGATGTCAGCCTCATGATGATCTCACTACGCACAACAAATGGTGTCATGCAATTCATTTGGGCCTCTATGTCAGTGTAGTGGTGTATTGATGTATTTGACCATCATGTGACTTGTTTGTACGCAGTAATGGGGGACTGCCCTTTCAGTTGATGGTGTTTGGTGCTGTGTATTGGCTATAGTCATTGCTTGTAGCTGCATTGTGTTGAGGGGGATTTGGTCTGATTTGGTACAGTGCACATGCAGATGGCTGTGGAATGGTTGTGACACTGCTTCATTTACATGGTAGAGCTGCTTACATCTTGCATTATTTGGTCAGGCGTCAGGTCCAGTCTGGGCTGCTTTGGGGTATGAGCATGTTCCATTCCCTCTGACACTCGCAGCCAGGTGAAGTATGCATCTCCCCCCCCATCTAAGCCAGGTGAAGCATGCATCCCCCCCACATCTCAGCCAGGTGAAGTATGCATCACCCCCCCCATCTCAGCCAGGTGAAGTATGCATCTATACCTCAATCACCTACCCAGATCACATTTCCATGGGCATAACATGCGACTCACTGAGAAGCCAGGATCTCCGCCCTGCATGTTGCTCCATGTAGCGTGGTATCGTGGAGTTCCTCAGGACCATTGAATCATCGGTTGATCCGGGGAATCAGGCACAACAATGTGTAATGATCCTGTTCGAGTCACATACCATTCTCACGTTGATTGAGTGGTATAGCTTACTGTTGCGGTACGCTTGCTCCATGGCATGTGGGACCACCAATTCCACATGGGTGCAGTCGATGGCGCCAATGCAACCAGGGATGCCGGCCAGTGAATGGAAACCTACTTTGGTGTTTGTGTCTCCTAGGCAGACCGTGGTAAGGAAATGTGGTTGTCTGTGTGCTTGAGGAGGGTATCAATCACTTGGTTCAGCGTACGTGAGAATAATGGTTGTGAAATGCCATGCATGTGCCCCACTGTGTGCTTGTATGTGCCTGTGGCCAGGAAGTGGAGCACAGACACGACCTTCAGTAGGGGTGGGATGGCGGTGCGTGTTTCAATATGGCTTACAATGTTGTCATGTATCATGTCCACAATGGTGGTGATGGTGCCCCGGTCCAGACGGTACAGGGTGTGGATCTGCTCAGCTGTTAGGTTGAATGGAGTGGCTCTGATGCGTGGGATTGGGGGCTGCCTGCGTGGTGCCACTGGCTGCACTGGTGGGGCAGGCTGGCCCTGCCTTGCCCTCCTTTTCCTCCTGCCTCTCCTCTGTGCTGCCTGTTGGTGGTGGTGTTGTTGTTGTTGTAGCACTTCCACTGCAATCAGGTCCTCCAGCCCCAGCATTGCTAGTAGTATTGGAATCATTGTGGAGTGTGACTGGGTGTGGGAATGGGTGGGGTGTGCTCCTTTTGTGCTTGCCCAGTCTGTATTGCCTCCACCTGTGCTGATTGTGTGCACCTGTGGCAGTTGGGAACACTGCGCATGGCCATTTACGGGTGGTCTGCGATGCCGGTATTTGCACCATGGCAGTAAGGAACTTTACAGCCTTCACTAGGGCGTTAATTGCATGTCCGCATGAGTCGTGATGTTCCCCTGTTTGCGCCATGGAGCTATTTCCGGCATGAGGGGTTGTGTGCCCGCGCTCATGTCGCTATTTGCGGCACCGTGAAGTACGGTGCCACTAATAGCGGGTTGTCCTTTCCTAATCGTGCGGAGCAGTAAGCGATCCTGGTAATCCTTTACCGCATCATTATTCACTTACCGCCAGGGTCGTAATGAGGGCCATGGAGTGCCAGAACAGCCAACAAGCACGATGGGTCTTTTTCTTTGCTTAATACCACCAATTCCAGATATCTCACATCCCAGGGAGCTCGAAAAATCATTGCGGATTCCTTGTCCAGACGTCCTGACTACCTTATTCAGGAAAGGCCCACCCTGCCTAAAACGTTTCCCAGCACTGTGTTCATCGCTCAAACATCTGACATCTTGGAATCCATTAAAAATGAGACCACAACCTCGGACCTTTGGAAGGACTTCCAAGGACACAATCCCTTGAGGTCTTAAATTCAAAAATGGATTCCTTTTTCGGAAAACCCAACTAGTTATACCTACCCAATCGCTACAAAGGCGCATTTTGAACTTATGCCATGACACCTATTACTCTGGACATCGTGGGGTCAGCGGTACCCTTCTTTCAATTCAACGACACTTCTGGTGGCCCAAGATGCTCAAAGACATTCAGACGTATGTCCGGGCATGTGCTATCTGTAATCAGAACAAGACCGATAACAAAAAACCTGCAGGACTACTTCTCCAGCCAGTTCCTCCTTCCAGACCCTGGGAAACCATAGCAACAGCTTTCATCGTAGACCTTCCCCCCTCCAGGGGACATACAGTTATAATGGTAGCCATCGATCTCTTTTCTCACAAGGCTCATTTTACCCCATTATCAAAATTACCTTCGGCTCCAGAAATGGCCGGACTCTTTGTCAACATACATTTTTGGTCTTCATGGGCTACCATCCAAAATCATCTCTGATCCTGGACCACAGTACATCTCCAAGTTTTGGAAAAACCTTTGCATGGTGTTAGGAATTCCACGAGCACTTTCATCTGGATACCATCCCCAGACAAATGGCATTACTGAAAGAATAAACCATGCCCTTGAACAGTACCTACGCTGTTTTTCCACCAAGGTTCAGGACGACTGGTCAGTGCTTATACCAGTCGCAGAATGTGCTTACAATAACTCTGAACACTCTTCGATAATGACCAGTCCATTCTTTTTCAACCTAGGTTTTTTATCCTTCCGTGCTTCCTTCACTACTGCCTTCTCCTAGTCCTGTTCCTTCTGTTTATTCCTGGACTGCTCAATTGGTTTCAGTCCATCAAGAAGCATTAAACCATCTATCCCAGGCTAGGGAAAACATAATAAGATTCGCAGACTCCAAGAGACGCCCTGCTCCAGAATATCATTTTGGGAACAAAGTCTGGTTATCTTCCCAGTATTTACTCAGACACTTAAGACCAAACAAGCTGACACCCCGATACTATGGCCCATTCGTTGTGTCTAAGAAAATCAATCCAGTGGCCTACCAATTACAATTGCCTACAACTTGGAACAGAATCCATCCTGTTTTCCATACTTCCCTGCTAAAGCCTTATCTCCACTCTACCAGGAATGCTCCCCGTCCTCCTCCTCTACTAGTCCAGGGTCCGATTGAGTATGGAGTCTCCCAGATTTGCGATTCCAGGTACAGAAGGGGAAGATTACAATACATGGTGGAATGGAAGGGTTATCCACCCAGTGATCGTACCTGGGAACCAGTCTCCAACCTCAATGCCCCCAGACTGATGCAACAATTCCATCGATTCCATCCTGGCAAACCAGGAGGTACGAGGCTTCGGAGGGGGCATACTGTCATGAATTCACACTTCCGCCGCCTTTGGACCTCTTGGTCCCTTCGACAACATGCCTGTATGTCCCCAACACACTCTCAACATGGTGGGCACAGCTCTTTGATGAGCGGTATAGTTTCAAGCGCACCTAGATAAGCGCCACGCCCCTGCGGTTCTGCGCGTGTCAATGCGCTCACAATTCCTTGCTCAAGTGTAGTTCCTCGCACTCGCTCTTAGGAAATTCCTTCATCCCATCATGCCTTCCAGGTTGTCAGCATCCACATCCGTGGCCCTCTATCCAGGACTGCTTCGCGGTTGCCCTAGGACCAACTTTGACTCACCACGTTCCGCGGCTCTCCATCCAGGACTGCTTTGCGGTTGCCCTAGGACTGCCTTCGACTCACTGTGTTCCGTGGCTCTCCATCCAGGACTTATTCACGGTTGCCCTAGAACCGCCTTCAACTCACCGCGTTCAGTGGCTCTCCTTCCAGGTGTTATGCTCACCTGGTATCCACAGGGACGCCACCCAGCCAGGTTACTCGCTGGTATGCTTCTCAGCTTTGCCCCGATGTTATCTGCAGGGAAGGTTCTGCCTGAAAATACAGGAGGACTGTGTTCAAGACTGACCGACTGGGGTAAGTATCCCCCCTCCACCGCCGTATGATTTTAGTCCCTCTGGCGCCCTCTCCTGACCTTGTGGGAGAATTAGGCGTGCTCTCCGTCCGGCCTTCTTTGCAGGGGCGCGTTGTCTTTCATGGGCGAGTGCAGTCCAGTTACTTCACTGACGCCAGCCCGTTTGATATTGTTCAGGTAGGTCTTATTGCTGTTCTTTAGTTTTGTTGCTATCCTGCATGCCTTTCTTTGTTTAAATTGTCTCTGTTTTCTCCCTTAGGTATGCAGAGCTTCAGCGCGGCGAACTGGCTTGGTTGAGTCCCGCTGGTAAATGATGGCGCATTAAGAGTGCTATGACGCAGTAAGTAAGCGCTATGCGCAGCGCTGCACAGTCTTGCCTTTGCTAACCTGTGTTTTCCTTCCTTGTAGGTCGCGGTGCTCTAAGGCGTGAGTGGAATATCCGGAGTGGTGCCAGCCGAGAGGCAACCAGCCAGGTATGCCTTTTGTGCAGTTCGTAATTTGTAAATGTCTCTACTGCTTTCTTTAATGTTGCCTCCATCTTCCTCTTTCAGGTCGTTCTGTCCGGGAGGCGTGCAGATTTGAGTAAGCTGTTCTCAGTAGCTGCGAGTGTTTGAAGATGAAGACTGCAGGTAAGATGCTGCTGCTAATGATGTTCCTTTTGTCTCCTTGCAGGTTCTGCTTCTCTGAGGTTCGAGGGAATAGCTGGACACGGTGAGTGTCACATTGAAAGCTGCAAAGTAACGCGAAGCATGTTGTCTTGCTCGGTGTGGTTTAAATAGCCCCAACAAAATAGTCCAGGTAAAGTAATCCCTAGGCTACCACACCCAAAACACTAGACCTCATAGCTTGGTTCTTAGGAACCAAGCTATGTGGATGCCTCCATGTTGGCTGACAATACAATAAAGTAGTTCCCAAGCACATTGTTTTTCATGGTGTATGAGTCTGGCCCCATGAAGGCTTTTGAAGAGGATGCCAGGCTCTAGAGGCCCGAGTCCTGACTCCACCTGGCCAATGGGTTTGCCAGAGGGGGTTTTGGGCCAGGGTCGTGACAGCACTCCCCCCTAAGGCCCCTCCCATGGTGTTCCTTCTGTCTGGCCCAGGTTTAGTTGGGAATTTCCAATGGAATTTCCTGATTAGACGTGGTGTGTGGATATTCTCACTGGGATCCCAGGATCTATCTTGTGGTTCAAATCCTTTCCAATCGACAAAATAATATAGCTTTGTCCTAGAGTATTTAGAGTCCAAGATATCTTTGACTTCGAATTCTCGTTCTCCGTCAACCAGTTTGGGCTTAGGTGGTGTCCCAATCCATGTGCCGGGTTGCATTGGTTTCAGGAGGGACACATGGAATACCGGGTGGATGTGTATATTAGGTGGTAAATCCAGTTTCACGGCAGCTGGGTTGATAATTGCCTTAATGGTATAGGGTCCTAAGAATCTTGCATTGTTGGGTGTCCTGACCCACGTTTGGACTATTATGCTGCAACATTTGGTGCTGTGGGCTTAGGAAATCCAAGAGGGCGGAAAAGCCCACATTTGCACCAGAATCCTAGAGAACCGTGCAGTTTTGCGCACAGCAAAGTGGTCCGCTGACCTGCCACCCACCAGTGCAAGCATGATGGGCCAGGAGTGCCATGAGTGAAATGTGTGCCAAAGGAAAAACAGCAGTGCCGGTGGCTAAAAAAAAAGCGCTTTGAAATCACCTTTGTTTCTCTGAAATGCAAGCTAGAAAATGCCTATTTTAAACATCAGAAGATATTCAAAAACCTCAATGAACACCAGCAGTCATTTGGCAGAATGTATTCTTGTGTGCATACTAAATCTGGAAAGAGAAAGAGCCCAAAACAATGTTTATAATACAACTGGCTGAGCTGTGGATGTCAGCAGCTTAACTGAAATTGGATTTAAAACCACTAAAATCGAAATGTTTAAATTAAATGAGTGACCCACTTTTGAGTGTCACATAGTTTGCAACTGTTAAATGTCATAGTTTTGAACTTAGAATCAGCATTCTAGCTGCATGTGTAAAAATTGAATGTAGAAAACTGGGAACAAACATGACATTTAGCTGAAGCTTGGCTTAAAGAGATTGAATTCTGCCTGACAACTACCCCCGACAGGAGTTGACCTGGCTCAACAACTCTTCCCAGGCCTGGCTGCATCCTGCTGCCCCCACCAAAAGGAGGTGACACCTCTCTGTTTGAATTAGGGGAGTGGTTACTGGGGACTACAGGAAACTAAACAAAGCACTGTCCCTGGCTCAGGCAAATGTTATATTAGGGGGGTCGTAAATGGCTTCCTATTGGAAGGAGAAGTGGGAGGGGCACTGCATCTATGAGCAAGCTGAGCTTGGGGGAAGTGGATAAACCAGAAATTCCACCATGTGCTTTGGAAAACCACACCCCTTTGGGGCCAGAGCATGATTTTAAAAAGATGGATAATTCATAGTGCGGACTTGTAAAAATTATATAAATAACATCATCATTCTTGTGATTTTTCTGTGCACATTTTAAGAGGTGTTAGGACCCTGTGGTATGTTCTTGGGGATAGTAGCGGAAAAAAGGTTGTTACTCCAAATGTATGCATGTTATAAATATGACACTTTATCATCTGAAACCTATATCCCTGGTGCACATTTGTGTAAAATCAGGAAAGGTTTAGAGGTTGTTATCTGGATGAAAAGGGGAGAATTCTGTAATAAGTGGACACGACATCGTACAAAGACAGGGATCGGATGGTTTGGTGCTACAGAAAATATGTTAACTGGACCTATAATATTAGAAAAATGGTACATAAATAAATATGTACTTGGATCAGAAATAGATTTGTGTGCAATTTGACAAGGGGAGGATCCTCTGACCATAAAGCTACCTCATCACTCTGACTCACAACCCAGGTCCCCCAATCAAGGGAGAGAGGAGGAACTGGCCAATGATAAGTTGAGAGGGATGGCCATGCAGAATGAGCCAACCCACCCACTTTCTAAACACATAAAAAGAGCCACTGGAACCTAGGTAGGGACATTCACTTTCCACTTTCTTGCGGGACGCTTTGCCGGGAGACTCCAGACTTCAAATCCAGAACTCCAGGGATCCAGAACTTTACTTCAGAACTTGTAGCAGAGAGGCTAACCCACAGGCTGAGTTCTCTTCGGCCTCAAAAATCATTTGCAAACTATTCAACCGCCGGGCTGTGCGGTTTTCTGCTTGATAAGAATCCACTTGATCCAGACCCGCAGAACCAGAGACCGCTGTATCCGGAACCGCTAGCAGAACCGATAACAGAACCGGAGACCCAGAGACCAGATCGCTGTGAAGAACCGCTAGCAGAAGTCCAGCCAATCCTGACCCGATCGGTGACGAAGTCGCATTCCTGTCCAAAATCTAGTGTGAGTACCCAGCTAGCACTGTGCCAAAACCAATCTCTTAGTTTAAAATAATCTAATCCAAACTATTTTAGCCTATTAGAACTGCCTCCTAGAATCGTGTCATTCTGTCATCTTTAAAACTGAAAACTGTCATCTGTCATTCTAAGCTTTAAAATTTGAAATCCGAAAAACTACCTTTACTCAATCGACCGTATCTCCGGAACCGTTAGGAGCAAGTTTTAACTGTCATCTTAAAGCTAAGATTCTAAGCTTTCCAACGAACCTAAAACCGACTTGCTACCCTTTATAGTGCCTCCGTAATTGCGCTCGACGCACGCAACTAAATTGCCGCGATTTGACATTTTGCTTCATTTTAGCCACGGGTAAAAATATTTGTTTTTCCTTCCATCCCTGAAATCTGTTTTCAACCTAATGACCATCCCTGAATCATTGATAGGGCCGGCTTGAACTGATTCAAAGTATCTATCACCTAGTCTGAACCCCCTATAGGGAATTAAAATCCTTTTTAGCATATTTTTCACTTAAATGCAACCACATCAAAGTATCTTACCTGTGTTTAAAACTCCTACCTGTTTTCCTCTAAGCTTGCTGGGGGGATCTGAATTATATTTGATTGCATTCCTGAGAACTGTGTGCTTTCTCCCATCTCTTTACCTTGCATAGAGGGGAGGGGGTGAATTGTCAAAGAAAAGTGATTACATTGTCTTGTATTGAAGTCATATCAAGTTTATTTTCTGTACTGCATTTTCATTCATCATTGCATTGTCCTTGAAGCCATAAAAAGCATTCTCAGCTACTTTATCCTCTCTATTTCACTTCTAAGCCATCAAAAAGAGTGTACCACTGTAACATTATCCATTGTTGATCACTATCATCTTCACAAGTGTGCTATCAAATATTAATTTACTATAAAAGTGTGATATATATATATATTGTTTAATTTTCAAATAAACCTTTTAATTTGCAAAACAAACCTACTTCTTGGCTCAGTGGGGTCAGTGGGATTCTAAGTGAGGGCTGTCTTATAAGGGTTGTCATCCAGAGTAAACGAACTGGACATAAACATATATCAATAAGGGTTTCCATCAGCATCCCAGACTAGGCATTGACTTAGCTGTAGTGTTGAATTGAATCCGCTTACAAAGTGGGGGCTCGTAGCCGGAGATTCTGGATTAGATTTACCACTTGTGCAGCTTAATACAGTGTGCCGACTGACCGGTTACACGTATCCGGTTAGATCACCACGCTGTTTTACACTGTGAAAGCACTCCTCAAAGGAACGCTCTAAGGAAACGATCTGTTTTGCAAAATAAAATACAAACTTCTGTAAATCAGGAAGGAACTCAAATTCCAGAATGACGACACTGGTAGACATCAAAATAGCCAGAGAGCACTTCTTACATAAGCTGAGGTGGGTTTGAGGCTCTAGGAGTGGAACCTGCCAGTGCTAAGCTCCAAATGTGTTGTGATTGCCATTTTGGGCAAGATCACAGGAGCGGTTTTGGGGTTTAGCCTAAGCCCCAGTTGGTAAATTGGAAAAGAAAGGTTTTTTGCTCCCGGCTATCTTGCTTGTAGTTTGTGAAATAATTATTTCTGACACTTTGGTTAGTATGAATTAATTCGTTTATTGTTTGTTGTTTTTCTGGGTGATTTTTTCCTTAAATACATGTGTTTATGAGAAATACTATTTGGAACTTGACGAGCAAGTTAGGTCAGCCGACACGTGTTTCGACCTTACGGTCGTTCTCAAGGCCAGTTGCGGTTTGCTGTGTGCCCACAGTGGGGTTCTGTAATATAAACTGTCCTTTACGGCAGTCCTGGCTCCTGTTGGGCCCTGTATGTTCTGTCTGGCGTCCTAGGCGGTGCTCTGCTGCTTCTCTGAGAACTAACCAAAGTGTCAGAAATAATTATTTCACAAACTACAAGCAAGATAGCCGGGAGCAACAAACCTTTCTTTTCCTTCTTACATAAGCTATTTGTGAGAGGTGAATGGACTGAGCAGGGCCAGGATGCGTGGTTGCAGGCAATCACACAACAGGTCACTACAACTGGGTTAGATAACTGGAGAGATCAGGGTCCCTTACATGTGGCCCTGAGCGAATTATACATGGCTCCTAAAGCTAAAGATGAACACGACAAGATGGTTAGGATAGCGGCATATTTGTATCTATATATGGGAGCCATGCAGGACAAATGTGCTGAAGGCCAAGATCTGGCAAGTAGGCAACTGTTGGCATTAGAGAAGGCCCAATCTGACCTGGTTTCTTCTGAGCAGAGGCTGCAGAGGAGCCAGGAGTCAGAAAATGATAGTAGGCAGTATATAATTAAAATAAAAGAGGACATGGATATACTGCAACAGGAAAAGACAGACCAGGATATCAGAATTCTGGCTTTGCAAAAGGAGCACCAAGACAGTTTGGACTCCTTACTGCAGAGCCAGAAAAAGCTGGAGCAACAGATCAATTTCAACAGGGCATGCACAGAGCAGGTAGCCACCCTGCAAATCCAAATAGACAGAGAGAAAGAGGAAAGCAATAAATTGATTTTGAAATACCTGGATACCCTGGCAGAGTTTGATGAAGAACGCCAGAAAGCTGGTGCATTTCAAAGGCAGAGGGACGACCTGGTGTCACAAATGCAGGCTCTTGGTCAGGAAAGGGATACCTTAGGCCAGGAAGTCTGCGATTTAAAAAGAAAAATTGAAGAAAATCACTTGGCCCTCCAGGGGCTGGGTGACCTCCAAAAAGAGCATCAGGGCTTGCTAGATCACACCAGGAGGGTGGAGGAGGCTCTGGCAAGAAAGGAGCAGGCCAGTAGGGATGGGACTCAGGAGGTAACCCTCCTGCAGCAGAGACTGGCCCAGTTCTCCAGGACCAATCAGGAGGCACAGAGAGAAAATGAGGCTCTCTGTCAGCACAATGATAGGCTTCAGCAACAGGTAGCCGTGCAGGAGAGACTGATAGAGTCTAGTAAGCCTTAACTGAGGAACTGAAAGCGCAGGCTCTTGCATTGCAACAGGGAGCAGGGGCTGACAGAGATGTAAGTTCGCTGGGAAAGGAAAACACCTGAGCATAACCTCAGAAGCCCTAGTACCAGAGGCCTTCATCTCTCTCAGTCCGTGGACTCTGCCACCCCCATGTCCACTTGCGCGCATGAGCACAGGGCCACAGGAATGGCAGATTACTATCCAGCCAAAAGTATGGGGCTCATAGGCCAGTACCAACCAGGAATGGATGGGCGGGCACCCGGGTATGGGCACCTAAGTACAGTGCAATTTAGTGGGGAACCCCAGGAAATTAGGCCCCCTAAAGGCATCCTAAAAGCCTCTGCCCAGTTAGGTCACTGGGGGGGTACCCATCAAATCCTGGTAGCAAGGAGGGATCTGAAGACTCTTCTGAGCATCACAGGACACAGGAGACCAGGTCCCCACATTCTGCCAGCTATTCCCAGGCTCGCAGAATCCAGGAAAACCTGGAAGATCAGATGGGCACCTCTGGGAGCAGTGCTTCTGAATCAGAGGATGAATGGACCAGAGTTACCCGAACCAAAAAGGCCAATAAGGTGAAAAAGGCCTTGCTTAAGGACCCCCTAAAACAGATTAAGGCAATCAGGAGTGTCATCACGCCTTATCATAAGAACGCCAAGTATTCTGTTTGGGAACACTTGGAGCTCTATGAGCAAATGATGGAGACTTTCCATTTGAAGGACAGCAGTAGCTGCATCCAGTACGTCACATGGACATTCACCCCTGAATACTCCAGTTTCTTTGCAGGGCTGGAGGACCAAAACCATTCAAGATGGTCCACATATAGGGCGGCCATCTTGAAACATTTTTCTGTACATAGAAATCCCCAAGAGGCTTGCAAGGCAGCCTACAATTTGCAATGTGGGGAGGATCAGGCCCCACAAGAATTTGTGCAAGAATTGAAGCGTGCCTTTGCGCAGACCACCAGAAGGGTGTGCACGGACAGCAGAGAATTCATCAACACATTTTTCCATGCTCTTCCCAAGTACCTAATGACCCAGCTCGTGAGAGATTTTCATGAGAAAAGATCTTTAGATTGGGTCATTGAGCAAGCCACCCGGATCTATGAGGTGCAGAAGCCCATATAAAATAAAAGTAATGCGCAGAAAAACCCCAAAACCAACAGCACCCCTGCCGCTGCCAAGGTGGCGGAGGTAAAGGTTGCCCCTGTTTTAGATTTGGAGATGGGGGGCCTAAAAACCTGCCTGCACAGAACAACTCTAACACCAGAAGGCCCTCGGGCCAGTCACAGACAGGGAGTCAAGGAGGTAGTCCCACAAATGGGGTCCCTCGCTCCCCTGATTATGTAAGTCCCCGCTACAAGGGAAACCGACCCATCCCTGGTTATGTGTGGACTCTTACAGCCCAAGAGGGGGGATCCAGTCAAGCACCTAACCCAGAGAACTTCCCTCCAGACTTCCCACAGGAGGGCAGAAATTCACCAAACCCTGGGCCGAACTTTTTCCCCAGGTATCCACAAGGTTTCCAGCCCCAAACTCATCCATCCTTTTTTCCCCAATTCCCTGAGACCAGACCACCTAATCCAGGAGAGGGGAGGCCAACGTTGGAGGGGTACCCAAATCTTCCCAACCCGGGGTATTACCAGAGAAGGGATAGCTACCCTTCCCGGGATCAGCCCAAGGGAGAAAATAGTGCCCCGTATCAGCCTGAGCGGGTTTCCCAGTTAGAGCGCCAGGTTCAGAACATGGCGCAGGATTTGGGCCGCATGCTGAGGGCCCAACAGAACCCTCAGATGGGCATGCCACCGCAGAATGCCCCAAACTCGGGACCTGGTGCTCCAGAACAATGACGGGAGCAGCACTCCGATAACCCACCGGTTCCCAGGGAGGAGGCACAAGGGGAAGGGGGGTGTAAAGCCTTGGAGGAAGCTTCCTTCCCAACTTGTAAACAGCCCCTGGAAAACCAGGAACCGGAAACAAAATCTCCTACACCTGAAAGTCTGCCACCCAACGAACAGAGGGGGGGGTAGGAAAAACAAAGTACCCAAAACAGACCCATTTTGTGGAGGAGGTACAGGTCTTCCAACTTGAGGGAGAGGGATCCTCAGAGGATCCTGGGGAAAGGATCTTCTCCTTCAGAGATGGGGGAACTCCTCCCAAGGAAAAATGGGTCCCAAGGGATTTCAAGGGATTTCAACCCAGACTGGGTAGATGTGGGGATTGAGCTATCGCCGCCCATCATCCTATCCCAGAACCAACAAAACCCAAAACCCCTGGTTCAAACCCATCCTGGTGACTGCCTCCCAAAAGGCAGGGGCGGCCCAGAACCGGAACCAGGGGAACCTAAAACCGAATCAATAGACGGTGTAGATGTGGGGATTGAGCTGTCGCTGCCCATCATTCTATCCCAGAACCAACAATACCAAAATCCCATGGGTCAAACCTATCCTGATGACTGCCTCCAAAAAGGGGGGGGCAGCCCAGAACCCAAAACCATTTCCAGTTGCCAACTTTTTCTTTCAGATTCCCCAGGCTCTTCACAGAATTCTGCCCAAATCTCTTCTCTCGCCATGTCCAAAACCAGAAAATTAGCCCACCAATTGTCCAAAAATGTGCATTATCTGTGCCCCCTTGAGGAGAAGGAGGGAAGATACTATACACTGGTACAAGTACAGGGGCAGGGTACAATTTGGGCACTGGTGGACACTGGATCCCAAGCTACCCTTCTGTCCAAAAGGGCCTTTGATGAACTAAATGCAGGAAGGGGGAGAAAACCAAATTTCTCTCACCTCTCTTCCTGGACAACTGCAGAACTTTGACGGGAAGGAAATTCCCGTTGAGGGGACTGCAGACTTGGACATTAAAATTGGGCAACACAAGGTGAAACACTGGGTCATAGTTGTAACTCCAGAGGGCACCCCTTGTTTAATAGGGAATGACCTCCTGAGACGGTTGTCACCCCTAATAGATTGTGTAAACAAGGTCCTCTGGACCCAGACTAGCCGACCAATAAAATTAAAACAGAGTGTCAACCATGTTAGTTTAAACGGCACCTGCCACATGGTTGAACAAAAATCTGACCAAGTAGAATTTCACTTCCAGAACAACCAAATTCCAGACGTGACAGTAATAGCAGTAGGACAACACGCTGGTGATGGGGGGTCCTCTCTATTTCTGAAAATCAACCTTCCTTCCAGTTTAAGGTGGTATTCCACACTGGAAGGAAATACTCTGAAATTCTTTACCAATCCACAATCAGACACTCCCACTCCCATAGTCCAGAAAGATGTGAAATCAGCTCAGAGCCTGGCTGATATTCAGCAAATTGGAGAGCAGTTGTTCATCCCTGTTCAGTTAAATGATGGGAAGGACTCTGTTCTCACTCGAGTGTATGTGAACAACGGTAAGAGCTTCATCAGCGAAGCCATGTTCCGCCAACTCCCAAAAGATCCAGCCATTCCCACATTCAAATTGATAGACAAATGGGAAATGGATCTGGAAACACCCAATTCCAAACATCTCCTGCCAAGCAGGTGTATGCTCAAAATCTCCATTGGCAACAAGAGCATAGTCCATAATTGTTGGGTTGTGCGAGACGTCACTGCCGCCTTTTACTTAGGCAGTGACATTCTCAATCGCTTCCCCATTAGTTTGGACCTAATAAACTTCAAAGCTTGGTCCCGATTAGTGGATAATCCCGTGGGCTTTGATGATCAAGAAAAAGCATTTAGGTCAGCTCAATTGCTTTCATATGCAGTTGAAATTCAGTTTAAAGAGGAAGTCACCATCCCAGAAAGGACCCGACAATTCTCCCTCGAAGTGAAAGTTAAAAGAGGACAAAAATTGAAAAACCCTGATGCTTATATTCATCTAAATGCTTCTCTCCAACAGCAAGGGTTAGGGGGAAAACCCAACATCATTAGTCAACATAGAACATGACACCATTCCAATACAGGTGGATAACAGAGACTTAAAGAGTAGTACTCTAGCCGCAGGCACCATTATTGGAATGGCGGTTGATGACCAACATTTCTCCATTGATTTAGGAAATGAACTGTTAGGACCATCCCCAAGGACTGTTTTGACAGTGACAGTGAGGACAATACAACACCAGACAGGATTTTCACCCGGCATGGGGGGAACTTCCTGGTGTACACTTTTTGCCCTTATGGTAAGGAAGATGTGACTTCAGGAGGGATGAGGTGATTTTCCAGGTCCATGAGGGCTGCCTTTCCCACCTGAAGCCTCCAGTCCAAATCAGCACTCTGACCAGGGACTTCTCCACCCAGCTGGAGGAGGCCGCTGAGATAGCCAAACCAGAAGTCTTTCCAGGCTTCAGGCAGATGGTGGAAGAGAGAGTCAACCTAGCTGATGCCTGTGTGACTCTGGAACAGAAGCAAAAGTTGAAACAAGTTTTCTTGGATTTCCAAGATCTCTTTGCGGTAGACTCATATGACTGTGGTCGCACCGACATCCACACAACAACAATTCCCACGGACCCTCGAATGACTCCAGTGTTTGTGAAGCAATATCGTTTGCCTCTCGCATCCATGGAGTCCCTTACTGAAATAATTTACAACCTTGAGTCCCGGGGAATAATCCGTCCAGTCCACAGCACTTTCAATAATCCGGTGCTGGGAATATTGAAGCCAAACGGCCAGTGGAGACTCTGCGCCGACCTTAGGGAGCTCAACAAACGGGTCCATACTTCCCGATGGCCTCTGCCCTACATTGACCAAGGGCTGGCCCAGATCCAGGGGTCACAGGTATTCACTGCAATAGCCCTGACCAATGGATACTGGACCGTGCCTGTCAGTAGGGAGGACCAATACAAACTGGCTTTTACCTTTGGGGGCCAGCAGTACACATGGACCCAGACTCCCTTCGGATACCTCAACTCCCGCAATTAATTCAACATTTTCCTACATAAGGCCATGCCCGACCTGGGTGCGAGGGGTAACCTGGCTTATGTAGATGATGTTCTCATCAAAAGTTCATCTGTGGAAGAACACATAGCGGAGATCCGTTATGTTCTGACACAGTTGAGGGCCGCTGGAGCAAAACTTTCCTTTCAGAAAGCACAGTGGTGTAGAACCCGTGTTAATTTCTTGGGGCATGAGATTACTCCTCAGGGTCTCTGTCCCCAAGAAAAGAAAGTGGAAGCACTTCAGAAACTGAAGGATCCCACAACTCTGCGGGAGCTAAGCAGCCTCCTTGGACTGACTAATTACAGCAGAAAGTTCATGGAAGGCTACGCAGAGATCACTAGACCCCTGATTCATCTCTTGAAGGGGGGTCAAGTGGGAATGGGGTCCAGAACAATCTGAGGCAGTAAGACAACTCAAGAGAAGCCTCGCACAAGCGCCTTGCCTAGCTTACCCTGTCAGAAACAAGGAGTTCTTCCTGGAGACAGGGTTCTCTAATACGTGCTTGACGGCATTATTATACCAAAAGCATGACAAGGTCAATAAAGTTATCTCCTATGCGAGCAAACCTTTATCCTCTGTGGAGGAAAAATTCAACGATTGTGAAAAGGCACTCCTGGCAACGGTGTGGGCATTGAAGATTTACCGCCCGTTCATGCAGGGGGAACACATCATAGTGGAGACTCCACACCAGCCTCTGCAATATCTCCAAAGTGACAGAATCCGGGCCGGAAATGTGAGTAATTCCCGAATTACTTCCTGGATTCTGTCAATGCAAGGTTTTCCTGTGGAGGTCACATATGGTCAAAACAAGTAGAGTCCCCTCGCGCAAGGCCTGGCTGACTTGCATGATTGTGCCAGAGAAAACAACTGTCTCGAGGACGAAAGTCTAAAAATCAAGGACAACATGGAGGCATACCTTAATTCCCCACACAAAGTCTTTGAAGAAGACAAGTGTGAGGGAATGCCTACTGTCTATGTGGATGGATGCTCTTACCATGTTGACAACAACGGGGAAAAAGAACTTGTGGCCGGCGTAGGGAACGCATGGGTGAATGAGTCCCCAGAACCCTCCGCTGAATACAAAATTGGTCCCCGAAGTAGTCAGGTGGCAGAATTGATGGCTGTGCATCAAGCCATCCTCACTGCTGTCCAACATCAACTCCACAAACTGGTCATAATAACAGATTCAGATTATGTACGGAACGGGTTCGTGGAGCACCTGGTTAATTGGAAAACCAGAGGCATGCTATGTGCTAACAACAAACCCTTGAAACATGGGAAGTTGATCCAAAATATTGATGATCTGGTCACATCGAGTGGGATGACCATCTACTGGAAAAAGATCAAGGGTCATTCCAAAGTAGAGGGACCAGACAAAACTGGAAATGACTTAGCTGATCAGCTGGTCAAACCCGGGGCCATCCAAGGGGATCTAATAGAAATAGAGTCCCTGTTGAGGGAAATCCAGGTCACTGCTATCACTAGGTCTCAGACAAATGCTCACAATGATCTTTAAACTGCACAATGGAGTAATGAGACCCCTGATGCTGACTTAATTACGGCTCAAAAGGAGGATCCAATAATTGGTAAGTTTTACCAACACATTGAGGACCCTAAGAACTTTCCCCTGACGGATACCGATTACATTGGGAAGGAGGACCTTAGAGTGTTGATGAAATGTCCAAAGATGTTCCGAATCCAAGACAGTTTGTTGGTAAGGAAATCCCAAGCTGGCCATGATCAGTGGGTGGTCCCTACCTCATTCCGAAGCCTGATGTTAAGTCATGCCCATGATGCGGCCACAGCCGGTCATAGGGGGTTTCACACAACACTTGAGATCTTAAGAGAGGTTGCATACTGGCCACCCATGGGGCAGGACATCGACCAATACTTAAAGGGGTGTCTGGTGTGTGCACAATTTCAGCCATCATCCCTCACACACCGTGCGCCTCTCCAAAAGAGGGGGATGACACTGCCATGGTCAGATTTGCAAATCGACTTTGTAGGCCCTGTAATTCGCTCGTCTAGAGGAAACAAGTACATGTTGACCGTTACATGCTTGTTTACCAAGTGGGTGGAATGTCTCCCGGCCCCAAACTGCAAGGCAGAAACAGCAGCTGCCCTGATGATTAACCACATCTTTTCCCGTTTTGGTCTACCTCAAAGGATTGAGTCAGACAGAGGTAGCCACTTTACCAGTGAAGTAATGACAAAGATGTGGGAGATACTGGGGGTTAAACGGAAGCTACACATTGCTTACAGGCCAGCTTCTTCTGGAGCAGTGAAGAGATACAACCGAACCATTGTGAGCATCTTAAAAAAGTTTGTGGCAGATTCTGGGCCAAGTTGGGATATCCGATTACCTCTGGTCCTAATGGCCATCAGATCTACCCCTTCATCTGCAACTAAAATGCCACCATTTGAGTTGATGACCGGACGCAAGATGGTGCTTCCCCAGCATTTGCTCTACAGGACCCAAGAGCAGACGTTGATAAATGCCTCCACAACTCATGAGTATGTGGAGAATTTAAGGAAACACCTTCAACATGCTTTTGCCTATGCTCACCGGAATCTAGAAAGATCAGCTTATAGCATGAAAACCCACTACGACCTGAAGACCACCAGGAAGGAATATACTGTGGGAGACCGGGTCTATCTATACAATTTCCAAGAAACCAGGCCAAACAGCGAAAATGTTTGCCTATGTGGAAGGGACCGTTTGAAATTATAGACAAAATCTCCCCTGTAGCCTATAAGATCCTCATCCCCAAAGGTAGTCTGGCGGAAGGGGAAGACAAGTGGGTCCATAATAATCAGCTAAAGTGTTGCCATCCCAGGCACACTCTGCAACAACTGGAGGAATCCTCTGGAATCCCAGAGGGGGCCGCTCCAGAGTAATTCAGTTCCAACCCTAAAATATCCCACATATAGTCGCTAAAATATGATGATTCTGGAAAGAAAATATTTCCTGTTATATCTTGTTTTTAAAACAAGACTGAAAAATGTAACCAGATGTATAAAATGTATGTGTTCGCCACACCATTAATAGTGGTGGAGAAATGTCTACGAATAGGTATTGCCGCTTTTGCTTTATCATCATAGGAGAGATGAAACCATGGAGACTGACCAAGGAGGATGACCGGGGACCGGAAGCAAAGATCCGAGGGGCCCGCGGTACCGCCCAATATTCCCATCAGGACAGGCGAGGAGAACCGATCGATCCAACCGGATGGAGGAAAAGATGCTGAACTGTGCCATCTGCGGAATTGGAAGATGATGCGGACATCCCAGCGCGTGGATCAAAGCATCCTTTGCACCCGACTCCATCTCGACTCGAAATCAAAGTGCAGTTGGGCGGGGGGTTTGTTGGGTGCCCTGACCCACGTTTGGACTATTATGCTGCAACATTTGGTGCTGTGGGCTTAGGAAATCCAAGAGGGTGGAAAAGCCCACATTTGCGCCAGAATCCTAGAGAACCGTGCAGTTTTGCGCACAGCAAAGTGGTCCCCTGACCTGCCACCCACCAGTGCAAGCATGATGGGCCAGGAGTGCCATGAGTGAAATGTTTGCCAAAGGAAAAACAGCAGTGCCGGTGGCTAAATAAAAAAGAGCGCTTTGAAATCACCTTTGTTTCTCTGAAATGCAAGCTAAAAATGCCTATTTTAAACATCACAAGATATTAAGAAATCTCAATGAACACCAGCAGGCATTTGGCAGAATGTATTCTTGTGTGCATACTAAATCTGGAAAGAGAAAGAGCCCAAACAACAAGTTACTTTCTTACCTGGTAACGTTCTTTCGATGGGATGGTCCGACGACGTATTCCATATCTATGACAGGTAATGTCCACAGCTGTGCTGCTTTGGAAAATCTTTGGCGTCTGCGTCCTGCGTCGATGACGTCGATGCGCCGTCCCCGAGGACCTCCTCCGACGGCCAACGTCACCAGATGTAATAAGTAGGACGCACGACGCCCACAGCCTCAGTTAAAGTTTTTTCCCAGAACGTGTGCCACCAGTTTTCTGCTAGTCAGACACACAAGGCCTTGCGGAACGCAAGCTGCAATCGCAAAAGAAATTCTGCAGCGGGGAAGGCAGGGAGGGAGCGATATGGAATACGTCGTCGGACCATCCCATCGAAAGAACGTTACCAGGTAAGAAAGTAACTTGTTCTTCGAGGGGATTGGGTCCTCCGACGTACTGCATATCTATGACAGACTCCCAAAGCAGTACCAAGCAAGGAGGTGGGAAAGAATTTAGAATACAAATTTAGCATTCCCAATCAAATTGCGGAATAGAGAACTGCCTTGCCAAAGGCCAGATCTTGCCCTCTGATGGAATCGAGGGAATAGTGATGTACAAAAGTATGTACTGAAGCCCAGGTGGCTGCATCACAGATGTGACGAATAGGAACTCCCCTCTGCAGGGCAGTAGACGCAGCCACTCCTCTGGTAGAATGGGCCCGCAAGCCAGCCGGAGGGTCCTTACCCGCCAAGCGGTAACACTCGGAGATAGCTAAAATAATCCAACGAGACAAAGGGCCTCATTACGACCCAGGCGGTAAGGGGTTAACGGCAGCGTTAACAGCTCCGACCCTTACCGCCTGAGTACGAGGTCCCTTAGCGCCATGGCGCTTTTAACACCTGCTTTTAGCAGGTGTTAAAATCCATGGCGCTAAGGGACCATGGAGTTAATTACGCCACCGTAATTTACGGTGGCGTAATTAACGCCTTCCCCACTCCCATTATACCCTATGGGGCAAAAATGGGAATGGGGAAGGGTAAATGGGGATTGGGGACTTACCGCCCCGCCAAGGTCGGAATGGGGCGGTAAGTCCGCCAACCACCATGGCGTAAACGTAGTTTACGCCATGGTGGTAAAGTCACGGCCCAGGCGATAACTTACCGCCTGGGTCGTAATGAGGCCCAAAGTCTGTTTCGTCACAGCTTGTCCCAAATGCTTTCCAGCGTAACCAATGAAAAGTTGATCATCCACTCTGATCGGGGACATGCGCGAGATATAAAAGCTGAACGCTCTTCTAGGATCAAGCCTATGGAACCTCGCCTCTTCCTTATCAGAATGTGGAGGAGGATAGAACGCTGGAAGAACAACCTTCTGGCTCAAATGAAATTCCGAAAACACCTTCGGAAGAAAAGAAGGACGAACTCTAAGGACAAACCTGTCCTTGTGAAACACAGTGAAGGGTGGCTTAAATGAAAGTGCCTGTAACTCACTCACTCTGCGAGCGGAAGAAACCGCAACCAAAAACACAGTTTTCATAGTTAACAGCTTCAAAGGGCAAGAATGTAAAGGCTCAAACGGAGCACCCATAAGAAACTTAAGAACAAGGTTCAAATCCCAACCTGGCACCAGAAAAGGTGACAGAGGGAACACATTAGTGAGCCCTTTCAAAAACTGCGAAATTAAAGGAATCTTAAAATAGGAACACTCTTCAGACGAGCGCTTAAATATGGACAGCGCCGCCAGGTAACCTTTAATGGTCCCCACTTGCAAGCCCCTGTGGGCCAAAGAAAGCAAAAAAAGACAAAACCATAGGAATGTCGCATTCAAAAGGATCCACATTCTGAACTCTGCACCAGTCGCAGAACTTTCTCCAACGGCAACGGTACAGAGACTTTGTTGCCGGCCGCCTGGCCAAGAGCAACACCTCCATCACAATTTCAGGGAGGTCCCAATCCTTATACCTCAATCTTTCAGAAGCCAAGCGTGAGATTGAGGCATCTGACCTCTGGATGGAGAACCTGACCCCCCTCCCGTGAGAGCAGATCATCTCGGTAGGGAAGACGACGTGGAGGGCAGATGGACAAGTCTAGAAGGTCCGGGTACCACGTCCTCCGGGCCCACGCCGGAGCAATGAGGATAATCCGGGAACTTGCGGGATGACGGGGACTGGAGGAAATGCATACTGCAGTGGGAATGACCACTCCACCACGAACGTCTCTCCTAAGGCTCCTTATGGAGGAAATTCCCGCTAGCAAAACCTTTCGCACTTCCGGTTGACACTGGAGGCAAAAAGATCCACTTGAGGCATCCCCCAAAGGGCGAAGATCTCCAGGAGAATCTCCTGAGCCAGCTCCCACTCGTGAGAGATCGTGCTCTGCCTGCTCAGAGCGTCCGCCGTCTCGTTTTCATCTCCGGCCAGATGAACCGCTGAGATCGAAATTTCCTGCTGGATGGCCCAGAACTCGAGCTGCATCGCCTACCTGTACAGCGGAAGTGACCCTGCCCCCCCTTTTTGTTGAGGTAGTGCATGGCCACTGTGTTGTCCGTCAGAATCAGGACACTGGGTAGATGTGGGGATTGAGCTATCGCCGCCCATCATCCTATCCCAGAACCAACAAAACCCAAAACCCCTGGTTCAAACCCATCCTGGTGACTGCCTCCCAAAAGGCAGGGGCGGCCCAGAACCGGAACCAGGGGAACCTAAAACCGAATCAATAGACGGTGTAGATGTGGGGATTGAGCTGTCGCTGCCCATCATTCTATCCCAGAACCAACAATACCAAAATCCCATGGGTCAAACCTATCCTGATGACTGCCTCCAAAAAGGGGGGGGCAGCCCAGAACCCAAAACCATTTCCAGTTGCCAACTTTTTCTTTCAGATTCCCCAGGCTCTTCACAGAATTCTGCCCAAATCTCTTCTCTCGCCATGTCCAAAACCAGAAAATTAGCCCACCAATTGTCCAAAAATGTGCATTATCTGTGCCCCCTTGAGGAGAAGGAGGGAAGATACTATACACTGGTACAAGTACAGGGGCAGGGTACAATTTGGGCACTGGTGGACACTGGATCCCAAGCTACCCTTCTGTCCAAAAGGGCCTTTGATGAACTAAATGCAGGAAGGGGGAGAAAACCAAATTTCTCTCACCTCTCTTCCTGGACAACTGCAGAACTTTGACGGGAAGGAAATTCCCGTTGAGGGGACTGCAGACTTGGACATTAAAATTGGGCAACACAAGGTGAAACACTGGGTCATAGTTGTAACTCCAGAGGGCACCCCTTGTTTAATAGGGAATGACCTCCTGAGACGGTTGTCACCCCTAATAGATTGTGTAAACAAGGTCCTCTGGACCCAGACTAGCCGACCAATAAAATTAAAACAGAGTGTCAACCATGTTAGTTTAAACGGCACCTGCCACATGGTTGAACAAAAATCTGACCAAGTAGAATTTCACTTCCAGAACAACCAAATTCCAGACGTGACAGTAATAGCAGTAGGACAACACGCTGGTGATGGGGGGTCCTCTCTATTTCTGAAAATCAACCTTCCTTCCAGTTTAAGGTGGTATTCCACACTGGAAGGAAATACTCTGAAATTCTTTACCAATCCACAATCAGACACTCCCACTCCCATAGTCCAGAAAGATGTGAAATCAGCTCAGAGCCTGGCTGATATTCAGCAAATTGGAGAGCAGTTGTTCATCCCTGTTCAGTTAAATGATGGGAAGGACTCTGTTCTCACTCGAGTGTATGTGAACAACGGTAAGAGCTTCATCAGCGAAGCCATGTTCCGCCAACTCCCAAAAGATCCAGCCATTCCCACATTCAAATTGATAGACAAATGGGAAATGGATCTGGAAACACCCAATTCCAAACATCTCCTGCCAAGCAGGTGTATGCTCAAAATCTCCATTGGCAACAAGAGCATAGTCCATAATTGTTGGGTTGTGCGAGACGTCACTGCCGCCTTTTACTTAGGCAGTGACATTCTCAATCGCTTCCCCATTAGTTTGGACCTAATAAACTTCAAAGCTTGGTCCCGATTAGTGGATAATCCCGTGGGCTTTGATGATCAAGAAAAAGCATTTAGGTCAGCTCAATTGCTTTCATATGCAGTTGAAATTCAGTTTAAAGAGGAAGTCACCATCCCAGAAAGGACCCGACAATTCTCCCTCGAAGTGAAAGTTAAAAGAGGACAAAAATTGAAAAACCCTGATGCTTATATTCATCTAAATGCTTCTCTCCAACAGCAAGGGTTAGGGGGAAAACCCAACATCATTAGTCAACATAGAACATGACACCATTCCAATACAGGTGGATAACAGAGACTTAAAGAGTAGTACTCTAGCCGCAGGCACCATTATTGGAATGGCGGTTGATGACCAACATTTCTCCATTGATTTAGGAAATGAACTGTTAGGACCATCCCCAAGGACTGTTTTGACAGTGACAGTGAGGACAATACAACACCAGACAGGATTTTCACCCGGCATGGGGGGAACTTCCTGGTGTACACTTTTTGCCCTTATGGTAAGGAAGATGTGACTTCAGGAGGGATGAGGTGATTTTCCAGGTCCATGAGGGCTGCCTTTCCCACCTGAAGCCTCCAGTCCAAATCAGCACTCTGACCAGGGACTTCTCCACCCAGCTGGAGGAGGCCGCTGAGATAGCCAAACCAGAAGTCTTTCCAGGCTTCAGGCAGATGGTGGAAGAGAGAGTCAACCTAGCTGATGCCTGTGTGACTCTGGAACAGAAGCAAAAGTTGAAACAAGTTTTCTTGGATTTCCAAGATCTCTTTGCGGTAGACTCATATGACTGTGGTCGCACCGACATCCACACAACAACAATTCCCACGGACCCTCGAATGACTCCAGTGTTTGTGAAGCAATATCGTTTGCCTCTCGCATCCATGGAGTCCCTTACTGAAATAATTTACAACCTTGAGTCCCGGGGAATAATCCGTCCAGTCCACAGCACTTTCAATAATCCGGTGCTGGGAATATTGAAGCCAAACGGCCAGTGGAGACTCTGCGCCGACCTTAGGGAGCTCAACAAACGGGTCCATACTTCCCGATGGCCTCTGCCCTACATTGACCAAGGGCTGGCCCAGATCCAGGGGTCACAGGTATTCACTGCAATAGACCTGACCAATGGATACTGGACCGTGCCTGTCAGTAGGGAGGACCAATACAAACTGGCTTTTACCTTTGGGGGCCAGCAGTACACATGGACCCAGACTCCCTTCGGATACCTCAACTCCCGCAATTAATTCAACATTTTCCTACATAAGGCCATGCCCGACCTGGGTGCGAGGGGTAACCTGGCTTATGTAGATGATGTTCTCATCAAAAGTTCATCTGTGGAAGAACACATAGCGGAGATCCGTTATGTTCTGACACAGTTGAGGGCCGCTGGAGCAAAACTTTCCTTTCAGAAAGCACAGTGGTGTAGAACCCGTGTTAATTTCTTGGGGCATGAGATTACTCCTCAGGGTCTCTGTCCCCAAGAAAAGAAAGTGGAAGCACTTCAGAAACTGAAGGATCCCACAACTCTGCGGGAGCTAAGCAGCCTCCTTGGACTGACTAATTACAGCAGAAAGTTCATGGAAGGCTACGCAGAGATCACTAGACCCCTGATTCATCTCTTGAAGGGGGGTCAAGTGGGAATGGGGTCCAGAACAATCTGAGGCAGTAAGACAACTCAAGAGAAGCCTCGCACAAGCGCCTTGCCTAGCTTACCCTGTCAGAAACAAGGAGTTCTTCCTGGAGACAGGGTTCTCTAATACGTGCTTGACGGCATTATTATACCAAAAGCATGACAAGGTCAATAAAGTTATCTCCTATGCGAGCAAACCTTTATCCTCTGTGGAGGAAAAATTCAACGATTGTGAAAAGGCACTCCTGGTAACGGTGTGGGCATTGAAGATTTACCGCCCGTTCATGCAGGGGGAACACATCATAGTGGAGACTCCACACCAGCCTCTGCAATATCTCCAAAGTGACAGAATCTGGGCCGGAAATGTGAGTAATTCCCGAATTACTTCCTGGATTCTGTCAATGCAAGGTTTTCCTGTGGAGGTCACATATGGTCAAAACAAGTAGAGTCCCCTCGCGCAAGGCCTGGCTGACTTGCATGATTGTGCCAGAGAAAACAACTGTCTCGAGGACGAAAGTCTAAAAATCAAGGACAACATGGAGGCATACCTTAATTCCACACACAAAGTCTTTGAAGAAGACAAGTGTGAGGGAATGCCTACTGTCTATGTGGATGGATGCTCTTACCATGTTGACAACAACGGGGAAAAAGAACTTGTGGCCGGCGTAGGGAACGCATGGGTGAATGAGTCCCCAGAACCCTCCGCTGAATACAAAATTGGTCCCCGAAGTAGTCAGGTGGCAGAATTGATGGCTGTGCATCAAGCCATCCTCACTGCTGTCCAACATCAATTCCACAAACTGGTCATAATAACAGATTCAGATTATGTACGGAACGGGTTCGTGGAGCACCTGGTTAATTGGAAAACCAGAGGCATGCTATGTGCTAACAACAAACCCTTGAAACATGGGAAGTTGATCCAAAATATTGATGATCTGGTCACATCGAGTGGGATGACCATCTACTGGAAAAAGATCAAGGGTCATTCCAAAGTAGAGGGACCAGACAAAACTGGAAATGACTTAGCTGATCAGCTGGTCAAACCCGGGGCCATCCAAGGGGATCTAATAGAAATAGAGTCCCTGTTGAGGGAAATCCAGGTCACTGCTATCACTAGGTCTCAGACAAATGCTCACAATGATCTTTAAACTGCACAATGGAGTAATGAGACCCCTGATGCTGACTTAATTACGGCTCAAAGGAGGATCCAATAATTGGTAAGTTTTACCAACACATTGAGGACCTTAAGAACTTTCCCCTGACGGATACCGATTACATTGGGAAGGAGGACCTTAGAGTGTTGATGAAATGTCCAAAGATGTTCCGAATCCAAGACAGTTTGTTGGTAAGGAAATCCCAAGCTGGCCATGATCAGTGGGTGGTCCCTACCTCATTCCGAAGCCTGATGTTAAGTCATGCCCATGATGCGGCCACAGCCGGTCATAGGGGGTTTCACACAACACTTGAGATCTTAAGAGAGGTTGCATACTGGCCACCCATGGGGCAGGACATCGACCAATACTTAAAGGGGTGTCTGGTGTGTGCACAATTTCAGCCATCATCCCTCACACACCGTGCGCCTCTCCAAAAGAGGGGGATGACACTGCCATGGTCAGATTTGCAAATCGACTTTGTAGGCCCTGTAATTCGCTCGTCTAGAGGAAACAAGTACATGTTGACCGTTACATGCTTGTTTACCAAGTGGGTGGAATGTCTCCCGGCCCCAAACTGCAAGGCAGAAACAGCAGCTGCCCTGATGATTAACCACATCTTTTCCCGTTTTGGTCTACCTCAAAGGATTGAGTCAGACAGAGGTAGCCACTTTACCAGTGAAGTAATGACAAAGATGTGGGAGATACTGGGGGTTAAACGGAAGCTACACATTGCTTACAGGCCAGCTTCTTCTGGAGCAGTGAAGAGATACAACCGAACCATTGTGAGCATTTTAAAAAAGTTTGTGCCAGATTCTGGGCCAAGTTGGGATATCCGATTACCTCTGGTCCTAATGGCCATCAGATCTACCCCTTCATCTGCAACTAAAATGCCACCATTTGAGTTGATGACCGGACGCAAGATGGTGCTTCCCCAGCATTTGCTCTACAGGACCCAAGAGCAGACGTTGATAAATGCCTCCACAACTCATGAGTATGTGGAGAATTTAAGGAAACACCTTCAACATGCTTTTGCCTATGCTCACCGGAATCTAGAAAGATCAGCTTATAGCATGAAAACCCACTACGACCTGAAGACCACCAGGAAGGAATATACTGTGGGAGACCGGGTCTATCTATACAATTTCCAAGAAACCAGGCCAAACAGCGAAAATGTTTGCCTATGTGGAAGGGACCGTTTGAAATTATAGACAAAATCTCCCCTGTAGCCTATAAGATCCTCATCCCCAAAGGTAGTCTGGCGGAAGGGGAAGACAAGTGGGTCCATAATAATCAGCTAAAGTGTTGCCATCCCAGGCACACTCTGCAACAACTGGAGGAATCCTCTGGAATCCCAGAGGGGGCCGCTCCAGAGTAATTCAGTTCCAACCCTAAAATATCCCACATATAGTCGCTAAAATATGATGATTCTGGAAAGAAAATATTTCCTGTTATATCTTGTTTTTAAAACAAGACTGAAAAATGTAACCAGATGTATAAAATGTATGTGTTCGCCACACCATTAATAGTGGTGGAGAAATGTCTACGAATAGGTATTGCCGCTTTTGCTTTATCATCATAGGAGAGATGAAACCATGGAGACTGACCAAGGAGGATGACCGGGGACCGGAAGCAAAGATCCGAGGGGCCCGCGGTACCGCCCAATATTCCCATCAGGACAGGCGAGGAGAACCGATCGATCCAACCGGATGGAGGAAAAGATGCTGAACTGTGCCATCTGCGGAATTGGAAGATGATGCGGACATCCCAGCGCGTGGATCAAAGCATCCTTTGCACCCGACTCCATCTCGACTCGAAATCAAAGTGCAGTTGGGCGGGGGGTTTGTTGGGTGCCCTGACCCACGTTTGGACTATTATGCTGCAACATTTGGTGCTGTGGGCTTAGGAAATCCAAGAGGGTGGAAAAGCCCACATTTGCGCCAGAATCCTAGAGAACCGTGCAGTTTTGCGCACAGCAAAGTGGTCCCCTGACCTGCCACCCACCAGTGCAAGCATGATGGGCCAGGAGTGCCATGAGTGAAATGTTTGCCAAAGGAAAAACAGCAGTGCCGGTGGCTAAATAAAAAAGAGCGCTTTGAAATCACCTTTGTTTCTCTGAAATGCAAGCTAAAAATGCCTATTTTAAACATCACAAGATATTAAGAAATCTCAATGAACACCAGCAGGCATTTGGCAGAATGTATTCTTGTGTGCATACTAAATCTGGAAAGAGAAAGAGCCCAAACAACAAGTTACTTTCTTACCTGGTAACGTTCTTTCGATGGGATGGTCCGACGACGTATTCCATATCTATGACAGGTAATGTCCACAGCTGTGCTGCTTTGGAAAATCTTTGGCGTCTGCGTCCTGCGTCGATGACGTCGATGCGCCGTCCCCGAGGACCTCCTCCGACGGCCAACGTCACCAGATGTAATAAGTAGGACGCACGACGCCCACAGCCTCAGTTAAAGTTTTTTCCCAGAACGTGTGCCACCAGTTTTCTGCTAGTCAGACACACAAGGCCTTGCGGAACGCAAGCTGCAATCGCAAAAGAAATTCTGCAGCGGGGAAGGCAGGGAGGGAGCGATATGGAATACGTCGTCGGACCATCCCATCGAAAGAACGTTACCAGGTAAGAAAGTAACTTGTTCTTCGAGGGGATTGGGTCCTCCGACGTACTGCATATCTATGACAGACTCCCAAAGCAGTACCAAGCAAGGAGGTGGGAAAGAATTTAGAATACAAATTTAGCATTCCCAATCAAATTGCGGAATAGAGAACTGCCTTGCCAAAGGCCAGATCTTGCCCTCTGATGGAATCGAGGGAATAGTGATGTACAAAAGTATGTACTGAAGCCCAGGTGGCTGCATCACAGATGTGACGAATAGGAACTCCCCTCTGCAGGGCAGTAGACGCAGCCACTCCTCTGGTAGAATGGGCCCGCAAGCCAGCCGGAGGGTCCTTACCCGCCAAGCGGTAACACTCGGAGATAGCTAAAATAATCCAACGAGACAAAGGGCCTCATTACGACCCAGGCGGTAAGGGGTTAACGGCAGCGTTAACAGCTCCGACCCTTACCGCCTGAGTACGAGGTCCCTTAGCGCCATGGCGCTTTTAACACCTGCTTTTAGCAGGTGTTAAAATCCATGGCGCTAAGGGACCATGGAGTTAATTACGCCACCGTAATTTACGGTGGCGTAATTAACGCCTTCCCCACTCCCATTATACCCTATGGGGCAAAAATGGGAATGGGGAAGGGTAAATGGGGATTGGGGACTTACCGCCCCGCCAAGGTCGGAATGGGGCGGTAAGTCCGCCAACCACCATGGCGTAAACGTAGTTTACGCCATGGTGGTAAAGTCACGGCCCAGGCGATAACTTACCGCCTGGGTCGTAATGAGGCCCAAAGTCTGTTTCGTCACAGCTTGTCCCAAATGCTTTCCAGCGTAACCAATGAAAAGTTGATCATCCACTCTGATCGGGGACATGCGCGAGATATAAAAGCTGAACGCTCTTCTAGGATCAAGCCTATGGAACCTCGCCTCTTCCTTATCAGAATGTGGAGGAGGATAGAACGCTGGAAGAACAACCTTCTGGCTCAAATGAAATTCCGAAAACACCTTCGGAAGAAAAGAAGGACGAACTCTAAGGACAAACCTGTCCTTGTGAAACACAGTGAAGGGTGGCTTAAATGAAAGTGCCTGTAACTCACTCACTCTGCGAGCGGAAGAAACCGCAACCAAAAACACAGTTTTCATAGTTAACAGCTTCAAAGGGCAAGAATGTAAAGGCTCAAACGGAGCACCCATAAGAAACTTAAGAACAAGGTTCAAATCCCAACCTGGCACCAGAAAAGGTGACAGAGGGAACACATTAGTGAGCCCTTTCAAAAACTGCGAAATTAAAGGAATCTTAAAATAGGAACACTCTTCAGACGAGCGCTTAAATATGGACAGCGCCGCCAGGTAACCTTTAATGGTCCCCACTTGCAAGCCCCTGTGGGCCAAAGAAAGCAAAAAAAGACAAAACCATAGGAATGTCGCATTCAAAAGGATCCACATTCTGAACTCTGCACCAGTCGCAGAACTTTCTCCAACGGCAACGGTACAGAGACTTTGTTGCCGGCCGCCTGGCCGAGAGCAACACCTCCATCACAATTTCAGGGAGGTCCCAATCCTTATACCTCAATCTTTCAGAAGCCAAGCGTGAGATTGAGGCATCTGACCTCTGGATGGAGAACCTGACCCCCCTCCCGTGAGAGCAGATCATCTCGGTAGGGAAGACGACGTGGAGGGCAGATGGACAAGTCTAGAAGGTCCGGGTACCACGTCCTCCGGGCCCACGCCGGAGCAATGAGGATCATCCGGGAACTTGCGGGATGACGGGGACTGGAGGAAATGCATACTGCAGTGGGAATGACCACTCCACCACAAACGTCTCTCCTAAGGCTCCTTATGGAGGAAATTCCCGCTAGCAAAACCTTTCGCACTTCCGGTTGACACTGGAGGCAAAAAGATCCACTTGAGGCGTCCCCCAAAGGGTGAAGATCTCCAGGAGAATCTCCTGAGCCAGCTCCCACTCGTGAGAGATCGTGCTCTGCCTGCTCAGAGCGTCCGCCGTCTCGTTTTCATCTCCGGCCAGATGAACCGCTGAGATCGAAACTTCCTGCTGGATGGCCCAGAACTCGAGCTGCATCGCCTACCTGTACAGCGGAAGTGACCCTGCCCCCCCCTTTTTGTTGAGGTAGTGCATGGCCACTGTGTTGTCCGTCAGAATCAGGACACTCTTCCCGCGCACAGTCGGCAGAAAAGCCTTCAGGGCTAGCCTGCGGCCCTCAGCTCCAACAGATTGATATGGAGTCTGGACTCCGACGAAGACTAACGACCGCTGACTGTCAACTCGTTGGCATGAGCTCCAAATCCCGTGAGGGATGCGTCCCTCACGATCGTCACCTCCGGCCAGGGCAGCCAAAATGGGGCCCCCTTCATCAGATTGCCCTCGACGCCCCACCACAGAAGGTCCCGGGCTACCGAGGGCGGCACCTGAACAGGGTCCGACAGCCTGCCAGAGGACTGAGACCACTGGAGCTTGAGTGCCCACTGCAAGGATCTCATCCGCAGATGAGCCTCTGGCACCAGAAGAATGCAGGATGCCATTAGGCCGAGCAGTCTCAAGAACTCGGACGCTGGGAGATTCTGGGCAAACTGAAACTTGTGCACCATCTGCTTAATGTGAAGCGCCCTCACCTGACGAGAAAAACACTGCCCCAGGGACGTATCGAGCACTGCTCCGATGTACTGGAGCCGCTGCGTTGGTGTCAAATGGGACTTCTTTAAATTGAGGGAGAAGCCCAGCCTGTGAAGGGAGTGGCAGGTGACGGACAGATGATCCAGGACTTGCTCGGGAGAGCTCCCCCTGATCAACCAATCATCAAGGTAGGGGTAGACGTGAATCCCCCCTTTCCTGAGATGCGCTGCCACCACCACCATGAGCTTGGTGAAAACCCTCGGGCGGAGGTCAATCCGAACGGCAGGACCAGAAACTGAAAGTACAAGTCACCAACCGCGAACCTCAGGTACTTCTTGTGCTTGGGATGGATCGGCACATGGAAGTAAGCATCCTTGAGGTCGAGAGACACCAACCAGTCCTGAAGTTGAAGGGCCTGGAGGACTTGAGAAAGAGTCACCATCTTGAACTTGTCCTTCCTGAGGAGTTTGTTCAAACCGCGCAAGTCCATGATGGGTCTCAATCCCCAGTCTTTCTTTGAAATCAAAAAATAAGGGGAATACCATCCCTTCTTCCTCTCCGCAACAGGCACCAGTTCTATCGCGCCTTTCTCCAGCAGGGCTTGAATTTCCTGCGCAAGGAGCGGATCCAGACTCTTCAAAGAGAGGTTCCTTGGTGGATTGTTGTGAGGCCTCTGCCGAAAAGGAAGACAGTAGCCGTGGGTTATGATCTCCAGAACCCACACATCCGAAGTAATGGCTTGCCACTCTACAAGATGCTGCGCCAGCCTTCCCCCAACCGGCGAACCATGGGACCTGGCCTCATGACTGAGTGGTAGCGGCTGTGGCGTTGCCTGAGGGCAAAGAGCAACTGCCCGAGCGGCCTTGGCACTCGAGTACCTTTGTTTCCACCTCTGGCACTCTTACGACGGCCTCTTTGACTGCTAGCTCTTCTCGCTTTACTGAAGGACGAGTAATAGCAAAAGGAACCTCCCCTCCATTGCTGTCCCCTAGGACGAAACGGCAGAGGTTGGCGAACTGCAGCGCCCAACGACTTCGCTGCAGCTTTGGATGTCTGCAACCTCTCAAGGCTCTCGTCAGCCTTGCTGCCAAAAAGGTGTTCACCATCAAAGGGCATGTTGAGGAGCCGGGACAGCTCATCAGGAGCAAACCCAGACTTCCGCAACCACGCAAACCTGCGCATTACGGTGCTCGCCGCCATGGACCGGCTGACACAATCCGCCAAGTCCGAACCCGACTGAACGGCCTCACACATGGCATCCTTGCCATCCTGAACCATAGCAAGGAAACCATCCCATTCGTCCCCTTCGGGAATATGATCAGCCGCTAAGGCAACACAGTTCCACAGAGTGTGTGTGAAACGAGACAAGGCACATATGGAGTTGGCCGCCTGAAGCGCCATACCCCCAGAAGAAAACACTTTCTTCGCCCAGCCGTCAAAACGTTTGTTGTCCTATCCGGAGGGATGGTAGGATACGACGCCTGCTTTGCCGGGGCCGTAGCCGCCTGCACCACCAAACTCTCCAGGGTGGGGTGCCTAGACAAGTAGCAGTGGTCGCTACTGGCTGGACGGTATTTTCGCGACAAAGACTTGCCCACTGCCGGGAGACTTTCCGGAGCAGTCCAAGCCACCGCCACCCTTCTCTGCAGAGCCATATGAAAAGGCAAAACCGGGTCAGTGGGTGAACCGAGATCAAGGATGTCCGTGAGATCATCCTGAACGAACGCCCCTGGGGGAGCTGACCAACCCGAGACATGAGGCGCCGATATGACGAATCGGCATGAGTGCCAGGCTCCGGCCGACAAAACTCCACCTCCGGAGAGGTGTCCAGTTCACTGGCATCATGCAGTGACTGCCTCAGGTCATCAAGCTGGCTATGGCCCGAGATAAGGTCATCTGGAACCGTAACCAGGCCGCCATCAGAGCCTTCATCACCCTCTGAAATATACTCCAGGTGGGGAGAGGAAGACCTCTGCGGACCAAAGCAGTGCCGGACGTTAGCCATAGCCTTTTTAGGGGCAAACCCAGTGCCACAGGGGCCCTCCGACACCCTTGCCTCGAAAGGCAATGAGGGCGCCGAACGCGTCAGCGCCGGCGTCAGCAGAAAAGGCGTCGACGTCGAGCGAATCGGCGTCAACTGCAACGCCTCCAGCATCTGCGGCGTCAACACAGTCCTCGAAGCCGGAGCTCCAAGCGTGTCTCTCGACAACCTGGGTGCCGACAGCGTCGACGACCCCCTCGAAGATGGAACCTCGAGAGAAATCGTCGACGACCTCGGCGCCCCAGGCGTCGACGTCTTCTTCGAAGACGCCACAGGATCACGCGATCTCGAGCGCGTCGAGGACCGGGTCCTGGAACGGGCATGGAGAGAACAGCTACCCTTGTCTGAGCGGGACCTCTCACGCAAGCCGTGCCGACCACCTGAGCCCGAAGGCGTACGGGCGGTGTCTCTCGACCGGTGCCGACCGACGCCATTCGGAGGTGCGGACGGACCGGTGCCCTGCGATTCCAGAATCGCTAGCATCTGCTTCCCGAAGGAAGCCCATTCCTCCGGTGTCGCTTGCATGGAGGGATAAGCGACCCGCCGATGGGCGGAGTCCTCGGAAGAGGACGGGGAAGGTGACCTATGCCGGCGCTTCCTGGAATGCCTACAAGAGGTGGAGGAGTGGCGAGACCCACTCCTGGAAGGAGACTCACCGGACTCCCGACGACACGGAGAGTCACAAGTTGAGTCATCGGTCGAAAGCCCCGCAGACCTCGACTTCCGGGGCTTAGACACCCAGCCTACCGACAGCTTCTTCTTGCGTTCCCGCAAGGCCTTTGCAGTGAGCAACTGGCAGTCGACACAGTCGCCCGTATCGTGAGCCTCCCCGAGGCACCAGAGGCAGGCGTCGTGCGAGTCCGTGACCGAGATCTTGGACCCACAGTCCCCGCAGTTCTTGAAGCCCGGACGCGGGGTCGAAGATGAGAAAGACATCGCCATGAACAAGTCTTCACAACCAAACAAACAGGTTCAACAAACCGAGAAAAGAAAACAGCAACTCCAACGAGTCGAGGCGTACCGAGATTCACGAAGCGAAACACGTTCGCAGAAAAAATGGAACTGAGGCTATGGGCGTTGTGCATTCTACTTATCACATCGGGTGACGTCGGCCGTCGGAGCAGCAAGACGCAGACGCCAAAGATTTTCCGAAGCAGCATAGCTGTGGACATTACCTGTCATAGATAAGGAATACGTCGGAGGACCCAATCCCCTCGAAACAATGTTTATAACAAAACTGGCTGAGCTGTGGATGTCAGCAGTTTAACTGAAATTGGATTAAAAACCACTAAAATTGAAATGTTTAAATTAAATGAGTGACCTACTTTTGAGTGTCACATAGTTTGCAACTGTTAAATGTCATAGTTTTGAACTTAGAATCAGCATTCTAGCTGCATGTGTAAAAATTGTAAGTTTGATTTGAATGTAGAAAACTGGGAACAAACATGACATTTAGCTTAAGCGTGGCTTAAAGAGATTGAATTCTGCATGAAAACTACCCCCGACAGGAGTTGAACTGGCTCAACAACTCTTCCCAGGCCTGGCTGCATCCTGCTGCCCCCACCAAAAGGAGGTGACACCTCTCTGTTTGAATTAGGAGAGTGGTACCTGGGGACTACAGGAAACTAAACAATGCACTGTCCCTTGCTCAGGCAAATGTTATATTAGGGGGGTCGTAAATGGCTTCCTCTTGGAAGGAGAAGTGGGAGGGGCACTGCATCTGTGAGCAAACTGAGCTTGGGGGAAGTGGATAAACCAGAAATTCCACCATGTGCTTTGCAAAACCACACCCCTTTGGGGCCAGAGCATCATTTTAAAAAGATGGATAATTCATAGTGCGGCCTTGTAAAAATTATATAAATAACATCATCATTCTTGTGATTTTTCTGTGCACATTTTAAGAGGTGTTAGGACCCTGTGGTATGTTCTTGGGGAAAGTAGCGGAAAAAAGGTTGTTACTCCAAATGTATGCATGTTAAAAATCTGACACTTTATCATCTGAAACCCATATCCATGGTGCACATTTGTGTAAAATCTGGAAAGGTTTAGAGGTCGTTATCTGGATTAAAAGGGGAGAATTCTGTCATAAGTGGACACAACATCGTACAAAGACAGGGATCGGATGGTTTGGTGCTACAGAAAATATGTTAACTGGACCTATAATATTAGAAAAATGGTACATAGATAAATATGTATTTGGATCAGAAATAGATTTGTGTGCAATTTGACAAGGGGAGGATCCTCTGACCATAAAGCTACCTCATCACTCTGACTCACAACCCAGTTACCCCAATAAAGGGAGAGAGGAGGAACTGGCCGATGATAAGTTGAGAGGGATGGGCATGCAGAATGAGCCGACCCACCCACTTTCTAAACACATAAAAAGAGCCACTGGAACCCAGGTAGGGACATTCACTTTCTACTTTCTTGCGGGACGCTTTGCCGGGAGACTCCACACTTCAAATCCAGAACTCCAGGGATCCAGAACTTTACTTCAGAACGTGTAGCAGAGAGGCTAACCCACAGGCTGAGTTCTCTTCAGCAGGGCTCAAAAATCATTTGCAAACTATTCAACCGCCGGGCTGTGTGGTTTGCTGCTTGCTAAGAATCCACATGATCCAGACCCGCAGAACCAGAGACCGCTGTATCCGGAACCGCTAGCAGAACTGATAACAGAACTGGAGACCCAGAGACCAGATCGCTGTGAAGAACCGCTAGCAGAAGTCCAGCCAATCCTGACCCGATCGGTGACGAAGTGGCATTCCTGTCCAAAATCTAGTGTGAGTACCCAGCTAGCACTGTGCCAAAACCAACCTCTTAGTTTAAAATAATCTAATCCAAACTATTTTAGCCTATTAGAACTGCCTCCTAGAATCGTGTCATTCTGTCATCTTTAAAACTGAAAACTGTCATCTGTCATTCTGAGCTTTAAAATTTCAAATCCGAAAAACAACCTTTACTAAATCGTCCGTATCTCCGGAACCGTTAGGAGCGAGTTTTAACCGTCATCTTAAAGCTAAGATTCTAAGCTTTCCAACAAACCTAAAACTGACTTGCTACCCCTTATAGTGTCTCCGTAATTGCGCTCGACGCACGCAACTAAATTGCCACGATTTGACATTTTGCTTCATTTTAGCCACGGGTAAAAATATTTGTTTTTGCTTCCATCCCTCAAATCTGTTTTCAACCTAATAACCATCCCTGAATCATTGATAGGGCTGGCCTGAACTGATTCAAAGTATCTATCACCTACCCTGAACCCCCTATAGGGAATTAAAAGCCTTTTTAGCATAGGTTTCGCTTAATTGCAACCACATCAAAGTATCTTGCCTGTGTTTAAAACTCATATCTGTTTTCCTCTAAGCTTGCTAGGGGGGATCTGAATTATATTTGATTGCATTCCTGAGAACTGTGCGCTTTCCTCCCATCTCTTTACCTTGCATAGCGGAGGGGGGGGGTGAATTATCAACGAAAAGTGATTACATTGTCTTTTGTTGAAGTCATATCATGTTTATTTTCTGTACTGCATTTTGAGTCATCATTGCATTGTCCTTGAAGCCATAAAAGCATTCTCAACTACTTTATCCTCTCTATATCACTTCTAAGCCATCAAAAAGAGTGTACCACTGTAACATTATCCATTGTTGATCACTATCATCTTCACAAGTGTGCTATCAAATATTAATTTACTATAAAAGTGTGATATATATATATATATATTGTTTAATTTTCAAATAAACCTTTTAATTTGCAAAAAAAACCTACTTCTTGGCTCAGTGGGGTCAAGGGGATTCTAAAAGAGGGGTGTTATATAAGGGTTGTCATCCAGAGTAAACGAACTGGACATAAACATGTATCAATAAGGGTTTCCATCAGCATCCCAGACTAGGAATTGAATCCGCTTACAGGATGAAAGGTCCGGGTTCCCCTGATGGGTACGAATTTAGCGGCTAACCAAACTTTGTCTCCTACTTGATAATCAGGGGCCTTTTTCCGGTGTTGGTCGGCGAATCTCTTTTGTTTTTCTTTGGCATGAATAAGGTGTTCCTTTGCCCTTTTGAAAGCCTGAGTAATGGTTGTGTGTAGAGTCTTTACCGCTGGCATTTCCAAGCTGGCTGGAAGGTCTAGTTCAGAGGTACGTGGATGTCTGCCATAAAGGGTATAGAAGGGCGTTTGTCCCGTGCTTGAATGCAAAGAATTGTTATATGCATATTCGGCTATCCATAGTAGGTCTTTCCAATTCCTTTCTTCGTGGTGCAGCATGCACCGCAAATATTGCTAGAGTGTCTGATTGATTCTCTCGATTTGGCCGTACGTTTGGGGATGGTGACTGGTAGATACCCGAACATCGATCTGCACCATTGCAAAACATTTTTTCCAGAAGTTTGAAACAAACTGGCTGCCTCGATCAGAGACCAGAACCGAAGGGAAGCCATGTAGCTTAACCACGCCATCCAGGAACACTTTTGCTAAAGTGGCTGCGTCTGGGAGGCCTTTGAGAGGAATAAAATGGGCCATCTTCAAGAATAAGTCCACAACTACAAGGATGGTGTTGAACCCTTGGCTTGGAGGTAGATCAGTGATGAAGTCAAGGGAAAGAGTGTGCCATGGAACTGGAGGAATGTCCAATGGTTGAAGGAGACCAGATGGTTTTTCTTTCTGTGATTTATTTTGTGCGCAGACACCGCAGGACTGAATATACTGAATGATGTCCTTACGCCAGGTAGGCCACCAAAAGTTCTCTTTCAATTTAGCTAGTGTTTTGGTGATCCCAGGATGCCCTTCGTCAGTGAATTGTGATAGTTTGAAATAATATGCTGTTGTAATTCCTTCTTGGGTACATATAGGCGATCCCTAAAAAAGGGTAGATGGTCCTTGATGGTACATTGTTCTCCTTGAGTTTGCCATGCGAGGTAGGCCTCAGGATTCATTGTCCGTTGTATTTCTTTTCGTAGTTCTGCTTGTGTTAAGGTGGTTGTGATACCCAAGAGTTTATCTTCAGGTATAATAGGTACTGGGTCTGGAGTTGTATATACTATTTCATCTATGCCCATGCGAGATAAGGCATCCGCCTTTCCGTTTCTGACTCCTGGTCAAAATGTGATTACATAATCATATTCGGCTAAGAAAAGGGCCCACCGTAATTGGCGCGAGGTCTGGGCCTTGGCTGTATTGAGATATTGCAGGTTTTGGTGGTCTGTGATGACTGTAATAGTGTGTCTGGCCCCCAGAAGGTAGTGCCTCCAGGCTTTAAAGGCAGATTTGATAGCCAGGAATTCCTTGTCCTTGATGGCATAATTAATCACTGGAGGTGAGAACTTTTTCGACCAGAATGCCACAGGATGTAGCTGGCTGGTTTCCGGGTCTCTCTGTGAAAGGACAGCCCCCACTTTCCAGAGACTGGATGCATCAGTTTCAACGACATAAGGGAGGTCTGGACGAGGATGTTGCAGGATTGGAACAGAGGTAAACCTTTGTTTAAGTTCCTGAAAGGCTTCTTCTGCTTCTTCGGTCCAAGCAAACTTTTTTATTGTTTTTTCGTAATAGTACTGTGATTGGGCGTATGACCTGAGAGAAGTCTGGGATGAACCGGCGGTAGAAGTTCGCAAAGCCCAGCATGCTTTGTACCCCTTTCAGAGACGTCGGTAAAGGCCATTTCAGAATGACATCTACCTTGTGGACGTCCATTCTGATGCCTCCTGGAGTAAGGATAAAACCAAGAAATTCTACTTCGGTGTCATGAAAAAAGCATTTTTCAAGCTTTGCAAACAAGCGATGTTGACGGAGCTTGGTGAGGACTGAACGAACTTGCCTGACATGATCTTGTTCCGAGGCTGAGTATACTAAGATGTCGTCTATGTACACTAAGGCGCACACATCAATTAACTCCCTTAAGACGTCATTCATGAAATATTGGAATGCCGCAGGAGCGTTGCATAACCCGAAGGGCATGAATTGATATTCAAACAAGCTGCGCTTAGTACGGAAGGCGGTTTTCAATTCATCTCCTTTTCTGACTCGGACCAGGTGGTATGCTCCTCGAAGGCCCAATTTGGTATAAATCTGGGCATCTTTAACTTGGTCTAGCATCTCAGGGATAAGTGGCAAGGGGTAGCGGTTCTTCACTGTGATCTGGTTCAATGCACGGTAGTCAATACAGGTTCTCAAGTCTCCTTCCTTTTTCGGTACGAAGAACAAAGGGCTGGCTGCAGGGGACTTCGAAGGACAGATAAATCCATTTGCAAGGTACTGGTCTAAATAGGATTTCAAATGAAGCTTTTCTGGTTCTGTGAGAACGTAGATCTTGCCGCAAGGGATTTGTGCACCAGGAACAAGGTCCATCTGACTGTCATAGGGCCTGTGCAGCGGCAATGTATTGGCTTGGTCCTTTCAGAAAACATCCTGGAAATCATGGTATTCACTTGGCAAGGTATTAGTTGCTCCCAGGGTTGATACTGTCGCTCCGGGAATCATGGGGATACAGACATTGGGTTTCTCCTCTTGGTAATAGCAGGCAGGGGAGCAGTCACCGGGGAAGGTTAATTTTCGTGCCCGCCAGTCTATCAAAGGATTGTGAGCAACCAACCCTGGCATCCCTAGTATTAGTCTATTTTAGAAAATTAGGAGAGATCCGATTTCTGGGAGTACCACCCTCAGGGATCAGAAAGGACCTATAAGAAGAGCGAAAGACGGGGGTGATAACCCTACCTCTTCAAGCCACACTTAGGTCGATGATGTGCCCTTTGTTAGAGATTGAGACAAATGCAACATTTCATTAAAATGGATGAGTGTGGTAGTAACACTCAGTTAATGAAAGAAAAGTTTCAAATAGAACAACATGTAACAAAAGTACCTCAAAACGCAACCACTAGATCGTAACAAAAATAATTTTATTTGTCTTTATAGTAAAACCAATCTAAAAAATCCACTCAAAGGAATGGCAGAAAAGCTAATCACAATCAATATAAGCATGATTACAACAATTGAATGTATTATTTTCAAAGCTAAAAGTTTGGTGGGGTTAGTACATGAAGCATAGTACTGTATAGGCACTACATGTGCAACATCCGGCATTTAGGAATAGAGCACTGTTTGATTTAACCAGCTCTATCTGAATAAAAACCTACTAGATTTCTTAGGTTTCTATTTGTGAGAGTTGACATATGTTTCGGCTAAAAGCATCCTAAATAATCAGGCAATGCACAAAACAATTGTCTGTTGATGCAGGTGTAGCCATCTTCAGGACATGGAAGAGCAGAGTGATATAACAACTTGGTAATATTGAATACTTCTTGATAGTTGTGCTTATTTGGCACAGAACCCACTGTAAAGTAAACAAACGTAAACATAACAATGAATATAACGTGGTTGGAGAGATACATATAAAAAACATTTAGAACAAACTTTGAGCATGTTGCAGGAGCAAAATCATCCATAATAGTGCACATCATTAACAACACTAATAGTGGTGGAGAGATGTGCATTTGATGTATCTTTTTCATGCATAGGTATGAAAGGCATATTACTTTGGAAACCTTCCCACTGCCAATTTTGGAACAACTTACCAAAAGAAGCCAGACAAACAAAGACTATGGGCCTCATTACACGGACGGCGGTAAGGGTTAACGGTCACCGTTAATGGCAACGGTGACCGTTAACCCTTACCGCCGTACTACGAGGTCCCTTTGCGGGTTGGAGGATTTAACGCCTGCTTCTTGCAGGCGTTAATATCCAACCCGCTAAGGGACCTCGGAGCTAATTACGGCACCGCAAAATTGCGGTGCCGTAATTAGCGCCTTCCCCATTCCCATAGAGCCCTATGGGGCAGAAATGGGAATGGGGAAGGGCAATGGCGGAAAGGGGATTTACCGCCCCTCCAACCTTGGAATGGGGCGGTAAATCCCCTTTCCGCCAAGGCGGTGCCGGTATTTTACCGGCATGGATCAAGGTGCTAATAGCACCTTGGTCCACTGCCTACCGTGTAATGAGGCCCTATATGTGTCTTCAGAAAATGTTTGTTTTTTTTAAACGATACTTAATATGATACACTCACCCATGTGTTAAATGGATGAAAAATCTACGGTCTGCTTAGCATAGCTTGGCCAAGAAGAGGTTAACTTATGATCCGGGTAGACCAAACGGAATATGTAAATCAAATAGACTTATGGTTAGTTTTAGCTAATTTTTCGCTAGTGAGCTTAAAACAATAGGTGCGGGATCAACTTGAGGTGCAAAGTGCACTCTCCTCTGTTTAATGTTGTGCTAATTTCTGTTAGTGAAAAATTGACCACATGGCGCAATAATGACTGGTGCTTCGTCCAGAGACTAATGCATCTTTTGGGTTCGCATTAACGGGAAGAGCCGCTGAAAAACAGTGATAGCAAATGGGAACTGTACATTATCAAGACCAGTGCTCGCTTAGTTTTTATGCGAGAAACAAAGTGCTGAATACCTTTTCTAGTTGCTACGAAGGTGGGACCACTTGGTCATGGTTGTATTGGAAAAAACAATTTGTTGGGAGAGGTTGCTTCGCGCCAAAATTTCATTCAATTGGGGCAGGACCTGCGATAGGAAAATGTATTGTAAGCTGCTGTTTTAGATGACCATTTCTAACAGAAGCAATCACACAGGTACTTACCAGATTACTGCCTGCAAAACAGACTTGCAAGCGATTTCGCTGATCGATAGCGACTGCTCGTCTGCGTCACGAAAGAAAGGGGCGTGGTGTTCAGCGTGTTCCAGACTGGAAGACATGTGGAATGTGTCAGCTGCCATGGTCAGCTGTGTGTAGGTGGGTGCCCAGACCTTTTATGGAGACGTTATGTGTGACTTTTTTTTGGGCGGATTTTTACTCCTGTTCCTGTGTAAAAAATGGAAAAACGGGACAGAGTGTAGTGCGCCCTGACCTGTAATTCACATATAGAGCCCTAGTCCTTCGATATCTAAAATATGGCCACGCAATGAAAATTATTTGCATGTTTGTAAATGATAGTGAACGGGTGCAGTACATAATGCAACCCAGAGCCGCCAAATGAATATACATCAGTAGATGTTTGGGGATGCCGTTATGACTTACATGTGGAACGTACTATCTAAGAGTACAGGTCTTTCACTGAGAGAGTTGGTAAATTAGTTATTCCTCCACAATGCTAATTATAAAGATTGCGCCACTGGGTAGATGTTTAAAGGTGCAAACGTCTGGAATGTTGTTAGACCAATGTTAAAACACCAGGTGTGTTTTTGTCGAGTGTGTTTATGTCGAATTTGGATGATTTACAGAAGCTAATGAAAGCCAATGCAAAATACAATAAAACAGCACTTTAAAAGAAAATAGACCACTCCACTGTAGTGTTTAAACCCCGTTTGACAGTGTCCAAATTAAAAATCCATTTTTGTTCCTGTTTAGTGAGGAGCAGATATCTATTGCCTCCTCTGGGGGGTGCTGGGATGGTTTGAATAATAAACCAAGTCAAATCATTGTGAGAATGTTTCAACTGAGTGAAATGAGCTACCATTGGTTTATTTTCGAATTATTTTATTTTTAATACACAAGCGATGCTCCCATATTCTCTGTTTTATTGGACGCTTGGTTTTCCCAATATATAATGGGTTGCATGGGCATTTTATACCATAGACAGCCCACATGGTGTTACAGTTGGAGAAACTGGAAAGAGTCCATTTTGTTTCGTATAATTCAAGGATTTTTTCATTTTTTGTTAGAGAACATGAGCCGCATTTAAAATGGCTAACCACCGGTGGTAAAGACCATAATGTTGTTTGAGAATTTACTGGCTTCCGTGTGGTAGGGTAAGTATGTACAAGTTTGTCTCTCAGATTTGATTGTCTCTTGAACGCGAAACGAGGTGTGGAAGGATCAAAATCAGGGGTTTTGATAATGTGCCAATTTTTTATTATTGTTTTCCTCAAAAGGTGACTAATGGGTGAGAAGGTAGATACACAGGTAATTTTCTCCAGCGTATTTCTACTGGTGTCCTGGTGTCCTATCAGCAAATGTTCCTTCAGACTAGCTGGATGAAAGCCGTCGAACCTTAACAAAGTGTTTTTATCCGTGTCCTTTCTGTATAATGAAGTTTCTAGATTGCTGTTTGGAGATTTTCTAATGACTAAATCTCGAAAAGGAACAGAGTTGGAATTATCTGTCCCTGTAAATTGAATGTGTGGGTTTTGTCTATTGAGCCATTGGGTGAACAAATTCAGATCACTCTTTGACCCTCTCCAAACCATGGCTACATCATCGATGTACCTATACCAACAGATGATATTATCTTTATATGGATTGTCTGGATGGTAAATTGAATGTTCTTCTAGATTGGCCATAAATAGATTGGCCGAATCCGGGGCAAAGGTTGCCCCCATACTGGTACCGTGCTTTTGATTATAAAAAGGTCCGCTATACAGGAAGACATTTTCCATTAACCCAATGTTTGCACATTCTAGAAGAAAAGGTGTAGGAACCGAATTAAGAGTGGAGATTCTTTTATTGAGATATAGTTCAATAACTTTGATGCAGTCCAGTTGGGGTATACTTGTGCATAACAAAGTGACATCAAGGGTAACCAGGGTGTCCGTGTGTAAGGTGGATAGATTGTCAATTATTTGGATCATGTTGGTGGTGTCTTTTACACAGGATTTCATTTCTTTGATAAAAGGACGGAGAAACCAATCGACATAATGGATAAAGGTTCCAGAATGGAGTTCAAAGCTGAAACAATTGGTCTGCCAGAGGGACAGGTGGCGTTTTAATGTATTTTGGGTAATAAGTAAAATGCCAGAATAGTTGGATTTTTACCAATTAGAAAATGTTGTTCATCTAGGCTAATCCAGCCTTCAAGGTGTGCGTGGTACATAAGGCTGGTGATTTCTTCTGTGAGTCTTGGTGTTGGATCCATATATATTTGGCGATAGAACGTGGTGTTATCGAGTTGTTTTTTTACTTCTATGTTGTATGCTTCTTTGTCCCAAAGAACAATGCCACTTCCCTTATCAGCCGGTTTTATAACAAAGGTATCGTTGTTTTGAAGTAACGAAAGGGCAGAACGTTCTTTGTTAGAAAGATTATCATGATGGTAATTTTTATTTTTTAGCAAAAATTCGCTCTCATAGGTGATTTTATTTTCAAAGCCAAGATCGTTGGGCTGACCATACTGTTAGTTGGAATTAAGGTAGACAGTGGTTTTAATCCCGTAATATTTTCTCGATCATCTCTTGGGTGTGAGTTCCTGAAGAAATATTTCAGGCGTAGTATCCTGAAAAACTTCTGTAATTCTATAGCTGTTTGAAAGGAGTCTGCTCTTTTCGTGGGAACAAAGATAGGCCCTTTACTAAAGATGTCAATTTCCTCTTGTGAGAGGATGTAGCAGGTTAATTTGAAAATCGGGATTGCATTTACCAATTCTGTTGAGGGCCTTGCCAATTGCGGGTATGAATCCGTTGGGGGCCCGGTGGTTGATTGCGGCCGCCTCTGCCCCACCCTTGAAAAAACTGTTGTGGGTTTTGACCCGTACTACCTCGGTTGGCACCGTTGTTGTTAGTCAGGGCAGTGTCGCTACTGGAACTGCTGTTCTAGTGTTGGAAAAGGTAACAAAACGTTTCCTTGGGAACCCATTGTGTTTCAGACAATTTTGAGCAAGTTTGTTTTGATCATCATAATATGAGCCAATTAAATATGGATATGTTTTGGTTTCTTTATAAGTTTCAACATCCTTTTTTAATTTCCATATTTTTTTATCCAAGATAGTTTTTTTGAATTTGCTCAGTTCTTCTTCTATTTTTTCAAGAAGAGTTTTTATGTCTGCTATCTCTTTGTCCCCTTTTAGAGCGATTCTAGTGTTTTAATATCTCTTTGTTGTGCAGTAGATTCTTCTTCTGCTGTCTGTATAAGAAGAATAAGAAGATCACGGGAACACTTATAACTAACTCCGCTAAAGCTCTCCTAGTAATTGGGCCAATTGGTCCATTTCTGATGTCTCCATGGCGCCCAGGTGGATATGTTATGGTAGGCTTCACGTTCTGTTACGCTCACCTGGTATCCCAGGGACGCCACCCAGCCGGGTTACTCGTTGGTATGCTTCTCAGCTTTGCCCTGATGTGGTCTGCAGGGAAGGTTCTGCCTGAAAATACAGGAGGACTGTGTTCAAGACTGACCGACTGGGGTAAGTATCCTCCCTCCACCCCCGTATGATTTCAGTCCCTATGGCGCCCTCTCCTCACCTTGTGGCAGAATTAGGCGTGCTCTTCGTCCTGCCTTCTTTGCAGGGGCGCATGGTCTTTCATGGGCGAGTGCGGTCCAGTTACTTCACTGATGCCGGCCCATTTGATATTGTTCAGGTAGGTCTTATTGCTGTTCTTTAGTTTTGTTGCTATCCTGCATGCCTTTCTTTGTTTAAAATGTCTATTTTTATCCCTTAGGTATGCAGAGCTTCAGCGCGGCGAACTGGCTTGGTTGAGCCCCGCTGGTAAATGATGGTGCATTAAGAGCGCTATGATGCGGTAAGTAAGCGCTATGTGCAGCGCTGCAAAGTCTTACCTTTGCTAACCTGTGTTTTCCTTCCTTGTAGGTCGCTGTGTTCTTCAGCGCGAGTGGAATGTCCGGAGTGGTGCCAGCCGAGAGGCGACCAGCCAGGTATGCCTTTTGAGCAGTTTATAATTTGTAAATGTCTTTACTGCTTTCTTTAATGTTGCCTCTATCTTCCTCTTTCAGGTCGTTCTGTCCGGGAGGCGTGCAGTTTCGAGGAAGCTGTTCTCAGTAGCTGCGAGTGTTTAAAGATGAAGACTGCAGGTAAAATGCTGCTGCTAATGATGTTCCTTTTGTCTCCTTGCAGGTTCTGCTTCTCCGAGGTTCGAGGGAATATCTGGACACGGTGAGCGTCACGTTGCAAGCTGCAAAGTAACGCAAAGTATGTTGTCTTTGCTCGGGTGTGGTTTAAATAGCCCCAACAAAATAGTCCAGGCAAAGTAGTCCCTAGGCTACCACACCCAAAACACTAGACCGCATAGCTTGGTTCTTAGGAACCAAGCTATGTGGATGCATCCCTGTTGGCTGACAATACAATAAAGTAGTTCCCAAGCACATTGTTTTTCATGGTGTATGAGCCTGGCGCCAAAGGCGCCAGGACTGGCCCCATGAAGGCTTTTGAAGAGGATGCCAGGCTCTAGAGGCCCGAGTCCTGACTCCACCTGGCCAATGGGTTTGCCAGAGGGGGTTTGGGCAAGGGTCGTGACACCAGGACTGCTTTGCGGTTGCCCTCGGACCGCCTACGACTCATCGCATTCTGCGGTTCTCCATCCAGGACTGCTCTTGAGTTTGCCCTCGCACCACCTTACATCTATCGGGAATTCCCAGAGCTTACAGACCTCAACTGCGACTGCTATTCACTGCCATCCGTGGCTCTCCATACAGGACTTCTGCAGTTGCCTTTGGACCGCCATAGTTAACGCTGAACTTTTGGTTATCTGCCATAGACAGTGTGGCGTCTGAAGAAGCCCGCCCTTACCTCCACGAGACCCGCACCACCAGGAAACGTGGGCAGCCAGATCCCACAAGAAAGAAGCCTACCAAGCCTAAACAGGTGAGCCATTAAATCAGTCGTGACAGGTAGGGATATGTAGTCCCTTGTGTGTTTCAGGAGGGCATCCAGCACTTGCTTCAGAATGCGAGAAAATAAGGGTTGTGATATGCCAGGCATGTGCCCCACTGTGTGCTGGTAGGTGCCTGTGGAAAGGAAGTGGAGCACAGACACTACATTCAGTAGAGGGGGGATGGTGGTGCGTATTTCAATGAGGCTGACAATGTCGTTGTGTATCATGTCCACGATGGTGGTGATGGTGTCCTGGTCCAGACGGTACAGGGTGTGGTTCTGCTCCTGGGTTGGGTTGAAAGGACTGGCTCTGATGCAAGGGATTGTGGGCTGCCTGTGTGGTTACGCTGGCTGCACTGGTGGGGCATGCTGGGCCTGTCTCACCCTCCTTCTACTGCTGTTTCTCCTCTGTGGTGCCTGCTGTTGCTGTTGTTGTTGTTGCTGGTGTTGCAATGCAAGCATGTCCTCCAGCTCAAGTATTGATACTACTGTTAGAATTATCTTGGTGTGGGAAGGGGTGTGGTGTGTGGGTGTGCTCCTTTTGTACAGGTCCAGACTCCATTGCTTCTACCTGTGCTGTTAGTGTGCACCTGTGGCAGTTGGGAACACTGCACATAGCATTTTACGGTTGGTTCTCGATGCCGGTATTTACAGCTTGCCGGTATCCACTATTTGCGCCTTTATGATGCCAGTATTTGCTTGTCTGCCTGATTTGTGATTTACTCCATTTAGCGGCATGCTACTATTGCCGATATGATGGGCCGCGTGCCCGCTCCCATGCCGCTATTAGAGGCACCGTTATTTACGGTGCCGCTAATAGCGGTTTATCAGGTCAGAATAGCCCAGAGCAGTAAGCGATGCTGGTAATCCTTTACCGCCATCGTTTTTCCCTTACCTCCAACCTCGGAATGACCCCCAGTGTCTCTCAGATTTCATAGTAAATCTTAGCGCACCACAAGGATTCTTCTAATGGAATCCTTTTGTCAGGATAGTATATCCACCACCTTGGTGAAGCAACAGTCTACCAAAAGAATATAACTGACCTTTGTACCACAACCACAATTCTTTCAATCAACTGTTTCTCTCCTGGTATACTCGCCTGCCAGGGCTAAATCTAAAAAGTCCCTTTCCTGGTTCACTCTCCTGCCAGAAAGAAAACTCTTACCAGTTCAATGTTCCCTCTAATACATTTTTCCTAAGTGTGTAAATGATTAGCCTTTGTGCGCACATCATCATTTTCCATGTTTGCAACTGAATGACGATGTAAGCCACTTTGTGAGCATTTGTAGTTAGTGAGATTCCATCTCCAAAGAGTTTGGAAGGCAATTTCCCCTTCCCAACCACTGCAATTCTTTACAAATCATTGCAAAACCAGCATCTAATAACAATTTTCCAAACATATAGGAAAAAACAAATATTTTACATGTGATTGTAAGGAGAGCTCATCAACCAATCCAAGACTTCAAGATATTCCACAGTACCTACCAAATGTACTGCTCAGAGAGAAAAACGTGCATGTACAAACAAAGCAACAAAGCTTTGCATGCTTAGGAGAAACAATAGAATTAGCTGTGGATGTCCGTTTGTTAACACTAGTCAGAGACAATACAGAACTCTGTAATGCCATTGGGGAAAAAAAAAACTCATGTTTATTATATAAAACAAGTATTGCTAATCACTGATGTGTCTGTCAAAAAAATCAGATACTATGCAATTTTTGCAAATGAAATAAGTGCAACTGAAAGGAATGTGTCAGAAAACATGACAATAAGAGTTCATGCAACACCAAAAACTTTGGGGTCATCTACAACTCCACTCTCTCCTTCTCCTCATACATTTCGGACTTCTCTAAAAAGTCCAATTATCAGCTGCACCTCCTCAGAGGTACTCTACCTTTTCTCACCATTCCCCAGTGTCTCACTGTCTCCAGAGCCCTGGTCCTCTCTAGGCTGTACTTTGGAAACAGCCTCTTTCTCAACCTCCCTGCTTCTGCTCTGAGCCCTCTGCAACTCATCCAGAACAGAAACGTGAGACTTATCCTTGGCCTCAAGCCCAGGAACTGCATATGTCCAGCATTGAAATCCCCCCACTGGCTGCTTGTTGCTGCAAGGATCAAGGTCAGGACCCTCTGCATTGTACACTAGACTTTCTGGCGTCTGGGACCTACCTACCAGCAACAATCCTTAGCTAAGTACTGTCCCTACAGAGCCCTCCGCTAATCTACCTCCATCCTTCTGTGAGTAAGCCAGTTCTCTAAGCAGAGGTTTGGAGGGAGATATTTATCCTCAGTAGGGGCCTCTGTCTGGAACAGCCTCCCTGCCCCCTCCATCTTGAGCCTAATCTCCTTAAGTCCTGTAAACTCCTCAAGACTTTCCTCTTCTCCTCTTCCTTCGCTCTACCCTTACACCCTTACCCTACTAACCTATCTCTCTGCTCTTTCCCTCTCTCCTCCTTTTCCTTAAAGCTTGTTGACTGGCCATCTGGTGTACCTCAGAGTCTCACATATCCCAGGAACCCCGCCAATTCTCTCGCACTTGCCTCCAGGCCTTGCACTCACATCATTATCACTGCACTTATAATGACTGACCCATGAGAATGGCATCTCTCTGCTTTTACCCCAGTTTCCACCAACTGAGTGCACTATGAACCCCCCAGGACTTGTTTCCTCTCCACCTCCCCACCCACCCCCGTAACAGTCTTTGCAACTGCGCATTCTGATTGCACCATGCCTAAAGATCATCTGTCCATTCCCCCGTCGTCACTTCCTGCATGGTTATGCCTTGCACCAGGAAATACTGCAGAATCGTTGGCATACCTATTTGCTATTATCCCACAGTTAGTTGCACTATATGCACTGACTTTGCCCATGCAGACTATTATTGTTTCAGAATTTCAAGGGCTCTGAACAACTTTTATTTTTCCCTGTGTTCTCTTCCACCTTGAGCGCTTTGAAACACTTGCTATTTGTAAAGGTGCTTTATTAAAAAAAATCACCATTACTACTTTCATGGAGTAATTCAAGACCCGGAGAAAAAGCACTCATAATTTGTGTAAGGATCATAATTGCATCAGAATAACTGCACCACATGATATGATGATCAAAATTCTTGGTCCTCTGCTTACTATCCACATTAAGTTCTGTGAGTTGTGAGAACATTTACTCATAACCAGCCTTACAGCTAAGAGGCATATGCACCACCCATTTTACTCCCTAAAAACAGGGCAATGTGCCAAACAAAACCAGGAAACCATGAGCATATGGGAATCTACCCCTGCTTCTACCCACAAAGTTCCACTGATATCTTTTTGAATCCATGACCACCAGAGCAGTGGTATTGTGTGGAACACAAATATTAGTAGCCAGCAGAGGGGGCAGGGCTTAGTCCTCCCAGCCAATGAGGAGGCTTATAACAGAGGCTTCACCACACAGCAAAGACACATTCTGAGCCTTCTCAGAACCTCCTCAGAGTAGCAGACTGCCATCTTCCCCCACTGGGTGAAATGTAAGTGATCCTTTTGTCCCTATGTCCTCATCCCCCACCCTCACCCCATCTTTTCTACTTATTTTGTGTCCCCCTACTCCGCCCCACTTACCTTTCAATTCCTTCTCCCTCGCCTTCACCGGAGACCGTAGTGTTCCCTACGGTTCCCTGACATACGACTCACTGCCATGGAAAGGGAGAAGGGACAACGTGCAGTTCCCTTCTCCCCGATTTTGAATCCATGACCAGCAGAGCAGTGGTATTGGGTGGAACACAAATATTAGTACCCGGTGGAGGGGGCGGGGCTTAGTCCTTCCAGCCAATGAGGAGGCTTATAACAGGGGCTTTACCACACAGCAAAGACACATTCTGAGCCTCCTCAGAGCCTCCACAGAGTGGCAGTCTGCCATCTTCCCCCGCTGGGTGAATTGTAAGTGATCCTTTTGTCCCTATGTCCTCATCCCCCACCCTCACCCCATCTTTTCTACTTATTTTGTGTCCCCCTACTCCGCCCCACTTACCTTTCACTTCCTTCTCCCTCGCCTTTACCGGAAACCGTAGTGTTCAATACGCTTCCCTGACATACGACTCACTGCCATGAAAGGGAGAAGGGACAAAGTGCAGTTCCCCTCTCCCTGATTCAGGGTGGTCACTTTTTTTTAAAGATGTGAAACAGCAAAGATGTTGTTTCACAACATAAACACTATCTATATTCCCCAAGCAGGGGGAGCATTACCAGGCCTGGTAATAGCCTGGGGCAATTCTGGGCCATGTGATATCCCAGATCTTACGTTAAAGCCCTCGCTTTGCTTGGGGTTGTAACTGCTGCCCCAGAGCATTACCTGGCCCGGTAAGGCCCACTGAGCTCGGGTAAAATTGCTAAAATATTATTGCCCATCTCAAGAGAAACCTTATGGTGAAAGAACATATTTTAGTAAGCATAAAATATCCCTAATGACAAAGTTGCATGGCGTAAAATCATGTCAGAGCCCTGCTTGTAACCCTGACATATGAAGTGAAATTACAGGGCACATGATACAGATTATAGTTTTGCCAACCCGTGTACACCACAGTCTATACAAACATAAATGAGAGCCTGAGGTTTCTTCTGGTGCCTTGTTGAAGAAAATCACATATTTCTCGTTTAAGTCAATAACAGCAATGTTCACAGGTACACCATATTGAGTATCGTCTTCTTTAACTATGGACTCCTCTTCTGAAATTCACTGTCATCAGTTGAGCAAGATGCAAACACATGATTATATTATATACATAATATCGTTGTGACGCTTTGAATTGGATTTGCTTGCAAAGTATTGTGGGTATGAAAATATTCCACTTAGTGTTTTTACTGCTACTGTCCCTCACTTTTTACAGAGCCCGGTCAACAAACATTGGAGGCTAGTGCAGTTTAAGAAAATGTCTTAAATCTGCATGTGCATAATTACTGTGAAGTGCATACAAGATTGTTTGCAACATACCACACATTTCAGTTGATGGGTAGGATTATGCAAGTGCTCAGTGAACCCATTTTTGTAAAGCAGCAAGTTAAAGGCATCCTAGTTACCTGAATATTGTTGCCCTCATTTTATGTACAAATAATGACAGGCAGAGTCTATAACAATTATCCCTTGCAGGCTAAGTGAATGATATTGCAATGTTGGTCTCCCCTTATAGGGTAATGTTAGCAATGCTAAAGTAGAAGACGTTGAGCATGACATTTGCCTACTGTGGAGATTCACAAGGTGTCGTCACTCCTCCCCATGGAGGTGCCCTTTTCCATGAGGCTAAGTAGGTGCAGCCGCTACCCAATAGACCCGCTAGGAGTGGTTTAATGTGGGAGGACCTCATGAGGAGAGACTCTCCATCTGGGGATAAGGATGATCACCATCTCTTTGAATGCTGTTACTCCGCGACATTCCTTAGCCTTCCCTAATGCCCAGATCCACTACTCTGAAAGCAAACATATGTATTGTTGTAACATTGGGCCTAAAGCCAAAAGTACTAGGATGAGGACGCACAGAGGAGACAAAGATCATTGACTTTGATAACACTCGTAAGAGGTGGCCCTGCAGAGGCATGAGGATTGAGACAGTAACAATGGAGAATGACTTGTGCAATCCTAATGGGAGGAACTGGATACAATGTATACAAAGGAACAAAGGACTATCAGATGTGTCAAGCATGGCTGAGCAGCCAAAGACAGCAATAATGAGAAGCACAGTGGTGGCAGGCGCAGCGGTATCCAGTCCTGTTGGGGAAAGCAGCCAGTGTCTGAATTATCCAGCGCAGGAGATTGAAACGCCAGCCTACAGCTGGGGGAAAGCTGAGATTGCCAAGAGGTTGCCAAAGAAGGACTCCGCCCACCGAGTGGAGGGGGACTGAATCCTGAAGCCAAGAAGATGCTATGAAGCAATGAGTACAGAGAAGAGAAGCCCAGAGAGCTGAAGTAGTGTACACCACCCCAGGCAGTGCCGGCAACATACCAGAGCTCATAAGACGTACGGGGAGGTACACGAGATCCAGAGGGGAGCCAGGGGTTGACACAGAGGCTTAGGTGGCTTTTCCCCTCTCCAGTATTAGAGGGGACATTAATGGGCATGAGGGGAGAATAAGGGTCTGGGTCCCCAACAGTGAGAAGGCTAGCATTAGACGAAATCGTCCTCCGTGATGTGGTAATGAGGAAACCACCAGAGAAGGGTGTGAGAGCACAACAGTGAGCAAGCTAGCATCAGAGCCAAATCTTCCTTGGCACAGTGGTAACAAGGAAACATTTGGCCACCGGAGAAGGGTCTGGGACCTAAACAGTGAGAAGGAGAGCATCAAAGGAAATATTCCTCTGTGCAATGCTAACGAGAAAACCATTGGCCACCAGGGAAGGGTCTGGAACTCCAACAGGGAGAAAGAACTGTGTCAAGCAAAGCCAGGAGAACCAGAGACCAAACCAAGAGCTGTGCTAAAGATGCCAGGGGAAGGGAGTAATACACCCTGACTGTGTGGTGAACTGTATCAAATAATTCCAGGACAAGGGGTGTATTCTTTTGGTCCTGAGCTGAGAGTTGTACTAGAGATAATCGATGAAGTGAGTAATCCCCCCTGGTTTTATTGGAAACTGTACATTTACATCAGGGGAAGGGAGCTATTCTCCTGGATGTAAAATTGCATAAAGACTAGGTGAAACCCGCAAGACAGGGAGTTAATAATTTCCCCTGGCATTCTGTTGTAAGAGAAACATTTTTGGACATTTTTCAAGAAGCAGGAGGAGGGAGCAATTCTCCCGAAGAAGGAACTTTCTCTTAGTTTATCCTTTAGTTATGGTGTGAGGGTTAAAGTAGGATATGGTGCATGATGGTGGAACTTTGATTTGGCAAACATTTTGACAATTTCTTTTGTTTAAGTTTAAGGCAGCGAACCCGCTCTTAGAGATAGGGACAGATTGATTTTTTTATATTCGATAAATATAAGTTTATAACCAACACCATGACACCTTTGTGTCAGCTTCCATCTTTGACACACACCACTCAAAATCCTTAGAGGGCAAATTAATATTTGAGTTTTATAATGCGTTAACTTGCAAGGTGGGTGCTTCAAAGTGCTTGTGTGACATATGTGCAAAGAATAGGAAGCATGGGATGAGGTTAAACATCCTAGTAGCCTGCTTACTTACAGTGGGTATCCAATATTTGAGCTGACACTTGGGTTACATAGTGTGGGTAATGCTTTAATTCTAGTGCTTGCCCATCATTCATATTATTATAACAAACATAAAACAAGACTTGTATCTAAGTCTGGTATCCATTTGCAGAGCCAAGGTAGGTAGAGTCAATGTTGTCTGGTAATATCTGAATGTGGCCTGGGGCAGAGTTTGTGTCATATGGTATAAGGGTGGTAGAGTAGTATAGGAGTCATGAGCAGGGAGGGAAGATCATTTGGTTAATGTGTGCAGGCATAAAATAGTTATATGTTCTGTTCATGGAGACACTTATATTATATATTATATATATTAGTTTTTATATTATTAGTTTTTAACCTCTTATGGGTGTATTCTATTTTTAGGTTTTTAAGATCAAGCTTGCATAGTAGGGAAATATAAATAGGCTGGAATATCAAGGAAAGTATACTTTAGCTTTATTTTGAGAGAAAGCAAATCTTAGGTACTTGTTGTGGTTTGTACCTTATTAAATCTTTTAGAATAGGTGGGAATTGTCTGTGTGCTCTTCTAAAATTCCTCTGAGCGGCACCCAGACGGAAGCTGCGCAAGCACACATGCGCACGGCTTAGAAGGAACATTGACTACAGTTGATTTCTGAAGTAGCAATATGGATTACAGTATTCGTAATTTGACTTCTCATAAATGGGGAATTGCACCCTTCTTGCACTTTCACTTCTTTCAGATAGCCTCTTGGCTGTTGGCAATTTGGGTTACATGTTTCCCCAGTGTGACTTCCCACAAATGGGAAATTGCACCCTTTTGCCTTCTTATATTTCAACAATAAGCAGTGTTAGCTATGCATTCATTTATCGGTTTATGCCTCCCACTCTTTCTGTTACTGTGCTCTTGGACTCCCCATGGCTTTTTCACAGGAGCCAAAAAGGTTATGAAGTGTCCCAGTGCCTTGTTGTTCTTCTGGGGCTCACTAGTTACTGTTGGTGGCTTTGTTGTTCTTCCTGGGTACTGCATGGTGCATTGGCTCTTCTCTGAGGCATCTTAACATCTCTGTGACCTCTCTGGTTCTTGTGCCACCTGTTTCTCTCTCTCTCTGGGAGCCTCTGCTGATCAGCTCCCCGTGATCACAGCTGTCCCGGTTTCCTCATGGACACTGTCTCTGCCATTTATTTGCTCTTCTGCACACCTGCTGCTGCACACACACATCGGTCACAACCTCCAGCCTGGGAGAGCAGAGTTTTTTCTGTTCCTTCTGCTTCCACCTCCTTCTTCCCACAGCTTTGTTTAATCTTCAATTTTAAAAGTCCCGCTCAGGAGTCTTGCATCTAAACAACTAAACCAATTTTTCTTTCAGTGGTATTTCTAATCTTCATTGACTATTGGCCCCTATTCCTCGTCTCAGTATTACATGCATTATGGATATTGAAGTCCATAATGGGTGTGAGTTATTTATATCATTCATTTCTATGGGACTGCTGAACTGGATGTTAACAAAGTTAGGAATTGTTATAGAATTAATGTCTTAACATTAGGGCTAAGACTTCACACAAGACAAAGGCCCTCATTACGACCCTGGCGGAAATCGAAAAACGATGGCGGAAATGCAATACCGCCATCGAATAGCGCTCGGTGCGACTATGACCCGTCACCGCAAAGTACGATGCCATTAGCGACACCGTAGTGAACGCCAACGCTAACTGCACCAAGTACGCGCGCGCGCGCCATGCCAAACCGTAAATACCACCATGGCGCAAGGGTACGCGAATTCCGACCCTAGCGGACATGTACCTAACGCCATCAAGCACGGCGGAAAGTACCATTCCGCCATGGTGAGAAGTACGGCATTGCGAATCAACCGTAAACGGCCCCACTGAGTGCCTGTACACCGCTCCCTGGCCACATAGTACAACTCCCCGTAGGTGCAACGAAGTCACAATGCAACCAGTGAAATGTACAAGTCACCCATGCATGCCAACGAACAAAAGAATCTCAAGAGGGGCCAATGGGAGCTGCAGGGCACAGATGGCACGAATACAGAAGCCATTCCAATGGACATGACCTCAGTCCCACACCAAGAAACGCACGCAAACACAGGCACCTGTGACCAGCAATATTCCGAAAATCACATCATTCCACCAGTCCACCTGGCTGACCGGCATCTGTTACACAAAACCTAATCCCCCGCCCCTGAGCATGACATCATTCAAACAGTCATATTGGCAGCCCTCATCCCTGACCTCACTGGGCTTCGTAGGCAAACGCGCCCAGCACAGTACCACGCAACTATACTCCGAAGCTGGAACCCAATGCAGATCTCCTCACAATACATCGCACCCCAAATAGGAATATGCCACATCACTTGCAAAGAAGAACGCTACACGGCCCATATCAGAATAGAAATTTAATGCACAACAAATTCACCAAGCCCATACAGCCATTAGGCCATGAACTCCAAAACACATTTCACCATTGTGGGCTGCATCCGCAAGAAATGACCAGCTACTCCTTGTGTGACGCCCTGTTCCTTCATGGTACACAGGGGCTACATTCTCGTACAAAAAGGCAACATGGAAGCGCCTAGAACCGCAGGGCCGTCCCAATAGGGAGGCACTAGTCCAGCTGAAAGGCCGAAATGTTGCTCCGAGCCACTAGTACTGCGTAAGGGCATGTGGCCCATTGGCGATCGTCCCATAAGATCGTAATGCTGCTCCACTGATTAACACGAAGCAGCAGGTGTCGGGAGTAAAAGCCATCTGCAGGAGTGGCATACAGATGGCAGTGGCAAAAGGGGAGGAGATACCTGTCAACCAAAAGAAAAGAAAAAGAATAGAATGGCCATCAGAACTACATTCGAACAACTCACTTCAATGATCACACTAAATCCACAGCCATATGCATGCTAGCCCACTCCAAAGGATCATCACCACCCCAAAACCACTTGCGACTCATAACTATCTATATCGAGGTGAAAACACCATCACAAACGAGTGTACCTGTGCATGCGTCTGTGAAAACAGAATCCATCAGATGGGATTGGTAACGTGCATGGACACAAGTGTCTGAAGGCGCGTCGAGACAGGGAGGGCTCAACAAGGCCAGACAGACGATGGTCCCACTATGGCAGCCCTGCATCACATAGCGCAGGGGAGGCGGACAGATTCCAAGAAGCCCTGTACATGGCAAACACTGTATCAAATCATCTGTCCATGCATCCATTCATCATTCCCTCATCCCGTAATGATAACGCCTGTTTCCATACTCACATAACATGTGAGAATTCCATTGAGTCTGTGCGTTATGCAGCCTGCAAAATCCACTGTGCCCCAGCCCGTAATTCCAGTGTTGTGAAGTAACATGTATTTGGGAACGTCCGGCCTCATCGTCCACTTCGCTATTGCGCATCCCAAACTATTCATATCAATCATTGCATCCTCGCCATGGCCCCTGTCCCAAGGACATTGAACAATAGAACGTTATATTTGCAGTCAGACCTGTGGGCATCTCCTCGCCGCTAGCTGAAGACCGAAAGCGCCGCCCTTCGAATTCCTCATTTGCAACATCACGTCGAAAAGGCATCTGTGGCCGCTTGAAATCACAAATTAATCCATCTAGTGCGGCTGTGTGTGAAAATGGCAACTGCCTTCACTCACAAATGGGACGCCCCGCCCGTCGTTGAAACTCGGTACAGTGATGCATGAGAGTCCACCGTTACTCGAGTACTACGTTCCACTGACCCTTCACAAGTCTGTTCGCGACTGAAAAGATTGTATGTGAAACAATGGGACCATAGCCGAATGAACATATCAACCAATGTTACACGGCCATCGGGTACAAATACATGATTGTAATAGCAAGATGCCATTCCTCGAATTGCAGCGTTGTGTGCGGGACGTGCTCGGCCAAAGGGGAGAGCAGCTTGCACAGGTGGAATGAATCACCACAGGTGGAGGCCATACAGCCTGAAAACACATAAATTGCACACCCAGTCTCCTCCCACAACCACACCCACTCCGAAATGCTACCGGCAGGACTCGCGATGTTGGCCCTGGGGGACCTGATAGCACTGCAAGTACTCCAACTCCAAGAAGAAGACGAACACCAACTACAACCGGCCGCACGGAGGAGACGCAGGAGGAGGAGGAGGGCAAGGCAGGGCCAGCAAGGGCCGCCAGCACAGCCACTACCACCACGCAGGCAGCCCGCAATCCCACGCCTCCGAGCACATCCGTTCAACCTCACTGATGAGCAGATCCACACCCTCTACCGTTTGGACCGGGACACCATAGCCGCCATTGTGGACATGACACAGGCTGACCTTGTCAGCATGATAGATAGCCCAACCGCCATCCCACCCCTACTGAAGGTGGTGTCTGTACTCCACTTCCTGGCCACAGGCACCTACCAGCACACAGTCGGACAGTTGCATGGCATTTCTCAGCCACTGTTCTCACGGACACTATTGCAAGTGCTCGATGCCCTCCTGCAGCACGCAGACGACTACATCTCTCTACCACGCTCGGAGCAGGAAATTACCAACACAAAAGTGGGATTCCATGCACTTGCCGGCATACCGGGTTGCCTTGGTGCCATCGACTGCACCCATGTGGAATTGGTCGTCCCACATGCCATGGAGGACCAGTACCGCAACCGAAAACAATTTCATTCTCTGAATGTACAAATGGTGTGTGACTCCAACAGGATCATTACACATTGTTGTGCCCGATTCCCTGGATCAACCCATGATTCTATGGTCTTGAGGAACTCAACAATACCACGCTACATGGAGCGACACGCAGGGTACAGATCCTGGCTACTCGGTGAGTCTCATTTCATGCATGATGATGTGGGGTATGTGATGCGGCAATGACCTGGCAGGAAGGGGGGGGGTGCGTACGTAGCAATGGCATTCCACATAATTCGTTTATCGTCCACATACAGGTGATGCCGGATATCCACTGAAGAGATGGCTCCTCACACCAGTCCGGAACCCACGGGACCAGCATGAGGAGGACTACAACCATGCCCACTCACGTACCCGTGTAGTCATTGAACAGGCATTCGGCCTACTGAAGACACGTTTCCGGTGCCTCAGCAGGTCTGGCGGGGCACTCCTGTACCGCCATGAGAAGGTTGCAAAGATGGTGATGGCATGTGTCATTCTACACAACATGTGCGTACGTAGAAATGTGCCCATGCCCCCTGACGCAGAACTGCAAGCACCTGAAGATGGTCATGATGAGGGTGGGGATGTGGCAGCACCTCAAGGAGTCCGCCAGGCACAGGAGGGCCGTGACATTCGTCAGCATCTCATTGATGCATGCTTCTAGCACTCACGCCTGGTGGCTGATACATGGACACGGGACTCGTGGCACTGTGTGTGTCTGGTACATGCACAATATGGACTGTACGCCTATGATGGCCTAGTACACAAAGATCATTCTCCACACATCTCATTGGTTGATCGTGCATTGTTTATGGCATATGTGATATCATGTTGAACACCCTATCGACCCGCCACCCAAGTGAGCCCAACACACCCCCTCCACCCTCCTACCTCCCCCCCGAACACCAGTGTCCAAAGATGCTCATTGTCAGTGGGCAGTCGCTATTGCAAGCCCCCTCTGCGGGTATCAGGGGCACCCCTGCCTGTGGAGCGCAGGTTCCGCCCAGATCTACGTTGGGGGCTGCCCTGGACGGAACTTGCAACGGATGATGTCTCTGCCTGCTCACGTCCATGCATGTCCCTAAGGGTTTGTGAGAGCTCAGTGAGCACACGGCGCACTGCTGCAAGTTCGGCACATACGTCTTTGGACGTCGCATGCAGATCCCCCCTCAGGCTCTCGGTGCTTCTCTCCATTTGGACTCTCAGGCTCTCGGTGCTACTCTCCATTTGTACTCTCAGGCACTCGGTGCTACTCTCCATTTGTGCCCTTAGTGTCTCTGTACTTCTCTCCATTTCTGCCCTAAGTGTCTCAGTTGATGTTTCTATGTCTGCCTTAGTGCCCCCACATTCATCGGCATGGTCCTTGAGGAGCGTGGCCAGTTGCTGCTGTTGCACGATTAACTGGTCGAGGGACTGTTGCCTCTGCTGGGCCATGGCCATTTGCGGTGGTGTCACAGAGTGGCTGTTCGCCTCATGTTGCCCTGCCACAGGGCTTGTGGGGGATGGCCAGTCGTCGTCTTGTGGGTGCCCCTGCGTGGTATCCTCATGGTGTACGGGATGGAACAGACAGGGGGATTGGGACAGGTCATGGATGGATCTGACTTCGACATCCCCGTCTTCTGTGTCGGAGCATGCTGCCATTAATGGGGTGTCACCTGTGGCATCCATTGGGGGGACCTGTGGTGCTGCTGTTGTGGGCATGCTGGCTGCTGGGGTGCCTGTTGATGTTCCCTCCTCTGTGCTGCCACTTGATTTGTGCTGCTGCCGTGTCTTGATGCGTGCAGCTGAGGTGGAGGGTCTTTGGCCGTCGGTCTTGGCCCTCTTTGCAGGTGTGCTGGTAGGGGTGTCCTGAAGCTCGTCGTTTGGATCGGACCCTGTGGTGGAGTAAAGGAGGGCGAGCGTTATTAATGGGTCTGTGGGAATTGGAATGGCAATGTATCACATGCATTGGGGTGGTACCTGAGGGTGATTTGGGTCGGGGCCTTCGAGGTGCTTTCATTTGTGTGTGGAGTGAGGGTGCAGTTGTTTGGCAGCCTGCAGTTAGGGTGTGCCTGCTGCACGTGTAGTGGGTGTTTTTGGGGTTTTTAATTATTTATGTATTTATTGTGAGTTTTAAAGTGCGCTATCAGGCCAATGTGTGTGGACGTTCTCCTGGCCATGTGTTGCTGTTGCGCTATGTGGACACATGTGATTCACATGATTGGACATTGTGGATTTGGCATGGTTTTATTTGGGCCACCTACCTGATTCTCCGGATGTCTGCACTCCTTTCTCCATCCCTCCGACTCCCTCTATGCTCTCCATTCCAATGGTGGAGGCACAGATTTCTTCCCAGGGGGTCAACTTGATGGGTGATTCCGATCCTTCCCCGGTGGCTGTGGCAATGTTGCGGTTGGCAGAAAGTATGCTACGGACGCGTATCCGCAGGTCGTCCCATCGCTTTCTGCATTGCTGTGGGTTGCGGGGTGCGGTCCCCACCGCACTTACCCGCTGTGCCACCAGGGCCCATATGGCCTTCTTGTTTGCAAGTGCCGTCCTGGTCATTTGCGTGGAGAAGACGGCGGCGGCATTCTCCTGGAGGGTCTCTGTAAGCACGGTGAGTTCCTCACGGGAGAAGTGGACCTGCCGCTTGCGGTCGCACGCTTTCTTCGCTACTTTTCCCATTTTTCTTGGTTTCACTAGGGTGGATGACGGGTTGGGATGTGTCTCAGGGTAGTGTTTTTAGTGGTTGTGCGGATTTTGTGGTTTTATAGGTGTACGGCGTGTTGTTTCCCGTTCCGGGCCCATGTTTTTACTTCCGTTTCCGTATATTTACGGTCACCGTACTTTCCGGTTGGCGCTCACTGCGGTGTCCGCTAAGATGGGTGGCGGTATTGCACCTAGGGCGCCGTACGGCGGCGGTGTGGGCCGTTTTGGGGTCATTTCCGCCATCGCGGACTTTGCACTTCCGCCATGCCGTGGTACTCGTGCCCGATGGGTCGGAATGGGCCGCACTTTGCTCCATCGTGCAATGGCGGAAACGCTATTTACGCTGTGGCGGTCCGGTCAGTCACTTTCCGCCAGGGTCGTAATGAGGGCCAAAATCATGATTATTTGAGGGTACCATATTAGATTTAGAAACTCCAAAGTTGTGCAACTTATTTTGTCTAGGTAACCTTTCACAGAATGTTACTTGGATTTCTCATGAGAGGGAATTGTGCAATGACAACAGGCCATCACATACTTTGGAATCACAGAACATTCATCCTCACAAGGATATGAATACTGCATCTCTCCCAAAGGAGTCACCACTTCCCGCTGACAGCCTTCTCCTCCTATGTGATCCTCCCTCATGATGTCACATTCTGGGTTAGGATCAGGTAGCGTCTTTATTCCCCTGGCCAAATGGGAGGAGATCTTAGGCTTTGATTTAGTGACAACTCCGTAGGATTCATCACAATACATACACCCATTCAGTGTGGTTTTGTTCCACTGTACTGTTACCCTCCTGTATTTCAGCTCAACCATCAAACAACAGTGCAAACAATAGAACAGACAGTAAGTCTAGTAGGTGTGGGGGCTCGAAAATGTAACAGCCCTCTAAGGTCTGTGGTGTCTACGGAAAGTGTTGTATGCTGTGCAAATAAGCAAATCATTAAAAACAAAGTTTTACATACAACATGTCACTCTCTCGCTCCAAAACACTACATGCACACCCTTTTCAACACAACTCATCCAACATGTTTCTTTCCAACAAACAAAAAAGTGTAAACCAAGTGTAGGGAAATTAGTCAGGGAACTGTCCAGGATAGTCAAGTCAATATAACAAAATTAAACACTGTATAGCAACTGAAGCACTATGAACATCTGCTTAGAGAAGAATCAAGCACCTCAACTGAGTGCTTTGAATTCTGTAGTATCAGCAATGAAATACACACTATAGCGCAAACAAGCTAATAGTGTTTATGCTAATAATGTATCTATGATGAAGCACCTTGTCTGTCCACGTGTTACCATCCAATTGATGCTCTATGTAAATCAATCCTGCGGTCCGGCGAAGGACACTCTGTGGAGGATTGCTCTGTAGCCGGTTAATTCTTCCCGGCTCGACACTAAAAGGCAGGGCTAAATCCAGTGAAAGGTCGGCTTTGGTGCTGCCTGGGGTTTCAATATGCCAGAATCGTGGTGTAGGCGTCGCTGTGCACTGTACAAGCTCCACTCAGCGGCAGGGAGCCGCACCTTCAATGCGGCAGCAGGCTAGAAAAGAAGGTGGTTGGTCAGGTGTACAGAGCAACCGATTTCTGCCAGATAATCAAAGCTGTGGTTGTAAATCCTTGTACCGCTGTATGCACTCCTCCGGGATAGGCGTGGGTGTGGTTTTGTATTGACTTGAGAAAAGTCGAAGCAATATCAGCCTTTGATGCCTACCCAATTTCCCGTATTGATGATCTCGTGGATTGGTTGGCAACACTATCTATCTGCCATAGACCTTACAAAAGTGTATTGGCAGGTTCCATTTTATGGTCCTCAGAAAGAAAATAAACTGCCTTTGCCATACCGATAGGCCTGTTCTGCTTCAAATTCCTCCCATTTGGGCTGCATCAGGCCCCTGCACCATTCCAACGGTTGATGGCCAAATCTTACAACCTTACTCTGACTTCTGTGGGGCCTACATAGACGACATTGTGATCTACAGTAAGACCCGAGGATCATGTCTATGACCTCTATACAGTCATGAGAGTCTCAAGGACAGCAGGTTTAACAGATAATCCAAAGAAATACAAATTGGCTAGGTCCTCTGTACAGTACTTGGGCTTTTTCGTGGGGAATGGCATGGTACAACCCCAACCAGAAAAGTTAAAGCAATCCTAGACACCCCTTCACCCAAATTACCATAGGTTCAGGCCAAAAATTCAAGTACCACTGCTAGATCCACTGACAAATTGAAAAATTAAGAGCCCCAGAAGATCAGGTGGAATGAAGAAGAAAAGAAGTGTTACACAATCTTAAAATAGACCCTTTGTCAGAACCCCATCCTAAAAGTGGCTGATTTTTCAAAAGAATTCATCTTTCAGGCAGATGCCTTCATAGCAGAAGTAGGAGCTTTCTTTTCCCAAGACCAGGTCTGACCTGGCGGGTTTAACACCACCCACCTGCAGGCGGACATGGAAACACCGGCACCATTACAGCATGGTGACGGTGTTTCCACTTCCCATTCCCATGGAGTCCTATGAGACTCCATGGGAATTGGGATTAACAGAATTCCGCCTCCAGAATTACCGGGTCACCGGAGTTGTAACAACCCCGGTGATTCCGGCAATCACGAGGCGGAATGGTAATACGAGTCTGGCGGTAACCTGCCGGAATTTCCGGCACAGTTACCGCCGGACTCGTAATGAGGGCCCATGACACACTAGAACATCCAATACTATACATAAGTAGGAAGCTATTCCCAAGAGAGAAAAATGTACTATCTATTGGGGCGGAGGTTTAGAGTAGTCACCAACCATTCACCTCTGATATGGATCAGCCAAAGGAAGGAGTCCATTCCACAAGTTATGCCATGGTGTCTGGATCTTCAACCCTACTGTTTCACCGTGGAACACCGGAAGGGTCAAGATCAAGGGAATGTCAACTTCCTGTCTCGGTTCCCCTGAGAAACATTCAGATCCCCTGTATGGGGGAAGGGTTTGTGAGGAATCCGAGGACGTCCTCACTTCTTTCCCCAATATATCCTCCTCCCAGGTGGCCAGGGAAAGGTTGTTGCTTTTGGATCCTGACCCTGAGGGTGGCTATGTGAGGGAGGATCAGCTGGGTGGAGGAGATTTGGGGCGTGAGGATACGGCACCCTTGGGTGAGACACGGTATCCCCATTTACCTTATATAAGGAGTCAAATATCCCCCTGGCCTTTGTAGGGTATTACAACCCCTTCCTTTTTTTTCTCGAAACCCCACTCCTAATCCACATCAATCAAGTACTGAGGCAAAGAAGAGACAACCCAGAGTCAAGGATCCTCTCTTTATTAACTCAGACATACACAAACACCACTCTGGTACTGGGATGACGAAGAGGGTTGCCAAGTACAAAAACTATTATGCAGTAAAAGAACATTGCCTGCACCTGGGGCCTACAGGGTGGTACAAATGACCCTCTCAGGTGAGGCTAAGATCACCTGTGGAACACTTGTAGGAGAAGATGGAGGTGAAGCTAAGGAGATGCGAGCCCAAAGTACCTAAGAGCTGCAGAGTCGTTGCAGTGAAAGCAGATTGTGGCCGGAGCACTAGAAAGGTCTCCGGTAGTAGAGCTGGTCTGCCCACCTCCTGGAGTGAGGGATACTACCTCTCCGTAAATCCAAGGCAGCGAAAATCCTGTATGAGAGGTGCGCCGAGCTAGGAGCAGCGAAAGCCACAGAGAGCCCACCGACGCGGCGAACAGCACCGGGAGACAGCATACCTGGTGAGTCATAGAAGCCTGAAAGACTCCAGGATGCTGTGGTGTGGACCGCTTGGCTGTTGCTGGTCAGATTGGTCACGACTGAGTGAGGGACAGTTTCAGCAATGTAAATGCCGGTCCCAGTTGGAATAAATGCTGTTGATGAAACAATAACTTGAAGCTGCTAGGAAACTGAATGAAAGTTTATTTGTGAATACTGAATTTCAAACAAGATGAAATGGCAAAGCCAAAAAAAGGCCCTGGAAACAGAAATCTTTGAACTTGTGAATATGCCTGAGAACAGGTTGCACATTCCTATCAGGAGAGTAAACTGGGACTTTGATGTTATTTTATCCAATGCGACAGATTGGAATGAAATTAAATCTTTGTTTTGAATATCGAACGGAAAAAAAAGCAAGTGGGATTTACTACCAATTGGATTGAAAGCAGTTTGTGAAATTCCCTGATAAAAAGGAATTGTGAACTGTGGAAAACTGATGAGAACAAGCATTGGTAAGTGCTATTAGAATACAAGGAACTGTGTAGCTTAAAAGAAGAAGCAGTGACAAAAGCTCTAAGAATATTTGAAGTATAACAAGTGCCTGGTTGCAAAACAAGTTTCGAGAAAGCTGCACGCAGATAAATCCAATACCACTGTGAAAGCTGAAACAGTGGCAGTGTAACTGTGAAGAAGAACAAGTAAGGTGTGTCAGTTGCATGACCTGCAATGGGTGGACTATGTGATCTGACAACTGCGCCTAGATCGAATAAACTCACCTAAAGGAAAAGCCACTTAACTCACTTATAAGCTTGTGATTGAAGAGCAAGGAACACGTGTGTGATTTAAGGTTAATGAACTTATATCTGTCATGTTGGTGAAATAGATGAAAGGCAGCTGAGCCAGAAAAGTTTCCAAAGGAATTGTGTTGTTTTGGAACATTTGGAGACTTGAAAGCTTGGGGAGGGATCCCGTATTTTTGGTAAAAGTGAACTATCCTGAATCTTGGGGAACGGAAATCCCCTTTTCCAACCAAGAGATGGAAGAAGCTCTGAAATTGTATTTGAACACTTCTCATTTTGATGCTGAGACATTCCTACACATTATATGCAAGTAGATGTGAGGGAAAGTATAGGTTATGGACACGGACAGACATTTGCTTTGGACTTCCTGACACACACTATCATTTGTTTCAGCTAGGTAGGGAAATCCCGCCTTAATATAGGACAAGTAAGGCCTTTTTTCTACACCCTTTTTATTTTAATGAAAGTGTGTAACCCAAGTAATACTCAGTTGTCTGTGTCTACTTCCTGATGCCTTCATGAACCCTAAACCCAGAAACAAGCTTAGAAGGTAAAAACAGAGATCCTGTCTTAAAGAAGGGCAGAAAGAAATAGTGAAGAGGCCCTGACTAAGAAGAAAGGGAAAATGGCAAAGGAGATGGCATAGAAAGATAGAGAGGCCTTGAGCAAAGAAAAATGGGAAGAACACACACACAGGTCAGATATAGAAAAGATGACAGCCTTGAGGAAGTGGAAACGGAACACAGGCCCAGATAATCCTATTGGGACTAGTCCAGGACATGTAAAGTCCAGAAAGACCCACTGGGGATTAACCAAAGAAGAAGACAAGAACCCCTATGAAGAAAAGTGAACAGTACTAGGAAGACCTTAACATCTCAATCTCCTTGAGAAGAACATAAACAAGTTGAGTGTATATCTCTTGTTACAACTCTTGTATCACCTTCTGACAGTAGGTACACATAAGGAATAACAATTCTTTATAGATGCTGCACAGGATCCCTTTACATGGGAAAAGCTCAACATTGTTTAGATCTATTGCCTCTTTTAGTGCTGGAATTTTAAATTTGAACACTTCATGGATTTTGTATGTATAAGGGGGTCATTATGAGTATGGCAGTAGGTTGTTAACGGCACCGGTAAGGATGCCGGTGCCGTTAACCCCCTACCGCCATATTCCGAGGTCCCTTAGCGGATCCCACCAGGAACGGCTGGTCTGACGAGCCGTTCTTAGCGGGACCCGTTAAGGGACCTTGGAGCAAATAACGAGCCTGCTATTAGTGGGCCTGTTATTTGCTCCTTCCTCATTCCCATTGAGCCCTGTGGGGCTCAAATGGGATTGGGGAATGGTTTACTGAATGGGGACCTACTGGGTCCTCCAAGGTTGGAATGACCCGGTAAGGCCCCATTCAGTGACACCGGACCCGGGTTTGGAGGCAGCCATGCCGCTAATAGCGCCATGGCTGCCTCCAAACTCGTAATCATCCCCTAAGACTTCTTGACCATGCTAATTCACCTCGAAATACAACGGTGCAAGCCTCTGTGCCATAAACATCCAGGCTTTCCTTACTCAGCTGGGGGAGGCTGCATCTTATCCTCACTAATGTCACAAGAAATACAGATTAAAATAAGATGGTTTAAGTCCACCTTGATGACCTAATATGCTTTGTTTGATGCAGTTTTATTTGGAATCCAGCTGTTTTTTCTCTGAGGTCAAGTCAATCATTACGAGTTTGGAGGTAGCCATGGCACGATTAGCGCCAAGGCTGCCTCCAAACCCGGGTCCGGTCTCACTGAATGGGGACTTACCGGGACATTCCGACCTATGCGGACCCGGTAGGTCCCCATTCAGTAAACCATTCCCCATTCCCATTTGAGCCCCCATAGGCCTCAATGGGAATGGGGAAGGCGCTAATAACGGGCCCACAAATTGCGGGCCGATTATTAGCTCCAAGGTCCCTTAACGGGTCCCGCAAAGAACGGCTGGTCAGACCCGCCGTTCCTGCTGGGACCCGCTAAGGGACCTCGGAATAGGGCGGTAAGGGTTTACCGGCACCGGCATCCTTATCGGTGCCAGTAAACCCTTACCGTCCAACTCGTAATGACCCCCAATGTTAGTCATTCTGGCTGTAAGATGGAACTGTCTTTCCGCTGGGTTGGGTCACAAGATGAAGGTTGTTTAAACTCCCTTAATATAATTTGTGAGTACATTGTACATTCTTAAATTGATTAATGCAACTTGTCTATATGTTGCATCTTAGATATTCCCAGATTCTACTGAGTTTAGGGCAATGTTTTTCTTCATACATATAATCCGTCCTCTTATGTTCCTTAATGTGCCTTAAAATATCTATTTCCATTGCTTCAATAGAGTCATTCTTTCTGCCCCCTTAGGTAATTCGGAAGTCATCTGCTTTGATTTAAGGTCAGCTATTTTAGACCTTCAAACCGTTCTCTTTTTTTGACGAGCATTCTGTGTCTGTTTTCGCTTTACAGCCCATCATGTTCTCTAGCAATGATGCTGCCATTATTCTATGGGCCTCATTACACGGAAGGCGGTAATGGTTAACGGCCACCGTTAATGGTAACGGTGACCGTTAACCATTACCGCCTTACTACGAGGTCCCTTAGCGGGTTGGTGCTTTAACGCCTGCTTTTTGCAGGCGTTAAAAACCAACACGCTAACGGACCTCGGAGCTAATTATGGCACCGCAAAATTGCGGTGCCGTAACTAGCGCCTTCCCCATTCCCATAGAGCCCTATAGGCAGAAATGGGAATGGGGAAGGGCAATGGCGGAAGGGGGATTTACCGCCCCTCCAACCTTGGAATGGGGCGGTAAATCCCCTTTCCGCCAAGGCGGTGCCGGTATTTTACCGGCATGAGCCATGGCGCTAATAGCGCCATGGCTCACCGCCTTCCGTGTAATGAGGCCCTATATGCACAGAGGATTGTTTTGCCAAATCGTACGTTCCAGGACGACGAGGCTATCCAGTCTAGTTTGCAAGCCCCAAATATCACTTAGTATGAAAGTATGCTCCTAAACTTTGCTTATGCCTTTCATTGGCTTTTTCCGATGTATTTGATCCCACAAGACCATATTAATCGGCCAAACCCTGGGCATGTATCTTTAGACTTTGTAGAAGATCTGGTGAAATGCTCCTTCCAAGAGAGGGGATTCATTATTTGTGCACCTACATAGGTGAATGAGGTGACTTATTTAACTCTGTTTATAAAAATAAAATAAAAAACACATTGGGCCTCATTACGAGGTTGGCGGAATGGGTTTACCGGCACCAGTAATGGTGCCGGTAAACCCATTCCACCCTATTACGAGGTTCCCTTGCAGGACCCGTTCAGAACGTCTGGTCAGACCAGACGTCCTTTGCAGGTCCCGCAAGAAGACCAGGGAGCTAATAACGGGCCCGTTATTAGCTGCCTTCCAATTCCCATTGAGCCTTATGGGGATGGGTTTTTTGAATGAGGAATTACCGGGTCCTCCAAGGTTGGAATGACCCGGTAATTCCTCATTCAAGGAATCCGGACCCAGACACGATTTCTGGAGGCAGCCATGGCGCTAATAGCACCATGGCTGCCTCCAAACTCGTAGTGAGGCCCAAAATATGTATCGTTTGCTTGCCTTCATATGGGTATCTAGGCCAAAATAATATTTTTGTTTTCTCGTTGTCAAATTGACAAGTTGTCAAGTTGACACGTTGTCATTTATTCAAGAAGCTGTATTAGTATGTGGCATCTCTTTGTATGTGCGGGGCATTTCCGTTACGAGCTATTAAGATTGAATTATCTACATAAGGAATGATTGTTGGGCAGTCAAAGATAGTGTTCAGCATACATGTGTAGTTAAATGGGGTATGAACTAGAATTATACCTTTAGACAAAAGTGGATGCCTAGGTTTTGGTTTTAAGACATAACGATATCCGTTTTCTGGTGCACAGATGCGCTATTGTATACTGCAAGGTTGAATCAATTCAATGCTTTTAATTTATCTGATAATCTTTGGTGATGGACTATATGGAAATCAATGAGCTCGTCATATTTAATGAGGACAGGTAGCCTCTGTGAGTTTTTATTTGGTGGCTTTTCTCATTAATCTACCAGTTAAGTTGTTGACAAATAACATTTGGGAATATTTATTTTAGTCAAGTCAATGTTAATCATATGTTCAGGGCATAATTAACATCTCCCAAAATAAATTGGTGGGTTTGAGCTAGATGGCAGCAGGCTGAGTTGGACGGCAATAGTTTCCAATACAGTGGATCTACGAGTATACCAAGCTTTTATGCTTTTACAGTAAACGAATAGAATTTATTAAGATGGAGATGATGTCAATTATTTACTGCTTGTGGTATATGTCTTTCATTTTTGCATCCTTATCTAAAATTATGCATTGGCTGTTAAACGAATGCTGGAGCACTAGGATTGCTGTACACATGATCGATGGCCCTCATTACAACACCAGCGGTAACCAATGGCGCTATTAGTACCATGGTTGCTGCCGGTATTGTAACAAGTCCGCCAATGGTAAATGGGGAAATACCGCCCCATTCCTAGGTTGGCGGGGCGGTAATTCCCCATTTACCATTGGCCCTTCCCCATTCCCATTTTTTCCCCATAGGGCTCAATGAGACTGGGGAAAGCGGTAATTACGGTACCACCAATTGCAGTACCGTAATTTCCTCGAAAGTCCCTTTGCGGGTCCCTACTTTAACGGCTGGTCCAAACCAGCCGTTAAGGTCGGGAGCCGCAAAGGGACCTCGTAATCAGGCATCAAGGGTTTAACGGCACCGACACCTTTTACGGCGCCGTTAACCCCTTAACGCCAGGTTCCCAATGAGGGCTGATATGTGGCAACTGAATCTATTTATATGGTGGTCATCAGCCTGTAGTTGGTACCGCCACGGATTGCTCTTCTCCCATGAAATAGTGGTGCCTGGTGTTTTGAAGTACTCCAACCAGACAACCAAGCTGTACTATTGTATTGCATATACTGGAGAATATGGCAGTGTGGATGTCAACAGCTGACTCTTGCTAGGTTCCAAATCAAGCCATTGAATTAGTGTTTATTGTATTACTATAGCCATAACAAATTGAGCATCTGTGTGGAATTTTGACGGAAGAGGAAAAGCATGGGATTCCTAACATAACCATCACATAAAAGCACATTTTGAAGCTGCATACATGTGATACGTCTCCACCGGGTCGGGGAACTGCTAAATTTGATGACTCGCAGCTCTGCTTCAAGATATCCTCCATTGAAGACTTCTGCAGGCTCAAAGCCTGCCTCACATTGATCCAATCCGAGATACCCAGTGCTTGCTTGAAGCCAAACCCCTCCAAGAATGAATTCCTACTGCTGACCATAATCACCAAACACCCTGACATCCAGAGGTGAATCTCTGCTATGAACCTGGAGGGCTTCACATCTCAGCTGACCAACTGTGCCAAGTTCCTTGGGTTTGATATCGACAGACATCTATCCATCAAGCCCTTGATCCCAGGTAACAATTTCAGGTCTGCTGTGCAAGCCTTAGTCCTCTCTCACCTGGATTGTGGCAATGGCCTTGTGGAAGGATTTCCAGTGACTACCTTGGCACTGGGAGATATGTCCTAAATGCTGCAGCATGACTTTTCAAATGACTCAGCCAATTATACCACATCTCCCAATCCTCATAGAACTGCACTGGAAAGTATGTATCATCTTCAAATCTAATGGTGTAATCTAGACGGATGTACCCCTGAAGTCACCAAGCTGCTTTGCTGAGAAACAGAGCATCTCCATAGGCCTAGGATGTACCAGATGAAAGGACTTCTGAAAATTTGAACTGTGCCGGGGCTGAAAGGCTGTATATGACCCAGACAGTGGAATGTCCTCCACATCAAAATATAAGAGGTGATGGCTGGAAGGTTTAGAATTAATCTTAACCTCTGGAATAGCTCTGGGCAACCTTCCAGACCATTGTTCTTTGCCTGCCAAGCCATTACAAAAGGGGAAAGTCCATTTGAAAATCAGCCTTGGTCCCACTGCAAAAGGGGCAGTCCAGTCTGAACTGCTTGGTCACATCCCTTCAACACGGGACCACAAGCATCCCCAAACATGTTTCAGCCTCATCGATGAGGGGTACCTTGGGTCTCTAGGCCCAGCAGGCACTGACCCACGTCTGGACATACCCGTCCCACTCAGGTTGAATAGAGAAAAATAAAAGAAGTGACGCCTGGAAGGTTTACAATTAATCTCAACCTCTGGAATTGCTCTGGGCAACCCTCCAGACCATTGTTCTTCATGTGCCAAGCCATTACAAAAGTGGAAAGACCATATACAAGTGAGGCTTGGTTGCACCCCAAGAGGGGCAGTCCAGTCTGAACTGCCTGGTCACATCTCTTCTGCAGGCGACTACAGCATCCCCAAACATGTTTCAGCATCATTGGGCCTCATCAGTGAGGAGTAGCTTGGACCTCTAAGCCCAGCAGGCACAGGACGAACGTCTTGGCATACCTGTCCCACTTTGAGTGACTACAGCAAAATAAACTCAACCTTCTGTGTCTAAATTTCAGGAAGGAGCTCAAGACCCTCCTATTAACAGAATGGATCCTCCCCACCACCTAGATTCACACACCATCTAATCTCCACCTAACATGAGACTGGGTGATCTATGTCCCCCTATTTCCACCTCTGCTTTCTTGAAAATCACTTTCTGACAAATTGCTCTTCCTACCACTACCCCATTGTCAACCTCTCTCTCCTGTTGAATCTCTGTGTCTTTCTTCCTGTACTTACCACTAGGACTTATACAGCCGTCAGTTGGTTCAATAAGCAGGCTCAATAAATACCATAAAAATAATACAAATAACAACAGTGATAATAATATGAATATTATTAATAATGACAATTTTCATGAGGATACGCTTGAAGCCCAAAGCCAAGTGCAACTCCTGGTATGACTCAGACCTTGTCACCCTTAACCTCAAGTGCAGGGTGGCTGAGAGGAAATGGCAAGCTTCTTGTACATCCTCAAACAAACTGGTTGGCCGTCTGCTCCAAAGGCAATACCGGCTCTCTGAACGCACCAAGAAGAGAGCCCCCATCAAAGCCTGCATCTCTGCGATATCCAACAACTCAGCCAAACTCTTTAGCAAGCCAATCCTGCTGCAGTCTCTACCTCTCCTGTCCCCTCCCAGCCCCTCTGCACAGCCCCGTCTTCTCATGTCATCTCTAAAACTCAGGACATCCTGTCCACTCTCTCTTTCTCTCCTCCTCCTCCCTCTACTCCCAGCTCTTCCTCTGTCCTTTCTGTGGCGACCCCTCATCCCTCCTTCTCTGCCTTTCCCCTGTACTCCCCAGATGATGTTTCTAGACAAGTCCGATCTATGAAATTCTCGTCAAAACAGGTTCTCCCCTGTTAATCTAAAACCATCAAGGACCACATTGACACCTTGGCTCCTGCTCTGGCCGACTTCTGCAACCACTCCTTCGCCACTGGAGTCTTCCCTTCCACACTGAAGTACTCCCTTGTGCACCCTCTTCTTAAGAAAACCCCAGCCGACCCCTCTCGCACTGCTAAATACTACCCAATCTCCATCACTCCTTTCCTGGGTAAACTCCTGGAAAAGCTGGCCATCTCCCAGCTTAATCTTCACACTGAATTGCTTGGTTGTCTTCATGTCCATCAGTCTGGCATCAGAGCTACCAGAAACACGGAAACTGCTCTCCTGAACATCTGTGAAGACCTGCTCTCAAACCTTGACTCCAATACCCCTTGTTTCCTCATTTTACCTGATCTCTCTTCTGCCTTTGACACGGTCAACCATGCCATCCCACTCAACCATCTCCGTGATAACCTGGGTATCACCGGTCAAGCCCTGGCTTGGCTGACCTCTTTCCAATCTTGGGTCATTCCTCTATTCTATCTCTCTCCCTACATGTGGTGTTCCCAGGGGTCTAACCTCTCTCCCTGGCTGTTCAACCAATACCTGGAAATTCTTGCCCACTGCATTGCCGCTCTCTGCCCCAATTTACAGTGCTATGCGGATGACACTCATCTCATTTTCAGGCTCCCATCCGCCACCTCTTCTTCTCTCATCTGACTGTCTGTCCGCTATCCAGGAATGGTCTGCCACCAATGATCTCTGCCTTAATGCCAGTAAGACTGAGATTGTCATCAGCACACCTGCTCCCTCGTGTCCTATCGCTCTCTGGCCAGCCTCCATTCGCCATCTTCCTTCTCCCACCTGTGAGGCTAAATACCTCAGGGTCATTTTCGACTCCACACTCTCCTTCTCTCCTCACATCTCTGACGTCTCTACGAAGTCACACTACCAGCTGCACCTTCTCAGAGGTATTCTTCCTTTCCACTCCTTCCACTAGAAGCTCACTGTCTCCAGAGCTCTGGTTTTCGCTAGGCTGGACTACTGCAACAGCTTCTTTCTAAATCTGCCTGCTTCTGCTCTCCACCCTCTGCAATTCATCCAGAACAGGACTGCAAGACTTGTCCTTGGCCTCAAGGCCAGAGATCGTATCTCTCCAGGACTGAAATCTCTGCACTGGCTCCCAGTGGCTGCGAGGATCAAGTTCAAAACCGTCTGTTCACAAGACCTTCTGGGGACTGGGGCCTCAATACCTTCAACTCTCTCTTCCTAAATATCTTCCCTATCACGCTCTTTGTTCATCCACCTCCAACTCCATCAGGGTCAGACACCACTCCAACCAACACGTTTGCCAGTTATCTCTTTCTTCAGTCGGGGTATCCCTCTGGAAAAGCTTCCCTGCCTCCCTGAAACTTGAGGAGAACCATAGCCAGTTCCAGAAACACCTCCTTCCTCTTTGCTTCTGCTTTCTCTCCTCCTTTCCCCTGATGAACTCCTGACTGAAACTGCACTGGTCACCTGGCTACCCTCTGTTCTCGGGTCCAGGTCCCCTCCCTTTACTTTATTTTACTTTTACTTTATGTTATTTGCAATGTGCGCCATGGACCCTCAGGCATTAGGGCTCATACAACGAGATAGACAAAACAGGAAACATAAATTGTACCGTCTGATATCCGTGACGGGAAAAGAAATGCAAGTGAGAGGCCTGGTGAAATAACAGCGTCTTTAATTCTTTCTTCAACACCGTTAGTGATGTAAGGCCTCTCAGTGCTGCCGGGAACTGATTCCAGAGCTTACGGGCTGCCAGAAAGAAGGCCCCATTCTCTACTTTCTTTGATCTACTTCTTGGTAGGAACAGATAGTTCTGTCCGCTTGACCTAAAAGCTCTCTGGTTGACCTCGATAATGTACTCCTGCAAGTAGGAAGGCATTAAACTTTGTCTGCACTTAAAAGTTATGACCAGTAGCCTAAACATGGCCGGTGCTTCCACTGGTAGCCAATGCAATGAGCTCCTAGCTTCTGAGACATGATTTCGGCAAGACAAGCTAACCACAACTAGGAGGCTACTGCAGTAGTCAATCTTAGACCCTATTATAGCTCTAGCAATGGTTTCAGAGTTAGCCTGAGTAATAAGGGGTCTAAGGTGTGATAGCAGCTTGACATAGTATACTGATGCCGAAACAACACTGGTAACATGAGACCTCATAGTGAGTGACTGGTCCAAGACCACACCCAAGATTTTTAATTTGAGAAGGGGTATAATGTTTTCAGCTCCTAACCTGAAGGAACTATAGACAGAGTCCAATTTAAGAAGAGAGGCTGGGCTGCCCACCGCCATCAGTTCTGTCTCCCCTTTATTCAGAGCTAGATTGTTATCTAGCATGTACTTCTCTATGAGATTAAAAACTCTGTTAAATTCCTGTTCATCACGTGAATGACAACATGCAAGAAAGACAACACTTTGAGCGTTGTCGGCATAGTTAGAAAACATGACCCCTTCTCGCTCTAAGAGCAAGAAGAAAGGAGCCATGAAGATGTTGTAGAGGCATGGGGATGTACTTGCCCCTTCAGGCACCCCAAAGAGGACTGGATTTGGAGGTGCCTCTGCCTCCTCGGAGCAAATTGCAACCTCCACCAATCTAGAAATAAGAAAAGAATGTTCAATCAAGAGTTGAACGTGGCTGACTGGTCCAATGATATTACAAGGGAGAGGGAGCCCCTATCCATCCGGTACAGTAGTTTAAATTTCAACCCGAGAAGTGGGGTCTCTGTACAAAAACATGGTCTAAATCCTGACTGGTGGTGGTTCAAAATAGGGTACTGAGAGAGGCGCTCAGAGATCTGGCCATAAGCTACCCTGTCTAACATTTTTTACAAAAAAGGATTATTTTAAACAGGGTGATAATTGAGGGGATTGTCTTGAGGTAACCCAGGGTTTTTCAAGATGGGCATGACCATAGTCTGTTTAAGATAAAACGGGACCTTGCCAAGATGCAAGGAGGTGTTCACAAACTTGCAAATGGCAGTGGTATCTACCATTTTTTATTCTAACGCAGACTATTAAAATAGCCTTTGGTACCATTGGAGGCTACGGTGGTAGCCTCAAACTCAAACCCGGTAATACCCTTATATTTTTAACTTGGTGCCGGTCGAGTTCTTTTGCCACATCTTTTTGTAAAGGTCTTTCTAGTGTTTTACTCTGCGCGCCAAACCAGGTTTGGTTCCTTTGTTTGCCGTCCTTTGGCGGGCTTCTGCACAGAAGACCTCCTTAGGTGCCTGAGTGTCTTGGTGGACAGGATGTGAGGGAGGGGTTTGAGGCCCCCTGCACAGGGTCTCCTTGTAGACCCAAGTCACACTCTTGTTTGATTGGCTAGGTGGCTGCCCTGCCAGGACAGCCACCCTGCTGTGAGATTGACAGCCAGGCTGTGTGAATGGGGGTTTTGGTGCATAAAAAGCCAGAGTCGCCATTGGAACGGGAAAACCAAAGAGAAGCTGAAGGAAGATGACTGCTGCAACTACTGGACACCCGGTGAAGCCCTGCTGCAGGTCCAAATCGCATGAAACTTCAACGACAGAGGAGATCTGCAAGGAATATTCTTCCCTTGAGCTTGGTGGGAACAACCAGTTCGCCAAACACCAGACACCTGTCCTCTTCCTGGTCGAATTTACTGTGCATCGCTGGAGTGGATCATATAGCCAGTGGGAAGAGAACCAGTTTGGGTTTTAAGGAACGCACCTTTTATTTGTTGTTTTGCTCCATTGCTGGCTTCTTCCCTGGGCAGTACAGGACCCTCCAGCTGTCGTCCTTCTTGTCACCATGACGGAAGCTTCAGGAACCGTGAGCCTGCAGGAACTGCCAGGAACAACTGCCTCAGCTACAGCATTCTTCTTCTTTAAAGGTACTGTGCAAATTCAGTCGTTCTTTCCGTCTGACCGCGGCCAAAGTGCAGGAAATCTTTTGCCTCTCCGAAGGTTTGTCCTTCTCTTCTCCTTTAAGTAACTTTTCCTTTGACCATCTTTGTTTTGAACTCTTGGCAAAGACTTAACCGCAAACTACTTTGAACTGTGTGATCCTCTGCAAAGACTCTGAACCATTAACATTGGCCCAGACCTATTGACTTGAATCCTAGTTGTAGTAGCCTTTTCTAGATTGCCCTGCCTATAACTTGTTGGTGCTATTGATTTTGGATAACCTTGTGTTTTCTCCCTTTTAAATTGCTGGAGTGCAATTTTGCTCACACTTCATTTTGAGCTTAACTTGTCCAGAATGGATGGGTTGTTATTGTAATATATTAATACTGTGATTTTCTGCTGCTTTATGATCGTGAACAGTTTTATAAATGATGGTGTAAATAAATGTATATTCTTTTACTCAGAAACCTTGAATCAGTGTTTGTTTGAACCATAGTAATTATTTTCATTTGTGTAATGTCTTGTACTGCTCACTCTACTCTTGAGATAAGTCTGGCTGCTCAGCCATCACTACCACTTTACTGTGTAGTACAGGATTGTACCAAATGTGAAATTGTACTTACACGTGTAGTCTTAATTGTGTATAGTGTTCCCAAAGGGTACTGCATATGATTCTGCCTTACACTGGTGTACAGTGGTGAGGATAGAGTATAGTGATTACACTTAGAGTGCTGCTATTACCTTGGCTCAACTAACCACAGGGTTAAACACCACTAAAAGCAATTTTATTCATGTCTGATATGGAAAACTACAGTCACGAGACCCTCCTTACTTACACTGTTGATCATTTGAAAAATCTGTGCGGAGATAAGAATCTCTATGTTCAAGGCAAAAAGTCAGAATTATTTCAAAAGTTGTTGGAGTACCAAAGTCTGGGGAGTGGGTCTGGAATGCCTACCCCTCCAGCAAACGTGGAAAGTGATGAGGAAGATATTGTTTCAAATGTTATGGATGAGTTAGATGAGGCAGATGAGTCTCACAATGTAGGCCCTACTGCTCCTCTACCTGCTCAAAAAACTCAACCTTTGTCCAGTGAGACCCCATCAGGTCCTACACTGAGTCCTGAATTCATTGCTCTAGAAAAGATGAGGCTTGAATTGGAATTCAAACGTACTAATGTAATCTGAACAAAAGCATCAAGAACTTAAGCTCAGAGAAATGGAGTTGAATGGTGTCCAGTTAAAGTTTCGAATCCTTTTGGTCGATTGCCAAAAGGATCGAATCAATAGGCCCAAAAACAAAAGGGTCGACATTTTTTTTTACAAGTATATTTTTTTTGGGCCTTCGTATATGTAAAAAAGGTTGTTTTTAATAAGAAAAACAGGGGTTTCGGGGGGAAACACCACAAAAAAATAATAATACATTTCAACCCTTTTTTTCGGTCCTATTGACTCGATCCTTTTGGCATTCGATCAAAAGGATTCGAAACTATGACCTATAACCCATGTACTAGAAAAGAAAAAGTTGTCTATTGAGAATGCTTCTCTCCCAGAGTCTTCTAGGTCTTCCAGTCCTAAGAGACCCCGTATGTCTAAGGAAATTGTAGGTATGTATGAGGGTAAACTTGATATTTTGGATTGGTTGGCAATGTTTGAGAATAACCATGGGGTTTAAGATATTACAGGGAATCAGTTGCTTCCTTGGCTCTTCTCTAGGCTACCCACTATTGCATCTGAATTGATGGTGTTGGGGGAGGTGGATAGGATGGATTATGATTGTGTGAAGCTAGCTTTAATTACTAGATTTGAGAAGACCCCTTCCCAGTACCTTAAGAGGTTTAGGACCCTCAAAAAGCATGATGGTACCCCTTGGGCTACCTGGGTGTGTGAATGTTTGAAGAACTTAGAGGGTTGGGTTAAAGGTTACCGAGTTAACACTTATGATGGTATGAGAAATCTTGTTATGTTGGAATCAATATATGATGCCTGCTCTCCTGAGCTCAGACAGCACTTGGCTGATTCTAAGGAGATAGTTCCGAAGAAGTTAGCTAAGGCTACTGACTTGTGGTTTGCCAACAGGGCTACTCACAAGGATTCTGGGGCAACTCAGAAGAAGGATGAGGGAAAGCAGCCAAGGAAAGATAACAAGGAGAATTCTAATACCTCCAATCCAAAAGAGGGCCCCAAACATAACAAGGGTAAGCCCCAAGGAAAACCGAATCAGGCTAGTGTACCTCCTTGCGCAAAACCAGAGGTGGGTCAGAACAAACCCCCATTCATCAAAACATTTGGTAAATGTTATGTGTGTGGGTCAAATGACCATGTGAAAGGGGATCCCAGATGCAAGGGTAAACCTTCAGGGGTCCACAGAGGAAGTGTTACCTATGACAAGGGGAAACTTCCACTTACTGGCTTATGAACCCATGAGAGTCTCAGATAGTGTTTCTTTAGTGTCCCTGAATTTGTGGGAACAGCAGAATTTAGATGTCTATAATTCCATCCCCGATAATACTAAAGAGTATTATAAAGATAGTGTCCTTGTAAATGGCCAGGAGACTCCGGCCATCAGAGACACTGGAACAGAAAGAATGAACACATATGCACACCTAAAATTCTTCAGGAATAAACCTGTTTGTTGGTTTTATGGTTGTAGTGAGGTGCTGAGGAGTGTAACACAACCCTGACACTAGAATGTGGGTTTGAAAAAACTGGAAGAGAGAGGGTATCCACACAAAGTGGACCCCTTGCGTCCCCTGCACACTCAAGATTACTGTCCATGGACAGTCAATATATATAGTTCTCAGGATTATAATATTCTAGGTACACAAGTATATTTAAAAGTTCCTGGATAGTTCTATATTGAATACTTCAATTACTTTCTTAGAACAGAAGATTAATGATTATTCTTGTAATGAATTAGTATCACTCTAGGTACTCAGAGAACAGTCTATATGTACATATTTGTTTATTCACAAATATTGTTAGTAAGTTTCTTTTGTTAACATGCAAACAGTTTATAACCAATTTTTGTTGCATGTCATACAATTTATACAAACCATTTAGCAATCTTTGTGATTTCTCATACGTGATAGTACCTAAAAACTCAACGCGTTTCGGGAAAAATCCCTTCTTCTGGAGTAAGTGTTAATGATTGTCAAAGTCTATTACTATCCATAGATTTTTCTTCAATTCCTAAACTTCAAAGACAATGTTTCTGGACAGAGACACTGGAGCCAGCACAAATGTGGTTGATGAATCATTTGTCAAAGTACAGGATGTTGCTAAGGCACCCAAATACCTAACCAAGTTAGCTGGTGGGCCTGTGCAAATGCTTCCCCAGTTACCAGCTCTCATCCAGTGCAATGACATGACTGTCAAAATACCTTTTATTGTGTAGAGTTAAGTGCCTGGGAGAGTCCTGTTGGGTAATGACCTGAAAACTCTTGGAGTTGTGTCTAGCACCCCCAGGCCTCCCATTACAAGAAAACAGGAGCTCACTAGGCCTGCCAGGGAGAGGACCTTGAGGGGCTCTCCAGGGGACTTGGTAGAGGAAACTATCACCCCCAGTCCACAGGACTTACTAATTGCTATTTAAAAAAAAGAAAGAAGCAAAGGGGAAACCTAACACCTCCCAGAAGAAAGCAGATAGCACCCCTGTGCTACCAACCGGGACATCCCCAAGATTGTCCAAAGTCAAACCGGTGACTCCTCCACCAGCTGAGGCTGAGTGTGAGGTACAACCCTGTGTGGTTGATCCAGCTACTGAAGAATCAGAACTGCAAGAGGACCTTACTCTAGTGGGAAATCTGGATCCTGCTGACCATCCTGAGCTGCAGTCTTTACTGGCATAAGGTGGACCCAAAAGGGCAGACCTCAGTGGAGGCCAAAGATAGTGTCCTACTCTTGAAGGTCTTCACCTACAAGCAGCTTCTCAGCTTGATGGGCACGAGCCTGGGAAGCGCTGATTGCATTGGGAAGATTACCTCTTCTACAGTGAACCAACTGAGTCATCCCAGGGGACTGCAAAAGACGTGTAGTGCCCATAGAAAACAGAATCCAGTTCCTACAGTTGACCCATAATATATCTCTGGCTGGTCACTTGAGTTTCAAAAAGACCTAGGAAAGGCTCTCTTTGTACTTCTACTAGCCTAAGATGGCTTTAAAAGGTGACAAATTCTGTAGGAGCTGTCACACTTGCCAAACCTCCTGGCAAGAGTGGGGCCAAGAATGTGGCACCATTGGTGCCTCTCCCAGTAGTGGGAGATCCTTTTGAGAGGTGGGAATCCACATTGTTGGTCCCCTTGACCTTCCCACATCTTCAGGAAATAGGTTTATCCTGGTTGTAGTAGACCATGCTGCTAGATATCCTGAGGTGATACCTATGAGAACTGTTGCGGCTCAGGCTGTGGCTAAGGCTCTACTTGGTATTTTTACCAGAGTAGGGTTTCCTAAGGAAGTGATATCTGACAGGGGGTCCAATTTTATGTCCCACTGCATGCAAGCCATGTGGAAAAACTGTGGTGTCACTTACAAGTTCTCTACAGCCTACCATCCACAAACCAATGGACTGGTTGAAAGGTTTAATCATACAATGAAGAGCATGATATGTGCTTTAGAAGAACCCCTCAAAAGAAAGTGGGAACTTCTACTGCCATGCCTTCTCTTTGCTTATAGAGAAGTCCCTCAGGAGGGAATTGGATATAGTCCCTTTGAACTTCTTTATGGCCATCCAGTCAGAGGTCGTTTGGCCCTAATTAAGGAGGGGTTGGAGTGTGCTCCTTCCCCCAGGCCAGTCAGAGCGACTGACTATGTGAAAGGTCTCCAAAGGAGAATGTCACACATGATGGCAGAAGCTATTGATAACTTGAAAGCATGTTAGGCTCTGGTCAAACATTGGTATGACCAGAAGGCCAACATGGTTGAGATCGCTCAAGACCAGCTTGTGCTAGTTATGGTGCCAACAAGGCAGAGGCCCTTGCAGGACAAGTGGATAGGGCCCTTCAAGGTTGTGGGAAAAATTGGAGGGGTGAACTATCTGGTGGATTTAGGCAATCCTAAGGAGTCTCCCAGAGTCTTTGACACCAACCGTTTGAAGGCCTATGTTTCCAGACCAGAAGTGGGAGCTTTGCTTCTAGCTTCAGCTCAAGAGGAGGAGGAGAGTGAACCTCTACCTGACCTACTCAGAGGACAGCCTTTAGATGAGAAAACAGAAGGAGTTAATCTCTCTTCTAATCTGACATCTGAACAATAGGAGGAGTGCACGTTTCTGTTAAATCAGTTTGCCTCCCTGTTTTCACTATCACCAGGCTTGACCCTTTGGGGCTGGCATGATATTCTAACTGGTGACTGTTTACCTGTGAAAAACACAGGTTACAGAATGTCAGACCATGTAAAGACCCACATAAAGGAGGAGGTCAACAAGATGCTTGATCTCGGGGTTATAGAGCCATCTACAAGTTGTGTGGGAGGAGAGGGTCTTGAAAACCCCCCTTCATTCTCCCCACTTTCTGGGTAGGCCCAGCAACGGCTGCTGTGGGTTCTTGGCCCCGGTCCTGGAACACTCGTGCGGGAACACCCCTAGGAACTGTGACCCCCCTCAAGACGGCATGAAACCAGAGTTAAACAAGACTCATTTTGTAAGTTACCGACTCCATTTTGTAATAGTAAGACAGTCGTGAAATTAAAACGCAGGCCCGCTGTTCTCCCATGCAGATGCACACAGCGATCAAGATGCTCCCCCCACCTCCTCCCCTCTGCCGTCTCTGCAGTTGTTTGGTTCTCATGAGAGACTAGCCACGAGAATGCAACAAATTTTACACTGGATCTTCTTCCTTCTGTCTTACTTCATTGACCCTGACACGGCCCAGCGGCCAGTACAAAAGTCATTGATCTCTATAAACCTGCCCCCCACCCAGAAGACCCTAGCCATAAAGAGTACTGTCCCCACACTCCTTAAAACATGATCAGACAGTTGAAGCAACTCCCAAGTATGTTTGACTGTTCGCGCCTTAGTAAAGCGAGAACCAAAGTGCCTATCTTCATGCAATCAGAAAATTCAGTTCATGGGCCGTTTCTATCTCATGCAAAATAATGTAAGGATTGTAGTAGAACAATAAGCATGGTAGCACACTGTATAATATATGTGTAGTTGAAAGCCCTAACGTTAGAATTCAATTATAAAAGTGTGATGTATGTTAACGTATGGTACGATGCTGCTAATAGAAATGGACTGCCATAACGACATGCATAGCCAACATAACACTGTACGCACCAGCATAAAGCTACCTCATTTTTTAGTTTAATTGTAAATACATTAATGATATTGTGTGAAATTAATACAGCAACCAATCTCTCTGACTAGAATGTTCGTATTATGACAATGGGCCTCATTACACGGATTGCGGAGAACCATGGCGCTATTAGCGCCATGGTTCATGCCGGTAAATTACCGGCACTGCCTTGGCGGAAAGGGGAATTACCGCCCCATTCCAAGGTTGCCGGGGCGGTAATTCCCCCTTCCACCATTGCCCTTCCCCATTCCCATTTTTGCCCCACAGGGTTCAATGGGAATGGGGAAGGCGCTAATTACAGTACCGCAAATTGCGGTACCGTAATTAGCCCCCTGGGTCCCTTTGCGGGTTGGTTTTTAACGCCTGCAAAAAGCAGGCATTAAATCCCTCAACCCGCAAAGGGACCTCGTAGTAAGGCGGTAAGGATTTACCGGTACCGGTATTTTACCGGTACCAGTAAATCCTTACCGCCATCCGTGTAATGAGGCCCAATATGTGTTAAGGCTGCATGTGCAGAAGCTGAACCATGAACTGTTTAGTGTAGAATGGACACTGACCTTAGCATACGTCTGCTTTGCTAATAAGTTTTGTAACAATGAGGATATTTAGCTCGATAGAAATATAGTATACTTTAAACAAATGTAACCAGAATGTAAAGTAATAGGCCACGTGTAAAGAGCCCGTATGTAAAACCTGTTTCTGAAGGCCATGTCCCTTTTTGTAATGCAGAACTATACTGCAAAGGTGTTTTGATTACCCTCCACCCCTTGTGGTGTCAAAGTAGATTAGCAGAGATTTAATGATGTTTGGACAAACGACCACTAACCCCCCACAAAGAGATTTATGCCCATAATGGTATGTGCCTCTTGTGACCTATTTTTAAAGTGTAATACCAGTCTTATATGTAGAGCCCTCTTTGTTGTTTATCAGATGGACATTCCAGACCACGCAAGGACCTCAAAGGTCTTACCTCTTTAGCTAATACATCTTGCATTGTATCAACACACAGTTAAGATGCCTACAAACAGATCAAGTGCTGCATTTAATAGTTATATTCTGACCTATACCCAAAGATAAATTAACCTGTACTTGAAAAAATGTTCTTCCTAGGTGTTTTAGCATACACGTATTTGAGCTCACTGGACAAGCAGATTATGTTAGGGAATGAGTGGCCACAAGGGCAAATTTCAAATGGTTATTTAATATGTAAACAGCGCAACAGGTTGCCGATCCCACATGCCAGTTCAATGAGACCACCTGACCGATTGACCTGAGAAATGTCATTGCCACACCACGTGTTCCAAAGCCAACCAAGTGCCTCCAACCCTATGGCACCTATAGGTGTTCACCCTTAGTGACCAATCCCAATCGATCATGTGCCCCTTAGGCCTTCCCCCTGTTCAATGACGATATTGTTGTATGAAAGCAATTTGTAACATGTTTTCTGCAGAGCGCTCTCAGAGTCAGCAGAGTAGATTTTGCTTGCCCTATTTAGATAAAGCCTTTTCTTAATGCCAGCACTTGGTCTTGGTCTCATTCCCTGCAGGGATGTCTTGATGGACTCTATTGAGTGAATTGCCTCTTACTTTCAAAGTCCATGGTCTAGTCCTGTTGTTCTAGTACCAAAGGCAGGATCCAAGGAGTTGAGATTCTGTTGGACTATAGAGCTCCAAATGCAGTCACAAAGACTGATGTCCATCCTTTAACAAGGACAGATGAAATGGTGGATAAACTTGGTGCAGCCAAGTACCTCAGTACATTTGACCTTACTTCAGGCTATTGGCAAATAGCCCTGACAGACCATGCCAAGGAGAAAACTACCAGTTTAGGGTTATGCCTTTTGGATGAATGAATGCACCTGCTACATTCCAAGCGATAGTTAATAAAGTTCTGAATGGGATGGAGGACTTCAGCATGGCATACGTGGATGGCATTGCAGTGTTCAGCCCTACTTGGAAAGAAAATGTTGACCACTTAGGATATGTATTGCAGGCTCTTGAGCAGGCCCATCTGACCATGAAGGCAAATAAATGTCAAATTGGTCATAGCAAGGTGGTCTACCTTGTTCATGAAGTAGGAGGAGGTGAAATAAGGCCATTGCCTAGCAAAGTACAAGCTGTACAAAGCGGGGCCACCCCACTACTCAAACCCAGGTTAGAGACTTCCTAGGTCTCACTGGGTACTACAGGAACTTCATAGAGAACAATGGGACCATAGCTTCTCCCTTGAATGTGGTCTCCTCTGCAAAATTCCTTAAGACGGTCAGATGGAATGAGGAGTGCACTCAAGCCTTTGAAAACCTGAAGAAAGCCCTTTGTCAAGTTCCAGTCCTAAGAGCTCCTGATTACCTCCAACCCTTCATTGTGCAGACAGATGTCTCCAATACAGGTATAGGTGCTGTCTTTAGTGAACTGGATGAGAAAGGGAGGGAGCACCCCATTTGCTTCATCAGCAGGAAGCTGAAGGAACCAGAAACAAGGTGGGAAGCCATTGAGCGTGAGTGCTTTGCTATTGTGTGATCTCTGAAGAAGTTTAGACCATACTTGTATGGATCTACTTTTGTAATTCAGACAGACCACCAACCCTTGAGATGGTTGATGCAAATGAAAGGGGAAAACCCAAAACTACTAAAATGGTCAATCTGCCTGCAAGGGTTTGATTTCACCATTGAGCACAGATCAGGATGTCACCACCAAAATGCTGATGGTCTCTCCTGGATGTTTGTCCGACTAGAGTGAAGCGGTTCAACCAGGAGTGGATTAAATCCTCCTGTCCCTTAGTCTGGCGGGGGGGAGGTGAGTGTTAGAGAGAATTCTCCAGAATTACTAATTCCCCTTACCTTTTGAGTCCCTCAGCAGCTTTGCTGGATTTCTAGGGATTCATTTGTTTTTACCTGGTAAGAGTGTGAGCCTTTTTTTCCCACTCTTACATTTGTCTTGCTGTGTTGTACATTTTTATTCTCATGGCCTATGGAGTCTCACCCACCCCATAGGCACAATCTTTTTACTGTGTGTCTCCCAGCACTTTAGTGCAGTGAGACAGGGTTGTCTTTTCCGACTTCCCACTTTAAACTCCATTTTCTGGGACTGACTACTGTCTCCCAGAACATGTAATGTTACCATTGACTTCCCCTTTCTCTAAGATTTAGCTGGTGGCAGTGGTATCTACCAATTTTATTCTACCGCAGACTATCAAAATAGCCTTTGGTACCATTGTATGGTGGTAGCCTCAAACTCAAACCTGGTAATCCACAATTTTTAACATGGTTCCGGTCGAGTTCATTTGCCATATTTTTGTGTAAAGTTCTTTCTAGTGTTTTACTCTGCGTGCCAAACCAGGTTTGGTTCCTTTGTTTGCCGTCCTTTGGTGGGCTTCCTTGGACGCCTGAGTGTCTTGGTGGACAGGATGGGTTTGAGGCCCCCTGCACAGGGTCTCCTTGTCGCACTCTTGTTTGATTGGCTAGGTGGCTGCCCTGCCAGGACAGCCACCCTGCTGTGTGATTGACAGCCAGACTGTTTGAATGGGGGATTTGGTGCATAAAATGCCAGTCTCTGGGACTGGAAGGTAGAGTCACCACTGGAATGAGAGAACCAAAGAGAAGCTGAAGGAAGACGACTGCTGCAACTACTGGACACCCGGTGAAGCCCTGCTGCAGGTCCAAATCGGCTGAAATCTTTGACGACAGAGGAGATCTGCAAGGAATTTTCTTCCCTTGACCTTGGTGGGAACAACCAGCTCGCCAAACACCAGACACTAGTCCTCATCCTGGTCGAATTTACTGTGCATCGCTGCAGTATATCGGATAGCCAGTGGGAACAGAACCAGTTTCTGTTTTAAGGAGCACACCTTTTATTTGTAATTTTGCTCCACTGCTGGCTTCTTCCCTGGGCAGTAGAGGACCTTCCAGCCGTCCTCCATCTTGTCACGACGACGGAAGCTTCAGGAACCGCGAGCCTGCAGGAACTGTCAGGAACAACTGCATCAGCTACAGCATTCTTCTCCTTTAAAGGTACTGTGCAAATTCGGTCGTTCTTTCCGTACGACCGCGGTGAAAGCGCGGGAAATCTTTCGCCTCTCCAAAGGCTTGTCCTTCTCTTCTCCTTTAGGTAACTTTTCCTTCGACCAACTTCGTTTTGAACTGTTGGCAAAGACTTACCCGCAAACTACTTTGAACTGTGTGATCCTCTGCAAAGACTCTGAACCATTCACATTGGCACAGACCTATTGACTTGAATCCTAGTTGTAGTAGCCTTTTCTGGATTGCCCTGCCTAAAATTCGTTGGTGCTATTGATTTTGGATAACCTTGTCTTTTCTCCCTTTTAAATTGCTGGAGTGCCTTTTTGCTCACACTTCATTTTGAGTTCAACTTGTCCAGAATTGATTGGGTGTTATTGTAGTATATTAAGAATGTGATTATCTGCTGCTTTATGATAGTGAACTGTTTTATAAATGATGGTGTAAACAATTGTATATTTTTTTACTCAGAAAGCTTGAATCAGTGTTTATTTGAACCATAGTAATTGTTGTCCTTTGTCTAATCTCTTCTACTGCTCACTTTACCCTTGAGATAAGTCTGGCTGCTCAGTCATCGCTACCACTTTACTGTGTAGTACAGGCTTGTACCAAAGGTGAAATTGTTCTTACACTTGTAGTCTTAATTGTGTGTAGTGTTCCCAAAGGGTACTGCATATGATTCTGCCTAACAGAATCCTATGGGTATTAAGCGTGTTATAACATATCAAATCATATCTGACCTCACTCTTTTCCATTACATCCACCACTCCCTGCTCAGCTGAAGCTGCCTTTTTTCTTGCTTCCTCCGAGGGCTAAATGGTTGTTCACCATCAGAAGTGTATGTCTGAAAGGTATGGATAGCAAAGTGTTCATTTTATTATCATGTTCAAGTTATATTAGCATACAGGAGAGGCAGGAAGCAATCAGTAGCCTAAGATCAAGAATAGGAATCCGCAGTCACCTTCTGTGTTTTCGATACCTTTTTCATACCATGTTCAAAACTGTCAATTTTCTTGCAATCTGGTTCTATAAGGCCATTCCCCTTTGTTTTTTTGAACTTCTAACCACTCTTTTATTACAATGAGTCTACCCAGATCCCTCTCCATTTTCAACTTCCATTCACAACTTTGTTAACTTTCACAGTTGTAGTAGAAATGCATCAAAGAGTGCATATTCACATAATCACTTTGGATGCTCTCATCCTTGCTGACAACCCCATCTCCAACACTCTCATTATTCCTCTCTCCTGGTCTGATCATACCCTCCTGTCCTCACCCATCTTGGGTCTCCCCGCTAAGCCCCATCCTGCACTGCCAGTCTCCTTCTCCATCATTCGAACTATGTAGAGAGTGCAAGTTGCAGCTTTTGTCACCACCTTCATTTCCCCCAACTCCTTCCTCTGACTAAAACTCTGACACAGCATTTACTAACCTTCATCTCTCCATATCCAACACTCTTGACATTGTTGCACCATGAGGATCCGCATGAAGCCTGCCTCCAAGCGCATCTCCTGGTAGGACCCTGACCTGGCCTCCCTGAAATGCAAGTGCAGAGCTGCTCAGCAGAAGTGGCAGGTTTCAAGCACATCCTTTGACAAACTGGCCTGTTGCCTGCTCCAAAGACAATACAGACTCTCCATCTTCTCTAAGAAGCAGGCCTATATCCAAGCATGCATCTTTGGAGCCACTAACAACACAGCTGAACTTTTCAAAATAAATATGCACGGAACCCACCAATCCTACTGCAGTCTCCATTTCTCCTCTGCCCTCCCTGGCCCTCTGCACTGCACTGGCCTGTTACTTCATCACTAAAACTCTGGACATCCTGTCCTGATTTTCATCACTCCCTTCTCCCTCAGGCACTCTCAGGCCTCACTTGGCCCCCACACTCCTCCCTACTACTCTCTCCCGTATCACCAGATGAGGTTACTAGACAAGCCTGCTCTATGAAAGTCTCATCCAAGCAGGTGCTCCCCTGCTATTCTAGAAATATCAAGGACAACATTGTATCCCTTGTACCAGCCTTGTGTGCATTCTACAATCACTCATTTGCTGCTGGATCTTTCCCCTCACTCCTCAAGCACTCCCCTGTGCACCCTCTCCTCTAAAAGCCTTCTGCCGAGTCGTCCCTTCCTTTCTGGCTACTAGTGCTCTATCTCCATAACCCCCTACCCGGCAAACTCTTTGAGAAGCTGGCCATCTCCCAGCTTATCAGCTTTACTGGGTCTGTTGGTTGTCTTCACGACTACCAGTCTGGCTTCAGAGCTGCTGGTGGCACAGAATCTGCACTCCTGAACGTCTGCAAAGACTTGCTCTTGACCTTTCTTCTACTTTTGGAATGGGCAGTCATGCCACTCTTACAAATTGGCTCTCTGATACCCTTGACATCACAGACCTGGCTCTGTACAGGTTGCCCTTCTTCCTCTCTGACTGACTATCCCAGGTTGAACTGGGCCCTTTTCTCTCCTCTATCTCACTCTCCACATGCTGTGTCGCTCAGGGCTTCATCTTGTTGCCTTGGCCTATCCACAGCAACATGGTCTCTCTAGGCTATTTGGGGGTCAGCACGAGTTGGGTGGAGCAGAAAATGCAGTGGTAATGCTATTACTACCACATTTACTGCTCCGCCCAATCCCGTGTTCCAGGGGATTCACCTTCAGAGGAGCTGGAGGTGAATACACCGGCTCTAAGGCCGTTTTCAGTGCTATTACCACCAGCACTCTTACCATCGGCGGTAATAGGGAATGGGGACTTACCATCCCCCACAACTCGGTAACAAGCGCAAATTGCACCGGACTGAGTTGCAGTAACGCTAATTGTGGCACAATTAGTGCTGGGATACTGCCCAACTCATGATAGAGACCTTGATCTCCACCTTCTCTCCTAACCTTCAGTGTTATGCAGATGACACGCAGCTCTCCTTCAAACTTCCCTCCTCTGCCAATTCCTCTTCACCTCTCATTCCTGACTGTCTGTCTGCTGTTCAGGCATGGTGCACTGCAAACGATCTCTGCCTTAATACCAGTAAGACAGAGATCTTTCTCATTTTGATCCCTGCTTCCTCATTCCCTCCCACACTCTGGCTGCTCTCCACAGGCCCCTTCCCTTCACCCTCATGTGAGGCAAAAACCCTTGATGTCACCTTTGACTCCTCTCTCTACTTCTCTCCTCACATCACAGACCTTGCTAAGAAGGCCCACTTTCAGGTGCACCTCCTCAGAGGTATTATCCCTTTGCGCACCTTCCCCCAGAAACTCAATGTCTGCAGAGCTCTGGTCCTCTCCAGGCTGGGCTACTACAATAGCCTCTTCCTCAATCTGCCCGACTCATCCCTTTGCCCCCTTCAAATAATCCAGAATAGGACTGCAAGTCTTATCCTTGGCCTCAAGCCCAGGGACTGCATCTCTCCATCCCTCCACTCTCTCCACTGGCTCCTGGATTGCTGTGAGGATCAAGTTCAAGATCCTCTGTATCATCCACAAGGCTTTCTGGGGTCTGGGACCCCGCTACATCCAACTCCCCCTCCCTAAATACCTTCCTGCTAGAGCCCTTCGGTCTTCTAGCTCCAACTCTCTGCAGATCAGACGCTTTTCCAAACAGAGAGTGGAGGGTATATCTCTCTCCTCCTGGGGTACCTCCCTCTGGAATGACCTCCCTGCCCCTCTCAGACTTGAGACAAATCTCCTTAAGTTTGCAGAAGCTTCTCAAGGCCTTCCTTTTCTCTTTATCCTTCCCTCTTCCCCTACCCAGAAAATGTCCGTGTCTGCCGCTTGACAAGTTGCCTGGTTCCTTCAGATTCTTACAGGGTACCAGGCCCTTGTCGTCCAGTCTACCCCCTGCACTTGGTCTCCCCTGGCCCCCACCCTCATCCTACACTTGCCCTTCTGAGCCGCCTACTCCTGCACTAGCCTGGCTCGTCCTGCAACCCTTTAGCCCTTCCAGCCCCCTTCCTTACACTTAGCTCGTGGGCCTTGCTTACCTGAACTCTCTGCATTTCCCGTTGCTCTGTCCAGCTGGCCTCCCGTAGCACTCCCTTTCTCACTGGCCCTTATGCCGACTGGCACTACCCCCCTCACAGCCCCCACACTTCTTTAGTGCATTTGCACTATCAGAATGTCACAGGGCCTAGTAGGACCATTTTTGTTTGTCATCCCTGTTCCCCCCTCTTGCCTTGCTGCCAGTTGAAACACATTGTGTATAGGCATATTATAAATACCCAATACATAAATGAACAATCTCTTTCTATGGGTGTGTGCCACCAGTTTCTTGATGTTTCCCCATACTTATATTGAATTGAATAAACCCAGACCCCTCTTCACTCACAACTTTCCTTAACTGTTCTGTGCTGCAACACTATTATTTGGTGCTTGTTCACTATTTCTGTAGTAGAAATAGAAAATGTAGTAACTAATTTTCTTTTTTTTGCAATGCATCCAGATTACTGCCTTGGAATGAGATTTGGGAACTCATTTTGGTAACTCCAGTGTTTCATGGTTTAGAGGGCTAGTCATATCCTGTTGCTATCTTCAAGGTCTAATTATTCAGGAGTACTTTAGGTTCTGATTGGCAGGTCAGTTACAATCCTTTACTCTCTAAATGTAGCAGTTATTGATCCAATTTTGATTTTTCAGTTATTTGTGTGGGTTGATTATTTTACGCCAGTATTGTTACAATGGATACAAGAGTGGAATATTCTATTACACAAGATGCAAGCAAATCATGAAGACCTGGTTTCCAATCCTGAGAAAGTTAAGCAAAAGCTGTTCAAATTGAATTGGTGGGAGAATTGTGCTTCTATGTCAGGTGTAAGGAAGGCATGGTGTCAACAGTAAGACAGATACAAGAGACCACAGTTTAAGGGTATTTATTGAACTTTAACAAGGGTGAGATAAACACCTATCTAAACCTAAATCTACAGATGGGAGCAAGCTACAACCATCAAATAATAATAATGCAGTCCTAGTGAGTCTTGTCAAATTAAAAAGGGCCTATATTAGAAAACCTATTGCCGATCCTTACCACTAATTTACAAAATAAGGTGGGGTGATGTTCATGAAAAACAAAGAAGTGTTCACAAAATGATAAGTCAGGATCTTCGTGCCATAGGTCTCCCTTCCCCACGTTTTCTGCATCGGACAAGGCGATTCACTCGAGCAAAGCACACACTCTGGCTTCTGCGGCACGAGAATACATAATTTTCACAGATCAAGACCTTCTGTGTCCAAGCCTCTTTACTTCTTGCAAGTCTCTTGACTCAGAGGGTCTGGTATTCAAAAACAACACGAAAACATTATTTTCCTTTTTGAGCACTCAATTTGGGTGTCACCCTGGATCCCCCTCAACTGGGCTCATATCCTTTTCAAAACAAACAGTTAAATGTTGGATCCCCCTCTTCCGGGCTCAGATACCTTTCAAACTATGTTCAGATAAATCTTTCCCGAGTGACTCTCGGTTCACCCCAGATCCCCCTCAGCTGGGCTCAGATCCCTTTCTTTCACTGAATTAGTCTCCCTCAGTTGAGTTCGGACCAATTGTGATGTATGTTAAACTATCGAAGACTTTTCGAATGTGAACAGGGTTTAGCTTGACCCATTGCATATCCACTTCAATCTCAATATTCCTTTTTTCTCACACTCAGCATCAGTTGGATACCTAACAGAAACTTTATAAATGAGCACCAGCGTGGCACCGAACCACTCTGTGTATGGTATCTTTTCTTGTGGCCTCCCAATGTTCAATTATGAAGTTCAACTACTCCTTTTGGTTTCCAATTATATCCACATCACTCTTTGTAAATGCTTCATACCCTGTTCTCTTTGTACAATGTTGCTGCTTGCCACCTTGGTTCAAAACAAAAGCTGGTTTGGTATCTGTCTCTCCGGTTCACTGGCTGTGTTGTCTTTTTTGACACTGCTTTGATCTTTGGAGTCAAGGACACTACCGAAGTGGCAATCATTCCTCCCCTCCTTGGTTATCAAAGTAGGAGGGCACCGGGTACCTCTGACACACTGTGCAGGTTTGATCAGCCTTTGGTCCAGGTGTTCGGTTTCTTACTTTCCAATGTTCATGAAAGTAACGGTCATTAGAATTCAAGGGTACTCCCTTCTTGCGACTCTCTCTGGTCTCTCCTTCTTTCTCCTTGTATTAAACTGCCCTCTTGGAACTGCTGTTTCCTCGTGTGGTTTGCCTTGCTTCGAGTGTGCTTTCGTGTTCTGCCTTTTATCCGTGTGGGGAAGTGTGATGAAAGTCAGGTATGTGTAATAGTCCGTAATTGCCTAACCATGATTGTCCATGGTTTTGGGACATGTCAGGTATGCAGCTCTGTTGTTAGTCCATTGTCGCTTATGATGAACTGTCTGTGAGAAAGCGTTTGTGTTGGAAAAGGGCCTGGGGTTGAATTCCTAGGTATCCTACCTGGAAAGATGGGGAAAAGGTGCTATTGGAACAGGGATACCATGTCTCACCCTCCAGTGTCCTACTTCTACTCCCGACGACCCCTCAACCAGGTTATCCTCCCACACTGGTCCACCCTCAGGAACTAGATGCAGAAGTGAAGGCCATGTCCTGGTAACCTGGATGACAGATCTCTTGGGCCTAGCAGGTGAGAAACCTTCAGGTTTCTCATACATGTCTGCAGATTTGGGAATATATTTTTAATGATATTAGAGGTTTTAACATTTTACCTGCTCATCTTTTTAGACACCCATCTTGTGGTTTTAGATCAGAATTTTTTAGGTTTATTCTTTACCCTTCAAATGCAGTGGTGTGGGCAAGAACTCAGGTACCTATTGCAGAAAGTCTAAGTCGGCTTTGTAACAATAATATTGAACATTGAAAACATCTAATACTGGAATGTCCGATTTTGTTTTTTTTAAGAAGGAACCTGTTCCCTAGTTATGCATATGATGAAATGAGTATTAATTGACTATTTGTGAATTTGTATTTGAATGCTCAAAAATCATACCTTGCTTTGCTGTGATAAATGTGCTTAAGACTGTCATGAACTGGGAAAATATGAAGTAGGTTTTCATGTCAACTTTTAACATTGTATGCAATGCTTTTTCATTGAATTGTATTTATTCTATGTGGAATAGTTTTATTTGTGCTAAAGGTCCTGCTAGAGCCATATTGCACTAAATAAATAAAAACAATATTTTTTGTTTAGATTCTTGTATTACAGTATTGCAGATACTGCTTTTGAACAGAATGGGCAAGTTCAAGTGCAAGGATAAACTGAACAACCTTTGGAAAAGGTCATCAAACATTCTTTGGGAACACTTTGCAAATTAAAGCAGTCAGCAAATGCACACAACTAGCTACACAACACAAACAATAGAGACATCTGTAAAGCTATCTGGTGGTGTGAAACAAACATAATTTCAATTTATTTTTATTTTTTTATTTACGAGATTATAACAGTAGAGTGTGGGGTAAGAAAAGAAAATTCAATGTAGTTTTAGAGCAGGAAACATAAGAGGTCTGCTAAAATTGTTTAACACAATTTTTTTTCAAATCAATGGAAAACAGTTAAACCAAAGTGGACTATCCTGGAGCAGTTTCAACAAATAAGGACAATGTTATCTGTAATTTATAAAGCTGTACTAAAGAAAACATTAAACATGGTAGGTATTGCAAAATTGTGTTTCTTTTTAATACCTCACATCCAGTTACTCAGCACAATCTTCAATGAGAGTAGCTGCATAATTCACGCACTTAAAGATTTTTAATGAGGAAAGTTAACATCATAAAACTGATGTACATTTAGAAATTTGACAATCAGTGCTGTAAACAGAGTTTTAAGTGAAAGTGAAACAAATTCAAAAGTGCAAACTAAACAGGAACAGGACTACTTCTAAAGTTAGAGAATCTGACATACAATGGAAGTGTATGTCAGTGTGCAATGGCTGTCAGCAATCATTTACACATTTCAAGGTCTTCCTCACATCCGTTTAAAGAGTGTTAATGTAAAAATGCAAATTATTATTCAGCAGAAAGTGTATCATTAAAATGAACGATTGTACAACTTTTCTGGGCTACTCTTTAGCTTGTCTTGCTAATGAAAAGTGCTGTTGCAAGTTCCTTAATTTAGATATCTTGACTGCACATAATAAGTGCTCCATCTTATTATCATTATATGTATTTCAACAAAACACCCTTTTTGCCCTTTGCACTTTTCATTGAAGTGTTGTCTTCTGATACGGTGAATGAAATGAAATCTGTTCATGAGTCATATGTCAAGTATTACTCTTTTACTACATACTCTGGTATTGGAGCTGGTGATCGAGATGCTATGCTTTCAATACAAATCATGCTAGAACATTTAGAAAAACAATGTCTGTATTAGAGCCTGGTTTAACTGAAAAGCCAGACAATGGGCCTCATCACGAGTTTGGCCGTATCTCAACTGGGATAACGGCCAACTTTATTTGCATTAGTGTCCACCCACCTGGCGGTATTACCGCTAGACCACAGGTTGGGCGCTAACCTTACTCCTCATTCCCCATTGGTTTGGACCCAATGGGGAAATTTCGGTGCAAGTACTGCGTGCTAATACCGCCGGCAGTAATTGTGCCAAAAATTGGCATTTTCCCAGCATTTTTACCCCCAGCTCTGAGCTGGGGATAAACACGCCAGACTCATAATCGGGTGACCCCTTAAATGCGGCAGTAATAACGTTACCAACACATTTAAGGGCTACCGCCCAACTCGTGATGAGGCCCAATGTCTGTGTGTCTTGTCATCACACATTATTAATGTCACAGATACAGAAAGTGACATGGCAGAGAAAGTGGCAAATTAAAAGGAAATTAAGTGTAAAGCACTGTACATGTATTCATTTGTGTAAGATTGTTTTGATCTAAGTGAGCCGTGCACATTGTGCAAGTATTGTGTTAAGCTTCAAAAAGTATTTTTATTTTTTTATTTTTATTGAAACGTCAGTCTGAAATGTCACAGCGTTATCGCTGTGGCATCAGACTTTTATTACAACATTTATTTACAGTTGATCACAGTGATCCTCCTAAAAAAAGACAACAGAAGAAGAAAAAAAGGAAGGGAAACAGCCAGTGCCAACATTCAATCACTCATCAGCATCTTAGTTTAAGATGTTGTAGTTAATCATTTGCCTCCAATTCTAATGAGTCCACAAAGTCAACTATCGCACAGCATAGTTTCACGGAATTGCCAGCCATGCCATATGACCACCAGTCTCGAGACTCTGAGCTCGCAGGACTAAAGTTTCCAAGGTGCAGCATTCGTTTTGACATAAGCTTTGTGCATTTTGTTAAGAGTTGTTCTATGGATTCAGTTTCGTTCAGACAAAAGCGTCACTTATCAGCAGTTACTTTTTTTAGATGACGAAGCCGCAGTGTCGATCCAGTATTTATAGCATTTAGCCAAATTCTTAAGAACTGTTCACAGTGATGTCTAGACGGGCAATTTATTAGGTAGCTACATGGAGCACCCAGCTTGTGTTCGCCTATTCCGGAATCCAAAGTTGAAGCCATCTTAAGCCGTAGCTCATTATTCTGTATCCAATTCGCAATTTCAAACTTTTTTTTCACTGATTGCGGTCTCATTATCAGATCATCGATATTCAACTCAGCACAAGCTAAGATCTGTACCAGGCGATGTTTCCACTCTTCAAGAAGATTTGATTTACCTGTTCCAGGTCTTGTTGAAAAAATCTGATAAGCAGGTGGAATGGGCGTAGTAATCATCTTCAGGAATGCCATCAAGGATTTCCACATGACTCCGGCATGTAAGGAAATTAAGGACAGCTCATATCTTAACTGGATCATTGAGATGTAAGTTGGCAGCTTCAAGACACGCCGCCAGAATATGCCTTCCAGTTTGAACCTGCTTCTGATCCGAAAGTGATTTCCGGAACTACTTTCTGAGAGTAGAATATCAATATCGGGGTTAGAGTAAATTTCTGTAGGATTTATTTAACAACTGAGTTTGAATACTGAATTGAATCATACGATTTGTCAAATCAGTTTTCCAATGATGTTCACAAAGTGAGTTGTTAAAAGAGATTCCCAAATATCTTATTGAGTCCACTACGTCAAGATGTTTCTTATCAACTTGCCACGTGAAAGAACGTTGTTTTTTGGGGTTTGTTTTGCCAATGATGATAATCTTTGTTTTTTCAGTGTGTATTGCCAAGTCGTTGTTATTAAGATATTCATGTAGGTTTGCCAATTGCCGTTGTAGGCCTATCTGGGTCTTATCTAAAAGTACCACATCATCAGCGTAAATGAGGCATCCAATTTCTGTGTTGTTTAAAATTGGTGGAAAGCATCTCACGTTTTTACGGTGCGCTGGAATATCGGCAATAAACAGTTTGAATAACCTGGCCGCTAATGGGCAGCCTTGTTTCACACCCATATTCGTAGATATTTGTTTGGATAAGGTCCCTTGATTGTTTAATCTTATACTAATGACTGTATCTGAGTATAGTGCTCTAATTTTTTAGTTTTTGCCATAGTTTTGATCAATTGATACTGTCGAAGGCGCCACATAGATAGATAAACGCTACATACAGTTGTGTTTTGGCCCTCATACTTTCGAGTTTTAAGATGGTCATTATCAGCAAATTCAGTGAATCCAGTTTGTCAAATGTCGGGAATTTGGTCCACTACTGACCATTGTACTAACCGTTGACGTAAAAAAGACGCAAAGATTTTACCAATGGTGTCCGACAGGGCAATCGGGCGATAGTTGGTTGGATCTGCCCGATTGCCCTTCTTGTAAATGGGAACTATTATTGCTTCGCGCCAAGACGCCGGTATCGTCATTATTGATGATAATCTTGAGAATAAAGTTTCGATGAATTTCGCCCATTCAACTTCGTTGTTTTTCAGCATTATATTGGTTATTAAGTCTGGACCGGCGGCGTTTGAATTCTTCAAAGACCGAATGGCCGTTTTTATATCTTCAGCAGATATTTGCATATCCCATGAAGGAAGGTTTTGTTCAACGCAACCTTCCTCTTCGTATTGTGGGTTGCTGAACATTTTTGCAAAATGAAGTTCCCATTGCGCTGAATCAATCCCGTTTGTTACGTTGGGCTGATATTTTGAGTTACCATTGTTGAGGATTGCCCATATTTCACGTGTGTTCCTCTGGACTATCTGTTTCATTAGTAACTTTGCCTTGTCTTGTTCTATTATGAATTTCTGAGATTTTAGCCAATTTCGATTTTAATGGAGGCTGTATCATTGGCGATCATATGCCTCTTCTTCAGGTTCCTCACATCCCGTCGCATCGCTTTTTTGGCTTGCGTCAGTATCATTGATGATAGATGTTTATGTTTTTGACCCATAATAGAGTTTGACGCTCGTACAGTTACAAAATCTAAAAACAAGGGAACGTAAAAAGTATTATATGCCTCAACTTTGCACATTGTGCAAGTATTGTGTTAAGCTTCAAAAAGTATTATATGCCTCCCAGAAGCATTTTACATAAAATGAAACCCTTGCTATTCCCACAGCACTTCAATGCCTGAATATGTTTGTTGGTGGCTGATTTGCAGAGTGATAGACTGGAGACAAAGGGCCTCATTACGAGGTGGGCAGAATGGGTTTAACGGTACCGGTAACGGTACCGTTAAACCCATTCCGCCCTATTACGAGGTTCCCTTGCAGGACCCGCTCAGAACGTCTGGTCAGACCAGACGTCCTTTGCGGGTCCCGCAAGGGGACCAGGGAACTAATAACGGGCCCATTATTAACGGGCCAGTTATTAGCTCCCTCCCCATTTCCATTGAGCTCTATGGGGGATCGAATGGGGATGGGCTTTTTGAATGGCGACTTACCGGGTCCTCCAAGGTTGGAATGAACCGGTAAGTCCCCATTCAAAGAACCCAGACCCGGAGACGAGTTTGGAGGCAGCCAATGCGCTAATAGCACCATGGCTACCTCCAAACTCGTAATGAGGCCAACGTATCCCAAAAGTTCACATTCAGAGCTTATGAACTGAGTGAAAAGAAACATGGCATATGAGCTACTTGAGCTGAAAGAAAAAACTCAGAATCTTGGTGTAAAATGTCAGCTTCAGGATTCCCTGGCTTGGTGAATGGAAAAGCAGATAAAGACAAGGACATGTGGTTTTTGGCAGGATATTATTAACCCTGGAAAAGTAAAAATACCCATTGAAAATGTATTGAAAATATGCACTATGTCTTTATGGACAATGCAGAAAACTGAATTACTGACAGTGAAGTTAGCAACCTCCATGAGAAATACACTATTCACCCTTTATGTTCTTGTGAGGTCATTGGTATACACTTCAGATGTATTAGATGTGTGAAGCAAAAGGTGCACCAATCAGTGCATTGAAGAAAGGTTTAGAAACTCAATCTTTTCCATTACTTTTTCCCACTGGAAAAGGTGGAAGATGTAATGATTGCTATACAGCTATTTCGTCATCCGATTTCTATTTTAGACTGGGATTTAGAGCAAACAAAGAATACATTTGCCATCTACTGAATGAAATTGATTTTGCTATTTAATGGCTTACACTATCAAGATAAGCATGTTCTTCATGAATGTTACTGCAAGTGAGGTAGGGCAAAAGGCGACAGAAGCATCTTACTGACTGACTCGCAGTATAGCTTTCCCACCAGAAAAACCATCCCTCCTCCTCACACCCATAAACCTTTTAGCTTCTCGCCATTATCTATTAAAGAGGTAGAAATCATCATCAGTAAACTTAAACCTTCCAATTGCCTGGGTGACACGTGCCCAGCCTCAATCATTAAGGAGGCCACCCATGAATTAGCACCTTTTATCACCGCCCTTATAAACTCTTCATTCAACACAGGCATTGCCCGGGGCAACCTTAAGGATGCATGTGTCACCCGCCTGCTCAAAAAACCATCCTTAGACCTGAGTATACCTACTAATTAATGGCCCATCACCACCGTTCCCTTTTGCCTATCTGCAGATCCAGGATTATCTTGAATCCAATAAACTACCTGGTCTCAGACAATCTGGTTTCCGACAGAGTCACAGAACAGAAACTGCCTTTATCGACTTAACTCAAATTGAGGACCTTAAAGATAACGGCAAGCTGACCCTTTTACTATTACTAGACCGAAAGGCAGCATTTGATGTGGTTAACCATGAAATTCTCTGCCATCATCTCAAATCTGCAGCCCACTTCTCCGACAATGCAACTACTTAGATTAGATCTTTCTTGGCAAATAGATCCATGAGGGTCTTCTTCCCTTCGGCCTCTGCTGAACCCTCACCAGTCCTGTGCGGGGTCCCTCAAGAATCTTGCATTTCACCTACACTCTATAAAGTGTTCACGAAACCGCTTTTCGATATTCTTGACTATTCGGGTGTTACCTACACCAACTATGCATTCAACAACCAAATACTCATCCTTATCACTGGTGACCACACAGCTGACAACAAAGCCTTAAACAATGCCTATCAGGTCATCCAGGCTTGGATGGCACAACACGGGCTCTGTCTTATCGACAATAAGACAGAGCTACTTATCCTGGACTCCAACCACAGACTCAAAAGACTAGATCCAGCATTCAGATCCTTCATCGATGGCAATATCATCAAGGTATCCAATGACACTACAACCCTAGGCATTTATCTCAATTCAACCCTATATTTTACGAGAAGACCAATGCCGTAATCTCAGCATCAGCCTACACATGTAAACTCAGTACAGCATGTCGAACATTCCGCACCCCGGCCAACTGCACCATCCTTGCCAGAACTCTCATCATGTCGAAACTCGACTATTGTAATGCGCTTTATCTGGGGACTAGTCTATGGAACCTAAGCAAGTTACAGGTAACCCAAAATAACGCTATCTGGGCAGCACTAAATATGCTGAGAACCAGCATATCTCTGACACCAGACGCAGCCTACACTGGCTTTCGGTCACCCAGAGAATCTCCCTCAAAACTCTCACACTCGCACACAAATGCCTGGCCAACTAGATGCCAAAATACCTGGGGAACTGTTTCACACCCCACACTTCCAGTTGCCCACTGAGAGCAGCCCAACTCACTTTCTTTCTCTACCGAGGTTCAAGCTTCAGAAAGCTGGGGGGGCCAGTTTCCCTGTTCTTGCCACTAAATTGTGGAACTAACTCCCTAATCCACTCAGATCTGAATCCTCCTTCCACTCTTTCAAGAGTAAAGCTAAAACATGGCTCATAGCGCAGAACTCACAAAATCTCCACCTGTCTCATTGACCATAATAACCTACACTGCTTTTCTGCTGCTTTGCGATGATAGGCCTTGCCACCCTGACTAACATCTTGTAGTTATTTTGTAAATATATTGCAAGTATCTTGAAATGTATGTTGTTTGATGTTTGCTGCATACTATGTCATTGTAACCTCAAGAAATGCACCCAGATGCCTTTGGGCCAGGCGCACTATATGAATAAATTAAATACAAATAAAATACAGAAACGATATTACAATCAAAGATAAGAACATTCGTAGACAGCATTAATGGAACTAATTAATACTGGTACGGATGCCATTGAGAAGCAAGGTGTATGTCACAAAACCTGGTTTCTCCAACCTGGTTTGGCCTTTAAGTTTTTCAGGGTATGGTTTGGATGATCAAGCAGGTTGTATCTGTGAATTGAACCCAAATCAATAGTGCAAAAGACGTCAGCTGAAATGTGTACCATAAACCCTGTTCTCATCTAACATTAATTCACCATACGACTCCATGGGGATTTCAACAGAATTACCATTGGCGGTAATTCTGCTGATTTTGCGAGATTTTGGTGTTAAGGTAGAGGATTTACCTCCAGCTTTTTGCTGGAAGAAAATCCTCCGCCTCACAACCAAAATTGTAGTACAGCAATGCAGTAATGTAGAAGTAATGTGGCATTTACAGAATGACCCATGCATTACTGCCACTTGCCTGCACCCATGTACTTGTAATGATGCCCAATGCGTGTACCTCTGTACAATACCATCCTTTGTTGCTGCATGTTAGTGGACAAGCTGTATCAGAAAAACATGTCCTTATTCATGCCCTGAGATGATATATCCAGCAATAAACGTGCTGCACTTTATCATAAGGGCTGTTAGTCTGTAAAGATTGTTGATTCTATTAGTGAAGTGTGACTCAAATCTGGACTTCAGGAAAATGTCTGCTGAGGCAGCCCAAGAACTTGGACATGTATTCCAGAAAGTACACATTCTGGATAAAGTAAGCAGTGCATCTATTCTTATGCTAGCTTTTACCCACTTGAGAATACAAGAGTTAATGAAGACTAAATAAGCTGTTTGAATGAAACATGTTTTTGTTTTGGTGATCTAAATGTAACTATATTAAAGAGTCCATCAGTCTTCTAAACTCTTTATTCCAAAGATTATCATAAATACATGCATAGTGTTAGTATAGTGCACATCTACAGCTTTTCTCCCGTACCCTGAAATTGCAGTAAATGTGAGGCAATCGTCAGATTTTAAATATACACACAGGTGCCCTGGTGACAGCTGCAATGACAGCCAAGTCACTTCAATGCAGTGGCTGCATCTTAGATATGGGTGCCTGCTCCCAAACCACATAACTATGAGAGTTGCTATCCTTGTGGAAGTTGTAAACTTCAAATATAAGCCATTCCTGAAGTTATGGTGGCTATTATCTCTCATAAATATTAAAGTGACATCAAATTGGTAACATGCTAATGTCAGCCCTGTGAAGCCAGCCTAGCCATGAACAGGGTATTTATATTCTCCAAAGATTGGTATTCTTGCTGCACCCAGCATAACAGGAGCCAGTGTGAGCTGCCTCTCTTCAGCAAGACATCGCCTCAGCAGGGGATGACCTGGGAAAAGAAATCAAACTGCAATACCTTCACAAACGGCCTAGCCTCGTACTAGGGTGCGTGATACCAAAGAGGCCATTGATGTTGTAAACAAGTAAAGGGGTTGGAGTTAGTGTAGACAGAGGGTGCTCAGACAACCTCTTTTTTCCTTACTGACTCCTGACTTCTCCAATTCCTTCAGCACAAAGCACATGGGTATGAGCCAAGCAAGCATGGCCCACTTTTCACAAGAACAGGGATTGGTCTACTTAAAGCCAGCTTGCGTTTGTCCAATCACATGTGGGCTTTTCCCTATAAGAGAGGTGGTCTTGAATCCTTTTTTGATTCACGTTTGGGCTTCAAGACTTAAAGAATAATTAATCTGGACCTATTTTTGGGAGAGTTGATCTTTCAAAAGCCCTCATCCATTGAGGTGAAGAAGGAGCAAGTTCGGCTTCCTACCCTTCCCCAGGGTACATTGGGGTGACTCTAACTGAGGACCAGGACCTGCCACTCTGCACCAAACCTCCCTAGACCAGGAGAGTAGAACCTGAAAGGACTACCTCTGTACCAGTGATGCTGCAGTTGCTTTCACATAATCATGAGAGCCAGGACAGCCAGGAGCCTGTTTACAAGAATGGCCTGCCTTAAGCAATCTCCAAACTCCTTTCAATGCTGCAAAGTCAATAGGAAATTCCAGTGCTGCCTTTGCCACTTTGTCGACTGCGAAAAATCATGCCTGTATCATTGAATCAGCATTGCGTCATAGTGATTCAGCAATCTCTATACACCTACCCAGGTAAAGCAACAGTGAACCACATACTGAACTCTGAATCACTGAATAAAACATAGCATTGATGCACCAGGACCTAACATTGCAAATCAACTTTAATCGTCTGCTCACTGTGTCATGCTTCGACCCGAAACAGTGGTACTCGTCTCGAAACATGATCAATCGGTGCACCACTCCTGGTAATCCCTTTGACTTGCACTGCTCGAGACTGCTTTGGTACCACACAGAGCATCTGCTTGCCCTGAATCGGCATTACTCGCCACTTGGAACAACGCGACTCAACACCTGCAAGACAACTTCAACCTACACACACAGCCTCTCAAATTCTGTCTTGATGTAAATGACAACCAATCATTGGATTAAGGTTTTCTGAACTGACCTAACCTGGCCTAGCTTTTAGGGCCATAGAGACTGGCAATTCCCTTTTATACTTTTTTCCACTGAAACATTTATCCTTCAAAATTAATTGTTTTTGCATATTGCTTTTTCAACCCTGTTTTATTACCCAGAGTGCTGCATATTTCTACCTATTGCATATTCTGTGTTTTATGTTACAGGGTGGGTTTTTATAGCGGCTTTTGTGTTTTATTAAAGTATATATAGATATATTCAATGGAAAAAATGTTGTTAAACGGACGTTATAGTTAAGTTGCACTACTAAAAACCTTTGAAATTCAGTGAAAAAAACTTTGTTGAAGGGACGTTATGGTTCCAAGTAAAACCGAAAAAGCCCTGAAATTCACCAGTTATGGTAAGCTAAGCAACCATAACTCGCGCCACCACCGTGCACTGCTAAGACTAACACCCAGGACATCAAAGATGACATCACAAATGTCATTGATGACATCACTGATGACATCACATGTCGGACTCTCCCTTTTTTCCTTTCCTGACATATCTAGGCAACATGATTTTCTTCAGTAACTATATTAGTTATATATACTATATTAGTACTATATTCGTAGCTTTATCCTTCAAGTATGTTCTTACAATAATTCCCTTATGGTCCAGTCATATCATATGAAACATTTACATAGGGGAAGACACAACCTTGAAAGACAGCAATCCTTTTTGCGCATTAAAATTATCAGTAGATTTCTCAGCACTTTCTGATAGTTTTGATGTTTTTTTATTACTGTACTTTCCCTGTATATGCTCATATTTGTATATGTTGTACTCACACTATTTTCCTTAGGGTCCAAACACATCATGTGATATATATAGATAGGGTAAATAACAGCTTTGAAACAGAGCAATCATTTCTCTGCATAAAGGTAATCAGTTAGGTTATGAACACTTTCTGCTACTATTGCTGTTTTTTTTTCTTACTTCAATACCCTTGTATATATTCATATTTGTATGTGGTGTTGTCTCTTTGTGATTTGTCTATAATAATGGAATTATGTAGTAAGTGGGTTTTATTACCTACTTATCACAAGTTTCACTGTACGCAAAGCTCTAATATGAAAACAGTTATCATTTCACTATTCAACATGGCAAGTTTATGAATATTGCATCTCCATCATGTATGCTGCACACAATGCCTATGTTTCTACATGAGTATCTTAGTATACTGGATTGAAATTAATAATAGAATGCTATGTATATCAATGCATAGCTTAATGCATAGCTTAATGCACTGATTAGCACTTGATATCTATTCCAATAATCCTTGACACTGTTTTTATTAACATTACACTAATAATCCCTTGTACAGACTTTTCATGAAAGGTAAATGCACATGTGATGTCATCAGTGATGTCATCAATGACATTTGTGATGTCATCTTTGATGTCCTGGGTGTTAGGCTTAGCAGTGCACGGTGGTGGCGCAAGTTATGGTTGCCTAGCTTACCATAACTGGCGAATTTCAAGGGTTTTTCGGTTTTACTTGGAACCATAGTGTCCCTTTAACAAAGTTTTTTCACAGAATTTCATAGGTTTTTAGTAGCGCTACTTAACCATAACGTCCCTTTAACAATGTTTTTTTTACAGAATTTCATAGGTTTTTAGCAACTTAACAATAATAACTTTGACTTTATGTACATGTAAAATGGAACATACAGAACCCCTTCTACTGAACCTGATGTCCGCAAACTCTTTTAATGTCCGCGGACATGTTCGGAGAACAGTACTACTACCTGAAAACTCTGGGGGGTTTGATTGTTATATCATAACATAGGAACATTTAACAAATTCAAAAAGCAGCACACATACACATTATATGTAGTAATACATAAGAAATGTAACCCATATATGTAACACACTAACCATTCATTTATATGTTCTAAAATGGAATATACCAAAAGAAGATAAATTGGCTTCCAACATAATTACCTCACAGACACTACAGAACTAAGAGCAAGACCAGACCTACAGAGTACTTAGAACATATCTTACCTGAAATAGTAAGTGTATTTCATTTTACTCATATATTTCTAAACTTTCTGTATTAGATTAAAAAATATATATATTATCTTTTTTTTTTCTCACAGAAATGTCTAGTACTCTGTAATGGCTAGAGGAGCATTTCCCACATGAGGAAATGTCAGAAGATAGTGAAACTAATGGTAAACACTTTACAATATAAACCATTTAATTATTATTATTTTATATACATTTAACATATATATATATTTTTGTACAGAGCATAGCAAAATAGAAAATACCTCTGAAGAAACTGTTATGGATAACACTCTTGACAGCATAAAAGAAAAAATTGATTTATTGTTGACCAATTTTAATAATTTGATAACTTTTGTTGAAGATCATTTTAAAACAAAAACCTCATACCATTGTGGACATGTACTTGTCCCCCCTCACCATATCCCAGTCAATTAGCCCCAAACCCTCTCCATAACCCAAAACATTTTGATGAGACTTCCATCCCTTCTTCACCTGATACCAATCATGTTGAAACCCCTAATTCTCCTATTTTTGTTTCCGTTTCTGCCTCACCTTCTCTATCATAAATTATTAATATAAGTTAAATAAAGTTAAATTTTTATATTGTATTGTAATTAGTTTCCGTTTAAAAAAAAACCCCAAAAAAACAATGTAGGTGTCCGCAGACATCGCAGGTGTTCTGAAATGTTCTTAAATAAACGAAAATGGAGGTGTCCTGAAGAACACTATACCTGTCCGTACTGTTCGCTAGCAAGTTGAAACTGTTCTAAGAACACATGCGGTGTCCTGAAATGTTCGTAAATAAACGAAAATGGAGGTGTCCTGAAGAACACTCTACCTGTCCGTACTGTTCGCTACCAACTTCAAACTGTTCTAGAACACATGCAGTGTCCAGAGATGTTTGTTTGACGTGTCACGCACTTTTAATTACTTAAGGACCCGAACAGTGTCCATAGAACATCAACGCACCTGCGCAAACCAATTTCCGTGCATTTGGTGTCCTGCGGACAGCCGCTACTGTTAGGGAGAATTCTCTGTTTAGGCTGAATTTCCTAACCTAGTGAGTCCCCCAGCAGCTTTGCTGGATTTCTGGGGTTTGTTTTTTCCATCCTGCCAAGAGTGTGACCCTTTTCCTCTCACTCTTGGACATGTATGTGTGGAATTCCTTTGAGGTGTCAATGTGTTCGATGGGCTATGGGGTCTTTTACTCCATAGGGTCTCATAAGTTTTTCTATGTGTGTCACTCTGCACCCTACGTGTCGTGACACGGGGGCGCCCTAGCAGGTCCCCCCACCATAGACTCCATACCCGGGGACTGACTACTGTCTCCCCGGGCATGTAAAGTCACCATTGGCTTTACTAGACCTAAATTTACTAACAGAACTAGTACCAACCATCTTATTGTGGACGTGCTAGTAGGGGTAATACGATTACTCCTGGATCTGTTACTCGAGGGGGCACTGTCCCGTCCCCCCTCGTCGAGTTTTGGCTGGTGGCAGTGGAAACTACTTGTTATGTTCGGCCCCGAGCATAACCCTATGGGATTCGTCCCATTGTTGAAGATTGATACTGTTTTTCGTTAATCTCCAACGTACCACCGATCTACTTATCTTAAATAAGTTTATCGAGTGGTATTTTCTGCCAGAACTCGGGTTGTAAAATGGCGTCTGTGTTTTTCTCTGTGACTCCGAAACCAAAGGTTGAGCCCTTTGTTCCACTTTTGGCGGGCCTCTGGACAGAGACCCGCGAAGGTGGCGCCATTCTGTCTGGGTTACCTCAGGGGTGTGGGAGGGGGTTTAGACACCCTGGACCGAGTTGCCTTGCCAACTCAGGTCGCACTCTGGAGTGATTGGCCCAGGTGGTGAGCCTTCCCGCTCACCACTTAGCATGTGTTGATTGACAAGCTAGGCTGAATGAATGGGGGACGTCTGCATAAAAGCAGGGCCTTTGGGACTGGATCTTCAGGAAGTCGCCACTGGACCTAAAGAATCCGACGAGGGTAACGCTGAGCCGACCTGCACGACAAAACCTCCGGTGGAGCCCTGCGGAATCGTCTCACAATCTCCCGACGACAGAAGAGATCTCCCTGCCGGAGAGGCTCTTTCCCTGGCTGGTGGGAACAACCAGTCTTCTTCTTCTTTGCGCTTTTTGATCGCCCAGGACGCAGTGGTCGAATTGCCCGTGCAGAGCACCCGGCAACCGGATAGCCACTACTCCTGCATCGTGATCGAAAGGTGGTGCCTTGTGACGAAGCACTCCGCGGCTGGTTTCTTCCCTGGTGGTGCACCGGACATCTTCTCTTCGACGACGAGAGCATCTCTTCTCTTGGCCAAGACCCGTCGTGCATCCACCACCAGGAACAACTGCCCCCGTCGGAGCTGTCTTCCCCCACAAGGTACCGTAAACCGCCTGGCTTCCCTTTTCGATCGGTTCATGTGAGGTATCTGATTCCTCTCCGTTCCGTTGGGTTGCCTCCAAGCTTTATTCACTCTTTGTTCTGAACTGGTTCAACCTGTCGCTAAACAATTTGCTAAACAAGACTTGAGTGCATCATCCGTAGAGACTTTCCAGGACATCGTGCCTTGCCTCTCACCGAGTGGGCCTGGCCGCCGAACTGTATGATCTAGTGTGATTAATGCTTTCTTGCCTTGCATTTTTACCCGCTTCAGTACGAACCGTGTTGACTTCGTTACCTGCCTTTCTCTTCTCTCACTTCCTCACTAAAAATATTCGAGTGTTATCTGGGTTTAGGTATACACCTCTGTCTGAAAATAAGTGGTGCCGTAGAACCTAGAGTTGTCGATATAGTGTTTCGGGGGGTTGAGCTTTATTCCATCCTGCAGAGTAATTGTATTTTGATTTGTTTGCCGTGGTTCACTTTAGTATTTTTCGTAGACATTCTGTTATTAATAAATAACTTACTATCTTTATACTAAAGCCTGGTTGCGTGTTTACTCATTTTGCTGCGAAGAATTAACCTATCTTGTATACTCCCTATACTGACCAACTTTTCTTGAGAGAAGTCTGACTGCTCAGCCACAGCTACCAATTGGATCTGTGTGGTACAGACTGCTACCAAGCGGGTTCATCGCAACACCTGTAGTCCTAAATCTTTTGCAGTGGTCCCAGAGGGAACTGCACAGGTTTCCGCCTAACACTGGTGTATAGCGGTGGGATTAGTATCGAGTATACAGTTTAGAGTGTTTTTCGACGCTGTAGGACGACTAACCACAAAACGTTACAAAAGCAACTTTCAAAAAAAAACATGTCTACAATGGAAATGTACAGCCAAGAGTCTTTGTCGGATAAAAATACTGAGAGTCTGCGAGCTCTCTGTAGACAAGAGAATCTTCCTGTAAAAGGCAAGAAGTTAGAACTGATAGAGAGATTGCTGGCGAACCAAAGTCTGGGTACTGGTTCAGAGGAACCAAACTCTCCAGCAACTGTAGATAACAGTAATGGTGTTGATCTGAATCGTAATTCTGATGATAGCGATGAAGAGGCTGACGAGGACGGCGAGGCTAACGAAACTGTCTCACCTGTTCCTCTACCTGCCTTACCAACTGTGCCTACGGGGCCAATACCAGGTCCCACAAGTAACCCTGCTTATTTTGAACTTGAAAAAATGAAGCTCGAATTAGAATATAAACGGTTCTTGGCTCAATCTGAACGAAACCAAGAGCTCGAGTTCAGACGAATGAATGCCCAGGCTGAGCAGAAACAAGCTGAGTTAAGACTCAGGGAAATAGAGCTTAATCATGAGTTACAAATGAAAAAGTTGTCTATGGAAAATGCTTCTCTCTCCTCTGGTTCCTCTAGGAGCTCCAGTCCCAAAAGACCCCGGATGCCGAAGGAATTAGTGGGTATGTACGAACCGAGATTGGATGTGTTGGATTGGTTGAAACTGTTTGAATACAATCATGGGCTCCAGGACATCACCGGGAATGCGTTGCTTCCCTGGTTGTTCTCTAGGCTTCCTCCTGTTGCAACTGATGTGGTAATGGAATTGGGGGAGGTGGATAAGACGGATTACGAAAGTGTGAAACTAGCTTTGATAGCTAGATTCGGGAAGACCCCTTCCCAGTATCTTAAGAGGTTTAGAACCCTCAAAAAGCATGATGGTACCCCTTGGGCTACCTGGGTGAGTGAAGGGTTGAAAAACTTAGAGGGATGGATTAAGGGTTACAAAGTTGACACTTACGAGGGTATGCGAAATCTTTTTATGTTGGAGTCGATTTATGATGCCTGTTCTCCTGAGCTCAGACAGCACTTGGCTGATTCGAAGGAATTAGATTCCAGGGCTCTAGCTAAGGCTGCTGACTTGTGGGTTGCCAACAGGGCTACTCACAAGGATTCTGGGGTAACTCAGAAAAAGGACGAGGGAAAACAGCCTAAAAAAGACTCAAAGGAGAATTCGAATAACTCACATTCCAAAGAGGGCCCCAAACAAAACCAGAAGGGTAAGCCACCGGGAAAACCACAGCAGAATAGTGTGTCTTCTGGTGCCAAACCGGAAGGAGGTCAGAACAAGCCACCATTCCAGAAAGCATTCGGGAAATGCTTTGTTTGTGGCTCGACTGATCACGTGAAAGGAGATCCCAGATGTAAGGGTAAACCTTCAGGGGTCCAGCTTGTCTCCTTAGCCTTCGCTCCAGAGGAGGAAGTCCAAATGGCAAGTGGAAACTTTCTACTGCTAGCTGACGAACCCATTGGAGTCTCAGCCAGCGTTTCTTTAGTATCTCTGGGGTTGTGGGAACAACAGAATTTAGACGTCTATAATTCTATCCCCGATAATACTAAAGAGTATTATAAGGACAGTGTCCAGGTGAATGGTCAGGAGACGCCTGCCATTAGGGACACTGGGGCCAGCATAACTGTGGTGGATAAATCGTTTTTTCAGGCTGAGGATGTTGCTAAGGCACCCAAACGCCTCACCAAGTTAGCTGGAGGGCCTGTGCAGATGCTTCCCCAATTACCAGTTCTCATCCAGTGTAACGACATGACTGTAAAGATACCTGTCAGCATACAGAGTGAGGTACCAGGACGCGTACTGTTGGGTAACGATTTGAAAACTCTCGGAGTTGTATCGCATACTCCCAGACCTCCTAGTAAACGGTTACAGGAGCTAACCAGACCTGCAAGAGAGAGGACCCTGCGCGGTACTCTCGGGGAGATGATGAAGAAAGAAATCACTCCTGCTCCATTGGAAATGGCGGCCGCTGTCTCTAGGAACACAGAAGTCAAAGGGAAACCTAAAACTTCTAAACCGAAACCAACAGCCCACATTCCGATGCAGCCGACACGGACTTCCCCGCGGTTGTCCAATGTCACACCCGTAACTCCACCTCCAGCTGAGGCTGAGGGGGAAGTACAACCCTGTATGGTAGAATTAGACTCTGAAGAAGAGCTAATGGAAGGCCCGGAACTCATTGGAGATCTGGATCCTGTTGACCATCCTGAGCTGCAGTCGTTACTGGCAGAAGGTGGACCCAGCAGGGCAGACTTCAGTAAGGGACAGAGAGAATGTCCAACTCTGGAAGGTCTTCGCCGTCAGGCAGAAACTCAGGCTGAAGGGCAAGAGCCTGGGAAACATAGGTTGCACTGGGAAGATGGCCTCTTCTATAGTGAACCGACCGAGTCTGCACCTGGAGACTACAAACGCCTTGTAGTACCCCAAGAGAACAGACCACAGTTCTTGCAGTTAGCCCACGAGATTCCTTTGGCTGGTCACTTGAGTTTCAAGAAGACTAAGGAAAGGCTCTCACTCTACTTCTATTGGCCAAAAATGGGGGCCGAAGTAGAAAAGCACTGCAGAAGCTGCCATACCTGCCAGATCTCTGGTAAGGTTGGGTCCAAGAATGTGGCACCGTTAGTGCCTCTTCCCGTTGTGGGAGTCCCATTTGAGAGAGTAGGGATTGATATCGTTGGTCCCCTTGATCCTCCAACCTCCTCAGGCAACAGGTTTATACTTGTTGTAGTAGACCATGCTACTAGGTATCCTGAGGCAATTCCTATGAGGACTGTTACAGCTCCGGCTGTGGCTAAGGCCCTCCTTGGTATTTTTACTAGGGTCGGATTTCCTAAGGAAGTTATCTCTGACAGGGGGTCAAATTTTATGTCCCACTACATGAAAGCCATGTGGAAAACCTGCGGAGTAACTTACAAGTTCTCAACGGCTTACCACCCACAAACCAATGGGTTGGTAGAACGGTTCAACTGAACCATGAAGAGCATGATAGGTGCTCTAGAAGAACCCCTTAAGCGTAAGTGGGACCTTCTATTGCCATGCCTTCTTTTTGCTTATAGAGAAGTCCCTCAGGAGGGAGTAGGCTACTCTCCCTTTGAACTGCTCTATGGTCATCCCGTCAGAGGTCCATTGGCCCTGATTAAGGAGGGGTTGGAGAGTGCTCCTTCCCCCAAGCCAGTCAGAGTGACTGACTACGTGATAGGTCTCCGGAGGAGAATGTCGCACCTGATGACAGAAGCAAGCGATAACTTGAAAGCTGGACAAGCATTGGTCAAGCACTGGCACGATCAAAAGGCTAACATGGTTGAGTTCGCTCAAAACCAGCTTGTTCTTGTTATGATCCCCACAAGGCAGAGGGCCTTGCAAGATAAATGGATGGGACCCTACCGAGTAGTGGGTAAGCTCGGTGAGGTTAACTATCTGGTGGACTTGGGCAACCCCAAGGAGGCTCCGACAGTCTTTCACACCAACCGACTTAAAGCGTATGTCTCACGACCTGACGTAGGAGCGTTGCTTCTAGCATCGGTCGAGGAAGAAGAAGAGAGTGAAGCTCTTCCAGATCTCCTGAGAGGCTTACCGTTAGATGAAAAAATTGAAGGAGTAAATCTCTCCTCCAATCTGACACCCGAGCAACAAGAAGAGTGCAAGTCTATGTTGAATCAGTTTGCCTCCCTGTTCTCGCTCTCACCAGGCTTGACCCCTTGGGGCCAACACGAGATACTCACTGGTGACTGTCTGCCTGTCAAAAGCAGAGGATATCGCATGTCAGAAAACGTAAGAACCCACATCAAAGGTGAGGTCAGCAAGATGCTTGATCTCGGGGTAATAGAGCCCTCTACTAGTCCATGGTCTAGCCCAGTTGTGTTAGTACCAAAGGCCGGATCTAAAGAACTTAGATTCTGCGTGGATTATAGAGCTCTTAACGCAGTCACCACGACTGATGCCCATCCTTTGCCAAGAACAGATGAGTTGGTGGATAAACTTGGCGCCGCCAAGTTCCTCAGCACATTTGACTTGACGTCAGGCTATTGGCAAATAGCCCTGACCAACCATGCCAAGGAGAAAACTGCATTTTCTACCCCCGTTGGTTTATACCAGTTTACGGTAATGCCTTTCGGACTAAAAAATTCACCTGCTACGTTTCAACGGATGGTAAACTAGGTTCTAACCGGGATGGAGGACTTCTGCATGGCATACTTGGATGACATAGCAGTGTTCAGCAATTCCTGGGACGAACATGTAACCCACCTGAGAGATGTTTTGCAGGCTCTTGGACGAGCCAATCTGACCATAAAGGCGAGTAAATGCCAAATTGGACAGAGTAAGGTAGTCTACCTTGGGCATGAGGTAGGCGGTGGAGAAATAAGGCCTTTGCTCAGTAAGATTGAAGCTGTGCAAAATTGGACAACACGACTACTCAGACTCAGGTGAGAGCCTTCCTAGGCCTCACCGGGTATTACAGGAATTTCATAGAGAACTATGGGACCATAGCTTCTCCACTGAATGTCATCTCCTCGCCCAAATTCCCTAAAAAGGTTAAATGGAACGAGGAGTGCAATCAGGCGTTTGAAAACCTGAAAAAGGCTCTTTGCCAAGCCCCAGTACTCAGAGCTCCTGATTACCGCCAACACTTCATTGTGCAGACAGACGCTTCCAATGTAGGGATAGGTGCCGTACTCAGTCAACTGGATGGGAAAGGTAGGGAGCACCCCGTTTGCTACATCAGCCGTAAGCTGAAGGATCCTGAAACAAGGTGGGCAACAATCGAAAGAGAATGCTTTGCTATCGTGTGGGCTCTGAAGAAGTTTAGGCCGTACTTGTATGGTTCTACTTTTGTTATTCAGACTGACCACCAACCCTTGAGATGGTTAATGCAAATGAAAGGGGAAAACCCAAAACTACTGAGATGGTCGATCTGCCTGCAAGGGTTCGATTTCACCATTGAGCACAGGTCAGGGTGTCACCACCAAAATGCTGATGGTCTCTCTAGGATGTATATCATCGACTAGAGGTATGAGATTCATCCAGGAGTGGATTAAATCCTCCTGTCCCTTAGTCTGGGGGGGGCGAGTGTTAGGGAGAATTCTCTGTTTAGGCTGAATTTCCTAACCTAGTGAGTCCCCCAGCAGCTTTGCTGGATTTCTGGGGTTTGTTTTTTCCATCCTGCCAAGAGTGTGACCCTTTTCCTCTCACTCTTGGACATGTATGTGTGGAATTCCTTTGAGGTGTCAATGTGTTCGATGGGCTATGGGGTCTTTTACTCCATAGGGTCTCATAAGTTTTTCTATGTGTGTCACTCTGCACCCTACGTGTCGTGACACGGGGGCGCCCTAGCAGGTCCCCCCACCATAGACTCCATACCCGGGGACTGACTACTGTCTCCCCGGGCATGTAAAGTCACCATTGGCTTTACTAGACCTAAATTTACTAACAGAACTAGTACCAACCATCTTATTGTGGACGTGCTAGTAGGGGTAATACGATTACTCCTGGATCTGTTACTCGAGGGGGCACTGTCCCGTCCCCCCTCGTCGAGTTTTGGCTGGTGGCAGTGGAAACTACTTGTTATGTTCGGCCCCGAGCATAACCCTATGGGATTCGTCCCATTGTTGAAGATTGATACTGTTTTTCGTTAATCTCCAACGTACCACCGATCTACTTATCTTAAATAAGTTTATCGAGTGGTATTTTCTGCCAGAACTCGGGTTGTAAAATGGCGTCTGTGTTTTTCTCTGTGACTCCGAAACCAAAGGTTGAGCCCTTTGTTCCACTTTTGGCGGGCCTCTGGACAGAGACCCGCGAAGGTGGCGCCATTCTGTCTGGGTTACCTCAGGGGTGTGGGAGGGGGTTTAGACACCCTGGACCGAGTTGCCTTGCCAACTCAGGTCGCACTCTGGAGTGATTGGCCCAGGTGGTGAGCCTTCCCGCTCACCACTTAGCATGTGTTGATTGACAAGCTAGGCTGAATGAATGGGGGACGTCTGCATAAAAGCAGGGCCTTTGGGACTGGATCTTCAGGAAGTCGCCACTGGACCTAAAGAATCCGACGAGGGTAACGCTGAGCCGACCTGCACGACAAAACCTCCGGTGGAGCCCTGCGGAATCGTCTCACAATCTCCCGACGACAGAAGAGATCTCCCTGCCGGAGAGGCTCTTTCCCTGGCTGGTGGGAACAACCAGTCTTCTTCTTCTTTGCGCTTTTTGATCGCCCAGGACGCAGTGGTCGAATTGCCCGTGCAGAGCACCCGGCAACCGGATAGCCACTACTCCTGCATCGTGATCGAAAGGTGGTGCCTTGTGACGAAGCACTCCGCGGCTGGTTTCTTCCCTGGTGGTGCACCGGACATCTTCTCTTCGACGACGAGAGCATCTCTTCTCTTGGCCAAGACCCGTCGTGCATCCACCACCAGGAACAACTGCCCCCGTCGGAGCTGTCTTCCCCCACAAGGTACCGTAAACCGCCTGGCTTCCCTTTTCGATCGGTTCGTGTGAGGTATCTGATTCCTCTCCGTTCCGTTGGGTTGCCTCCAAGCTTTATTCACTCTTTGTTCTGAACTGGTTCAACCTGTCGCTAAACAATTTGCTAAACAAGACTTGAGTGCATCATCCGTAGAGACTTTCCAGGACATCGTGCCTTGCCTCTCACCGAGTGGGCCTGGCTGCCGAACTGTATGATCTAGTGTGATTAATGCTTTCTTGCCTTGCATTTTTACCCGCTTCAGTACGAACCGTGTTGACTTCGTTACCTGCCTTTCTCTTCTCTCACTTCCTCACTAAAAATATTCGAGTGTTATCTGGGTTTAGGTATACACCTCTGTCTGAAAATAAGTGGTGCCGTAGAACCTAGAGTTGTCGATATAGTGTTTCGGGGGGTTGAGCTTTATTCCATCCTGCAGAGTAATTGTATTTTGATTTGTTTGCCGTGGTTCACTTTAGTATTTTTCGTAGACATTCTGTTATTAATAAATAACTTACTATCTTTATACTAAAGCCTGGTTGCGTGTTTACTCATTTTGCTGCGAAGAATTACCCTATCTTGTATACTCCCTATACTGACCAACTTTTCTTGAGAGAAGTCTGACTGCTCAGCCACAGCTACCAATTGGATCTGTGTGGTACAGACTGCTACCAAGCGGGTTCATCGCAACACCTGTAGTCCTAAATCTTTTGCAGTGGTCCCAGAGGGAACTGCACAGGTTTCCGCCTAACAGCTACCTTCGCGAACATGTTCGCGAAGTGATCATGTGACCGTGCCCATGCTGATCGCGTGTTCTGAATGCAGACACTGTTTGTGTCCCCGAACAATTTAAAAGTACATTTTCAAGTAATCCACAATATTTCTCAATAAACACTCACCATAGCACAAGTCCCACATACTAATCCTGAGTTTCTACATACTTTTTGAAAGTTTTTGAACCTTTTTTTGTGTTTGATCTGTCCGCAGACAGCACGCATGTCCGCAAACCACGTACAAGCAACCCTATAAAAGACCACGCCCTAGAGCTTATTCTCATTGGGCCTCATTAGGACCCTGGCGGAGAGGGTGTTACGCCAGCGTAGTGCATGGCGTACCTCTCCGCCATACTACGAGTTCCCGTAGCGCCATGGAGGTTTTCTCCGCCTGGTTTTACCAGCCGGAGAAAACCATGGCGCTACGGGACCTCGTTGTTAATTACGCCACCGTATTTTACGGTGGCGTAATTAACTCCTTCCCCACTCCCATTATACCCTATGGGGCAAGAATGGGAATGGGGAAGGGCAGAATGGGGATTGGGGATTTACCGCTCCGCCGAGGTCGGAATGGGGCGGTAAATCCGCCAACCCCCATGGCGCTATCGGCGGCTTTCCGCCATGCTTCGCGGTGCATTTAGCACCGCGAAATCCGCCTGGGTCCTAATGAGGCCCATTGTGTTTCTGGCTATTCTTCAGAGCACAGCTATTTTTCCTGCAACTTGCAGATTACACCATCATCGAGATGGCGTCCATGGCTGCACTACTGCCATCTGGTGCTGCACCTGATTCAGCACCACCCCCACCCCCTCCACCATCACCACCTTCCCAAGGGCCTGAAGAGGGGAACAGAAGTGAGGATGCAGAGGAGGAAGAAGAGGATGACGAGAATGAGGTAGAGGAAATCCCTACTACCCGCACTAGGCGTGAGTCTTGGGTGTGGCGGTTGTTTACCATTCATGGGAATGGTCCTAAAGCTTGTGCGAACCGTGTCACCTGCAATGAGTGCAAAATGGTACTAAGTCGCAGGAGACATGGTTCCTACAGCTTTGGGAACACTACCATGAAGTGACACCTAAGATCATTTCATTCTGGGGCCATTTGCAAGGTTTTACCTTGCGAGGAGCGTAGTAGGTTGTTTTCCTCTACTTCATCCTCCGTTTCTGATCCTGTCACCACAAGGACCACCTCTGTGGGACAGCGTCTTCCTCAAGCTGTCTCACAGGCCATACAGAATTCTGATGACCCTTACCTTTCGAGAGTCACAGTTTTATGTATGTACTGCGACACAGTACTCTGCAGGGGGGAGCGACTTCGCAGTGCTTTTGAGACTATCGTCTCAGAGCATGAGAAGACCTGCTCACTACCCAAATAAAACCCACTCTACATCTTCCTCTCTCAGCTTGCCCTTTTTTATCCCTGTGGTTGGTGCCCCCCCCCCCTTTCCCCTACTTTCCTCTCCTAGTGTCGTGTATAAAAAACCAAATAAAATATAAAATAACAAAAATCAAAAAAATAAGGCTCTTTTCAGAGCCGCCTTTCACAGTTAAAAAATAGAAGTGAAAATAAATGAAGCAGGGCCGTTTGTATTTTTTAGAAGTCCGCGGACATCTAAAAATTTGGGGTGCTACCCTATCATAACCATTGCAATTTTCTCCGGGAGGAAGTGGTGGCTCTGAAAAGAGCCTTTGGGAGATGTTTGTATGTCAAAAATTATAAATACTCAACACCTACTTCAAAATGGATGCTGTCATTCTAAAAAAGGTTGCAATGCATTTTGTACATTTCTCAGAAAAATCTGATTGCCAGCATAAGTAAGATGGACTCCATCTCTGCGAAAAATGTATGTACTATGAAACATAATATTTTCATTGTGAAAAGAGGACATGCCAAAATCTCTTAGAAAGGCACAAATAGCCTTATTAACATTGCGCCTTGTTTTTTCCATTTGTGGACCAAATGAAGAAGAACAAAGCCACATTTGTCTCTGAGCAATACGTGAAAATATTACTTGAGAATTAGGAAACATGTCCATGACCTTCCCAAGTCCTTCTTTCATAGCAAATTGAAAGAAATTCCAGACTCATGTCCTAAACTGTTCCCTCCACAATGAATTGCAATTATGCCTGGATGTTGCTCTGTCTCCAAAGTAGCACAGAGAGCTAGCAAGTCCAAGCACTTCATTCCACGTACTCCATGCCAGTGTACTTCCACATGTAGAAATCCAAGATCGACAGCTACTCCACAGCTTTCTGCATGCACCTTCAACCAATGTTTCCAAGAATCTCCCAAAATCCAAACAAACAATCTGTTTTCTGAAACACACAGCCATAACTATCTGTTGTTCTCACAGCAAAAAGAGTATCTGAGAAACTCTCTCCTGGCACAACACACCCACTAAACTTTCCTGACCAATCCCTTTCAGTGCTCATTCTCATTTCCATGTCTTCTGAACCCAAAAATCCCTGGATGTAACACCCGATGTCCGCGAACTACCGCCATGTCCGTGGACATATCGTAACATGAACAGCCCTTCTACCATTTCCACTTCACTCTCTGTGCCATTCCCTCATTGGATGTAGCTAAGAAGTCACATGACCATCCACCAATCACATTCAATACCTCTACATCTAACTGCATCATCATAGGGCAGCACTGCAAATGTACTGTGAATCTCTCCGAGTACAAGTGTCATATCATTGGCAAGCACCATCTACAAGAAATACTGTACAAGTCTCCAATATTTCTACTTGCAGCTCCATGCATATCCATATGCATGAACACAAACTACAGCTATGCATATTTTCTGTACAGCACATGAACACATTTTCAAACTGATTTTTAGCTTGTGTAATCTGTAAAATGAATGTATTGTCTTTTTTTCAATCTCCTAAAATCAACTGTCACGTATAAACCTTTATACTATTTACTTTCTTTATACACACACACTCAAATCATGTTAAACTAACATTTTTAAAATGAAATATATAGACTACATATATTCATACAAAATTGCATGCATGCACACTATGTTCAAATCTCAAAAAATAATACTTATACAATTACATATTTTTTTTATTTCTTTCTTTCTTTATTTATTTTAATTTAAGCATGACATTGAGGCACTATTAGCTGGAAGAGTTTAGTTACAGAATTAGCGGTATTCAGTGGTACATTATGAATTTCACAAGACATAGTAAAGATGTCTTGTTTGCTACAGTTAGTCATTGCAATACAATTTGTTCATTAAGAAAATATCATATGTATTGAACTGGTGCGACGCATCTTATGTAAATAAGACAGTTTTAATGGTTTTGAGGAAGGCGCTGAGGATTTCAATTAAAAAAATCAATGTCTAAATTAAAAAGTGCTATATACAAACAAAATTACTAATTTGTTTCTTTTACAATTGCAGCGGAGACCATTCTCCTAAAAAGAAGCAGCCGAATTTGAAGAACAAAGAAGTAACCTTTTCATTTTAGAAAAAAGTAAGTAGAATATCACCATAATATTTGTATTATTACTCAGACACACTGTAAAGTTAATTCAAGCTATTTCTGTGCCTACAAATAGAGATTGTGCACCATGCTGTCCAAAAATCCCCATGTCTTAAACAGCGATTTACAGCCAGAATGGCCCACAGATTCCTATTTTTGGACACACAAATTACCCAACTCAACCGCTAGAATTTTGATATTATAGAACAAACAACTGTTTTAATTGTATACATTAGATTTACTATTTGTACTTCTCCACACCACTAGCTTACTTTTTTCTGTCATCTGAACCCCAGTTTAGTAGCACATAAATTCAAGAATACCCATCCCTACTAGTTGTAGTTCTCAATGCACAATCACAAACCATTACATACATCTTTATCATCTTACTCAAACACTCATGCACACAGCACACTTACATTGCAGAACACCCCAACCCATACCTTCTTTATTTTGTTCAACAGACCCTAAAGAAAGCCTACCAAAAGTCAAATCCGTAGAAAGCAACGCAGAAGTAGAGCCAAATGAAAATAAAAGTGTCCAACATAAGCATCCATCTCTGTCAGAATTTGTAAAAAAAGTTGAAACAAAACAGCTAATACAGTCATTTAGTGAAACACAAGAAGTTTCAAGTACAAAAACGTTGCCTCCTCTATCAAAATGTAAAACAAACCAAAATACAATTAACAGAAAATCAGCTATCACTACAGATAAAACTGCTTCTTTAAATTTTGATATAGTGCAAAGTAAGCATACCAAGAAAAGTATTTTAGCCAAAATGTACCATCACAAAGTCCTTCAAAATCTTATAAAAACAGGAGAGAAATCAGGTTCAATGCTTAAAACCTATAGTAGGAAATTAATCTTAGAAGCGTTGATAGACAGTGCAATTCTTCTCAAAAGAAAGTTATTTACTTTAGTGTTAAACAAAATGAAACCACTAACAAAACTAATAACTAAATTACAAAAAAGACTTCTCAATAAACAAAATGGGCCTCATTCCGAGTACGGGGATAACCAATGGCGCTATTAACGCCTTGGTTGACGCCGTACCCGGACCGGCAGCGCCTTGGTGGATGGCGGAATTACCGCCCCATTCCAAGGTTGGCGGGGCAGTAATTCCCCATTCACCAAGGCTCTTCCCCATTCCCAAATGGGGATGGGGAAGATGCAAATAACGGTGACCGTTCATTACGGCTCAAAGCAGGCGTTAAGGGCGAGGGCGCAAAGGGAACTCGGAGTATGGCGGTAAGGGATCACCGCCACCGGTCTCGTTACCGGTGGCCGCTATCCCTTACCACCATACTCGGAATGAGGCCCAATGTCAACAGAAAGAACTTCTTAAGTATCTGCGGAGGGGAATGGAATCACACTACGAGCACAGAACCATACTTTAATGGAGAAGCGTACAAACAAAAGCAAACAACAATTGCCATACATAGCAGTGGTCGAGGTTATGAAAAAGTGAATAATACCATAATGGAACAAGAAGTACTCCCTACAAAAATATGCCCTGAAAACTTAGAATTACCCCTCCATTCAACTGAATCAGAACATCTAGTGTACAAATGGCCATGCACGTCAATGTGTAACATTCCCAAACAATTTTTCAAGTCTTTATGCCAATTCCTCAATCAATATGTAAAAAGCAAAGACAAAATCAAAATTAAACTACTGCAAAATATGGATACTTGTCCAGTGCGCAAGTACACGGGAATACAAGGAGATTCATTGGCCTGCATTACAGGACCTACTTGTAAAACCACCTTCCATGATATCAAAAGGATATCAACACATCATTCAACGATAAGAAATCTAGTCTATACACTGTACTATGCTAAAAGTCCTGCTTTAGCTCTAGCAAATTTAAATAACATTCTTCTACATGGTACAGCAAAAGACCTACTTGAAGAAATTGACTATAACCAGAAAAAATATTTTGGAAGTGAAAGCCACTTACAGAATGAAATAGCTTTAAACCAAATTAGCAACAATTCTATGCATGGCAACCTTCTACTACACACATACAAAAAAGAAATAATACAATTTAAAAGTACATCAGCTGAAGTACCAAACCATGTGTGTGTATGTTGCTGCAAAACTTTTTATAAAAGTAACACAAAAACTGTAGACCTATCATACAAAATAGAAGACAATGAAGATTCTAAATGGTTTGAATTAGCTCTCTACCTTGTAGCAGAAAACAAATAAGAAATAACTGACCCCTTAATACGTTGCCGTGACTGCGCTACAAAACTTGACAACAACCAAACTCCTTCACGTGCTATCACAAATAATTTGGAATTATACTCACTACCAAAACCCCTACAACAACTTAATTTATTTGAGGGCATCATAATTCAAACAGTGCACCCATTTCAAGCAATAATACGCCTTCAACCAAAAACAGCAAAATTACCTCCCTCTGAATTGGTAAAAGGCATTCGTGGAAAAGTAGTTTATTTACCATTAGATATAAAATAAAATGTGCATACTCTAGGAGTGCAACGTCCAATGCAGCAATCTTTAATTATCTTAGTAAATGGAGTACCTATTGGCAACAGCTGGTAGATTTACATAAAGTTAGACAAGCCCTGCAATATCTTAAAGAGAATAATGAATATTACAAAGAAATTAATGTTGCAGAAAACTTGACGGATACAACTGAAATAATTCAAGAAACACAAGAAACTAGTAAATGTGTGCTCGTAGATCCTGCTACAATATCAAATACTTTAGACCATTATACAATTCATCCTTTGCACTCTAATGACACCATAGAAGATGCACTGGAAACATACCAAATGCGTCAAACAAAAGGATCACCAATCAGCATATGGGAAACAAGTATAGAAGCACGTGCATTTCTCAACTCTTTCCTACTGGCAAAGGAGGAAGGTACGATGATAGACCTATTCAAATATCAGCATCAGAATACCGCTCATCACGGATGTATTCTGAAGATCCCAGATTTAGACATAATGTGGAATACACATTCCACCTACTCTTTGAAAGTGAACTACCAACTTTATGTTACGGAGTTGCAAACATATTAAAATCAGGATCACACTTTCAAAATATGACAGCTACACAATTATTACAAAAAGTGCAACAAAAGGAAGAGGTTTTACAATCAAATATTACAAATCGATTAGCAAATATGCATGGTACTAAAGAGTACTGGTTTCAACGTCATGGAGATGTACGTTGTATGATCAGAAACCTTGGCCCCCCCATTTGGTTTGTTACATTAAGTTGTGCAGAATATGCATGGGAAGATTTACATGATTTCCTACGCATATCAAACAAAAACAAAAGAAACATAGATATACTAACAGCTGGAGAACTTTGTCCTTTGTATCCTGTTAATGTTTCAAGATATTTTCACCATCGCTTCATTGCTATGCTACATTTTATTTGTAATACAACTGTTCCTCCCCTTGGAAAAGGGCAACACTTCTTTTGGAGAAAAGAATACCAAGCCAGGAGGAGCACCACATATCCACATGCTTTTATGGATTAAAGATGCTCCTAAATTTGGTCAAGACAGTGATGCCACTGTTTTACAGTTTATTGAAAAATATGTCACTTTTGAAATTCCATTGGAAGCAACAAATAGTGATCTTCATGCACACATTTTACAATTTCAAAGACACAAATGTGGAAAATATTGTCGCAAATACAAAATCAAAGGGAAATACTACACCAAATGCCGATTTGGTTTCCCTAGACCAGTTACAAATACAGGTCAAGTGAACAACCTCCTGTCTGCAGTTAGACATAGTGCTAAAGGTAATTCACCTAAAAATACATATTACATGAAAAGAAAAGAAGAAGAAAAATATATCAATGATTATAATGCAATCATTGCCCACTTATGGAATGCAAACATAGATGTGCAGTACATTACAGACAATTCTACTGCAGTTGCACGATATGTCACAGCATACTTAACCAAAGCAGAAAAGACAGAGCTCCAAGACCTCTGGAATGACCTGTCATTAGATAAAACAGTGTCTCAGAAATTATACAGCTTGGGCATAAAAATGCTCTCCCATAGAGAATGTGGATCATATGAAGCTGCTGATCGTTTAACTGGTACTGCATTGTATGGTAAATCTGAAAATATAGTATGGCTAAGTCTTTGTCCAGCTAAATCTAGAAAAAGAGTTCTAAAATCATACGAAGATACAGAAACAATAGCCAAACGTGATCCCAACAGCCAAGACATTTTAAAAAACATTTTATTGGACACATACTACCCAAACAGAAGTAATACTTTGGAAACCATGTGTCTATACCACATAGCCCAAAACTACACATACAAAAATAATATAAAACCTGATGAAAAAAAAGGTAAATACAGAGTGACAAACTGTGAAGGCAGCTTAGTTAAACTCACCAAACCAAATGTAATTAATCATATCAAATTGTCATTAAAGACTCCTCAACATAAAGAAGTATATTACATGTCCCTGCTAGAACTCTTTAAACCATGGAGAAAAGAAGAAGAAATACTAGATAACTATGACTCATATGAAGATGCTTTCAAAGCAAATGAAAGCACTATAACTGATGTAAACTTTACACAGTACAAAACAATGTTGCACAATGAACAGCAACACAAAGAAGAACTCCAGGCCCAACTAGATAAAGAAACTCCTGACAGTAGTCAGCCTTCTGTAAAGGAAGCCAAGAACCACTGGGAGAACCACTAATACTAAATGAGGCAGAATGAAGTCATGAGTATGAAGATAAAGAAGACTTAACTATACTACAATCAAAACTAAACAATGAGCAACGTAGCATTTTTCAAGAAGTAACAAAAGAAATTGCACATGGTGTACAACATGAAAATAAACAATTATTAACCTATACTACTGTACGTCAGTGGTGAAGCTGGGTCTGGCAAAACATTACTAACCAAAATCATCAGTAAGTTACTTCAACAATTGACATACAACAAACTGTCAGCTGTTGTCACTGCCCCCACTGGTTTAGCTGCCTACAACATAGGTGGTGTCACGTTACACCGATTACTACTATTGCCAGTTGAACACCAAAACAAATTATACTATTACAAACTTTCTGCAGAAGCTGCAATGGAACTACGCAGAGTATTGAAACAAACGAAAATGCTACTAATAGATGAAGTGAGCATGGTCTCCAACCTAATGTTTGTTTTGATTCACCTCAGATTACGAGAAGTACTCAAAACAAACTATCAAGAGCTTTTTGCAGGAAAACACATTATTGTTTTCAGAGATCTTCTTCAATTGACACCAGTAAAAGGTGAGCCTATTTTTAAAACATTAGGACACAAACTCTGCCATAAAACTGTTTGCAGCATTGGAAATGTCAACCTTTGGCAACATTTCCAATACAGAGAATTAACAGAAAAAATGTGACAATCTGCAGATCTCACGTATTGGTATACTTTCTAAAGAAGCAGAAGCAATATTGAAAACCCGGCACATTCATGCACTTTATGGCGGTAATGCATGTGCTACAGATGTTATGGAACAATTAGCCCACAAAAATGTCAATTGTATGGCCTTAATGCCAACTCTTGCAAGCTGTTTCAAATTCAATGAAATAATGTTAAGTAAAGAAATGCAACCAATAATGGAAATTAGTGCCACAGACAAACTAGATGTACATGGTATGACACTACCCATGTGTGACCAAGCCACAACAAGACTAAATAGTTTAGAAAAATCAATCTCAAACATAGCAGGCTTAGAAAAGATATTAAAATTATCCCTAAATTTCAGAGTAATGCTTAAACGTAACCTTGACGTGGACCAAGGACTAGTTAATGGAGCACTGGGTACAGTTGTTGGCTTTCAAACATACCCACGTGACAACAAAATTCAGTTTGTCAATATTCTCTTTGACAAGCTTTCAGAAGTAAAAAGGATTGGACGCTCAACAGCTCGATTCCTTCTCTTCAAAGACATGTATGTACGCAGAGAACAATTTTCTCTAACTCTTGCATAAGCAGTCACGATTCATAAATCACAAGGTCTTACTCTAGACAAAGCAATGATAGATATTGACAACACAGTCTTTAAAGAAGACATGAGCTACGTAGCACTATCACGCTTACGTACACTTGATGCTCTATTTCTAATCAACTTTGATGCAAGTAAAGTAAACGCTGATATTCCTTGCATTTTAGAATACAATAGACGTCGCTCACTATACACCCCCCATCTAAACACATATTCTGTTCCAGAAAAAGTAAAACGTTATAAAAGAAAAATAAATCAAACAGAAATGCAACAGGATGTCACTGCAAATCTTCCAAAGAGAGTAAAAGAAACTAATACTTCATCAAGTACCACAAGCAAAAAAGAATCAATTAGGGAAAGTAAACCAGGTACTTCTTCAAAGAAGGAAGACAAACTACAAAAAAAGCAGTCAGATACAGAACTACCTGGTCCATTTAAACTCTCAAATATAGTTGGTGTAAGTTGCTACGCAAATGTAGCAATGAATATTCTATTTCAATTACCACCAATTGTTGACAACATTTAATTACACAGTACAGACCCATTGTGTTTGCAAATGTTAGTACTTCATAGAAACGCAACAAACAATCGTGACAACACGTATAGTGTTTATGGAATGAGACAACAATTGGACTACTGTGCTGGAATGGTGAAATTCACTGTAAACTGACAGGAAGATCCACAAGAATGTCTAATGTACTTACTACAAGTACTGGAAAACAAAACATACCTATAAATGAAATCTTCCAGATTTCATACATGTGGAAACATACATGCACTCTCTGCAACAATGTGACACAAGAACACATCCCCAATGAACGCTTCGTATATATATATCAATACCTAATTGTGAATCCATTCCGTTTCAGCAACTTGTACAAAATGCAAACCATGGTAGATTATGTTCTACCTGCAATTCAGATAATCGCTCCACGTTAGTAATACAAACACAAAGTAAATACGTAATACTAATGCTTCTACGTTACAATGCAGATGGTACCAAAAACAACTGCAAGCTGACTGGATTCACACATGGTCAAATATCACTTGGTAAGAAAACCTTCACAACAATAGGTATAATCTACCATGCAGGAGCCACAACCAATTCAGGGAACTACACTGCATATATAAAAAAAAAAAATGTGGATGGTTTGAATGTAATGATAGTACCATTACTCTAAAGCAGAGATTACCAGCAAATCTTACAAATGCTTATTTAATGTTCTTAAAACCAAAATTTGATAACTAAACTGTACTTAAACCTTAAGTAAACTTGTAGTAAAAAAATATAAACTGTTAGAATATTCCAAAAGCTATCTAATGTTATGACTTGATGGTCATGAAGATTATGGGGCCTCTGTCCACAAGTTCCACTCAGAAAGATACAAATAACTTCCTGAGTGATCCTTGAGGCCACAGGTTTTTTGAGTGCCGAAGAACGCCAGGAACCAGGAACACCGGTGACCCCTCGACCGCTGTAAAGCAAGCAATGGGTCAGTACAATGACAAACAATACACTGAATAGCGAGGTAACAAATATCAAGGGGCTTACCAAGGGTTTTGGTTCGGGAAGAGCACAGATGAGAATGGAGGTGTTCCGTGTGGCTGCAGAGTGTAGCAAGCGGCAGCGGGTAGGCATAGATAGTTGTAGAAATAGGCACTGCAAGACCTGTATGGAAAGGGTATTCCAAAAGGTAACAGAAGAGGAAATCCGAAAACAGTCCGTTAAGAGTTCCAAGGTCAAAAGCCAGCCAAGTTTGTCGAAACCAGGGGTAATACAAAGGAATCCAAAAACACAGTTCAAAGGTCCTGAAACAGCAGAGTAAAACAGTATCCAAGGGCTTGACAGAGGAATCCAAGAAGAACAGTCCGTAGTCCAGAATCAAGATGTGGAGACAGGAAGACACTGAACAGTGCCTGATTGGGTCAGCTGTGAAGCACTGAACGAGCGTTCCTTCTCCGGTTTTAAAGGGGACTAGAAGTGTCACATGACCCCATCACGTGACTGATGATGTAGCACGTTTCCTTGTCACATGACCAAGTTTTCAAGAACGCTGCCGGGACTTCCTGGGGGCGTGATGAAGCAAAGAAAAGGGCCGACGTCTCCGTCGACTGTCTCCAAGACGCCAGGGCAGTTGCCAGTGTTGCAATGAGTGAGTATGACATAGCGCGTTGGATGCCCTCGTGTGTTCTTGTTGTAGAGCCGCTGCCGTGCTGCTTGAGGGAGTGAGGACATGAGGTTAGAAGGTGAAGGCAGATCAAGACCTGGGATGGAGGGCTTAGTGGCTGCACGGTAAGGTGACCAGTGGTTGGTGTAACATCTAACTGTCCAAAGATTTGACAACTAATCAGATAAATGAATACTACTAAATTAGAGCAAAAAATAGACAGTTAGAATACGCCAATTGGTATTTAACTGTCCCAAAATTTAACAATATCCAAACAGATAAATCAATACCACTAAAATATATAAAAAAATAGACAGTTAGAATACGCCTACTAGTATCTAACTGCTCCAAAATTTTACAATATCCAAACAAATAAATAATATGTTACTACTCCAAAAAAATGCAACAAGCCAATGTATAAAGCATTAGCCAGAAACAACAAGTGAACACTGAAAACAAACAAACAAATAAACTGTAGCATAACAGAAAAAGTTTTTTTTTTTAATCCAACATGGATTTTTTTATCCCACAGACCCAATGATTTTAGTAACGAACACAGAAACTGAGCAAATTGCACAGTACTCTGGTTTGTAATCTACTAAATATGAGGGTAAAACAAAATGTTGATTATACAATGTAATAAGTCATTACAAAATACTAATACTACCATGCTATTTTCGTTTATCACAGTAATGAACAAGAAATACATGTACTCCAGTTACTAAACCAAACAGTAAGTATATTATACACTCTATGCCCTGGCCACAACCATTGCAGCATATCACACCCATAGTATCTTATAACTGTGTTCCTTATAAATTTGTTTTTGACCCAAAGTTATAAGCAACTATAAGTGTGATATGCTGCGGTGGTTGTGACCAGGGCAAAGAGTTTTGGGTGCATGGCCAAATGGCCATGCACCCAGCACTCTATGCCCTGGCCACAACCACCACAGCATATCACACCCATAGAGTCAAATATATCAACTATGGCCTATGGAAACTTTAACAGGGTAATTCATAGAATTTCACACAAAAAAAGGGGCGCACACGGCTGGCACACAGTGTGCGCGTGCGAATGTCTGCGCCAGCCGCGTGCGCTAAAATCGATTTCCGCGCACAGCGTATTCATGGATTTTAGCCTCCAAAACCAGCCGTGGTGCAGAGTGGCGCAGCGACCCTGCAGCAGCGCCAGTTACGCCCCCAAGAACGCCCTTGCGCAAGGAAAAGCCATCAAAATCCCCAATCCAGCGCAAAGGGCTGCGCTAATCCTGGACCAGTTTACAGGGCTGTCAAACAGCAAACGCCAAGCGGGGAACGTGTATTACTGGGGTTCGCGTGAAGTTTCACATGCGATTGGAGCAGGGTACGTGTATTAAGGGGTTCGCAGGAAGTTTTACACGTGAAAGGGCCTGTGCGAGTGGGGTACGTGTATAAGTGGGGTTCGCGGGAAGTTTCACCCATGATTTCAGCAGTGTATGTGTATTACGGGGGTTCGCGGGAAGTCTCACACGCGATTGGATCCGGGTATGTGTATTTCGGGGGTGCGCGGGAAGTCTCACAGGCGAAAGGGCATGTGCGAGTGGGGTACGTGTATTCCTGGGATTCGCGTGAAGTTTTACACGCGAAAGGGCAATGCCCGTGCGCGATACGTCACAGACGCGCTTACGCGCTAAGGGCCTTTGGTCCAATGAAATCGCGTACGTGTGCTGACCCGCTTACACGCTCACATGCGATTTCAGCAGGGTACGTGTATTTTGTGGTTCGAGGGAAGTTTCACACGTGAAAGGGCCCTGTGTGAGCGAGGTACGTGTATTCCTGGGGTTTGCGGGAAGTCTCACATGCGATTTCAGCAGGGTACGTGTATTTCGGGGGTGCAAGGGACTCCTACACATGAATTGGCAGTGTGGGTCCTCCCATATGTTCCCTCTACACAATCCACGGCCCCTGCAGGCAGTCCACACCCCAGGGGACTACCCTGCACCCCTGGTCATGTCCTGCAGGCAGCCCATCCACCATGGGCATGCCCCCCAGCCAAGCCACATGTCACCTTGCACTACTGATCACCAACTCATGTCCCCTTGCACCCCCACCCCCCAGCACTGAGGGGCACCTGCCAGCAGGCCCCCACTCATGTCCCACTCATGTCCCCCTGCACCTCCAACCCCCAGCAGTGCAGGGTACCTGCCAGCAGGCCCCCACTCATGTCCCCCTGCACCCCCACCCCCCAGCAGTGCAGGGCACCTGCCAGCAGGCCCCCACTCATGTCCCCTTGTACCCCCACCCCCCAGAAGTGAAATTCTGATCTCATGACACAAACCAAAAGTCAACTATGTACATCAACACATGTCCGCCACACACATACACTGGTTGGCATTGCTTGTGTAAACCCACATTTTCACATGCATCAACCCAATGAGCGAAACCCACACATGGAACTAAAAAATGAAAATGTATTATGTACATGAAATCAAAAATGAAATGAAAGCATACCAAAATATGAAACATGAAATGAAAAGCATGTGAAGAAGATGATTGAATGAAAATGATTAGCAATCCAAAAAATAATTGAAAGTCACCCTCCAACAACGCAAATCCAAAGGAAATGTAAAAAAAAATCTCCTTTGCTTCATGTTCATAATAAAAAAAAAAAAGAGAAATCAATCCATAGTCCAACTATTTACAATCCATTGTCCGGAAAAAATAAATCCATTGCTCCATGTCCATAATGCAAAAAAAACCAAAAATGAATACATGATGAAACTATATACAATCCATTGTCCAAGGATGTAAAGGGTCCATGATCCCAAGAAAACAAATGAAACCTACCCAACTACCTACCTAAAAATATAACTATATACAAATTTGTGTGGCATTGTCCATTGACCAGAAATAAAAGGAAAACGAAAAGGAAACCTAACTCTAAAAACTATTTACAAGGTCAGCGGGCTAGTCCGACGGCTCACTTTTGGATGTCCCGGGCCAGGGCATCATCAAACTCCTGCTCAATGTCCTGGAGGCGGTGCTCTTCCATGGCCGCGAGGGTTCGCAGGGACGACGACATGTTCTCCTCCAACTCCCTACAAATTGCCTTGAGGCACTCGGCCCGCCTCAGGACCCTCCGCATGGAGTTCTCCAACCTGACCATCGTGAGCCGTGCCTCTTCTGCCCACTGCCACTCCGCATCTATAGCATGGCCTAACCGCTGCCACACAGAAGACACTTCCAGTCCTGGGTCATCCTGCCCTCTGGCCGATGCCTGCCCCTCCGATGTCGAAGGCCCCGAGCCATGATGGCTCCCACCTTGTTGCTGCTGCTGCTGTGCCTCTACCTGTGCCCTGGCTCTTGCTGCCTGCACATGCTCCTCCGGCTGGGGTGCAGTTGTTGAGGTGGCCACCGCTGCTGGATGTCCGACTCCCGACTGTGGCAGGGATGTGTCCTCCACCTGCCTGGCCGCAGGGTCAGAGGCAGCTCCACAGGGTACCCAGGTGATACATGGGTGAGAAGATGGCATGGAGGACGACTGGGGAATAGGGGGTTCAGTTGAGGAGGGGGTCGGAACAAGGTCCAGAAAACGGTGGAATCCGGCCCTGGTGTGCTGTCCCAGTAGGTCAACGCGGTCAACGAGCCATTCGAGAAGACGTGCAGTCTCCTCATGAAAAGACTGCAGGTCACCTCGCATGGCCCGTTGACGCAACGCCACCCCACCCTGGACAGGCTCAACCCGGTCCCGGATAGCCACATCCGCAGGGAGAGGAAGGCCAGTTGTTGTAACCGGATCCTGTCCCTGAAAACGGGTCTGGACGTAGGCATCCCTGCTGGTGCGGGATGATGCAGTCACAGGATTGGGGACAGGATTACACACAGGCACCTCCGCGGTAGCCTGTGCTGCCTCCTGTCCCTGCCCCTGCACTGCACCACTAGCACCAGTGGAATCCCCACCTCCAGACCCCGTGTCTGTCCCTTGCACGGCCTCCTCCTCCACCAAACCCCCCACCAACATGGATGACTCCGTGCCATCTTCCTCCGTCGCACCCTGTGGGTTCTCAGCTGCCCCTTCTGCTGCCGAGGAGTCCAACCCCGACCTCTGCCTCTTGGACCTTCCCTCGGCAGCTGCAGCCTGGGACGCAGCACCGGACTCCTCACTCCCCGACAAGATGACAACCTGGGAGGGGAGCTGGGCCTTGCGTCTCTGGCTGGCGGGATGATCCCTGCCGCTTTGCTCCACAGCACCCTCTCCGCCCTCTTCTTCAGTTGATGCTGCAGACAGGGAGAGATAAAACACAGGCATCAGGGCACTGTACAATGGACTGATACACACATGACAGTTGCACATGAGTGGCATTGTTTAACTACAGACACGGCATCACACTCCACGACACACATGTGATTTTAACTCACACACATGAACATTTCAACAGCAATATTGAACCAGGCAGCACCATTCATACACATACAACAGCATGAACAGCCAAAGGTGAGCCTGACAACACATGAAACACAAGAAGTGCACTAGACATGCACACACGCCACCACACTTACATGCATGTCTACATCTCCTCCAACTGTTGCAGTGATGAGATTGCCATACATGTCACATCTGCCATTCATCCTTCTACATATCAGTGTCACGTGCATCCATGTTGCATCACAGTTTCACACTTGTCAGATACACATACATGCACATGTACACAGTGCAGATACATGCATTATGAACCACCATCCATGCCACAACCATGCCAATGTACATACACAGAAATTCAAACATGTGTGCTACCACACCTGCATTTGCCCAGCATGCTTACCAACACATACACCATCAATGTGTCTCACAACTGAGAGGACTCACATGTGGCAGCCTCACGCCCATGTTCATACACATCCCTACATGGCCCTACATAAATACATGTGCAACCTGCACCCTACTGGCACAGCACGACACGCACAGCGTACTATCAACATGCATGTACACTTACCGCTCGACTCCAGACGGGTCTGCCTCTCTAGGATCTGGATGTAGAGTGCTGGGCATATGCGTTCCAGGACCCTCATTTGATGGTTCGACAGCCCCTTGGCATCCGCTGCCTTAGCGAGGCGCCGGGCCTTGTTGAGGGTCTTGGACCTGAAGTCCTCCCAGCGCTTCTTGACATGATGTAAGTCACGGACTGCCACCCCCTCCGCATTGATGGCAGTCACGATGTCCATCTAGATCCTGGTCCGTCCTTCATTGTCGGCGCGTAAACTTCCAAAGAGGGCATCATACTGCCCCAGGACTTGCTCCACCAGGACACCAACTTCGGTGGCAGTGAAGCTGATGGCCCTCTGCCTCTCTGGCTGGGGGTTGCCAGTGCTGCCAGATGGTGTTGTGCCGGACATGGCAACCCCAGAGGCAGGAGTGAGTGGGCAACTGGGTCCTGGGGCTGGGCTGTGGAGTGATGGAATCCCTTTCAGGAATCTTCGGTTCCAGCAGGGGTGGTCACAGCAACTACACCCCTGGCTGATGTGCAGGCAGCAAATGGCAGGGCACGTGGGCAGCAGGCAGCAGCAGATGGCAGGTGGGAGCGTGCTCGGGGCTCTGTGGGGCAGTAATTCGGCCTTCTGGGCAGGAGCGTGGTCTTCCGTGTGTTTTCGCGTGGCCAGCTTGATACGGAGTGATTTGGCACGTGAAAAAATTCAACGTCAGCGGGTAATTAGAGGAAAAGGCCTTAGCGCATAATTGCGTCAGCACACGCACGCTATTCCATTGGACCAAAGGCCCTTAGCGCGTAAGCGCATAAGTTACATTACGCGCGCGTGCGTTTCCCTCATAGCACGTGATGATGGAGCACACGTGGAAAAACTGCACGTCTGAGTGTCATCGCGTGTAATTGGAGGAAAGCGCCCCCGTACACACGTATATGACGTGTACGTGTGGACCGGTTTAAAAGCTACATGTAGGACGCCATTTCCTTGTACGTGCTTTTCGTGGACAGCGAGTGGGTGAAATCTGTACTTCTTGTCGGTTCACACACGATTACTTCACAGCGTTTCTAGTTCATACTCCATGTTACCTCTGACAGCTCTTTTCTGATTTTTTGTTGGGCCTGTTTCCTCCAACAGAGTTCACGTCTCCTTTTGTCCTGTCTCGTCAGACAGCGTACAATTCTTCTTTTAGCGGGGTTGTTGCCAACGCGCACACGCCCGTATTTTTGACGTTCTTTTTCCAGCCAGACGGTGAGTTACGCACGTACTTAGCAACTGTGCTTGCCCCGTGTGTCCTGTTCCCCTTCAGAGGTCATTGTAGGCTGCGTGTATTACGCGTACGCTTAGTTTTGTGTTTCTGGGTGAGACAGCGTAGTATGGGTTCATTTTTTCACGCACGTGGTCTACGAGGGGTTGCGTGCATGTTAATTTTTGATTTTTGGCTGCCTGTGCGTTGCATGACCCGTCATCTTCCCCCAGGGGTCACAGACAGCCTTGTTAGAGCACTAGGGTATGAATTCCATCTGGTATCCTACCCCTTTGACCCCCAATTGCCCAGGACAATAGTTTACTGCAACTCCCATACGCACATCAGTGGCATGGTTGGGAGGTGACCAAGCGGTAAGGGAGGCAAAGGTGGCCGACCTTCAAAAGGTGGGCGTGGGGGGTGTGGTAGGGGACATGGCTGGGATTTGCAGGGTGCCCCTATACCCCCAGGTTTAGAGAAACAATCAGGGACACCCATGCCCCCCCATGGGTGAGGGAAATGTGGCTGACACCATCCCAGCTCAGCCCCTAGTAGACCAGCCCATTGTGGCACCTGACCTGGCACAGGATGACTCCCTGGCTGACTTCCAGGTCAGCAAGTCTAGGCCACGTGTGGCGGTGCAAGTTGTTGTCACCAAGCCACGTGGATCTAGGGCAGCTATGTCATCTGCTGCCCCAAGTATGCAGGGTGGGGAGGCTGCAGGGGCAGCTGCTGCTCCATCCGCCCCAGCGCTGACTCTCCCAGCCAGGACAGTGTCAATACAGGTCCATAAAACTGACGTTCCCCCTGCCAACATTACCCTGCAACCAATGCCTGCATCAAGACCTATGGTCATTGTGCATTCCCACACTCCTACTACCCAGCCCACCGGTGATTCTGCCCCTACTGACCAGAGCGGCATAAGCCACTCTGGCTCTGCTCCACCTTTAAAGAAGAGGAAGAAGGGTGCTCTGGCACAACAGGCTGAGACTCCAGGCACGGCTACACACTCCGGTACCTCAAGGAAGCCTTGCTTTAATGATCCCGAACTTGATGCACTTGTGGCCTATGTGTCGGCACATAGCCACGAAATGCTGGTGACTGCATGGTCCAAGACCACAACTGGTCAACGTGAGGCACACTGGCAGATCATCGCCGACCGCATACGTGCCCTTGGATTTGTGAGGCGCACAGCTGATGATTGCTACAAGCGGTGGAATGACCTGAAACGCAGAGCAAAGAACAAGCTGGCCTCAAATCATGCCACTACTCTGGTGACTGGCGGTGGGTCTCCACAAGAGGACAACAAACTCACTGAACATGAGTCTGTTGCTGGGGCCTTCATCACAGAGGAACAGATCCAAGGTGTGGGAGAACTACCTGATTATGATGCATTGTCCGGTGAGTGCCCATGCATGTGTGTGTAATGCATGTGTATGTTGTTTGGGTGACGGGTTCTGATTGAGTGCCAGGTGAGGGTGTGTGTGCCTGAGTGGAATGGGTCACCCATGTGCTTCATCCAAAACATTCAGCGGCCTTAGATTTGGGTGTGACAATATCCCTTCTGCCCACAGTAGTAATTTAGCGCAACATTACGGCAGTTGCCCTTGAAGTGGCATCTTGCAACAACATTGTTTGTATTTTTCAGTGTTCGTTCAGGCTTATTGTTTCAATTCTCCCACTTTTGCTACGCATTCCTCAGCCCTATTGTCACATTTTTGACATGCTTCTGTCATTGATAAACCCAACTTTGGCCCACATGTTTTACCTTGTTAGGTGAATCATTTGACCATTCAGGCTGATTGAGTATTGGCCTGATCACATACATTTTTGGGGCCTGTTTGAATGTGGAACATGATAGTTGTTTCCTGTCATGTTGAAGTGCACATCGGCCTGCAATCACTGTATTTGTGTACACTGCATGTGTTGCAGTGTGTGGCACATGCCTATTTTGTCACACTATGTAGCATTTTTCATCTCATCATGTCCATCTCACATGGATGGCTGACCGTGTTCATTCACTGACATATGGATGTACCTGTGGAATGTACCATGGCTATGGTACATGCCATCTGTGTGATGGCATGTGTCATGTATGTGTATTGGACATGCCACTCACAGGCCAATGTGTGATGGCAGTGCTACCCAGCATGCAGCAAATGTGTTGCTCTTCCATCTTGGTGTCATCAGTGTCTGCCTTTTGCATCCCCTTCCAACTCACTGACAGTGCATGCATGGGAGGGTTATAGTCATGTGGGACATGTGTAAATCATGTACTGGTTCTGTGTGCTATGGTGCTAATGCCTGTTTCCATTTTTTGTCTTTCATGTTTTTGCAGGGGATGACACACTTGATGCTGTTGAGGTTGAGGAGATGGTGCAGACCCAGGAGGGATCTCAGGCACGACAGGGCACCAGTGGGGGATGTGGTGTGGTGGTGGGTGAGAACACAATCTTGCTGCAGACCATTCTGTCCAGGGGTGCCTCTGGGTGCACCTCCCCAGACCTCTATTCAGGTGCTGATTCGGATGATGAGACCTATGTGTCGTCGCAGGTAAGTGTTTCTGGCAGGGATTCTGTTCTGTCCAACACACCTGCACCAGGGGTAGAACGCTCTATGGGGATGTCAGTGTTGGTAAGTCCGCCTTTGGCGGTTACGGATGCAGGGTCAAACTCCACAACATCTGATCCTGTTCCTGGGCCAGCAGATTAGAGGGGGAATGCAGTCCTGCAGCCTCAGGCAGTGCCGTCACAGCAAGGCGCAGATCGCCTTGCCCCAAACAGGTGTGGTGCCCGCAGACGTGGTGGCCGTACGCCACCACGCAATACTGCATGGGAACAATCCATTTACGGTATGGCAACCCAACAGACGGCATCAGTTGAGATGATGGCTCAAGCAATGGAGAGGGTGGCCACTTCCATTATCCCCCCTGAAAGGCAGATGGAGCAACTACAGCAGGCAACAGACTCCATTTGCCAATCACACAGGGAGCACATGTTGGCGTCCAACAGGGACAGACGGGCGGCACTCGAGACTCTACGCCAAACGATATCAATAGAGTCCTAGGGCCACAGGGAAGCCCCAAGGGTAGAACTCCATCACCTCAGGGAGACTCTTGTTGACCTTGAGGCTTTCACTAACTTGGACAGAACAGCAGGTGGAGCAGCTCACACGTTCACTCTCAGCTGAGATGCAGGCAACTCGGGAGGAGATCCGGGCATCACGTCAAGTGGTGCATGGGGATCTCTGCACTATAATCCTCCAGAACGAGACCTTCCACACCTGCATGCTTGCTGCCATGGAGGGCCAGGGCTTTGCGTGGGCTGCCTCCCATAGCACCACCACCTCCTGTGGCAGCAGCAGAGGGTGATGAGAGCGACAGCAGCAGTTCTTCCACATTGGCATAGCCGTGCAGGCCATGAGCCCATGGAGGTGTTTTTTTTCCCCAACATCCACACAGGTGGCTGTTGGTGCGCACCCTGTCCTCGGACCTCCTGGGTGGCCTCCCCCTCAACCCCACATGGCCATTTTTGATTTTTGATTTTTTTTTTACAGTGTGTTGCCTTGTGTGGCTCCCATGGGCATCCACTGTATTCCGGCTCAAAGATTCTACAACAACTAATCAGATAAATGAATACCACTAAATTAGGCCAAAAAATACACAGTTAGAATACGCCAATTGGTATCTAACTGTCCCAAAATTTAACAATATCAAATAGATAAATCAAAACCACAAAAATATATTAAAAAAATAGACAGTTAGAATAAGCCAATTGGTATCTAACTGCTCCAAAATTTTATAATATCAAAACAAATGAAGAATCTGTTACTGCTCCAAAAAAATACAACAAAGCAAAGTATAAAGCATTAGCCAGAAACAAAAAGTGAACATTGAAAACAAACAAACAAATAAACTGTAGCATAACAGAAAAAGGTTTTTTTTTTTAATCCAACATGGATTTTTTTTTTCTCCCACAGACCCAATGATTTTAGCAACAAATACAGAAACTGAGCAAATTGCACAGTACTCTGATTTGTACTCTACTAAATATGAGGGTAAAAAAAAAATAAAAGTATATTGCTTATACAATGTAATAAGTCATTACAAAATACTAATACTAACATGCTATTTTCTTTTATCACAGAAATGAAGAAGAAAAACATGGACTCCCATTACTAGTCCAAACAGTAAGTATACAATGATAAGGACAACCATAGCAGCATATCACATCCATAGTATCTAATACCTTTGTTCCTTATACATTTGTTTTTCACCCAAAGTTATAAGCAAATATGAATGTGATATGCTGCGGTGGTTGTTGCCAGGGCATAGAGTCTTGGGTGCATGGCCAAATGGCAAATGAACAAAGTTCTCCAGGTGTTAGTATATCTATGTTTGTTTTGTTTTTATTTGATATGCGTAGGAAATCATATAAACCTTCCCATGCATATTCTGCACAACTTAATGTAACAAACCAAGTGGGTGGGCCAAGGTTTCTGATCATACAACGTACATCTCCATGACGTCGAAACCAGTACTCTTTAGTACCACGCATATTTGCTAATAGATTAGTAACATTTGATTGTAAAACCTCATCCTTTTGTTGCACTTTTTCTAATAATTGTGTAGCTGTCATATTTTGAAAGTGTGATCCTGATTTTAATATATGTGCAACTCTGTAACATAAAGTTGCTAGTTCACTTTCAAAGAGTAGGTGGAATATGTATTCCACATGTTGTCTAAATCTGGGATCTTCAGAATACATCCGTAATGAGCGGTATTCTGAAGCTGATATTTGAATAGGTCTGTCACCATACCTTCCTCCTTTGCCCGTAGGAAAGAGTAGAGGAAAAGCATGTGCTTCTATACTTTTTTCCATATGCTGATTGGCGATCCTTTTGTTTGACGCATTTGGTAAGTTTCCAGTACATCTTCTACGGTGTCATTACAGTGCAAAGGATGAATTGTATAATGGTCTAAAGTATTTGGTATTGTAGCAGGATCTAGTAGCTCAAATTGATCAGCTTCTTGTGTTTCTTGAATTATTTCAGTTGTATCTTTCAAGTTTTCTTCAATATTAATTTCCTTGTAATATTCATTATTCTCTTTAAGATATTGGAAGGCTTGTCTAACTTTATATAAATCTACCAGCTGTTGCCATATTTTTCTGTCTTTTGTAGGTACTCCATTTACTAAGATAATTAAAGATTGCTGCATTGGACGTTGCACTCCTAGAGTACGCACATTTTCTTTTAGATCTAATGGTAAATAAACTACTTTTCCACAAATGGCTTTTCCCAATTCAGAGGGAGGTAATTTTGCTGTTTTTGGATTAAGGTGTATTATTGCTTGAAATGGGTGTACTGTTTGAATTATGATGCTCTCATATAAATTAAGTTGTTGTAGGGGTTTTGATACTGGGTATAATTCCAAATTATTTGTGATAGCACGTGAAGGAGTTTGGTTGTTGTCAAGTTTTGTAGTGCAGTAACTGCAAAGTATTAAGGGCTTAGTTATTTCGTATTTGTTTTCTGCTACAAGGTAGAGAGCTAATTCAAACCATTTAGAATCTTCATTGTCTTCTATTTTGTATGATAGGTCTACAGTTTTTGTGTTACTTTTATAAAAAGTTCTACGGCAACATACACATACATGGTTTGGTACTTCAGCTTATGTACTTTTACATTTTAGTATTTCTTTTTTGTATGTGTTTAGCAAAAGTTTGCCATGTGTAGAATTGTTGCTTAATTGGTTTAAAGCTATTTCATTCTGTAAATGGCTTTCACTTCCAAAATATGTTTTCTGGATATAGTGAATTTCTTCAAGTAGGTCTTCTGCTGTAACATGTAGAAGGATGTTATTTAACTTTGCTAGTGCTAAAGCAGGACTTTTAGCATAGTACAGTTTATAGACTAGATTTCTTATAGCTGAATGATGTGTTGATATCCTTGTGATATCATGGAAAGTGGTTTTACAAGTAGGTCTTGTAATGCAGGCCAATGAATGTCCTTGTAGTCCTGTGTACTTGCGCACTGGACAGGTATCCATATTTTGCAGTAATTTAATTTTGATTTTGTCTTTGCTTTTTACATATTTATTGAAGAATTGGCGTAAAGATTTGAAACATTGTTTGGGAATGTTACACATTGATGTGCATTGCCATTTGTACACTAGACGTTCTGATTCAGTTGAATGGAGGGGTAATTCAAAGTTTTCAGGGCATATTTTTGTAAGGAGTACTTCTTGTTCCATTATGGTATTATTCACTTTTTCATAACCTCGACCACTGCTATGTATGGCAATTGTATTTGTTTGCTTTTGTTTGTACGCTTCTTCATTAAAATATGGTTCTGTGCTCGTAGTGTGATTCCATTCACCTCTGCAGATAGTTAAGAAGTTCTTTCTGTTGACATTTCGCTTATTGAGAAGTCTTTTTTGTAATTTAGTTATTAGTTTTGTTAATGGTTTAATTTTGTTTAACAGTAAAATAAATAACTTTCTTTTGATAAGAATTGCACTGTCCATCAACTTATAATTATAATAAGATGAATTTCCTACGATAGGTTTTAAGCATTGAACCTGATTTCTCTCCTGTTTTTATGAGATTTTGAAGGACTTTGTGACGGTACATTTTGGCTAAAATACTTTTCTTGGTATGCTTAGTTTGCACTATATTAAAATTTGAAGAAGTGGTTTTATCTGTAGTGACAGCTGATTTTCTTTTAATTGTTTTTTGGTTTGTTTTACATTTTGATAGAGGAGGCAAAGTTTTTGTACTTGAAACTTCTTGTGTTTCACTAAATGACTGTATTAGCTGTTTTGTTTCAACTTTTTTTACAAATTCTGCTAGAGATGGATGCTTATGTTGGACACTTTTATTTTCATTTGCTCTACTTTTGTGTTGCTTTCTACGGACTTGACTTTTGGTAGGCATTCTTTAGGGTCTGTTGAAAAAAATAAAGAAGATATGGGTTGGGGTGTTCTGGAATGTATGTGTGCTGTGTGCATGAGTGTTTGAGTAAGATGATAAAGATGTATGTAATGGTGTGTGATTGTGCATTGGGAACTACAACTAGTAGGGATAGGTATTCTTGAATGTATGTGTTACTACACTGGGGTTCAGATGACAAAAAAAAAGTAAGCTAGTGGTGTGGAAAAGTACAAATAGTAAATCTAATCTATATAATTAAAACAGTTGTTTGTTCTATAATATGAAAATTGTAGCGGTTCAGTTGGGTAATTTGTGTGTCCAAAAATAGGAATTTGTGGGCCATTCTGGCTGCAAATCGCTGTTTAAGACATGGAGATTTTTGGACAAAATGGTACACAATCTCTATTTTTAGGCACAGAAATAGCTTGTATTAACGTTATAGTATGTTTGAGTAATAATACAAATATTATGGTGATATTCTACTTACTTTTTTTCTTAAATTAACAGTTAACTTTTTAGTTCTTCTTTGTTCTTCGAATTCGGCTGCTTCTTTTCAGGAGACTGGTCTTCACTGGAAATTAATAAATAAGCTTCAAATTAGTAACTTTGTTTGTATATAGCGCTGTTTTTAATTTAGATATTGATTTTTTTAATTGAAATCCTCAGTGCCTTCTTTAAAACCATTAAACTAATTTATTTACATAAGATACATTGCATCAGTTCAGTACATATGATATGTTCTTAATGAACAAATTGTATTGAATGACTGTAGCAAAAAAAAATATCTTTACTATGTCTTGTGAAATTTATAATATACCAGTGAATACCACTACTTCTGTAACTAAGCTGTTCTAGGTAATAGCGCCTCAATGTCATGTCTAAATTAAAGTAATTAAGTAAATAAATAAATACAAAAAATATAAAACTTTATAAGTATTTGTTTTAAAGATTTAAACATAGATTGTGCTTGCATGCAATTTTGTTTGAATATATGTAGTCTATATATTTCATTTAAAAATTGTTAGTTTAACATGATTTGAGTGTGTGTGTATATATAGAAAGTAAATAGTATAAAGGTTTATAAGTGATAGTTGATTTTAGGAAATTGAAAAAGTACAGTAAATTCGTTTTACAGATTACACAAGCTAAAAGTCTGTTTGAAAATGTGTTCATCTACTGTACAGAAAATATGCATACCTGAAGTTTGTGTTCATGCATATGGATATGCATGGAGCTGCAAGTAGAAATCTTGGAGTCTTGTACAGTATTTCTGGTAGATAGTGCTTGCCAATGATGTGACACTTGTACTCAGAGAGATTCACAGTACATTTGCAGTGCTGATCTATGATGATGCAGTTAGATGTAGAGGTCTTGAATGTGATTGGTGCATGGTGATGTGATTTCTTAGCTACATCCGATGAGGGAATGGCAGAGAGAGTGAAGTGGAAATGGTAGAAGAGCTGTTCATGTTACGATATGTCCGCGGACATGGCGGTAGTTTGCGGACATCGGGAGTTACATCCGGGGATTTTTGGGTTCAGAAGTCATGCAAATGAGAATGAGTAGTAAAAGGGATTAGTCAGGAAAGTTTAGTGGGTGTGTTATGCCAGAAGAGCGTTTCTCATATACTGTTTTTGCTAAGAGAACAACAGATAGCTATGTCTGTGTATTTTATGAAAAAGATTGTATGGATTTTGGGAGATTCATGGATATATTGGTTGAAGGTACATGCAGAAAGCTTTGGAGTAGCTGTAGATCTTGGATTCCCACATGTGGAAGTACACTGTGTAGAGTACGTGGAATGAAGTGGTTGGACTTGCTACCTCTCTGTGCTACTTTGGAGACAGAGCAACATCCCGACATAATTGTAATTCATTGTGGAGGGAACAGTTTAGGACATGTGACTGGAATCTTTTTGCAATTTTCTATGAAAGAAGGACTTGGGAAGGTTATGGACATGTTGCTAATTCTCAAGTGATATTTTCACGGATTGCGCAGAGACAAATGTGGCTTCGTTCTTCTTCATTTGGTCCACAAATGGAAAAAGCAAGGGACAATGTTAATAAAGCTGTTTGTGCCTTTCTAAAAGATTTTGGCATGTCTTCTTTTCACAATGAAAATATTCTGTTACGTAGTACAAACATTTTTCGCAAAGATGGAGTCCATCTTACTCATGGTGGCAATCAGATTTTTCTGAGAAATGTACAAAATGCATTGCAACCTTTTTTGGAATTACAACATTCATTTTGAAGTAGGTGTTAAGCATTTATAATTTTTGACTTAGAAACACCTCTCAAAGGCTCTTTTCAGAGCCACCACTTCCTCCCAGAGAAAATTGCAATGTTTGTGATGGGGTAGCAACCCAATTTTTAAAATGTTTGCGAACTGTCCGCAGACTTCTAAAAAATACAAAGGGCCCTGCTTCATTTATTTTCACTTCTATTTTTTAACTGTGAAAGGTGGCTCTGAAAAGAGCCTTATTTTTTTTTTGATTTTTGATATTTTGTATTTTTTTGGTTTTTATACACGACACACTAGGAGAGGAGGGGAAAGGAAGGTAAAGGGGGGGACACCAACCACAGTGATAAGAAAGGGCGAGCTGAGAGAGGAAGATGTAGAGTGGGTTTTATTTGGGTAGTGAGCAGATCTTCTCGTGCTCTGAGACGATAGTCTCAAAAGCACTACGAAGTCGTTCCCCCCGCAGAGTACTGTGTCACAGTACATACATACAACTGTGACCCTCGAAAGGTAAGGGTCATCAGCATTCTGTATGGCCTCTGAGGCAGCTTGAGAAAGACGCTGTCCCACAGAGGTGGTCCTTGTGGTGACAGGATCAGAAACAGAGGATGAAGTAGTGGAAATCAACCTACTACGTTCTTCGCAAGGTACAACCCTGCGAATAGCCCCAGAGTGAAATGACCTCAGTTGTCGCTTCATAGTAGTGGTCCCAAAGCTGTACTTACCGTGCTTCCCACGACTGAGTATCATTTTGTACTCATTGCAGGTAACATGGTTCGCACAAGCCTTAGGACCATTCCCATGAATGGTAAATAACCGCCACACCCAAGACTCACGCCTAGTGCGGGTAGTAGGGTTTTCCTCTACCTCATTCTCATCATCCTCTTCTTCCTCCTCCGCATCCTCACTCCTGTTCCCCTCTTCAGGCCCTTGGGGAGGTGGTGGTGGTGGTGGGGGTGGGGGTGGTGGTGAAGCAGGTGCAGCACCAGGTGGCAGTTCAGCAGCCAGGGATGCCATCAAAGATGCGATGGAAATCTACAGTTGGCAGCAAAAATCGCTGTGTTTCGAAGAATAGCCAGAAACACAATGAGAATAAGCTCTAGGGCGTGGTCTTTTATAGGGGTACTGGTGCGCGGTCCGCGGACATGCGCGCTGTCCGCGGGCAGATCGAACACAAAAAAAAGTTTGAAAAGTTTCAAAAGGTATGTAGAAACTCAGGATTACTATGTGGGACTTGTGCCATGGTGAGATTTTATTGAAAAATATTATGGATTAATCGAAAATGTACTTTTAATTTGTTCGCGGACCCGAACAGTGTTCGCATTCAGAACACGCGATCAGCGTGGGCGCAGTCATATGATCCGTTCGCGAACAAGTCCGCGAAGGAAGCGCATGTCCACAGGACAGCAAATGCACAGAGATTGGCTAGCGCATGTGCTTTGATGTTCTACGGACACTGTTCAGGTCCTGAACTAATTAAAAGTGTGTCACACGTGAAACGAACATTTCAGGACACTGCATGTGTTCTTAGAACAGTTTAAATTTGCTAGCGAACAGTAAGGACAGATATAGTGTTCTTTAAGACACCTCCATTTTCATTTAATTACGATCAATTCAGGACACCGCGTGTGTTCTTAGAACAGTTTGAACTTGCTAGCAAACAGTACGAACAGGTGTAGTGTTCTTCAGGACACCTCCATTTTTGTTTATTTACAAACATTTCAGAACACCTGCACTGTCCGCGGACACCTACATTGTTTTAAAAAAAATTAAAAAAAACTATTTACAACACAATATAAAAATTCAACTTTATTTAACATATATTAATAATTTATGACAGATAAGGTGAGGCAGAAACAGAAACAAAAACAGGAGAATTAGGGGTTTCATCATGATTGTTATTAGGTGAGAAGGGATGGAAGTCTCATCAAAATGTTTTGGGTTATGGAGAGGGTTTGGGGATAATTTACTGGGATATGGTGAGGAGGGACAAGTACATGTGGGGCAATGGTACGAGGTTTGTGGTTTAAAATGAGTTTTCAAATTATTAAAATTAGTCAACAATAAATCCATTTTTTCTTCTATACTGTGAAAAGTGTTATCCATAACAGGTTTTTCTGAAGTAGTTTCTATTTTGGTATGCTCTGTACAAAAAAATATATATATGTTAAATGTATACAAAATAATAATAATTAAATGGTTTATATTATAAAGTGTTTACCATTAGTTTCACTATCTTGTGACATTTTTTTCATGTGGGAAATGTTCCTCTAGCCATTCCAGAGTACTAGACATTTCTGTGAGAGAACAAAAAAAAAGATAATATATTTTTTTATCTAATACAGAAAGTTTATAAATATATGAATACAATTAAGTACACTTACTATTTCAGGTTAAATATGTCCTATGTACTCAGTGGGTCTGCTCTTGTTCTCAGTTCTGTCGTGTTTGTGAGGTAATTATGTTGGAAGCCAATTTATTTTCTTGTGGTATATTCCATTTTAGAACATAGTGCATTTAAATGAATGGTTAGTGTGTTGTATATATGGGTTACATTTCTTATGTATTAGTACACATAATGTGTTTGTGTGCTTCTTTTTGAATTTGTTAAATGTTCCTATGTTATGATATAACAATCAAACATACCCCCCCCAGAGATTTTAGGTAGTGGTGCTGTTTTTCGAACATGTCCACGAACATTAAATGAGTTTGCGGATATCAAGTACAGTAGAAGAGATTCAGTCAGTTCCATATGATATGTATATAAAGTGAAAGTCATTATTGTTAAGTTGCGCTACTAAAAACCTATGAAATTCAGTGAAAAAACTTTGTTAAAGGGATGTTATGGTTAAGTTGTGCTACTAAAAACCTATGAAATTCAGTGAAAAAACTTTGTTAAAGGGACATTATGGTTCCAAGTAAAACCGAAAAACCCTTGAAATTCGCCAGTTATGGTAAGCTAAGCAACCATAACTCGCGCCACCACCATGCACTGCTAAGACTAACACCCAGGACATCAAAGATGACATCACAAATGTCATTGATGACATCACTTATGACATCACATGTCTGGCTCACTCTTTTTTCTTTTGCTGACATATCTAGGCCACATGGTTTTCTTCAGTAACAGTCAGAAACTAAAAATGTTATTTTATTTGTAGACGTATCCTTCAAGCATGTTCTTACAGTAATTCCCTTAGAGCCAAGTCACATCATATGAAACATATACATACAGGAAGATACAAGCTTGAAAGACAGCAATCCTTTTTGTGCATAAAGATAATCAATAGACTTATGAGCGCTTTCTGATAGTTCTGTTGTTTTTTTTTTATGGCTGTACTTTCCCTGTATATGGTCATATTTGTATACATTGTACTCACACTACTTTCCTTAGAGTCCAATCACATCAAGTGATACATATACCTAGGGTAAATAGCATCTTTGAAACAGAGCAATCATTTATTTGCATGAAAATAATCAGTTAAATTACGAATGGTTTCTGCTACTACTTGTGCTTTTTTGCTAACTTCACTTTCCCTGCATATACCCATATTGGTATGTGTTCTTGTGTCTTTGTGTTTTGTCTATAGTAATGCAATTATGTAATACATGCGTTTTATTAGCTACTTATTACATATTTCACAGTACACAAAAATCCATTAAGAAAACAATTATCATTTCATTATTCAACATATTAACATTACGAATATTATACCTTCATCTTGTACACTGCACACAATGTTATGTTTCTCTATGAGTAGCTTAGTATACTAGACAGAACCCCATAATAGAATGCTATTTATATCAATGCATCGGTCAATGCACTAATTAGGGTATGATATTTATTGCAATGATCCTTGACACTTGTTTCGCAACATTATAATAAGAATCCCTTGTACACATGTTTCATGAAAAGTACATACACATGTGATGTCATCAGTGATCTCATCAATGACATTTGTGATGCCATCTTTGATGTCCTGGGTGTTAGTCTTAGCAGTGCACGGTGGTGGCGCGAGTTATGGTTGCTTAGCTTACCATAACTGGCGAATTTCAAGGGTTTTTCGGTTTTACTTGGAACCATAACATCCCTTTAACAAAGTTTTTTCACTGAATTTCATAGGTTTTTAGCAGCGCAACTTAACCATAACGTCCCTTTAACAAAGTTTTTTCACTGAATTTCATAGGTTTTTAGTAGCAAAACTTAACAATAATGACTTTGACTTTATATACATGTCATATGGAACTGACTAGATCTCTTCTTATGAACGTGATGTCCGCCATCTTATTTAATATTCGCTGACATGTTCGGAGAACAGTACCACTACCTAAAAACTGTGGGGGGGTATGTTTGATTGTTATATCCTAATATAGGAACATTTAACAAATTCAAAAAGCAGCACACAAACACATTATATATAGTAATACATAAGAAATGTAACCCATATATGTAACACACTAACCATTCATTTAAATACAATATGTTCTGAAATTGAATATACCACAAGAAGATAAATTGGCTTCCAACATAATTACCTCACAGACACAACAGAACTGAGAACAAGACCAGACCCACTGAATACATAGGACTTATCTTACCAGAAATAGTAAGTGTACTTCATTTTACTCATATATTTATAAACTTTCTGTATTAGATTAAAAAATATATTATCTTTTTTTTTTTCTCACAGAAATATCTAGTACTCTGGAATGGCTAGAGGACAATTTCCCACATGAAGAAATGTCACAAGATAGTGAAACTAATGGTAAACACTTTATAATATAAACCATTTAAATATTATTATTTTGTATACATTTAACATATATATATTTTTTTTGTACAGAGCATAACAAAATAGAAACTACCTCTGAAGAAGCTGTTATGGAAAACACGCTTGACAACATATAAGAAAACATTGATTTACTGTTGACCAATTTTAATAATTTGAAAACTTTTGTTAAAGATCATTTTAAAACAAAAACGTCATACCATTGCCCCACATGTACTTGTCCCTCCTCACCATATCCCAGTCAATCATCCCCAAACCCTCTCCATAATCCAAAACGTTTTGATGAGATTTCCATCCCTTCTTCACCTAATACCAATCATGTTGAAACCCCAAATTCTCCTGTTTTTGTTTCTGTTTCTGCCTCACCTTCTCTGTCATAAATTATTAATATATGTTAAATAAAGTTTAATTTTTATATTGTATTGTGAATAGTTTCTGGTTTTTTTTTAAAAACAATAAAAGTGTCCGCGGACAGTGCGAGTGTTCTGAAATGTTCGTACATAAACAAAAATGGAGGAGTCCTGAAGAACACCACACCTGTTCGTACTGTTCGCTAGCAAGTTGAAACTGTCCTAAGAACACAATTGGTGTCCTGAAATGTTCGTAAAGAAACAAAAATTAAAGTGTTCTAAAGAACACTATATCTGTCCGTAATGTTCGCTATCAACTTAAAACTGTCCTAAGAACACAATTGGTGTCCTGAAATGTTCATAAATAAACGAAAATAATGTGTCCTGAACAACAGTACAACTGTTCGTAGTGTTCGCTAGCAACATGAAACTGTACTAAGAACACACGCGGTGTCCTGAATTGTTCGTAAAAAAACTAAAATTAAAGTGTCCTAAAGAACACTATACCTGTCCGGTACTGTTCGCTAGCAAGTTCAAACTGTTCTAAGAACGCTATTGGTGTCCTGAAATGTTTGTACGTAAACGAAAATGGAGGTGTCCTGAAGAACACTATACCTGTTCGTAGTGTTCGCTACCCAATTGAAACTGTTCTAAGAACACAATTGGTGTCCTGAAATGTTCGTACATAAACTAAATTACACGTGTCCTGAAGAACACTATATCTGTCCTTACTGTTCGCTACCAAGTTTAAACTGTTCTAAGAACACACGCGGTGTCCTGAAATGTTAGTTTCACGTGTGACGCACTTTTAATTACTTCAGAACCCGAACAGTGTCCGTAGGACATCAATGCGCATGCGCTAACCAATCTCTGTGAACTTGGTGTCCTGCGGACAGGCGCTTCCTTCGCGGACTAGTTCGCAAAAACGGATCATATGACCGCGCCCACGCTCATCGTGTGTCCTGAAATGCGGACACTGTTTGTGTCCCCGAACAATTTAAAAGTACATTTTCAGTTAATCCATAATATTTTTCAATAAAATCTCACCATGCCACAAGTCCCACATAGCAATCTTGAGTTTCTATATACCTTTTGAAACTTTCCGATCCTTTTTTTGTGTTCGATCTGTCCGCGCACAGTGCGCATGTCCGCGGACCGCGCACAAGCACCCCTATAAAAGACCACACCCAAGAGCTTATTCCCATTGTGTTTCTGGCTATTCTTCAGAACACAGTGATTTTTGCTGCCACCTGCAGACTACACCATCATCGAGATGGCATCCTTGGCTGCTGAACTGCCACTTGGTGCTGCACCTGCTTCAGCACCACCACCACCCCCTCCACCACCACCACCTCCCCAAGGGCCTGAAGAGGGGAACAGGACTGAGGATGCGGAGGAGGAAGAAGAGGATGATGAGAATGAGGCAGAGGAAATCCCTACTACCCGCACTAGGCGTGAGTCTTGGGTGTGCCGGTTATTTACCATTCATGGGAATGGTCCTAAGGCTCGTGCGAACCATGTTCCCTGCAATGAGTGCAAAATGATACTCAGTCATGGGAAGCACGGTAACTACAGCTTTGGGACCACTACTATGAAGCGACACCTGAGGTCATTTCACTCTGGGGCTATTCGCAGGGTTGTACCTTGCGAAGAACGTAGCAGGTTGATTTCCTCTACTTCATCCTCTGTTTCTGATCCTGTCACCACAAGGACCACCTCTGTGGGACAGCGTCTTTCTCAAGCTGCCTCACAGGCCATACAGAATGCTGATGACCCTTACCTTTCGAGGGTCACAGTTGTATGTATGTACTGTGACACAGTACTCTGCAAGGGGGAGCAACTTCGGAGTGCTTTTGAGACTATCGTCTCAGAGCACGAGAAGACCTGCTCACTACCCAAATAAAACCCACTCTACATCTTCCTCTCTCAGCTCGCCCTTTCTTATCTCTGTGGTTGGTGTCCCCTCCTTTACCCTCCTCTCCTAGTGTGTTGTGTCTGAAAAACCCAAAAAAATACAAAATTCTAAAAAAAATAAGGCTCTTTTCAGAGCTGCCTTTCCCAGTTAAAAAATAGAAGTGAAAATAAATGAAGCAGGGCTCTTTGTATTTTTTAGAAGTCCGCGGACAGTTCGCGAACATTAAAAAAATTGGGTTGCTACTCCATCACAAACATTGTAATTTTCTCTGGAAAGAAGTGGTGGCTCTGAAAAGAGCCTTTGGGTGGTGTTTGTAAGTCAAAAATTGTAAATGCTTAACATCTACTTCAAAATCGTTGTTGTAATTCCAAAAAAGGTCCCAATGCATTTTGTACATTTCTCAGAAAAATCTGATTGCCAGCATAAGTAAGATGGACTCCATCTCTGCGAAAAATGTATGTACTACAAAACATAATATTTTCATTGTGAAAAGAAGACATGCCAAAATCTCTTAGAAAGCCACAAACAGCCTTATTAACATTGCGCCTTGCTTTTTCCATTTGTGGACCAAATGAAGATGAACGAAGCCACATTTGTCTCTGCGTAATCTGTGGAAATATTACTTGAGAATCAGGAAACATGTCCATAACCTTCCTAAGTCCTTCTTTCATAGGAAATTGCAAAAAAAATCCAGTCACATGTCCTAAACTGTTCCCTCCACAATGAATTACAATTATGTCTGGATGTTGCTCTGTCTCCAAAGTAGCACAGAGAGGTAGCAAGTCCAACCACTTCATTCCACGTACTACATGCCAGTGTACTTCCACATGTGGGAATCCAAGATCTACAGCTACTCCACAGCTTTCTGCATGCACCTTCAACCAATGTATCCACGAATCTCCTAAAATCCAAACAATCTGTTTTATGAAACACACAGCCATAGCTATCGTTTGTTCTCTCAGCAAAAAGAGTATCTGAGAAAATCTCCCCTGGCACAACACACCCACCAAACTTTCCTGACGAATCCCTTTCAGTGTTTATTCTCATTTGCATGACTTCTGAACCCAAAAATCCCCGGATGTAACTCCCGATGTCCGCGAACTACCGCCATGTCCGCGGACATATCGTAACATGAACAGCCCTTCTACCATTTCCACTACACTCTCTCTGCCATTCCCTCATTGGATGTACCTCAAAAATCACATGACCATGCACCAATCACATTCAAGACCTCTACATCTAACTGCATCGTCATAGATCAGCACTGCAAATGTACTCTGAATCTCTCTGAGTACAAGTGTCATATCATTGGCAAGCAGCATCTACCAGAAATACTGTACAAGCTTTCAAGATTTCTACTTGCAGCTCCATGCATATCCATATGCATGAACACAAACTTCAGATATGCATATTTTCTGTATAGTAGATGACATAGCTCTCAACCATTTTTGTTTTACAGGCGGGTGAAATCACCCGATTTTGTTTTTGGCGGGTGAGACGCCCATTGGAATGAATGGGCGTGCAGGAGGCTTGGCGGGTGAGTCTGCCCTTTACAAGGCGTGTGACACCCGCCAAAAGCGTGTGAGTTGAGAGCTATGGTAGATTAACACATTTTCAAACAGACTTTTACCTTGTAAAATCTGTAAAATGAATTTACTGTACTTTTTTCAATTTCCTAAAATCAACTATCACTTATAAACCTTTATACTTTTTACTTTCGTTATACACACACACTCAAATCATGTTAAACTAACATTTTTTAAATGAAATATATAGACTACATATATTCAAACAAAATTGCATGCAAACACAATCTATGTTTAAACCTTTATAAAAATACTTATACAATTTCATATTTTTAGTTTTTATTTATTTATTTACTTAATTACTTTAAATTATACATGACATTGAGGCGCATTTACCTAGAACAGTTTACTTACAGAAATAGGGGTATTCACCAATATATTATAAATTTCACAAGACATAGTAGATTTTTTTTTTGCTACAGTTAGTCATTCAATACAATTTGTTCATTAAGAACATATCATATGTACTGAACTGATGCAATGTATTTTATGTAAATAAATTAGTTTAATGGTTTTACAGAAGGCACTGAGGATTTCAATTAAAAAAATCAATATCTAAATTAAAAACAGTGCTATATACAAACAAAGTTACTAATTTGAAGCTTTTACAATTGCAGTGAAGACCAGTTTCCTGAAAAGAAGCAGCCGAATTCGAAGAAGAAAGAAAAACTAAGAAGTTACCTGTTAATTTTAAAAAAAAGTAAGTAAAATATCACCATAATATTTATATTATTAATCAAATATACTATAACATTAATACAAGCTATTTTGGTTTCTTAAAATAGAGATTTTGTACCATTTTGTCCAAATATTTCCATGTTTTAAACAGCGATTTACAGCCAGAACGGCCCACAAATTTCTATTTTTGGACACACAAATTAGCCAACTAAACCACTACAATTTTCATATTATAGAACAAACAACTGTTTTAATTGTATACATTATATTTACTATTTGTACTTTTCCACACCACTAGCTTACTTTTTTTTTGTCATCTGAACCCCAGTTTAGTAACACATACATTCAAGAATACCTATCCCTACTAGTTTTAGTTCCCAATGCACAATCACACACCATTACATACATCTTTATAATCTTACTCAAACACTCATGCACACAGCACACATACATTCCAGAACACCCCAACCCATATCTTCTTTATTTTTTTCAACAGACCCTAAAGAATGCCTACCAAAAGACAACTCCGTAGAAAGCAACGCAAAATTAGAGCAAATGAAAATAAAGGTGTCCAACATAAGCATCCATCTCTAGCAGAATTTGTAAAAAAAGTTGAAACAAAACAGCTAATACAATCATTTAGTGAAACACAAGAAGTTTCAAGTACAACAACTTCGCTTCCTCTATCAAAATGTAAAACAAACCAAAAAACAATTAACAGAAAATCAGCTATCAGTAGAGATAAAACTACTTCTTCAAATTTTAATATAGTGCAAAGTAAGCATACCAAGAAAAGTATTTTAGCCAAAATATACCGTCACAAAGTCCTTCAAAATCTTATAAAAACAGGAGAGAAATCAGGTTCAAAGCTTAAAACCTATCGTAGGAAATTAATCTTAGAAGCATTGATGGACAGTGCAATTCTTATCAAAAGAAATGTATTTATTTTACTGTTAAACAAAATGAAACCACTAACAAAACTAATAACTAAATTACAAAAAAGACTTCTCAATAAGCGAAATGTCAACAGAAAGAACTTCTTAAGTATCTGCGGAGGTGAATGGAATCACACTACGAGCACAGAACCATATTTTAATGAAGAAGCGTACAAACAAAAGCAAACGAATACAATTGCCCTAAATTGCAGTGGTCGAGGTTATGAAAAAGTGAATAATACTATAATGGAACAAGAAGTACTCCTTACAAAAATATGCCCTGAAAACTTAGAATGACCCCTCCATTCAACTGAATCAGAACGTCTAGTGTACAAATGGCCATGCAGGTCAATGTGTAACATTCCCAAACAATGTTTCAAATCTTTGCACCAATTCCTCAATAAATATGTAAAAAGCAAAGACAAAATCAAAATTAAATTACTGCAAAATATAGATACCTGTCCAGTGCGCAAGTACACAGGACTACAAGGACATTCATTGGCCTGCATTACAGGACCTACTTGTAAAACGATTTCCATGATATCAAAAGGATATCAACACATCATTCAACTATAAGAAATCTAGTCTATAAACTGTACTATGCTAAAAGTCCTGCTTTAGCACTAGCAAAGTTAAATAACATCCTTCTACATGGTACAGCAAAAGACCTACTTGAAGAAATTCACTATATCCAGAAAAAATATTTTGGAAGTGAAAGCCATTTACAGAATGAAATAGCTTTAAACCAATTATGCAACAATTCTACACATGGCAACCTTTTGCTAAACACATACAAAAAATAAATACTAAAATTTAAAAGTACATCAGCTGAAGTACCAAACCATGCATGTGTATGTTGCCGTAGAATTTTTTATAAAAGTAACACAAAAACTGTGGATCTATCATACAAAATAGAAGACAATGAAGATTCTAAATGGTTTGAATTAGCTCTCTACCTTCTAGCAGAAAACACATAAGAAATAACTGAGCCCTTAATACTTTGCAGTTATTGCACTACAAAACTTGATAACAACCAAACTCCTTCACGTTCTATCACAAATAATTTATACCCAGTACCAAAACCTCTACAACAACTTAATTTATATGAGAGCATCATAATTCAAACAGTACACCCATTTCAAGCAATAATACGCCTTCAACCAAAAACAGCAAAATTACCTCCCTCTGAATTGATAAAAGGCATTCGTGGAAAAGTAGTTTATTTACCATTAAATCTAAAAGAAAATGTGAATACTCTAGGAGTGCAACGTCCAATGCAGCAATCTTTAATTATATTAGTAAATGGAGTACCTACAAAAGACAAAAAAATATGGCAACAGCTGGTAGATTTATATAAAGTTAGACAAGCCTTCCAATATCTTAAAGAGAATAATGAATATTACAAAGAAATTAATATTGAAGAAAACTTGAAAGATACAACTGAAATAATTCAAGAAACACAAGAAGCTGGTCAATTTGAGCTACTAGATCCTACTACAATATCAAATACTTTAGACCATTATACAATTCATCCTTTTCACTGTAATGACACCGTACAAGATGTACTGGAAACTTACCAAATGCGTCAAACAAAAGGATCGCCAATCAGTATATGGGAAAAAAGTATAGAAGCACGTGTTTTTCCTCTACTCTTTCCTACGGGCAAAGGAGGAAGGTATGATGATAGACCTATTCAAATATCAGCTTCAGAATACCGCTCATTACGGATGTATTCTGAAGATCCCAGATTTAGACAAAATGTGGAATACATATTCCACCTACTCTTTGAAAGTGTACTAGCAACTTTATGTTACGGAGTTGCACACATATTAAAATCAGGATCACACTTTCAAAATATAACAGCTACACAATTATTAGAGAAAGTGCAACAAAAGGATGAGGTTTTACAATCAAATATTACAAATCTATTAGCAAATATGCGTGGTACTAAAGAGTACTTGTTTCGACGTCATGGAGATGTATGTTGTATGATCAGAAACCTTGGCCCACCCACTTGGTTTGTTTCATTAAGTTGTGCAGAATATGCATGGGAAGATTTACATGATTTCCTATGCATATCAAATATAAACAAAACAAACATAGATATTCTAACACCTGGAGAACTTTGTTCTTTGGATCCTGTTAATGTTTCAAGATATTTTCACCATTGCTTCATTGCTATGCTACATTTTATTTGTAATAAAACTATTCCTCCCCTTGGAGAAGTGCAACACTTCTTTTGGAGAAAAGATACCAAGCCAGAGGAGCACCACATATCAACATGCTTTTATGGATTAAAGATGCTCCTAAATTTGGTCAAGACAGTGATGCCACTGTTTTTCAGTTTATTGAAAAATATGTCACTTGTGAAATTCCATCAGAAGCCACAAATAGTAATCTTCGTGCACAAATTTTACAATTTCAAAGACACAAATGTGGAAAATATTGTCGTCGCAAATACAAAAACAAAGGCAAATACTACACCAAATGCCGATTTGGTTTCCCTAGACCAGTTACAAATACAGGTCAAGTAAACAACCTCATGTCTTAGACATAGTGTTAAAGGTAAGTCACCTAAAAATACATATTACATAAAAAGAAAAGAAGAAGAAAAATATATCAATGATTATAATGCAATCATTGCCCACTTATGGAATGCAAACATAGATCTGCAGTACATTGCAGACAATTCTACTGAAGTTGTACGATATGTCACAGCATACTTAACTAAAGCAGAAAAGACAGAGCTCCAAGACCTCTGGAATGATCTGTCATCAGATAAAACAGTATCTCAGAAATTATACAGCTTGGGCATAAAAATGCTCACCCATAGAGAATGTGGATCTTATGAAGCAGCTGATCGTTTAACTGGTACTTCATTGTATGGTAAATCTGAAAATATAGTAAGTCTTGGTCCAGCTAAATGTAGAAAAAGAGTTCTAAAATCATGTGAAGATATGGAAACAATAGCCAAGACATTTTAAAAAACAATTTATTGGACACATACTACCCAAACAGAAGTACATGTGTCTATACCAAATAGCCCAAAACTACACATACAAAAATAATATGAAACCTGATGAAAAAAAAGGTAAATATAGAGTGACAGACTGTGAAGGCAGCTTAGTTAAACTCACTAAACCAAATTTAATTAATCATATCAAATTGTCATCGAAGACTCCTGAACATAAAGAAGTATATTACATGTCCCTGCTACAACTCTTCAAACCATGGAGAAAAGAAGAACAATTACTAGATAACTATGACTCATATGAGGATGATTTCAAAGCAAATGAAAGCACTATAACTGATGTAAACTTTACACAGTACAAAACAATGTTGCACAATGAACAGCAACATGAAGAAGAACTCCAAGCCCAACTAGATAAGGATACTCCTGACAGTAGTCAACCTTCTGTAACAGGAAGCCAAGAACCACTGGGAGAACCACTAATAACAAATGAGGCAGAATTAGCTATGATAGAAGTAGAAAACACCATGTGTCAGTATGAAGATAAGGAAGACTTAACTATACTACAATCAAAACTAAACAATGAGCAAAGTAGCAATTTTCAAGAAGTAACAAAACAAATTGCACATGGTGTAAAACATGAAAATAAAGAATGTTCCTGCCATAATTATAAACCTATACTACTGTACGTCAGTGGTGAAGCTGGTTCTGGCAAAACATTCCTAATCAAAATCATTAGTAAGTTGCTTCAACAATTGACAAACAACAAACTGTCAGCTGTTGTCACTGCCCCCACAGGTTTAGCTGCCTACAACATAGGTGGTGTTACATTACACCGATTACTACTATTACCAGTAGAACACCAGAACAAATTAGACTATTACAAACTTTCTGCAGAAGCTGCAATGGAATTACGCAGAGTATTGAAACAAATGAAAATGCTACTAATAGATGAAGTGAGCATGGTCTCCAACCTGATGTTAGCTGTGATTCACCTCCGATTACAAGAGGTACTCAAAACAGACTATGAAGAGCTCTTTGCAGGAAAACACATTATTGTTTTTGGAGATCTGCTTCAATTAACACCAGTAAAAGGTGAACCTATTTTTAAAACATTAGGGCACAAACTCTGCCGTAAAACTGTTGGCAGCATTGGAAATGTCAACCTTTGGCAACATTTCCAATACAGAGAATTAACAGAAAACATGCGCCAATCTGCAGATCTAACTTATGCCAACATTTTAATAAGTTTGAGAGTTGGTATACTTTCTAAAGAAGCAGAAGCAACATTGAAAACCCGGCACATTAATGCACTTTATGGCGATAATGCATGTGCTACAGATGTTATGGAACAATTAGCCTACAAAAATGTCAATTGTATGGCCTTAATGCCAACTCTTGCAAGCTGTTTCAAATTCAATGAAATCATGCTAAGTAAAGAAATGCAACCAATAATGGAAATAAGCGCCACAGACATGTGTGACCAAGCCACAACAAGACTAAATAATTTAGAAAAATCAATCTCAAACACAGCAGGCTTAGAAAAGATGTTAAAATTATCCTTAAATTGCAGAGTAATGCTTAAACGTAACCTTGACGTGGACCAAGGACTAGTTAATGGAGCACTGGGTACAGTTGTTGGCTTTCAAACATACCCACTTGACAACAAAATTCAGTTTGTCAATAGACTCTGACAAACTTTCAGAAGTAAAACGGATAGGACGCTCAACAGCTAGATTCCTTCTCTTCAAAGATATGTATTTACGCAGAGAACAATTTTCTCTAACTCTTGCATACGCAGTCACGATTCCTAAATCACAAGGTCTTACCCTAGACAAAGCAGTGATAGATATTGGTAACACAGTCTTTAAAGAAGGCATGAGCTACGTAGCACTATCACGCTTACGTACACTTGACGGTCTATTTCTAATCAACTTTGATACAAGTAAAGTAAACGCTGATATTCCTTGCATTTTAGAATATAATAGACTTCGCTCACCATAAACTCCCCATCTAAACACATATTCTGTTCCACAAAAACAAAAGGTTGTAAAAGAAAACTAAATCAAACAGAAATGCAAAAGGACGTCACTGCAAATCCTCTAAAGAGAGTAAAAAAAACTAATACTTCATCAAGTACCACAAACAAAAAAGAATCAATTAGAGAAAGTAAACCAGGTACTTCTTTAAAGAAGGAAGACAAACTCCAAAAAAAGCAGTTAGATACAGAACTACCTGGACCATTTAAATTCTCAAATATAGTTGGTGTAAGTTGCTATGCAAATGTAGCAATGAATATTCTATTTCAATTACCACCAATTGTTGACAACATTTACTTACACAGTACAGACCCATTGTGTTTGCAAATGTTAGTACTTCACAGAAATGCAGCAAACAATCCTGACAACACATATAGGGCCTCATTACGACTCAGGCGGTAAGGGGTTTACGGCGGCGTAAACAGCGCCGACCCTTACCGCCTGATTCCGAGGTCCCTTAGCGCCATGGAGGTTTTAACACCTGCTTTTAGCAGGTGTTAAAATCCATGGCGCTAAGGGACCTTGATGTTCATTACGCCACCGTAAATTACGGTGGCGTAATTAACGCCTTCCCCACTCCCATTATGCCCTATGGGGCAAAAATGGGAATGGGGAAGGGTAAATGGGGATTGGGGCCTTACCGCCCCGCCAACCTCAGAATGGGGCGGTAAGTCCGCCAACCACCATGGCGTAAACGTAGTTTACGCCATGGTGGTAAAGGTACGACCCAGGCGGTAACTTACCGCCTGGGTCGTAATGAGGCCCATAGTGTTTTTGGAATAAGACGACAATTGGACTACTGTGCTGGAATGGTTAAATTCACTATAAACTCACAGGAAGATCCACAAGAATTTCTAATGTACTTACTACAAGTACTGGAAAACAAAAACATACCTATAAATGAAATCTTTCAGATTTCATACATGTGGAAACATACATGCACTCTCTGCAACAATGTGACACAAGAAGAAATCCCCAATGAACGCTTCATATATATATCAATACCAAATTGTGAATCCATTCCATTTCAGCAACTTGTACAAAATGCAAACCATGGTAGATTATGCTCCACGTTAGTAATACAAACACATAGTAAATACGTAATACTAATGCTTCTACGTTACAATGCAGATGGTACCAAAAACAACTGCAAGCTGACTGGATTCACACATGGTCAAATATCACTTGGTAAGAAAACCTTCACAACAATAGGTATAATCTACCACGCAGGAGCCACAACCAATTCAGGGCACTACACTGCATATATGAAAAAGAAATGTGGATGGTTTGAATGTAATGATAGTACCATTACTCTAAAGCAGAGATTACCAGCAAATCTTACAAACGCTTATTTGATGTTCTTAAAACCAAAATTTGATAAATAAACTGTATTTAAACCTTTAAGTAAATTTGTGTTAAAAAAATATAAACTGTTAGAATACTCCAAAAGCTATCTAACTGCTCAAAGATTCTACAACAACTAATCAGATAAATGAAAACCACTAAAATATATTAAAAAAATAGACAGTTAGAATACGCCAATTTGTATCTAACTGCTCCAAAATGTTATAATATCAAAACAAATGAAGAATCTGTTACTGCTCCAAAAAAAATACAACAAAGCAAAGTATAAAGCATTAGCCAGAAACAACAAGTGAACACTGAAAACAAACAAACAAATAAACTGTAGCATAACAGAAAAAGGTTTTTTTTTTTTTCCAACATGGATTTTTTTTTCTCCCACAGACCCAATGATTTTAGCAACAAATACAGAAACAGAGCAAATTGCACAGTACTCTGATTTGTACTCTACTAAATATAAGGGCCGAAAAAAAATAAAAGTATATTGCTTATACAATGTAATAAGTCATTACAAAATACTAATACTAACATGCTATTTTCTTTTATCACAGAAATGAAGAAGAAAAACATGGACTCCCATTACTAGACCAAACAGTAAGTATACAATAATAAGGACAACCATAGCAGCATATCACATCCATAGTATCTAATACCTTTGTTCCTTATACATTTGTTTTTCACCCAAAGTTATAAGCAAATATGAATGTGATATGCTGCGGTGGTTGTTGCCAGGGCATAGAGTCTTGGGTGCATGGCCAAATCGCCATGCACCCAAGACTCTATGCCCTGGCAACAACCACCGCAGCATATCACATCCATAGAGTCAAACATTTCAACTATGATCTATGGGAAACTTTTAATGTCCGCGAACAATGTGACTGTTCTTGGAACACTTTGAACTTGCCAGCGAACAATATGGACACCGTTTTCAGGACACCCCCTACGAACATTTCAGAACAACGCGATAGTTCTTAGAACACTTTCAACTTAACAACGAACAATACGGACAGCGTCCTCAGGACACCCCCTACGAACACTCCCCGGACAACGGGAGTGTTCTTAGAAGCGTCTTCAGAACACCACCATCTTGTTTATTTGCGAACATTTCAGGACACCACGAGTGTTCTTAGGACACATTCAACTTGACAAAGAATAATACGGACAGCGTCCTCAGGACACCCCCTACGAACACTCCTCGGACACCGCGAGTGTTCTTAGAAGCGTCTTCAGAACACCCCCATTTTGTTTATTTACGAACATTTCAGGACACCGCGAGTGTTCTTAGGACACATTCAACTTGACAGAGAACAATACGGACAGCGTCTTCAGGACACCCCCTACGAACACTCCCCGGACACCGCGAGTGTTCTTAGAAGCGTCTTCAGAACACCACCATCTTGTTTATTTGCGAACATTTCAGTACACCGTGAGTGTTCTTAGGACACATTCAACTTGACAGAGAACAATACGGACAGTGTCCTCAGGACACCCCCTGCGAACACTCCCCGGACACCATGAGTGTTCTTAGAAGCATCTTCAGAACACCCCCATTTTGTTTATTTGCAAACATTTCAGGACACCGCGAGTGTTCTTAGACACATTCAACTTGACAGAGAACAATATGGACAGCGTCCTCAGGACACCCCCTACGAACACTCCCCGGACACCGCGAGTGTTCTTAGAACAGTTTCACTTTGCTTGCGAACAAAACGGACACATATTGACTCCTTAGAACACCCCCTAGTCAGTTTATTTGGAACATTTCAGAACACCCGTGATGGCCGCAAACAAATCGAACACAAAAAGAACGTCTAACACATAAAAAACACAACTTTCATCCTATCTCATACACTCCCACCCTCCCCAAACACTCCTACACACCAACACACTCTACAAAATACACATTTTGAACAAAGTTTCACCGCGCTGTCCGGGGACGTCCGCGAATCCAAGATGGCGGGCACTACCGAAAAATCTGACGCGCTTCACGCTCCACGCCGTCCAATCAGCAAACACTTTGCATGTCTGCGAACATCACACAAGACGATTAGCCAATAAGGACACTTTCCGCGGAGCGAACAGGGAAGTGTGTCCGCAAACCCAACACAGATATCACTCATTTTTTTTACCTACTTTTTGGTCATTTTAAAAAAAACTACTGGACGGATTTTCACCAAATTTGCAAAAGCACGCTTTCGGGACCAAGCCGCTGCTCCTGGTCCAAATTTGGTGGAAATCCGTCCAACGGTTTGGGCTGTAGGCGCGAGCAAATTTTTTTTCCCATTCACTATATGGAGAGTGAGTATAATGTATACAAATATGAGCATATAGAGGGGTGGTAGAGTAATAAAAATGAAACTATGAGAAAGTGCTGATAACCATAATGATTATCTTCATGCACAGAAAGGATTGCTCTCTTTCAAGCCTGTATCTTCCGCTATGTACATGTTTCATATGATGTGACTGGACCCTAAGTCTACAAATATAGTACCTTTTCAATTTTTACTTCCTGACTGTTACTGAAGAAAACTATGTGACTTCGATATGTCAGTAAAGGATAAAAAGGGAGAGCCAGCCATGTGATGTCATCAGTGATGTCATCAATGACATTTGTGATGTCATCTTTGATGTCCTGGGTGTTAGTGTTAGCAGTGCACGGTGGCGCGAGTTATGGTTGCTTATGTTACCATAACTGCCGAATTTGAGGGGTTTTTCGGTTTTACTTTGAGCCATAACGTCCCTTTAACAAAGTTTTTTCACTGAATTTCATAGGTTTTTATTAGCGCAACTTAACCATAACGTCCCTTTAACAAAGTTTTTTCACTGAATTTCATAGGTTTTTAGTGCACAACTTAACCATAATATCCCTGACTTCATATACATGTAACATAGAACATACTAACCCCCTCATAGCGATTTTCATGTCCACGGACTACCGCCATGTCCGCAGACACATCGAAAATCTGAGCGTGGTGAATGTAAATTTAAATAGTGTGCCCCATTTCCCCTTTGAAGTTGGCTCTGAAAAGAGCCGTTTTTTTTTTTTCCAGATGCTTGACAGACACCTGTTATTTTGTATTTTTTTTCTTGTTTTTTTTTCTTACTTTTTCTTACTTTACTCCTAAAATCTTCACATAACCTTCTCCAAAGCAACCCTTACATTCCAAAATAGAAAGGCATTTCCCGTAAAAGATAAAGAAATGCCATCTTCTTTAAAATTAACAGCATTACTGGCATCAATATTCTCATTGTTACAGAAGAACATACCAGCTCTAAGCATGAAGGCACACATGCCTCGGTTGATGACACACCTAGCAATATTATGCTGAGGCCAAAAACTGAACTATTGTCCCATATTGCCCTAGGTAGTAATCCAGAAAAAAATACTTTTCCATTTGGAAGGATCTTCATTACTGCTTGAACCAAGCGTTCCAAATCAGCCAACAAAGTAGGGGCACTGACGTTGTCCAAATGGAAAGCACCATAGTGCAAAACTACCACATGCGGACTGTTCATCGTGGCCATATCCTCACAAACTTGTACAATTCCCTGTACATTGCAATCAGGCACACTGCTCCACACCACCTCCACTCCTTTCACATCAAAGTTCTTTGCAACATGCCTGCATTCAGCGTACTGCTGTAGACCTTGCACAAACATATCTCCGAGCACCAACACCCTGACTTTCTCCACTTCTGCCATCTTCACCATCTTCACCACACACAGTCTCTTTCAACACAAATCCACAACCTCGACATCTGATTGGCTGATCCGTACAGTCTTCTTTCCATGTTGGATTTCCTGGAAAAACCCGGATGTAGCACGCCCTATCCACGAACAGCCGCGGTGTCCGCGGACGGCGTCCACTTTACTCTCTGTGCCATTCCCTCATTGCATACAGCTAAGTAATCACACAATACGAATAACGTCCTCAGAACAACCCCATTTTGTGAATTTTCGAACATTTTAGGACAATTATTATTTCATTATTCAACATATTAACGTTACACATATTATACTTTCATCTTGTACTCTGCACACAATGCTATGTTTCTCCATTAGTAGCTCAGTATACTAGATAGAATCCCATAATACAATGCTATTTATATCAATACATCGTTCAAAGCACTAATAACGGTATGATATTTATTGCAATATCCTTGACACTTTTTTCGCAACATTATAATAAAAATCCCTAGCACACAAATTCCATGAAAAGTACATACACACATGATGTCATCAGTGATTTCATCAATGACATTTGCGATGTCATCTTTAATGTCCTGGGTGTTAGTCTTAGCAGTGCACGGTGGTGGTGCCAGTTATTTTTCAAAGCTTACCATAACTTGCGATTTTCAGGGGTCTTTCGGCTGTACTTAGAACCATAACGTCCTTTAAACAAACTTTTTTTAATATCACGCAAACAATATACAAACATGGCGTGCAAAAACCAACTTCTACAGATGGCTTTACACAGAATGTTCCAAAGTAAGAATTTATGCTCGTTCACAGTGAAGGTCAGCTGCTTCCACAACTTCTACAGATGGCTTTACACAGAATGTTGCAAAGTAAGAATTTATGCTCGTTCACAGTGAAGGTCAGCTGCTTCCATTTTTTTCTCGGGCCCCGGAGAGGCTCACGAAGCGGACTATAAGGTTGTATTGTGTTTTGACCTTGACAGACAGAGATTGTGATGAAAGACTTCTCTTGAAGGAGTGTTGCTAAAACGTAAGAGAAGATAAAGATGAACTTTCTGAAACGAAACCACTTTTATATATTATATCACTATGCGAAAGATCGTTGGCACACGCGGAGTCGTATTTTGGGACTGCACCACTCGTAGACAATGGAAATTGCAATTGTACTGTAAGTTACCCTTTAGATGACTTTATACCAAATATAATTACAATAGCGTAGCATTAAAGACCGCTCAAGTTGAACTTGTTAGTTGAAAGTGGCATAATGTTTTCTACCGCGCACTATCACCGCCGAATTGGTCCCCTGTCGTTTAGAGGGCTCTGAAAAAGGCAGACGACACAGGGTGGGTTAATAGAAATAATTTAACCGGTCTATAGGCGGTCAAGCGCTCTACTCGCTGTGCCACTTCACTGTAGCCTGTCAAGTGGCACAGCGAGTACAGCGCTCGCTTTGACATCTGTGCACAGCTTGCTAACGCAAGTTTGAATCCCGGCAAGGCCAAACTCAGCCTTTCATCCTTCCGTGGTCGATAAATGAGCACGACACACCGTGGTTAATAATAAGCACCGCTTAGATACCTCACGGTTCTTAGCGCTATATGAATGGGAAAATATTATTATTTTATTATTAACATACTCTGTTGCACTATCTTCGATAGCAAATATTTTCACGCCCTAATAAATAAAATGATGATTTTTAATGAAGATCGGCGGGTGATACTAATTTATGTTTTTTAAAACAGGTATGTGGCTCCATTTTGCCTATGTCACGATTTACAGACTCCAGCCTCCAGTCTTCAACTGCCAGGTACAGGTCCAAATATGCAACTTCATGACCCTCACCATTTTATGGGACAATCGCCAAGGACCAATATGCCCTTACGCAGTACTTGCGGCTACAAACAACATACCAACCAATAGGGTGGTCTAATGGCTCGTTGTTGGAGCAACCTTCCGATTATCAGAGCGACCATTTACTGCTTTTATCATAAACCAACAGCCTATCTACCGCAAAGGAACAAGCGTGGCTCCAAATAAACTTTTACTGATCGACAGCAGAGACAATAGCAAATCGCTGAATATTCACTAAACATTTCATGTGAAATAAATGTACTTTACCAAATGTACAATCCTGCTGTTTACTTTTAAACCACAGTTTCATATTCCGAATTGTGGCGCACTGAGTTGTAAGCTGATCTAACACTCTCTGTACCGCAAAGGACCATTGCGTGTCTCAACATGAACTTTTGCGGATCGACAACAAAGACAAATGCAAATTGCTGAATATTCTCTAAACATTTGATGTCAAATAAATGTACTTTACAACATTTACAATCTTGCTGTTTGCTTTTAAATCACAGTTTCATATTCCGAATTGGGGCGCGCTATGTTGTGACATAATGTGTGTTGTCTTCCGGGTTCTGTGTAAAGTCGCGTAGTACTAGAGACGACTGGGCGCGTTTGATTACGCACCCTGTAACGTCACAGAGAGCGGCGGGGAATATGAATGCTTTGATAATATCAGGCTTAGGGGCGGGAGATATGATTTAGTGTCGCAAAAGCAAGTCAGCCAGGTCAATAGCGCCAGTCATAGGATTATCACATAATGTGGGCGCACACCAGCCGGATTTATCGTTTCTTTAGTGGACAAAAAGTCGGTTGACGCCCCTAGGAAATTGTACTATTAGCGGACAAAAGGAGTGCTCTTAAAACACTTTCACCCTCACAACGAACAATACAAACAACGTTCTCAGAACACCCCCATTTTGTGTAATTGCAACCATTTCGGGACACTGCGAGTGTTCTTAGAACACATTCAACTAGACAGATTACAATACGGACAGCGTCCTGAGGACACCCCCAGTTTGTGTATTTACGAACAATTGAGTACACCGCGAGTGTTCATAGCTCATTTTTACCTTCCTTGCGAACAAAAATGACACATACTCCATCCTCTAAACACCCCACCATTTAGTTTATTTACAAAATGTCAGAACAGTCGTGTTCTCCGTGGACAAATCGAACGCAAAAAAAACATCTAGCACATAAAAAAACAAAACATTGAACCTATCTCATACTCCCCCACCCTCCCCAAACACTCTTACACACCAACACACGGCACTAAATACAATTTTGTATCCACGTTTCACTGTGCTGTACGCGGTCGACTGCGAATACAAGATGGCGGGCGCCACAGAAAATCTGATGCGCTCCACGCCCCTCACCGTCCAATCAGCGAACACGTCGCATGTCCGCGGACATGACGCAAGGCCATGGGCCAATCGGGGTGCTGTCCGCGGAGCGAACAGGGAAGTCCATCCGCGAAGCGAACACAGATATCACTAATTTTTTTGCCTTACATTTTGGTCATTTTAAAAAAACTACTGGACAGATTTACACCAAATTTACAAAAGCACGCTTTTGGGACCAGGCCGCCGCTCCTGCCGCAAATTTGGTGTAAATCCGTCCAGCGGTTCGGGCTGTAGCCGTGCGCAAAGTTTTTTCCCATTCAGTCTATGGGAAAAAAAAAGTTTTGGGACCCCCCCTATAACTTTTCCCCCCTGGACGAATCCTCACCAAACTTTGGAAAAAATTCAGAGCGATCCAACTACTTTTTTTGCAAAGTTTGGTGAGGATCCGTCCAGGGAGAGCGAAGTTGTAAGCCGCCCAAAAAGTGCTCTTCCTATGGAAACAGCAACTTAACCATAACTACATGGCCACTACCGTGGCCATGTAATATATATATATATTTTTTCTTTTTTTAACAGAGCATACAAACATTGAAAATAGTACACCAAAAGATACATTGGAAAACACTCTCCAGCACATGGAACAAAAAATGGACATGCTCATGGCAAAATGCAACCATTTGAAAAACTTTGTGGAGGACCACATAAAAGAATCAATTCAATTGCATTGTCCCACATGTACCTGTCCCCCCTCTCCATATCCCAGTCAATTATCCTAAAACCCTCCCCACGAAGGAAAAGGTTTTGATGAGACTTCCATCCCTTCATCTCCTCCTATCCATCCTCTTGAAACCCCCAATTCCCCTGTGTTTGTGTCAGTTTCTGCTTCCCCTTCTCTTTCATAAATTGTACATCTATATATAATAAAACAAAAATATTATATTTGTTTTAATTCAGTTCTTTTTTGTGTTTTTTTTTTTAAAAGGCTGTTGGGGTGTCCGCGGACAGCGCGGGTGTCCGGGATGTCTGTAATTAACCAAAATGGGGGTGTCCTAAGGACACTACCTATCCGTACTGTTCGCAAGCAAAATGGAACCGTTCTTAGAACACACTCGGTGTCCGGGATGTCCGTAATTAACCAAAATGGAGGTGTCCTAAGGACACTATACCTGTCTGTAATGTCCGCAGTCAAGTTGAAACTGTTCTAAGAACACAAGCGGTGTCCGGGATGTCCGCAATTAACCAAAATGGAGGTGTCCTAAGGACACTATACCTGTCCGTACTGTTTGCAGGCAAGTTGAAACTGTTCTAAGAACACACTCAGTGTCTTGGATGTCCGTAATAAACCAAAATGGAGGTGTCCTAAGAACACAATACCTGTCCACAGTGTTCGCAGGCAAGTTGAAACTGTTCTATGCACAAACACGGTGTCCGGGATGTCCACACATATGCAAAATGGGGGTGTTCTAAGGACTACTATACCCGTCTGTACAGCCTGAAGGACATCTACGCACATGCGCACCACACCCATAAGTTCTTCGAACATCGCCCCTGTCCGTAACTGTTCGTCTCACTTGTGTCGCACTTTTAATTAGTTTCAGGACCCGAACACTGTCCGTAGAACACACGTGCGCATGCGCACAACCGTTCCCGTGCATTTGCCGTCCTGCGGACACCCGTTCCATTTGCGGACATGTTCACAACGCCATCATGTGACCGCACCCACGCTGAGTGTATGTTCTGAATTGAGGACACTGTTCGGGTCCCTGAACATTTTAAAAGTACCTTTTCAGGCAATCCACAGTATTTTATAGTAAAAATACACCATAGCACATGTCCCAGACAATGACCCTGACTTTCTATATACTTTTTGGAACATTTTGAGCCTTTTTGGGGTGTTCGATCAGTCCGCGGACAGCACAGGTGTCCGTGAAGTGCGCACCATACCCCTATAAAAGTCCACACCCCAGAGCTCATCCTCATTGTGTTTCTGGCTATCTGACAGAGCACTGTGTACTTTGGCTGACAATCTTCCAGATTTTGCTGAAAACTGATGGCATTCATGGCTCCTCTACTTCCACCTGGTGCTACATCTGCCTCAGCACCACCCTCACCCCCTCCACAACCTCCACCTCCCCAAGGGCCTGTAGAGGGGAACAGGCATGAGGATGTAGAGGAGGATGAAGAGGATGACTAGGATGAGGTAGTGGAAGTCCATACTACCAGCACTCGCCGTGAGTCTTGGGTGTGGCTGTCATTTACCATTCCTGGTAATCAACCCAAGGCACGTGCGAACAAAGTCACCTGCAACCAGTACAAAATGTTGCTGAGTCACGGGAGGCTTGGTTCGTACAGCTTTGGTACGACAACTATGAAGCGACACCTAAGGTCGTTCCACGGTGGGGTCGTTCGCAACGTTGTACCTTGTAAGGAGCGTAGTAGGTTGAGTTCCTCTACTTCATCCTCCATTTCCGCTCCTCTCACCACAAGAGACACTCCTGTGGGAGAGCGCATCCCTCCAGCTGCCTCACAGGCCATTCACAATGCTGATGACCCTCACATTTTTGTGTATGTACTGCGACACAGTACTCTGCAGGGGGAGATACTTTGAAGTGCTTTCGAGACTACGGTCTTGGAGCACGAGAAGACCTGCCCACTACCTAAGTAAGGCCCACCCTACATCTTCCTCTCTCCACTCGCCCTTTTTTATCCCCATGGTTGGTGTCCTCCCCTTACCCTCCTTTCCCCTCCTCTCCTAGTGTGTGGTGTGTAAAAAAAAACAAACAAAAAATATATAAAACAACAAAAATCCCCTCCCCCAAAAAAGGCTTTTTTCAGAGCTGCCTTTCACAGTCTAAAAATAGAAGTGACAAATAAATGGATCAAGGCCCGGTGCATTTTTTTAGAAGTCCGCAGACAGTTCGTGAACATCAAAAATTTTGGGGTGCTGCCCTATCCAAATCATTGCACTTTTCTCTGGGAGGAAGTGGTGGCTCTGAAAAGAGCCTTTTGGTGGTGTTTTTTTTGTGTTTGAAAACTTGAAATAGTCAACACCTACTGCAAAATGGATGGCTGTATTGCCACAAAAGGACGCAATGCATTTTGTACATTTCTCAGAAAAATCTGATTACCAGCATAAGTAACATGGACTCCATCTCTGCGAAAAATGTATGTGCTATGAAACATAATATTTTCATTGTGAAAAGAGGACATGCCAACATCTCCTACAAAGGCACAAACAGCCTTATTAACATTCTGCCTTGCTTTCTCCATTTGTGGACCAAATGAAGAAGAACGCAGCCAAATTTGTCTTTGCGCAATACGAGAAAATATTATTTGGGAATTTGGAAACATGTCCATGACCTTCCCAAGTCCTTCTTTCATAGCAAATTGCAAAGAAATTGCTGACACATGTCCTAAACTGTTCCCTCCACAATGAATTATAATTATGTCTGGATGAAGCTCTGTCTCCAAGCTAGCACAGAGAGGTACCAAGTCCAGCCACTTCATTCCACACACTCCATGCCAGTGCACTTCCACACGAGGGAATCCAAGATCTGCAGCTACTCCACAGCGTTGTGCATGCACCTCCAACCAATGTATCTATGAGTCTCCCAAAATCCAGACAATCTGTTTTCTGAAACACACAGCCATAGCTAACTGTTATTCTCTCAGGAAAAATACTTTCTGACAAACTCTCTCCTTACACAACACACCCACTAAACTTTACTGACCAATCAATTGCTCTGCTCATTCTCATTTACATGCCTCTCCACCCCAAAATCCCTGTATGTAATACACGATGTCCGCGGACTACTGCCATGTCCACGGACATATCATAACTTGGACAGCCCTTCTACCATTTCGACTTGACTCTCTGTGCCATTCCCTCATTGGATACAGCTAACCAGTCACACAACCATCCACCAATCACATCGTAGACCTCTACATCTAACTCCATCATCAGAGTTAAGCACTTAAAATGTACTGTAGATCACTCTGAGTACAAGTCTCATATCATTGGAAAGCACCTACTACAACAACTACTGTAAAAGTCTTCAAGATTTCTACTTGCAACTGCATGCATATCCACATGCATGAATACAAACTACAGGTATGCATATTTTCTGCACAGTACATTATAAATTAATATAAACAGAGTAACTGCCACTTAACCTGTATAGCCTATAAAATTAACGTGTCATTTTTTCCATCTGCTAAAATCAACTATCACTTCCAAACCTGTCTGCTATCTAATTTCTTTTCTTTTTTTTTTTTACATACACCTATCTAAAAAATTATAATATTAGAAGATGGAAGAAATAAAAATATAATTGTGGAAAAACACTTAGTAGTGTATCATAAAATTACACACAGCCAGTACAATTTCATGCATCTTCATACACTCACACACATAGACACTATCATTGAAATGCTCCCAGCTGTAATAACACCACTACCTGTAAATCATATCCTTCTACTTTATTACCCACAGCTTCACAAATACATATATTGCATGCTTTTCTATACAGTTTCTACCATTTACCTAATAAAAATTGCAAAATAAATATAACATTATTTCTTCTTTCTTCTCACATTCTATAACACAGCTTTAAAAAACCAAGAGAATTTCATATACTTAATATTCTACTCATTTACAAAGCATGTTGAATTAACATTTATATAAATAAAATATAAAGGCTGCACATAGTCAAATGAAACTGCATGCATACACTATATTCAGAAATCAAACAAGAATACTACAAAGACATAAAAAGTAATCTCTCAATTAACATCATTGCTATAAACACACAACATTACTGACCTTTCTTTTACAATTGCCGTGAAACCACTCTCCTGGAAAACAGCAACATCTGAACTACAAACACCAACTACAAAGAAACCCGCTCATTCCACAAAAAAAGAGTAAGTACAATACTACCTTAGTTTCTCTGCCTACTCTTTAAATCTCGCCACAATCTTGCTCCCCCTTATCTCTCCTCTCTCCTCTCTTTCTACACTCCCTCCCACTCCCTTCACTCTGCTGACCACTTTCTTCTCACTGTTCCTCCTTCCCCTTGTGCCACATCTTGTTTCCGCTTCTTCCATCTCCTAGCGCCCCTGCACTGGAACTCCTTACATCTCTCACTCAGCTCTATTTCTACCTTTTGCTCATTCTACACTTTCCTCAAATCTCTCCTTCTCCATTCCCCAACATGAAACCCTGCCTACCTTTTGCCCCCTCCCCCCTTGCCTTATCTACTTAATCATCTCCCTCCCCTTCCCTCTACCCCCATTCTCACTTTTAACCCCATCCGTTTCCCTCCTCCTCCTCTTCCCCACCTTTCCTTCTCTCTCACGTCTCTCTCACGTCTACTGCACTACTCTCCTTCTCCCCTTCAGTTTAATTGGTCTACTTACTGTTTTCTTGGTCTGATTCTCAATTTTAAAATGCTTCCACTGTTACTGTTATAATGTTAATTGTTATCTGTATCATGCTATTAAAATATATTACTCAAACACACTGTGCGGGTGATTCATGTAATTTGTGCAACAAAAAAAGATTTGTGTACCATTCTACCCACAAATCACCATTTATTAAACAGGGATTAGCACGCAGAATGGCACACAAATCCCCGTTTTCAGAGCACAAATAACATAACTCAGCCCCTAGAATATTAGTATTACAAAACAAATAATTGTTTTAATTGTATACCATTTGATTTACTGTTAATGCTTATCCTCACCACTAGCTCACTTTCTACTGTCATCTGAACCGCAGTATAGTAAAACACAAATAGACTAACTAATTGTAGCTGCCCAATGCACAATCACACACCACCAGATACATCTTTACCATCATACTCAAACACTCATGCATACAGCACACATAAATTGCACAACAGCCCAACATATACCTTCTATTTATTTTGTTTCAACAGACCCCACAGAATGCCTACCAGAAAGCAAGTCCGTAGAAAGCAACGCAGAAATAGAGCAAATGAAAATAAAAATGTCCAAAATAAGCATCCATCTCTAGCAGAGTTTGTACAAAAAGTTCAAACAAAACAGCTAATACAGTCATTTAGCAAAACTAAACAATCTTTGCCTCCTCTATCAAAATGTAAAAGAAAACAGAAAATGATTAACAGAAATAAGGGTACCACTACTGCTAAAACTGCTCCTATAAATCTTGATATAGTAGAAAGTAACCATACCAAAAAAAGTATATTAGCAAAAATGTTCTGCCACAGAGTCCTTCAGGATCTTATAAAAACAGGAGACAAAGCATGCACAAAACTACCATAGAAAATGAATCTTAGAAGTTTTGATAGACAGTGCAATCCTTCTCAAAAGAAAGTTATTTATTTTAGTGTTAAACAGAACTAAACCACTAACAAAACTAAGTACTAAATTACAAAAAAGGCTTCTCAATAAACGGAATGTCAACAAAAATAACTCTTTAAATATCTGTGGAGGTGAATGGAGTCACGCCACACGCACAAAACCACTTTCAATAAAGAATCATACAAACAAAATCAAACAAACTTAATAATACCATAATGGAACAAGAAATACTGCTTACAAAAATAACCCCAGAAAACTCAGAATCAATTCTCCATTCGACTGAACCAGAACGTCCAGTATACAAATGGTCATGCTCGTCAATGAGTAACATTGCCAAAAAATCTTTCATATCTTTACGCCAGTTCCTCAATCAATATGTGAAAGGCAAAAAAAAAATCAAAATAAAACTGCTGCTAAATATGGATACCTGCCCAGTGCGCAAATACACAGGACTGCAAGGACATTCATTGGCCTGCATTTCAGGACCTATTTGCAAAAGCAGCTTCCATCATATCAAAATGATATCAACACATCATTCAACTATAAGAAATCTAGTCTGTAAACTGTACTATGCTAAAAGTCCTTCTTTAGCACTAGCCAATTTAAATAACAATCTTCTACATGGTACAGCCAAAGACCGACTCAAAGAAATCAACCATATCCAGAGTAAATATTTTGGAAGTGAAAGCCACTTACAAAATGCAATAGCTTTACAACAGACTAGCAACAATTCTGCACATGGCAATCTTCTACTAGACACATACAAAAAGGAAATACTAAAATTCAAAAGTACATCCGCTTAAATACCAAACCGTGTGTGTGTGTGTTGCCGCAGAACTTTTTATACAAGTAACACAAAAACTATAGAGATAACATACAAAATAGAAGACAATGAAGATTCCAAATGGTTTGAATTAGCTCTCTACCTTATAGCAGAAAACAAATATGAAATAACTGACCCCTTAACAGTTTGCAGTTACTGCACTTCAAAACTTGACAACAATCAAACTCCTTCTTTTGCTATCACAAATAATTTGGAATTATTCCCTCTAACAAAACCCCTGCACAACTCAATTTATATGAGAGCATCATAATTCAAACAGTGCACCCGTTTCAAGCAATAATACACCTTCAACCAATAAAAGCAAAATTACCTCCCTCTGAATTGGTGAAAGGCATTTGCGGCAAAGTAGTATATTTACCATTAGCTCTAAAAGAAAATGTGCACACTCTGGGAGTGCAACGTCCAATAGAACAATCTTTAATTGTCTTAGTAAATGGCGTACCTACAAAAGACAAAAAAACTGCCAACAACTGGTAGACTTACATAAAGTTAGACAAGCCTTTGCAATATCTAAAAGACAATAACGAATACTACAAAGAAATAAATATTGAAGAAAACTTAAGGGAAACAATTTAAATAATTGAAGAGTCACCAGAAACTGGTCAATTTGAACTTCTAGATCCTGCTACAGTATCCAATATTTTAGACCATTATAGAATTCATCCATTACACTCTAATGATACCATAGAAGATGCACTAGAAACGTAACAAATACGACAAACTAAAGGATCACCAATCAGCATATGGGAAAAAAGTATAGAAGCTTTTCCTCACCTCTTTCCTACTGGCAAAGGAGGAAGGTACGATGATAGACCCAGTCAGATAACAGCATCAGAATACCGCTCATTTCGAATGTATAGACAAAATGTGGAATACATATTCCAACTACTCTTTGAAAGTGAACTAGCAACTCTATGTTACAGAGTTGCACACACATTAAAATCAGGAACCGACTTTCAAAATATGTGAGCTATGCAATTACTACAAAAAGTGCAAGAAAAAGATGAAGTTTTACAATCAAGCATTACAAATCTGTTAGCAAACATGCGTGGTACAAAAGAGTACTGGTTCTGACGTCACAGAGATGTATGTTGTATGATAAGAAACCCTGGCCCACCCACTTGGTTTATTACATTAAGTTGTGCAGAATATGCATGGGAAGATCTACATGATTTCCTACGCATATCAAACAAAAACAAAACAAACATAGATATACTAACACCTGGCGAACTTTCATTGCTATGCTACACTTTATTTGTAATAAAACTGTTCCTCCCCTCGGAGAAGTGCAACCCTTCTTTTGGAGAAAAGAATACCAAGCCAGAGGAGCACCACATATCCACATGCTTTTATGGATTAAAGATGCTCCCAAATTTGGTCAAGACAATGATGGCACTGTGTTACATTTTATCGAAAAAGATGTCACTTCTGAAATTCCATCAGAAGCAACAAATAGTGATCTTCATGCACAAATTGTACAATTTCAAAGACACAAATGTGGCAAATATTGTCATCGCAAATACAAAAAGAAAGGGAAATACTACACCAAATGCCGTTTTGGTTTCCCTAGACCGGTTACAGAAACAGGTGAAGTGAACAACTTCATGGGCCTCATTACGAGTCCTGTGGTAACCGCGACGGTAAAACCGTCATTACCGCCGGACTCGTATTACCATTCTGCCTCCGTGACTCCCGGAAATACCAGGGCATTATGACCCTGGTGTCCTGGGAATCCCGGAGGTGGAATGGGGAAAATCCCCATTCCCATTGAGTCCCACAGGACTCAATGGGAATGGGGAAGTGGAAACACCGGCACCAGCTCGTGATGGTGCTGGTGTTTCCATGTCCGCCTGCAGGCGGGAGGTGTTCAACCCTCCAGGTCAGACCTGGCGGGAAGATCACCTCCGGCCTGCAGGACTCGGGATCGGGCGGTCCGGAATTAACAGTGGCGGCGGGTTTACCGCCACTGTTAATTCCGGACCGCCCGACCTGTAATGAAGCCCCATGTCTTCAGTTAGACTTTCAGCCTGATTCATGGAATTATTTGCATCGAAAACGCACATTTGCGCTCCTTTCTTCCTGAAAATCCCTGTTTGAAGTATAGGGATTTTTGGGCAGAAAGGAGCGCAAATCTGCATTTTCGGTGCAAATAATTCCATGAATCAGGCAGATAGTGTTAAAAGTTCACCTAAAAATACATATTACATAAAAAGAACAGAAGAAGCAAAATATATCAATGATTTCAATGCAATCATTGCCCGATTGTGGAATGCAAACAAAGATGTGTAGTACATTGCAGACAATTCCACTGCAGTTGCACGATATGTTACAGCCTACTTAACCAAAGCAGACAAAACAGAGCTTCAAGACCTCTGGAATGACCTGTCATCAGACAAAACACTGTCTCAGAAATTGTACAGCTTGGGCATAAAAATACTCTCCCATAGAGAATGTGGCTGCTATGAAGCTGCAGATCGTTTAACCGGTACTGCTTTGTATGGAAAATCTGAAAATATAGTATGGCTAAGTCTTGGTCCTGCTAAATGTAGAAAACGAGTTCTCAAATCATATGACAACATATAAAAAATAGCCAAAAATGATCCCAACAGCCAAGACATTTTGAAAAACAATTTACTAGACACATACTACCCAAACAGAAGTACCACTTTGGAAACCATGTGTTTATACCACATAGCCCAAAACTTCACATACAAAAATAATATAAAGCCCGATGAAAAAAAGGTAGATACTGAGTGACAAATTGTGAAGGCACCTTAGTAAACCTTACCAAACCAAGTTTAATTAATCATATCAAATTGTTATTAAAAACTCCTCAACATAAAGAACTATATTACATGTCCCTGTTACAACTCTTTAAACCATGGAGAAAAGAAGAAGAAATACTATATAACTCAAAGGAAATGAAAGCACTATCACCAATATAAACTTTACACAGTACAAAACAATGTTGCACAATGAACGGCAACACGAAGAATAACTCCAGGCCCAACTAGATAAGGACACTCCTGACAGTAGTCAACCTTCTGTAACAGGAAGCCAAGAACCACTGGGACAGCCACTAATAGCAAATGAGGCAGAATTAGCTATGACAGAAGTAGAAAACACCACGTGTCAGCATGAACATACAGAAGACTTAGGTACACTACAATCAAAACTAAACAATGTGCAGCGTAGCATTTTTCATGAAGTAACAAAAGAAATTGCACATGGTCTACAACATGAAAATAAAGAATGTACCTGCCAAAATTACAAACCTATACTATTATACATCAGTGGTGAAGCTGGTTCAGGCAAAACATTCTTAATCAAAATCATCAGCAAGTTCTTTCAACAATTCACAAACAAAAAACTGTCAGCTGTTGTAACTGCCCCCACAGGTTTAGCTGCCTACAACACAGGCGGTGTCACTTTACACCGATTATTACTCCTGCCAGTAGAACACCCAATCAAATTAGAATATTACAAACTTTCTACTCAAGCTGCAATGGAACTACGCAGAGTGTTAAAACAAATGAAAATGTTACTAATAGATGAAATGAGCATGGTCTCCAACCTAATATTTGCTTTGATTCACCTCAGATTACAAGAAGTACTTAAAACAAACTATGAAGAGCTCTTTGGAGGAAAAAACATTATTGTCTTCGGAGATCTTCAATTTTCACCAGTGAAAGGTGAACCAATTTTAAAACCTTAGTTCACAAACTCTGCCGGAAAACTGTTGGCAGCTTAGGAAATGTCAACCTTTGGCAACAATTCCAATACAGAGAATTAACAGAAAACATGCGACAGTCTGCAGACCTCACCTACACCAACATTTTAAAAGTATTAGAGTGTGTGTACTATCTCAAGAAGCACAAGCAATATTAAAAACCCGGCACATCTATGCACTTAATGGCCATAACTCATGTCCTACTGATGTTATGGAACAATTAGCGCACAAAAATGTCAATTGTATGTCCTTAATGCCAACTCTTGCAAGCTGTTCCAAATTAAATGAAACAATGTTGAAAAAAGAAATGCAACCAATAATTGAAATTTCCGCAACAGACAAACTAGACGTACATTGTATGACACTACCCATGTGTCAACAAGCCACAACAAGACTAAATACCTTAGAAAATTCTATCTCCAACACAGCTGGTTTGGAAAAAATATTAAAATTATCCTTAAACTGTAATGCTTAAACGTAACCTTGACGTGGAGCAAGGACTAGTTAATGGAGCACTGGGTACAGTTGTTGGCTTTCAAACATACCCACGTGACAACAACATTCAGTTTGTCAATATTCTCTTTGACAAACTTTCAGAAGTAAAAAGGATAGGGCGCTCAACAGCTCGATTCCCTCTCTTCAAAGACATGTATGTACGCAGAGAACAATTTTCTCTAACTCTAGCATATGCAGTCGCCATTCATAAATCACAAGGTCTTACCCTAGACAAAGCATTGATAGATGTTGGTAACACAGTCTTTAAAGAAGGCATGAGCTAGGTAGCACTATCACGCTTATGTACACTTGACGGTCTATTTCTAATCAACTTTGATACAAGTAAAGTAAACGCTGATATTCCTTGCATTTTAGAATACAATAGACTACGTTCATTATACACCCCCATCTAAAAACATATCCTGTTCCACAAAAAAGAAAACGTTGAAAAAGAAAAATAATTCAAACAGAAATGCAACAGGATCTCACTGCAAATCCTCCAAAGAGACAAAAAGAAGCTAATACTTCATCAATTACCACAACCAAAGAAGAACCTATTACTCAAAGTAACTCAGGTACTTCTTCAAAGAAGCAACAAACACTCCAAAAAAATGACTTGGACACAGACCTATCTGGTCCATTCAAATTTTCAAATATAACTGGTGTAAGTTGCTACGCAAATATATAGCAATTAATATTCTATTTCAATTACCACCAATTGTTGACAACATTTACTTACACAGTACAGACCAATTGTGTTTGCAAATGTTAGTACTTCATAGAAACGCAACAAACAATCCTGACAACACGTATAGTGTTCATGGAATAAGACAGGAATTGGAATGGTGAAATGCACTATAAACTCACAAGAAGATCCACAAGAATTACTAATGTACTTACTACAAGTACTTGAAAACAAAAACATACCTATAAATGAAATTTTCCAGATTTCATACATGTGGAAACATACATGCACTCTCTGCAACAATGTGACACAGGAACAAATCCCTAATGAGCGCTTCGTGCATGTATCCATACCTAAATGTGAATCCGTTCCATTTCAGCAACTTGTACAAAATGCAAACCATGGTAGATTATGTACTCCTTGCAATTCAGATAATCGCTCCACCTTACTAATACAAACACATAGTACATACAAAATACTAATGCTTCTACGTTACAATGCAGATGGTACCAGAAACCACTGCAAGCTGACTGGATTCACACATGGTAAAGTATCACATGGTAAGAAAACCTTCACAGCAATAGGTATAATCTACCACGCATGAGCCACAACCAATGCAGGCCACTACACTGCATATATTAAAAGGAAATGTGGATGGTTTGAATGTAATAATAGTACCATTATTCTACAGCAGAGATTACCAGCAAATCTTACAAACGCTTAATTAATTTTCTTAAAACCAACATTTTATAACTAATCTGTACTTAAACATTAACCAAACTTCAATTAAAAAACTATAAACTGTTAGAATATGCCAACAGGTATCTAACTGCCCCAATATTTTGCAACAACCAAACAGATCAATCAATACCACTAAATTATAACAATAAATAGACAGAATTTACCAACAGGTATCTAACTGCTCCAAAAATGTGCAACAAGCCAACAGATAGAACATTAGCCGAAAACTCCAAGTGAACACTAAAAACAAACAAACAATTAGACTGTAGCATAACAAAAAAAGGTTTTTTTTATCTACCACGCAGGAGCCACAATCAATGCCGTTCACTACACTGCATATATTAAAAAGAAATGTGGATGTTTCGTATGTAATGATAGTACCATTACTCTAAAGCAGAGATTACCCACAAATCTTACAAACGCTTATTTAATCTTCTTAAAATCAAAAATAAATAACTAATCTGTACTTAAACATTAACAAAACTTCAATTAAACAACTATAAACTGCTAGAATACGCCAACAGGTATCTAACTGCCCCAAGATTCTATAACAACCAAACAGATAAATAAATACCACTAAATTATAACAAGAAATAAACATTTAGAATACGCCAACAGGTATCTAACTGTCCCAAGATTTTGTAACAACCAAACAGATAAATCAATACCACTAAATTATAACAATAAATAGACAGTTAGAATACACCAACAGGTATCTAACTGCTCCAAAAATATGCAACAAGCCAACAGATAGAACATTAGCCGAAAACTCCAAGTGAACACTAAAAACAAACAATTAGACTGTAGCATAACAAAAAAAGGTTTTTTTATCTCCCACGCAGGAGCCACAACCAATGCCGTTCACTACACTGCATATATTAAAAAGAAATGTGGATGTTTCGAATGTAATGATAGTACCATTACTCTAAAGCAGAGATTACCAACAAATCTTACAAACGCTTATTTAATCTTCTTAAAACCAAAAATGAATAATTAATCTGTACTTAAACATTAACAAATCTTCAATTAAACAACTATAAACTGTTAGAATACGCCAACAGGTATCTAACTGCCCCAAGATTCTATAACAACCAAACAGATAAATAAATACCACTAAATTATAACAAGAAATAAACAGTTAGACTACGCCAACAGGTATCTAACTGTCCCAAGATTTTGTAACAACCAAACAGATAAATCAATACCACTAAATTATAACAATAAATACACAGTTAGAATACACCAACAGGTATCTAACTGCTCCAAAAATATGCAACAAGCCAACAGATAGACCATTAGCCAGAAACAACAAGTGAACTCTGAAAACAAACAAACGAATAGACTGTAGCATAACAAAAAAAGGTTTTTTTTAATCTGACATGGATTTTTTTTTCCACAGACCCAATGATCTGAAAAACAAACACAGAAACTGAGCAAATAGCACAGTACACTGGTTTGTAATCTAATAAATATGAGGGTCAAAATGAATAAACAATGTCTATTGTTCAATTTTATAAGTCCTTACAAACTACCAATACTAACATGATCTTTTCTTTTATCACAGAAATTGTCAAAGAATATATGTACTCCTGTTACCAAACCAAACAGTAAGTATATTACAATAAGTACAACTAATAAATACTGCCCCATAACACAACCATTAAAGCAAACAGTGCATATAACTTCAGTCTTGGGGGCATGCCCCATGCACCCAAGACTCTAGGACCTGGCCACAACCACTGCAGCATATCACACCCATGGTAGCTTATAACTTCGGTTCCTTATAACTTTGGTCTTGGGTAGGCCCTGGCCACAACCACCATAACATATCACACCCATGGTAGCTTATAACTTCGGTACTTATAACTTCAGTCTTGGGTAGGCCCTGGCAACAACCACCGCAACATATCACACCCATGCTAGCTTATAACTTTGGTACTTATAACTTTGGTCTTAAACTTTGGTCTTGGGTGCATGACCTTCGGCCATGCACCCAAGACTCTATGCCCTGACCACAACCACCAAATGCACCCAAGACTCTAGGCCCTGGCCACAACCACCACAGCATATCACACCCATAGATCACACCCATAGAATCAAACATTTTAACTATGTCATATGGTCAATTTTTATGTCCACGGACACCGTGTGTGTTCTTAAAACAGTTTCAACTTGCCTGCCAACAGCACGGACAGGTATAGTGTCCTTAGGACACCTCCATTTTCGTTTCATTACCGACATCCCGGACACTATGTGTGTTCTTAGAACAGTTTCAACTTGCATGCGTACAGTACAGACAGGTATAGTATCCTTGGGACACCTCCATTTTCGTTTCATTACGGACATCCGGGACACTGTGTGTGTTCTTAGAATAGTTTCAACTTGCCTGTGAACAGTATGGACAGGTATAGTGTCCTTAGGACACCCCCATCTCGGTTGATTGCGGACATCGAGGACAGCGCGTCTGTCTGCGGACACAACGAACACAACAGGGGTGCCTGCCACCTAAATAGATACAATATTTGACCCATCTCTAACTCCCCCACCCTCCCCAAACAGTCTTACACGCCAACACACTTGCCAAAATTGTATTTCTCCACCATTTGTCACTGCACTGTCCGCGGATGTCCGCGGATACAAGATGGCAGCCATTCCCAAAAATCAGACACACTCCACGCTCTTCACCATCCAATCAGCAGACACGTCGCATGTCCGGGGATATGACGCAAGCCGATAAGCCAATCAGGACACTGTCCGCGGAGCGAACAGGGAAGTTTGTCCGTGAACCGGACATAGATATCACAAATTTTTTGTGACCTACTTTTTGGTCATTTTTTAAAAAACTACAGGACCAAGCAGCTGCTCCTGCTGCAAATTTGGTGAACATCCGTCCAGTGGTTTGGACTGTAGGCGTGAGCAAATTTTTTCCCCATTCAGTCTATGGGAAAAAAATACATTTTGGGACCCCCCTATAACTTTGCCCCCCCCGGACCAAACCTCACCAAACTTTTCAAAAAGATTCTGAGTGGGCCATATACTTTTTTTTTGCAAAGTTTGGTGAAGATTCGTCCAGGGAGAGCGAAGTTATAAACTGCCCAAAAAGTGCTCTTCCTATGGGATTAGCAATTTAACCATAACTATAAAATGTATAAGATATATACACTGACAAAAACATTGTTAAAGGGATGTTATGGTTAAGTTGCACTAGCAGAAACCAATATAATTCAATGGACAAACGTTGGCATGGTCCCATGCACCTCTTGGTGGTATGGAGGAGAAAATCCACTTGGCAGCGGGACAAATCTGCCTCACTACTGTCATCAACTTTTTAAGGTGACGGGGCAAACCTGAGTACTACATGTACCCCAAATGTAGTGTTCCATAATTCAGGTCCACAACATCCACAGTACTGATAGAGGCCACACATGTATAAAGGAGAACCATGGCACCAAAACTCCACTCATACACTGTGCCCCAAAAAGCCTCCACTCCTTTCAACTGAAAGTTAGTATCAAAACCTCTTTCCACGGCATACCTGTGCAGATCTTGCACAAAGGTATCACCCACGAGGAGCTCTCTGCGTCTGTCCATCTCTGTCAACCTCACTGCATCGAGGTTTTGGGAAATATATCACCGCCCCTTCCTGTGAACCATTCCCTCGACAACTGATTGGATAATCCCCACAGTTCCAAAGGCATCATGCTCAGAAGGGAAATTGTAGCATGTGGGCCTTGCCAGCTATAGCGAGAGCCACACCACACAGGCACTCCTTATTCCGTTTCCACTATTGTATATAAAACACTCCAGCATTAGATAGTATTCAATAGTCACACACGCATGTATCATTCCCATCCAAGACCTTTGCATTGAACACTATCATTTCTGCACTGCACTGCAAAAGCACCTTTACACACTCACAGTACAGGTCTTGTGTCATGGGAAAGCACCTCCAGGTAAAACTCTCCAAACCGATGCACGCTTTCAGCATCCACATTCACCCAGAACGGCACCCAGCACCATGAACTGCAGGTAGCCAGTTCAAAGGGCAGTACAGTATTTATTAATCTGTGCAATGCACTCTATTCAAGCACATAGACCATGCAGTTGAACCCTATGCACTGGTACACACACACACTTTCTCACCACAGCACTCAGTGGACACACTGCAGAACTGGTCACTCCATAAGCTCCTGCCATGTGTTAGGGAGAATTCTCTCTTTAGGCTGAATTTCCTAACCTAGTGAGTCCCTCAGCAGCTTTGCTGGATTTCTGGAGTTTGATTTTTTCTCCTGCCAAGAGTGAGACTCTTTCTCCCACTCTTGGACATGATTTATGGTGTTCCTTTGACTGTTAATGTGTTTTATGGGCTATGGGGTCCTTCACTCCATAGGGTCTCATGTGTTTTTACTATGTGTGTTACACAGCGCCCTCCGTGCAGTAACACAGGGGTGTCATAGTGACACCCCACCATAGACTCCATACCCTGGGACTGACTACTGTCTTCCAGGGCATGTAAAGTCACCATTGGCTTTACTAGTCCCACATTATGAACAGAAACCATTACAAACCATCATATTGTGGACGTGCTGGTTGGGTCAATTCGATTGCCCTGGGGTCTGTTAGTCGAGGGGGCACGTCTCCGTCCCCCCTGATCGAGTTTTGGCTGGTGACAGTGGATACTACTTTTTATATTCGACCGCGAATATATCCCTATGGGATTTTCCCATTGTTCGAGGCTACCAACTTTAATTATTTAATTCTCATAGCCTCGAACATACCGCTGGTTTATATATTTAATATTAATTCGCCGGTTGGTATTTTTTGCCTGTGACTCCATCCCAAGTCGAGCCCTTTGTTCCACTTTTTGGCGGGCTTCTCCACAGAAGCCTCCAAAAGTGGTGCCACTCTGTCTGGGTACCACATGGGGTGTGGGAGCGGGTTTAGGCACCCTGGACTGAGTTACCTTGGTAACTCAAGTCGCACTCTTGTGTGATAGGCCCAAGTGGTCAGCCGGCCGGCTCACCACTTAGCATGTGTGATTGACAGCTAGGCTGAGTGAATGCGGGTGTGCTGCATAAAAGCAGGGCTTTGGGGACTGGAACTTCAGAAGTCGCCACAGGACCTGAGAATCCAACGAGGGAGAAGCTGAGCCGACCTACCACGACGACACCACCGGTGGAGCCCTGCGGAACCAACTCACCACTTCCCAACGACAGAGAAGATCTCCCGGCTGGAGAGGCTTCTTCCCCTGACTGGTGGGCACAACCAGTTTACCTTCTTCTCTTCTCATCCTAGGCCGTCTTGTGGTCGAATTGCCCGTGCAAAGCACCCCGGCAACCGGATAGCCACTTACCACTGGACCGCAAATAAAAGGACTGCTCCTTTTACCTGAGAACTCTGCGGCTGGTTTCTTCCCTGGCAGTGCAACAGACTCCTGTCTTCTTCCCCGACGAGATCCTCTCTTCCCCCGGACGAAGCACCGACTTGCATCCGCTGCCAGGAACAACTGCCCCCGCTGGAGTATTCTCACCACTTTGAGGTACCGTTTCCGCCAGGCCTCCCTTTCTAAAGATTGCTACAAGGTAATAATAATCCCTTAACCTTCTAGACTGGGCCGTCTGCCTTGACCTTCTAACTGGTCCTTTTCTTTTGGTCCAACTCTTTTTGAACCTTTGCAAGACTCTTATGCACTTCAACCGTGTGACCTTGGAAACATTTAGTTCTGATCCTCTTAAAGTGGATCCGGCCTTCTGAGCTCTAACTTCACGGTTTTACTTGCCTTCCTCTCTTGTTTTTCTCTCCCTTTTAAAACAAATTATTAGAGTGCCATCTGCGTTAAGAGCTCACCGCTGTCTGAAAATAAGTGGGGCTTTACTTAAGACTTGTCTAAAATTCTTCTGAGGGAGTCTATGGGCCTCATTACGACTCAGGCGGTAAGTGATTGAAATTACCGCCATGGCGTAATGAGCGTTAACGTCATGGTCCGATGGCGATAAGAGCGCCATATTACGACCCATCGCGCACGAGCATTACGCCATGGCGGTAACGTAAACTACGCCATGCCGTAAACAGCCCTTACCGCCCTCGTTAACAGCGCAGGGTGACCTACCGCCACCCATCATTGCGCCGACCGTAGTCAGCGGTCACCGTAATTAGCGGTGACCGCAATTAGGCAGAACCGGAAATAGCGTAATCGCGGCGGAACGGGAAACAGCACAGCGGCCATCTTAAAAAACACAATCCATTGCCATCCTACCCAACCACACCACAACCAACCCTCAAACCCTGACATTCCCATAACCCACCCATTTCCTCAGCCAACCATGCCTAAAGTTGTCAAGAAGGCATGTGACAGGCAGCGGCAGGAGCGCTTCAGTCGAGAGGAACTGCAAATGCTTGCAGACACGCTCCAGGAGAAGGCCGATGTTGTCTTCTCCAATGAGATGACCCGAACAGCCATAGGCCGCAAAAAGGAGGTGTGGGAACTTGTGGCACAACGTGTCAGTGCTGTTGGAACCACCCCACGCACCTCCAAACAGTGCCGCAAGAGATGGGACGACCTGCGGATCAGGGTCCGGGGCATTATGTCTGCCAACCGTAACCTGGCCCTGGGAACTGGCGGGGGAGCAGACTCCCCACTGAAGATGCAGCCATGGGAGGAGACATGTGCCTCTCTGATTGGCATTGAGTGCATCGAAGGTGTCGGCGAGATGGAGAGAGGGGCCCCGAGATCTGGAGACACAGGTAGGTGCCTCATATCCAGCCTTGCAAGACACCCTGATACACTTGCACGTGACAATCACAATGTGGCACACGCAACACATCAGCAGATGAGCCACGCCCTGCGCACATGCAGCATGTACACCGTACAGTAGGCAGACACACACCTGCATGCAAAACCGAACCTAAATGGAGGCAACCTGTATGTCACGGGCTACTAACTCCACCATCTATCCATTACACTCTTCACAATGCCTGCTCAATGTCCGCTGAACCATCAATATCAGTCACCCTCCTCTGCTCCACCACAGGCTCGCAATCGGACACTGGCAGGGACGACAGCACCAGCACCCCAGCCAAGAAGGCCAGGAAAGTGGGAGAAGGGAACCATGCATCCACCTCTGCTGGACCCAGGCAGAAACCACGCCAGGCTGAAGAGCCCAGGGCAGCAAAGTCCCCCGAGGAAGGGGTCGTGACAGCACCTGCAGCCCAACCACACCCACTGTTGCCCACTGAGGGCAATGTGTCAGCAGGGAGCAGTACTGTTGGGGAGACTGCAGCCATCGCTGCCTGCTCCGACAGTGATGTGGAGGATGACACTGGACTTGACCACAACACGCAACTGCACTCACCACACCTATCCCCAATCAGCCATCATGGAGATGACACCCAGGGCCCATCGCCAGCTAATTCATGGCCAGCAACTCCAAGCCCAGTGGGAGTTGTGGAAGATGGGAGTAGTCCCATTGGTCCCCCATTAGCACCCTCCATTGGGCCAGAATTCCAGCTGTCGCTGGAGCAGATTGCCAACAGGCAGGAAGCACTGGGCACACTCCTCACGCAGCATGTTGCAGAATGTGGAAGTGCCAGTGCAGCCATGGAGAGGAGTGCTGATGGCATCAGGGCTGCCATCCAAACTGCCAGCAGGGACATATGCACCGAACTTGCTGCAGTGCGGCAGATGATGAGCCAGCTCATCCAGACAATTCTGGACACATGCCGTACTGAGCAGCCCGGTACATCCTCAGCTGCAAGTTCAGCACAAGCCTCTCCCGTCCGCAGGTCATCCAGGACCCTGAGGAGCACAGGCAGGGGGGCCCCAGGTTCCGGGAGAGGGGGCAGTCAATAGTGTGCTGAACTATACACACTTCACCACGGGCACTGTCACATGTTTGCAGGGTGTTCAGGGGGAGGGGGAGGGGGGAATTGGGTGTGTTGGAGTGTTCAGGGGGAAGGGGGAGGGGGGAATTGGGTGTGTTGGAGTGTTCAGGGGGAGGGGGAGGGGGGAATTGGGTGTGTTGGAGTGTTCAGGGGGGAGGGGGAGGGGGGAATTGGGTGTGTTGGAGTGTTCAGGGGGGAGGGGGAGGGGGGAATTGGGTGTGTTGGAGTGTTCAGGGGGGAGGTGGAGGGGTACTGTTATACCTATTCAGTAGAACAATACACTTTTTCTTTTCTCACAAACGAAAAGTGTGGACATTGCTCATTGCGTATGTGTGCTTTATTGTTTTACAGTCCACAGTGTTGACATACCAGACACACACAGTGCCCCAAGTGCCATCCATATGTCACACACTCGCTGTGTGTGCTAGAAGTATCGGTCAATGACATTCTGACGCATTATATGGCCCTCCTGTGCATCGCTGCCTCCCTGAGGTGCTGCCCCATCCCCATCATCATCATCCCCATCATCGGGTGGTTGTGGTTCTGCGTCAGGGGGCAGAGGCACGTTTCGTCTGATGCACATATTGTGTAGCATGACACATGCCATGACGATCTTTGCAACCTTCTCATGGCGGTACAGGAGTGCCCCGCCAGACCTGCTGAGGCAGCGGAAACGTGCCTTCAGTAGGCCAAAAGCATGCTCTATCACCACACGGGTACGTGCATGGGCATGGTTGTAGTCCTCCTCATGCTGGTTCGATGGGTTCCGCACTGGTGTGAGGAGCCACCTCTTCAGGGGATAGCCCGCATCACCTGTAAAATGTGAGAAAAGAATGTGTCAGGAACGAGATTGATATGTGAACATGACGCACAACCATGCCTTGATTCTGACTGTTACTGTGCACCAATTGGAGTTGTGGTTATGGATTTACACTTTGCAACCAGTATGTGTTCATGGCTCTCATGTACTGTTTTGCATGCAAAAACACAATGCAGGGGGGACGATTGCCTTGTGAGTGGCCATCCACTGTGGCCGTTCAGGACGTCATTCATGTGACCTTGCACGTGTCCTGTGAGCTTGAAGCTCACATGATAGCAACATTGATGTCTGGCTCATTATGACCCCAGTGAGCATTACTGGTGTCAATGGGGACAGTTTGTGGGGCTTGTAGTGGTGCATTGATGTCCCTGTCTGTCATGTGCCTCCTTTGTGCGCAGTTGTGGGGGACAGGCCTTTCAGTAGTTGGTGCATGGTGACGTGCATGTTGGTGTTTTTCTTTAGGGTCAATGTGGCCACAATTTGCACAATGCACTTGCAAATGGTTGTGTCGTTTTTGGGATGCACTTTCATTCACATGTTGGGATGATTAGGTCAGGCATGATGTGTACACTACTCTGTTGACGTCAGTGCTGCCACAGGGAATGATCTGGCTACTGCTAGTTGCACCCATGTGACGTATGCATCACCCCCCTGTATCTGCCAGATGTAATATGCATTGGTACGTCATTCAACACCCACTTTGCATTTCCATGCTCATGTCATTAGACTCACCGAGTAGGTAGGATCTTGGGCCTGCATGTCGCTCCATGTAGCGTGGTATTGTTGAGTTCCGAAGGACCATAGAATCATGGGTTGATCCGGGGAATCTGGCACAACAATGTGTGATGATCCTGTTGGAGTCACAGACCATTTGCACGTTGATTGAGTGGAAATGTTTACGGTTGCGGTACGGTACCTCCATGGCATGTGGGACCACCAATTCAACATGGGTGCAGTCAATGGCACCAATGCAACCAGGTATGCCGGCCAGTGCATGGAAACCCACTTTGGTGTTGGCAATCTCCTGGGCAGACCGTGGTAATGAGATGTGGTCATCTGTGTGCTTGAGGAGGGCATCGAGCACTTGCATCAGTGTACGCGAGAATAATGGTTGTGATATGCCATGCAAGTGCCCCACTGTGTGCTGGTAGGTGCCTGTGGCCAGGAAGTGGAGCACGGACACTACCTTCAGTAGGGGGGGGTGGCAGTGGGTGTTTCAATCATGCTGACAATGTCGTTGTGTATCATGTCCACAATGGTGGTGATGGTGTCCCGGTCCAGTCGGTACAGGGTGTGGATCTGCTCAGCGGTGAGGTTGAATGGGCTGGGTCTGATGCGTGGGATTGGGGGCTGCCTGCGTGGTGGCACTGGCTGTGCTGGTGGGGCTTGCTGGGCCTGCCTTGCCCTCCTTCTCCTCCTGCGTCTCCTCAGTGCAGCCTGTTGTTGTTGTTGTTGTTGTAGTTGCTGTTGTAGCACTCGCATTGCTATCAGGTCCTCCAGCCCCAACATTGCTAGTCCTATTGGTATCATTGTGGAGTGTGACTGGGTGGGGGAAGGGGTGGGGTGTGCTCTTTTTGTACTTCCTGAGTCTGTATTGCCTTCACCTGTGCTGTTTCTGTGCACCTGTGGCAGCTGCATTCACTTTACATGGCCCTTTACGGTTGGTTCGCGATGGCGTAATTAGCACCATGGCGGTAAGGTACTTAACGGGCTGGGTGATGGCGTTAGGGGCATGTCCGCTTGGGTCGGCATTCGCGTACCTTTCCGCCATGGCGCTAAGTACGGTGTGGATGTTCGCGTGCGCGCGCCCTTGGCGCAGTCAGCGGCAGCGTTAGCTACGATGCCGCTAATGACATCGTAGTTTACGGTCACGGGTCCTAATCGGCCCGAGCGGAAGACGATGGCGGTAATCGTTTACTGCCATCGTTTTTCGTTTTGCGCCAGGGTCGTAATGAGGGCCCATATCTTTTGCTTACTATTAGTGCCTATGTATTTTTCTAGATGTGGTGTTAAATAAATAATTATATCTCTTTTACACCAAGCTCTGGTCAGTGTTTACTTGTTCTACTGTGTTCTTTTGACCCATTGTGAATACTCTGTATACTGCCTAACTCTTCTTGAGGGAAGTCTGACTGCTCAGCCACAGCTACCAAGTGAATCTGTGTGTACAGACTGCTACCAAGTGGGTTTACTGCCAAACACCTGTAGTCTTAAATCTTTTGCAGTGGTCCCAGAGGGAACTGCACAGGTTAGTGCCTAACACCATGCACTGGAAAACGTACCAGCTGCGAACAATGAGCACATCCATGGAATCAACAATGCATGCACGACTCACAAACCACACGCGAAATGCAACAATCTGAGAAGTAGCTGCAAGCAACCCACATAGCTGTTCGCGTAAGGCTTCCAGCCGTGCATCCAAGATGCTAGGCCCTCACCACAAACAGCACACCCTAGTGCACCCCATGTTATACTCCTCATGTCATGTGTAATGCATTCCCCATCTGCAATTGTGCCTACCACCTTTCACCCTGGCCACATCTTTGCATACATGTCTCTATAACGTTGAGTTGGCTATGCAGAACGGTATGTGAGTGGCTCTGTACATTGTCCATATTGCAACTTTCTGATGCTGATGACTTCCTTTTATGGCGCAATATGTTAAAACACTTCCTCAAGCAAGGGTCTTGTGAAGGCCATCCCATAGCAAACGGAAATGCAAACAAATGGTTCCCTAATGTGCAACACATGCAATGACCTACACCATGTGCTCGTGAACGCATAGCACCTCACTTTGGTTGTTCCATCAAATGTAAAATGCTCTGCGCACCCATTATTCAAAGGTCACCACCCTCGGAGAGATGCAGAGGCAACTCTGCATGGCTGCTTTATGGTGTGCTGGCTGTCGACAAGGGATAGGTTCTTGGGTGCATGGCCAATGGCCACGGCCTTTGGCCATGTACCCAATAGTCTAGTCCTTACCCGCCCCCAGCACAACATAATGGCCTCATGAAGGGGAACATTTGCCACATACCACAATCCACAAACATAAAATAGGATGTGTGGTGCAAAGGGCAACTCAAGCCAAATGCAAATAGTGTCATGTGCCTAATAATGTCCAAGGTGGTGGCATAATCTACACCATATGGTACTGGACGCATATCAGGTCACTTGGGCTGTTCTACCAGGTCTACACGGTGCTGCAGAAACATTTTTTGAATGTCAACAGCATCAGAGGCATGCATATTTAAAACTGGATGTCTGCGTTATGGTGGTGTGCTATGGTGCAGACTTAGGCTCTTCGGTTTCTGACCAATGGCATTTTGCCATACACCCAACAGTGTAGGCCTTGGCCACACCCAGCAGAACATAACAGTGTCATGCAGGTGAACAAGTGGCCAGGTACATACAGGTCACCCCTGGCCACTTCTAAGCATCCACTACTTCACCACTGCACCCACAGGACACACTAGAGGAGTCGTCACTCCATCAGGTCTAGGCATGTACTACACAGTGTAAGAATTGCAACCAATGCCCAGAACCATGAAATCAACATTTTATGCAATGATCACAAACCACACACCAAAGGCAACAATGTGAAACCCACTTCACCCCAGGGCACATATTTGGTGGTGCAAGGTGGCCACCCATTCATCGAAGGGGCTATGGGCTTAGCACATGCAACACACTGTACTGCATTGTAAGTTTCAAGTTTCATGTGGTCTTCAGTGTACTCCCCTTCTGCCATTGATCTACCAACACTGACCGCTAGGGCCTCACCACACACAGCACATGTTTTACTCCTCATGTCATGTGTAATGCACTCCCCATCTGCAATTACGCCTGCCAACTTTCACCCTGGCCGCATCTTTACTTGCATGGCTCCATGATGTTGTGTTGCCTGTGCTGAACGATGGGTGAATGGCAGTGTACATTGTCCATATTGCCACTTTCTGATGCTGGTGACTTCCTTTCATGGCCCAAAGTGTTCAAACACTTTCTCAAGAAGGGTGTTATAAGGGCCTAACCATAGCAAACAGAAATGGTGACATATGCCTCCCTATAATGCAACAGGGGCAATGATGAACACCATACGCAAATGTATGCATAGCAGCTCCCTTCTGTTCTTCTACCAAGTGCATAATGTCCTCTGCAACCACTGTGTGCTACTCTCCAACTTCAAATGCATACAGAATGACAACTGCATTGCTACATTATGTTGTGGTGGCTGTGATGAAGGCCTAGGCTGTTGGGTGCATGGCTTATTGCCTACGGCCTTCGGCAATGCACCCAACAGTCTAGGCCTTGGCCACACTCACCACAACATAACGGAGCCATGCAGACAACCATGTAGGCATGTGCCGGAAAGCACCAAGGCAACATATGCACCAGCACTTCCACCCAACCGCCGCACCATAAAGCAGGGAGGCAAGGACACATGTTCCACTTACCGTAATGCAGAAACATATCACTGTGTTTGACACCGCTACCCACTTCCATTCACAAAGCATTATGAGCATGCCACCAAACAAGACAATCTTCACAACATTGGGCCTGCTCCCAACACTCTAGTACATGCATAGAACCAATGGTGCATAGTGCACTGCAACACTTACTAATCTATGCAATGCACACTATGCAATCACATATAAGAACCAGTTGCACCGTGACCTCTTCCATATGCACACTATTCACTTAGTGAACCCAGTGGACACGCTGCACAACTGGTCACTGCAGCATCTCCACCCATACACCGACAACTGTAGGTTGTTCTACCAATCACCACACCGATGCAACCAACATTGTGTACACTGCAGCCAAACCACACACAATAAGCAACAATGTGTCATCTACTTTCAACCAGTGGACATACCTTTTCAACCAGTGGACATACCTTTCTGTACTAGGGCTGCAGCCATGCATCGATGGGGCTACGGCCTTACCTCACACAGCACAGCATAGTACATGCTATGTTTAAATCCTCATGTCTCGTGGACTGCACTCCCCTTCTGCAAATGTGCCTGCCATCACTCATCACAGAAAGGCATTGCCGTTGCAGCTGGCATGCCATAACAAAGGCTGCCTTCAATGACCACACAAGATTGTTTCCTGTTGCTGTATCCGCGCATTGGCAGAGCATGCACGGATAGCGCTGGCACACCACTGTCTACTTCTAATGGGATATATCACGTGAAGCACTTCTCACTCCTGCACCCTTTCCATCACTTCTTCCCACCACCAGATGCCATACACTATGTTTTTCAGGCCGTTTCGCCACTGCATTGTCCTCCGATTCAACATGCCGCCGTCATGGAACACTTTTGACACACATCCCGTCACAGCAAACTGCGTTGCAATCAACATTTTGACCACGCAGTGAACAGGGAATGGGATGCCAGAGCACACTGCTACGTACAAGAGGTCCAGCCATGCACACAATGGCTTAGAGCCTTGCCACACACCACAACACTATCTTCTGATACACCATTGCAGCGTTTCCCAAAAAATTGGATACACAGCATGCTTCCCTCCAGCCAACCACCGGCCGCGTCCAATGTTCGCCGGCATCACAGCGTACTGCAGGCCAATAAGACTTTGGTCCGCGGAGTGAACAGGGAAATGGCCACAGATATCACTAGTTTTTTGGGACGTACATTTCAGTTATTTGCAACAAAAGTACCAGTTGGATTTCCACCAAACATACAGAAGCACGCTTTCTGACCCAAGCCCCCGCTCCTGCCGCAAATTTGGTGAAAATCCGTCCAGCCGTTCGGCCTGTAGCCATGCGCAAAATTTTTCCACATTCAGTATATGCAAAAAAAATGTGGGACACCCCTATAACTTTGCCTCCCCTGAACGAAACCTCACTCAACTTGGCGGAGAAATTCAGAGCCAGCCATATACTGTTTTGCAAAGTTTGGTGACGATTCCTCCAGGAGGACCGAAGATATAAGCCACTGAATAAGTGCTCTTCCTATGAGTTTAGCAACTTAACCCTAACTACATGGACGCTACCGCAGGCCGTGTAATATATAAATATATATGGGATACATTACTCACAAGACTACAAGCATCCATGCGCCTTCTCTCAGAGGGGAGCAAGGGTGGGCGCATGTGAATCTAAGCAGATACAAGCATCAGAAATACGATTACGGTGAGTAATGTATCCCTTCTGAAGCTTGTGATCACATGCTGTGCATAGCTTAGCGAGCAGTGCTAGAAGAAGGAGGTGGGAAGTGAGAAGGGTCATGAGCGAACAAATGTCCCACTTGAGTATCTGTCTTGGAATGAGTATCAATGCAGTAGTGCTGAGTAAATGTGTCAATAGAACTCCATGTAGCTGCTTTGCAAATGCTGTTAAGGGGTACATTTGCAATGAAAGCCAGAGTGGCTCCAGTACCTCTTGTAGAGTGGGCCCTTGGCGTAAAAGGCAGAGTTTTATCTGAAAGGGAATAGCACAGTTGGATACATCCAACTATCCATTTTGAGATGCCATTCTTAGAGACGCGATCTCCCTCTCTGTCTGGAGCTATGGAGAGGAACAGCTGATCTGTTTTTCTTAGCGGTCTGGTCTTGTCTACATAATAGAGGACCGCCCTTCTCACATTTAGCGTGTGGAGTTTCACCTCGTCAGAGCTTTGGGGTTCTTGGAAGAAGGCTGGTAGCTCAATAGACTGGTTAATATGGAATTTGGAAATTAACTTAGGTGAGAACCTAGGGTGAGTGCGTAAAACCAGTTTATCCTTATGAATAGTAAAGAAAGGATCCTGCACTGACAGAGCTTGAATTTCACTGACCCTTCTTATGGAGGTGATGGCTACGCCTTCCATAAATGCTTTGACAACTGACACTTTCCACCATGACACCTTGTTATGGGAAGTGGTGTAGGCTGATAAAGCCGCCAGGTGCACTTTAAGTGAGTTAAACACTAACCCTCCATCCAGTAGGTGGAGCATATAGGTGACATCATTAGAAGGAGTAAAATTAACTGGGTTGATTTGCTTATTCTGGCACCAAATTACAAATCATTTCCATTTGTCATAATAACAGTGCCTCGTGTTAGGTGTTCTTGACTCTTTCAAGATATCCATACATCTCTGGGGTAAACTGAGATTTCCAAACTCTATGACTTCAGGAGCCATGCTGCCAAGTTCATCGAGTTGGGCTGAGGATGCACTGTTTGTCCCTCGTGCTGGGAGAGTAGGTTGTACTGGCATGGGAGCTGATGGGGTCGCACACCGCCAGTTTGCATAGGTGTGGACGCCATGGTTGTCTCTCCCACATAGGAGCAACCAGGATAAGCATCATCGGTTCACTGTGGATCTTGTTGACTACCTTCCTCAATAGAGGGGTTGGTGGAAAAGCATAGGCAAACATCCTTGACCAATTCATCCATAGGGCATTCCCCTTGGAGCCTGGCTGGGGGAACTTGGATGCAAAGTCTGTGCATTGTCTGTTTTTGCTTGTGGCAAAAAGGTCTGTAGTGGGGAAACCCCACTGAGAGAAGAGGTCTCCTACTATTCGTCGTGTAGTCGCCACTCGTGTTCCTCTGAGAAGGGATATCTGCTCAGAGTATCTTCTAGGGAGTTGTGTTCCCCTGGAACATGTTGGGATGACAAGTAAATGTTCAGTTTGAGTGCCCATTTCCAAATTTTCTGGGCAAGCTTGGACAGATTGGGAGATTGAGTGCCCTCTTGTTTGTTTAGGTAAAATATTGCAGTTGTGCTGTCTGTTAGGATCTGCACTGACTGGTTAGATAGGAGGGGTTTGAATGCCTGAAGCGCTCTGAAGACTGCCAGAAGTTCTAGCAGATTGATGTGGTTCTGAGCCACTGTGTGAGACCAGAGACCCTGAGCTGAATGGCGCAGGTAGTGGGCTCCCCACCCTGCAAGGGAGGTGTCTGTTGTGACAACGCTTTGTATCTCTGGATAGTAGAAGTGTTTCCCCTTCGTAAGATTCTCCCTTGTCCACCAGTAACAACTCTGTACTAGTGGCCTCTTCCACTGCCCTGCTAAATAGAATTTTCGGCTCTACCGGCATGTCTCTATGCGTGGCTTGGGTCTCGGGTTTGAACCCTGACTGCCTTAGCCAAGTGTGGCATTTTATTACTGTGCCTTCGGCTATCAATCTTCCCACATTATCTGCTGCATCAAAATTTGATTTAAGTATGCATCCAGATATGGACCTTCTGTCTGCTGCAAGTTGGGCCAACTGGCTTTTTAGTGGTTCAGGTGCAGAGGCTACTAGAGCAGCTACTTTCTCCCACTGATGGCAGTTATAGTTTGCTAAAAGAGTGGTACTGTTAGCAATACGTGCCTCATAGGCTGACTTGGAGGCAACTTTCCTACCCAGAGCATATATCTTTTTGCTCTCCTTATCGGGAGGTGCTTCTGAAGAAGCAAGTGGTGTACCTGCCCTCTTTCTGGTGGTTGTTACTACCAGGGAGTCAGGTTTGAATTGACCCCTTATGTACATAGGATCGGAGGGTGCAGCCCAGAATAATTTTTCAACTCATGGATTCCCTGCACGAGTAAGATTTGGGGTTACCAGCGAGGGATCAATTCTACGCTGGATTGATTTTAATATCGCGATAGGCTGGGTAATGGCTCTCTTGTAACCTAGGATTTCTTCCGCAAAATCCCTATCTTCTTGGAAGCTCTGTGTGTCTATCTGAAAATGAGCTGCGCTTTAGCCAGTACCTCATTGAGGAGTGGCTAATTATCAATCAGTGAATCATGCACCGGGGGATCCTTAGGAATTGGGGAGTCAAGATTATAGGCTTCCGCCTCAGTCTCCTCCTCCGGGTCCTCGTCATTCCCGTAATAATAGACCACTGTCTGGTCATCAACCAATTGTGGTTCTGTCTCCTCGCAGTATGATTTGGGGTGGTAAGATTCAACCACCAAAGGGTCTGTGACCAAACTCTGTGAGTGTACCTCAGAGCGGAGTCTTTTAGCAGGGGGCTGAGAGGCCTTCAACCCTGAAGGGTCAGAGGTAGTGGGGGTGTTAGCATAACTATGAAAATAGTTAGGGTCTTTCTCATAGAAGTCTGCCTAAATGACATCCTTTTTATCACCCTATCAATATCAGCTGAGTTCCATTCCCTGGAACTGGGAATAAACCTGTCCTGTTCTGGTTCCTCATCCATGCCAATATCATGAGGATTGGGAGGGAACATTTTACTCTTAGGAGTATTGTCAGGGACCTTGGACTTCTCTATTACTTTAGGAGCCTTCTGTTTTTCTTTATGGTGTTCTGAAGGTTTCTTGTATTGTTTATCCCCCTTCCCGTGACTAGAGGAGTGTTTTCCGGAGGCTTTAGGGGCTTCCAAGGGTTTTGGCACTTTGCGTTGAGGTTCAGAGGTGGTCTTTGATGCTTCGTGTTGAGATTCGGAGGTAGTAGAAGGAGGGCACCAAATCTCGGCAGTAGACGCTACACGTTTTGACTTGGGAGCATAGAGGTCGGAATTGTCTTCTGTTGATCGAGCCTCTGGAACTATTGGGAGTGTGGCAACTTTTTCAACAACGGGCGGTTGGTCTTTGTCATGTGGCGATCGCAAACGGGAACACCCAGAGGACAGAGAATCATTGGACCGCTCTCTCGGTGCCTTCCGTTGCCTATCGCTCGGCACATGTGTCGAGTCATGGCTGGGGCTGATGTGTTTAGAAGAAGTGGTGTGGGTTGCGCTTCTGCCGCGGGTGTTGTCCCCATAACTGGGCTGCTGGCCAGTCCTCAAAGGTCGGGGGCTTGCGTGTGGGTGTCTGAAGTCACCCCTCTGCCCTGGCTGTCCAATACAGCAGCATTGCTGCCATTGCTGAACGACCCTTCCGCGTCCATGGCCTCTAGCTGCCTGGCATAGTGGGCCCAGCACTTCGTGGAGCGGTCCTTAAGTGTTTTTGGCGTGAAGAGCTTACAAGCTTGACACGTAGCCTCGGGATGGTCTCATGGGAGACATAGATTGCATGTATTGTGCTTATCTACCCAGGGAAACTTCCTGTTTCACTTAGGGCAGAATTTGAAAGGAGTAATCTACATATGTGTAAATCTGGCAGCGGGCAGGTATATGTAGGAAATAAAGTGGGAAAAATGGTATGATCACCCCCCACCCCCCACTCTCCCTACTTGCACAGAGGCCTTCCAAGGCCCGGGCTGAGGTCAGAGGCCTTCCGAGGCACAAAGTCCGTAGTGGAGTCTCGACGGCTGGTTTCCTCGATCTTCACCGGCGTCGATCTTCGGCGTAGGGTGGAAAGAACGGGGAAGTTTTAACAATAATTTTAGTACAATTGGCAAATGCCAAAGGAACTCTGCAACATGCGTCCGACTAGTATGGTGGAAAAAAACAATCTGCGGGTCCCACACGCGTGAGGGCTCATGGGTACAGTGGACGTCACAATAGGGTTAGTATTACTGGCACGTCCTAGTTCGATGACCCTTTTTGAGTTTCTAAAAACAAACTGTAATACTTTGCAGCTTCCACTAGATGTCAGCCTATGCACAGCATGTGATCTAACCAGATTCCACAAGCCTCAGAAATATATATATATTCAAGGAAAACACTTTAGTTGCAGGGAACTTAATGCAACAAAACCCTGGAAATTCAGCTAAATTCACCCCTTAACTTTACGCCCCATGCTACACAGACTATGACCACAATGGCTACATTACAGATCACATCACTGATGACATCACTAATTACATTACAACAGTTACTGGCCTTCAGCCATGGTTAGTGGGCACGGCCGACTATATTCTAACACATGAATGGGTTCTAGCCATGGCCTTCAGTAATGGACAGTGGTCACAACGTTCACCCACATGTGTCCACTGCATATTATATACACTAAGCAGTCACTAGCCATGGTTTTCCACACAATACTAACCAGTGGCCACAGCCTTTGACTGTGCCGACTGTATATTCTGACATATTAATGGGCACTAGCAATGGCTTTTAGCCATGGCCACTGACTACAGCTTTCAATGTTGCCCACTGTACATTTTAAAACAGCGACAAGCTACTAGGCATGGCTTTTAACCATGCACATTGGTATTTCTGAATACTTACCGACCACTAGCTATGCCCTTTGGTGCTGGCCAGTGACCCCAGCCTTTGTCATGGTCAAGTCCATGGCCTAAATTGTTATTAAGGTAATTAAAGTTTTCATGAGCTAACTTATAATTCCATTATAGACGTAATTTTCATACAATGCAATCAGTGTTGTCACCAGTGATGGCATCAGAGATGTGTTTTGTAAGAGTGTGCTGACTGGTTGTACGTACTGGAATACTATGTGTACGGAAGTGGACAGGGCCTCAGGTGGTTGGCTTATGTGTGTGGGTTGTGGCAGTGTATAGATTGCTGGATGCATGGCTGTATAATGCTGTGGTGGTTGTGCCCAGCTACTAGAGTATTGGGTGCATTGCCGGAGGCCATACATCCAAGAGTCTGACCACTGACTGCACACACAGCCATCACAGGGGTAAGAGGGGGTGAGATACACACAAACACACACACGCAGCCATCACTGGGGGTAATGGGTGTGAGGGGCACACACACAGCCATCACAGGGGGCAAAGGGGGTGAGGTCGACACACACAGCCATCACAGGGGGCAAAGGCGGTGAGGGGCACATGCACAGCCATCGGCTGAAGGGGTGAGGGCAACACACACAGCCATCACAGGGCAAGGGGGTTAGGGCAACACACACAGCCATCACAGGGGGGCAAGGGGCATGAGGGGCACACACACAGCCATCACGGGAGGCAAGCAGGTGAGGGCCACACAGCCATCACGGGGGGCTAGTGGGTGTGGGGCACACACACAGACATCACAGGGGCAAGGGGCAACATACACAGCCATCATGGGGTGCAAGGGGCAACACACACAGCCATCACAGGGTGCAAAGGGGGTGAGGGGCAAACACAGCTATCACGGGGGCAAGGGGTGTGAGGGGCACACACACACACAGCCATCATGGGGGGCACGGGGCAACACACACAGCCATCAAGGGGTGCAAGGGGCAATGCACACAGCCATCATGGGAGGTAAGAGGGGTGAGGGGCACACACAGAGTGCCCCGTTCCCATGAAAACACCACCATGGTGTCAGCAAATGCAATCCACTCACTGTTCGTGGAACTCGCCTGCCTTTCATACAATGCTCTATCTACATGGAATGCAATGCAGAGTAACCATACAAAATACATGCCCATACATGATCACAGTTGACACCAGAAAGAAAATCGGCATATAACACAGAGTGCAGAAGCAACACAGGGTGACACAGGGAGAATTGCCATTGACATTGAGAGTTACAAGAGTACAGTGTACCACACCAGAGAGAGGGAGAGAGAGAGTGTCACAGAGAGTGAATAACAACGAAATGACAGATCAAGGAGTCCATGGCCTGGTTTAGCGATGTATAAAGACATGTTGCACAGCAGTCGGTGCGCCCATTGAGGTATCCATGTAGGTAGCTTACACTGTGAAATGAGCTCCAATCAAATTACCACAATGCCATGTGAGCATGCAAAGGACACATAAGAGAACCGACACATGCAGCAAAGATGACCAACAATGAAGCATGCCCAATATGCAAGACAGGGCAAATGCTTACCAAATAACTGTCTGAATGTTGTAAATCCCAAATGACCTTTACCAGTAAATGTGTTTCCTAATTTTTTAAAGGAACACCATTGTTTGGTGGAGGGCATGAGGAGTGTGGACTTTCAATGGTGCAGGATGTCTCAGCCGGGAAAACAGTCACCGCCACATCACGGATTACTGGAACAACATGGGCAAACAAATTAAAACACCCATTGTGCAGTATAATTGACACAGTACACGCATGCCATGGAAAAACAAAGCTATGATTACCTGCACATGCCACCCGGTGTACTCCCATGCAAACATGCTAGATGAGTTCACTAGGTATGCCTGTATGTACACGACTGCACATGTATAGTCCCTGAGTAGTTAATGGCACACCTCAAGGGCAATCAATGCAACAAAAAAAAACAAAGACCACAACCAGGAAAGGGCAAAACAAAATATGACATGCCAACATCTGGCCAGAGAGGGTGGTGGAAAAAAAGAAAACAAATGTCTATCTTGGACCGGGTGGTCCACCCAGGAGGGGGAAGGGTAGGGTTCACGTCAACACCCACATGTGTGGATGTTGATAAAAACAATTCCCTCCATGGGTACATGGACCACATGGCTATCATGGATTGAGAGGGCTGTCGCTGTTGTCGCCACCTTCCTGTGTAGAATGAGAAGGTGGTAGTGGTAACGGTGGTTGAACACGTATGGCCCTGGCCTGGTCTTCCATAGCATCGGCCAGGCGAGACCCAGCTGAATGCATCTGCAACATGAATCCACGGAGGTCCACATTGCAACACCTCACGGGATGCACAGAGTTCCTCCGAGATGGTATGAGTCAACAGTTGCATCTGCTGTTCACACTCAGTACTGCGGGCTGCCTCTAGCACTCCCATTGAAGCTCTGAGGGCCAGCAACTCTGGGCCGAACCTCTGCAAGCAGGGATGCCTGCAGAGACCTCAGTTTGGCCCGTCAGCTCCTGTGTCTGGCATCCATGTGCAGTCTGTGTGAGTGGCATGTGGACCACAATGCCTGCAGCTGGTGCTCTACCTGTGTTTGTCAGGAGAACATGTAATCATCACCCTATCCATGCCCTGAGCCAACTTTTCAAAGGAAGGACCGTGTGTGCCTGCCCCATTCCTGCCAGACCCACGTGAGCATTGCCCTTGATGTGATGCCGCTGTCTGTGGCTGCAGTACTTCATCCCTCCCTTGGCCATCCATCCCAGGACTGGAAGCCAATAGAGTAGAGCATGGCCTTGCAGCTGTAACCACCACAGACAGACGATGCAACACTGACTGGCCCTGTGAGGGGACGTGAACCCCTGCAGATGCACGGGCTACATCAGCACCATCACTTGATGCACTCATCTCTGACAGCATAGAGGAATGGACATCCGGTTCACCAGCAGAGCTACTGGTATCATTGGAGGTGGACTCGTACTGAGTCGTGTCCTGGATGGACTGTAGCACCAGCGGATTCTCACGGTCTGCCACAAAACATCCTGTACTGGTGCTCTCTCGGGGCCCAGGCTCCCGTTCTTCCGCTACCTCCTCCCCTGAATCTGGTGGCTCATCACCTGCACATGGACACATAAAGACATAACGATTCATGTTAATTGCATCTACTACATGTATTGTCATCACAATGCTGTCCTGCAACACATTTCCATGCATGTTAAGATGCCATAATTTTAATACACACTATGTACAAAACTCCCTGAAATCATGGTGTATGCAGACTTGCCACCACATCCCATGTCCCTGACATTGTAAGCACTGCAGACATTGCCAAAAGACATGTGTGGTGTCCCAGGTGTGTGATGTGGAGAGAGTGATGACATGTGCTGGGAGATAGGAAGAGGGGACAGTGACACTCAAGAGGGACAGGGCCATGCACCCATGGGTGGTGTGTTGAGTGTGGCAGGTCAACATGGAAAACTCCAGACAAATATCTTACACACATATCTTTGCACAGTGTAGTACAATGCTATGTCACTCATTGTACAAAGTCCCGCATGCTGACAGTGTCCATGGAAGGTATGGGTAGCCTGAAACCACCTATGGACATGTGTGGATGGAATTTCTACTACATTCAGTGCATGATGTGTAGCACGTGCTTCAGACACAGGCACTTGACTGGCACAGCTGAGTCACTAACATCACTTATGTACATAGCCAGATGCCACGTTGTGTTGGCATGCCGGAAATGTCTCTTAGTATCAGATGGTTGTAGATGACTACTGTCCCAAAGCCATGTTCAACCGACGTGCAGCATACGGGTTGTATGCACTCAGAAGTACACCAAGCACGGGTCAGTACAGCATGACATGGTTCACTCATGGCAGTTGTACAAATGCAGGCAGAAGTGCTACACAATCATTCACATTTATTTAATCTACATGCACATATTCAGAATGCACAGGCATCATCACTAACCGGATGTCATTGGACCTGATCCACATGATTAAACTCGCTCATGTCCTCTTCATGAGATGTGAGATCCTGCTCTTGTGGTGGCCCACCTCCAGTCACCAGAGCAGAAGCAAGTTTGGTACCCAGCTTGAAATTGGTTCAACGGTGGAGGTCATTCCACTGCTTCATGACCTCACAAGCAGTGCGCCTCTCATTCCCCAAGGCATTGATGCCATCCGTGACTCACTGCCAGTGGACCACACGCTGAGCAGGCGTATCTGTGCTCCCTAGCCGCATGCACATGTCACAGTGGTGGTCATGCACACAGTCCACGAGGAACTTGAGTTCATCTTCATTGAAGCTCTTCTTCCTCGACATGGCAGTCTCCTTTGCCATGCTTTGGGAATTAGACTTTCACTGTTCTGCACGCTTCTGCCTGAAGGTGGTGCATGCTCTGTGTGACTGGGACCACTCAGGTCATTCGGGGCTGGACCACTAGTGGCCTGGGCCATGCCATCACCCACTGATGTTGAGTAAGTTACTAGCCCTGCTGTTCCCTCAACATGGGAGCTGGGTCCAGGACCTTTAACTTTAGTCCCATCCCCTTGGACACATGGACATCAGCTGCCACTGCGTTTGTGTCCCTGGGGGGGGGGCGGGGTGATGACAACTGATACTGCTGTTGCTCCCTGACCCTGGTTGTTGGGGACAGGAGCTGCCCCTGCAGGTACCCCAGCCTGGGTGGAGGGGAGTGCAGATGACCCTGCAGATCCCTGACCCAGGGTGCTTGGTTCAGGTGTTTTGCGGGCACATCCCTTCCCCTTGGACACACGGACATCAGCTGCCCCTGCATGTTCATGTCCCTGGGGGGGGCAACAGATACTGCTGTCACTCCCTGACCCTGATTATTGGGGACTGGAGCTGTCCCTGCAGCTCCCCGACCATGGGTGGTGGGGAGAGCAGCATCACCGGCAGCTCCCTGACCCTGTTGGGGGTGGTGCACAGCTCTCCCTGCACATCCCTGACCCTCGGTCACCTCGGCCACCTCAGCCACCTTTCCCTCTTGGGGCCTTCGCAACCATGGTACAGATGGATTTGTACAATGGGAGGCCCAACACGCAATTGTCCTGGGCAATAGGAGTGAGGGTATGTGATGTAAAATGTACTAGCGTTGTCGTGCAATGCTCAATATTACCCCTGATGAAAAAATGAACGGGCGTGTAATGCACAGGCACCCCAAATATCAAAGATGCGTGTATGTGACCCCTCGGTAGCTCCTGTGGAAAGAAAAAGCATTACGCGATACGCTGTAGCACCCAGCAACACTAAAAATGCGTACGCGAAGCCCACAAAAACCACTGTGATGTTATCAATGGGGCTACACGATACACAGGGAACCCAGAGTATGACTAATACGAACATGACTCACCGTTGGCCTCAGAACAAAAAAAAATACACATGCGTGTGCGCAGAGGCAAATCCCCCACCAAAATAAGAAGTTTGCACAGTCACAGTAGTGAACAAAATGCATGGCACCCCAACAGTCTCTGAAGTCCACACGTCTGTCTGCTCCAACTTGCATGTGCAGTGTAATGTTCTCGTATGCACTCCTTTATCCCAAATCTGAATGCCAACACCCAATGTCCAGTGTGTGTCATATAACTTATGATATTAGGCCCTTTCCTCTGATTTCACGTGTACGCGCTAATTTCGTATGCACAGAGTAACCGTCACTCTGTTTCCGGCTGCCCATGCGAGAAACACAGAAGACCCACGCTCCTGCCTGCAAGCCTTTTTACCTGCCTCCTACTGCGCTGAACTGCCTCCTACGAACCATCTGCCTCTGCCTGCCCACTGTGTGTGCCTGCTGCCCACTTGCCCTGCAATTTGAGTGCCTGCTGTCAAGACATTGCCAGAGCTCCTGTCCTTGGCCTTGTGACCACCTCAGCTGGTATCGACGACTCCCAACATGTTATTCCACCACCACCATTCCACAGCCAAGCCTCAGGACCACCTTGCCCACCCACACATGCCTTGGGGGTTGCCATATCTTAACCAACATATTCCAAGGTTAGTGGCAACCCCATGGCAGTGAGGCAGAGGGCTGTCAACTTCACAGCCAGGGAAGTTGACATCCTTGGTGGAACATGGCCTGGGGCATTATGATGCCCTCATCCATGGAGCATCTCAAGGAAAGACGGAAGTTGATCTGGGAGCAGATTGTTGGTGCCATCAATGCAGAGGGGTTGGCACCCCATGACTACCGCCACGTGCATAATCTCTGGGAAGACCTCACATCCAGGACAGGACCCACAGCAAGTCCCTGCGCTTCCTCCAGGCTTGTGGCAAACGGGGGGGGGGAGCGCAAGGGCCGGATTAATACCACCGACATGCGGGTCCTGGAAAAATTCTACCCGGCTCTGCTCACCCAGGTCACCGATTTGCAGCTCTGTCTGGAGTCATCAGGTGTCCATGTGTTGCTGACCTCCACAGTGCATGTGCATGTTGATGTATGGTGGGAATGTGCTCCTTAGCCTTACAGCAAGTATCCCTATTGTATGGATGTCTGTGTATACATGTCCCAGACAGTGCTCTACATATGTTCTATGAACCATGTGTAATTTCAATGGTCTTACTTTTGCATTGTGTGTTGTACTGCAGCATTTCACACCATACATAAGGTTTGTGACATGCGTCTGATACGTGCCCGTGTGAGAGGTGTGACAGATGTGTGGTGTTGTCAACATCATGAACATGCATGGTGTTCATGTGGATTTGTCTAAGATCTGACTGTGTGACTGGCCATAACTCCATAACTCCTGGATGGATGTAACAGGTGCATTTCAATGTGTGACCTAGTCTTTTTGTGTGATTGCTGTTGAGGGGACTCTGATGTGATAGCTCAGTGCAGTGCTTGAGGACAGTCATGGCCTATGAAGCATGTGTGTGTAGCATGCACAATAGATAGGTTGTGATAGTGCTGTGTCCGCGGATGGGATTGTCTGGTTTGAAGGACCCACATGTATGTGTATGTATGTACATTGCATGTACCTGTGTGTTGTGGATGGTGATGATAGTTGTACCCTTTAGCAGTGTACTTAATGTGCATATTTTGTGTACCAAACACACATCGGTGAAGTACCCTGATGTTTATGTTCTATGTCTCCATATCCAAAGTTGTCTTGGCAGAAGAGTGCAGCGACAGTGCTGTGGAGAAAGGCAGCAGGGATGCCTCCACTGGGCAGAGACGCAGGGCCCTGTCACACCCCCTGGACACAACATCTTCAGGGAGATTGGAGCCTGGTGCCGCGTCTCAAACATTGGCCACAGCTGCTGAGGGGAGTTCCAAGAGGGCAAAGGTGGATGTGGACTCCTCGGCAGTGGGGGGCACAGGTGAGTACACACAGGGGCCATCCATAGCAGAAGACGCTGGGGAGGCATCTGTGTTAGCAGGGGAGGAGGGGAAGGAGGGGGCCGTATTAGCCCAATCCATGGGGCCCGGCTGGGGTGGTGAGGTGAGCGTAACTGGTGCAGTCCTGACTCAGGGGCATGAGGCAGTGCAGGTCACTGTGGAGAGGCCTGTGCCAAATCCTGTCCTGGGCCAACACCTGCATCAGTATGTACCTGCTGGCATGCCTCAGGCCGGAGCCATCCTCAGGTGTCAGTTGTTTCCACCCAGACTGACATTCCACTGTTGTTGCCATTCGAGACAAAGTGGAAACCCTGCTAGCCGGTACTGTGAGGCATACAGCCGTCATTCCTGATGATGTGCAGGCTTCGAGCCGTTGGTTTGCACATCATCACAATGATGTCTAGCATCCCCCGAATTGGCTAGCAGCATTCCTGGTCTCGAATTGGATGCGTGGGCTAACCCCTTATGCAACCCCCTCCTCGTCTTGCTCCTCTGTGCACCATTTGTCCTTCTGTGGTGCTTTCCAACCCAGATACCACCAGGGCCCCCTGTGCACCAGTCCCAACCATGTTGGCCCGTCTGGTTGAGCTAACATCCCTGCAGGAGTTGGGAGTCACCAGTGGAACAGCTGAGGTGGTCACCCTGCTGATCCAGGGAACGACAAGAGCAATGGCAATGGAGGTAGAGCAGGCACCCAGGAGCAAGTCACGGGCCCGACACCCCTGGGTGATGTCATTAGCCTGGAGGGTGTCCACAAGAAGCAGGCACGGGGTGATTTCCGAGCAGCAGGCGCCAAGTAGGAGGCTATTGTACTCAGGGCATCCCATCTCAAGGAGGCAGGTATCCGGCGTAAGGCAGGATGCAAATGTGGACCTCCGAATGAGCAAGTCTTCTGTGTTTGTCCTATATGGGGAGTGAATCTGGGCAGAGAGGCAGCAGGCTCTGGAGGCGAGAGTCACCATGGCCAGGGCAGAGATTGCACTGCGTCGGGCAGAAAGGCGGGCTGACATCCTCGAAGATACTTGCAGGGAGTGGGAGGGGATGGAGAGGTCCTTGCCAGAGTCCCTGCAAGCCCTCGGGGAGAGAGCGGAGGCCCGCATAGGGCAAGTGGGTGCAGTCTTCGATGATGCCCTGGCTGGGCTATTGAGTGACATCAGTGACAAGGAGGACTAGCCCGATGCCTGTGTACATAGTTTTGTAGATATACGTTTCCTTTCATTTTTACTTATTATTTGAAGCTAGGATCATGGACATTACTCAATTTCTTTGTACACAGTTCTGTATGTGTAAGTTTCCTTTAATTTTGTTTTGGTTTTGGAGACGGTCCTCCATGTTTTCTTGTACATAGTTTTTTTGGTGTCTTTGAGGCGTTTCATTAGTGATTTTATAGATTTTTTAGTGCAAATATTTTTGATACATATGAACATTTATTTTATTTTCTATTTTTACATGGACACATTTTGAAATTATGATTCATGATTCATTGTTTCTACAGTATGTATGATTCAAATACAACTGTGCAATATATTTATTTTTAACTCTCACAGTCACAGTTTCTTTTGCAGTGTGTCTGTTTGGTAGTCCTTTTAGTAGCCATTGTTAGTCCTGTGTGTGGTTGCTTACTTGCATGTGTTATGTATAGGGTTTATTTGAGAGGTGAGTATACGCATGGGGCGGACGAGTGGTGGTGTGTGAGGTGTGATTTTGGATATGCACAGAAAAAAGGCATTTCCTTTCACATGTGCAGCATGACTGTGTATTTGCCCTCACTGTGTTTGTGAGTGAGGTGGGTGGGGTGATTGTGGGAGTGTTACATGTTCAGGACATTCGTAAATGATTTGATTGATGCTGTGTAACACACAGGTGGTGCTTTCCCCTTCACCAGCATGTGTTTTGCAGTTATCATTGTTTCTGGTGTTGGTCAAACTCTTCCACTCGGATACACTATTGGCTGTCTGATTGCCATGTCCTTCACACATGGGCATACTAGTGAAGTGTTTATTAGGGATTCTCTCCTAGTAATAGCAGCTCAATGAAGGTCAGGCTGTGGGACACCTCGTCAGTGTTTGTTCATGTGACACACATTGAAGGTGGTTTGGATTCTGTAATTGGTGCACAATGTGTCCCTGGGTATTGATGCCATGACATTGTCACATGGCCAGCAGGCACTCACTTTTACATTCAGTTTGTACATGTATATGTTGGGAGATGGTTGCAAACAGCTATTCTGTTTGCCCAGCTGACACACTCATGGATGTGGCCCGGGTATATGCAATAATTTTGGTTTGCAGGATACATGTTCCAGTGGATATTCTGGCTGGTGTCACTAAACGGCAGTCAAGGTGCACGACACACAATAGATGGAGTGATGATGTCTCACTATGTCAGAGTTCATCATGCAGTTGATGTCCCATGTGGAGGGGGCTACCTGCAGGGTGGGCTCATGGGTGATGAGGTCTGCCTTGGAGGTTTCCCATGTGGAGTGGGCTGCCTGCAGGGTGGCATCACGGGTGATGGGGGCTGGGGTGTCCCATGTGGAGGGGCTGCCTGCACGGTGGGGTCAATGGTGATGGGGTCTGGGGTGTCCCATGTGGAGGGGGCTGCGTGCAGGGTGGCGTCACGGGTGATGGGGACTGGGGTGTCCCATGTGGAGGGTGCTGCATGCAAGGTGGCGTCACGGGTGATGGGGGCTGGGGTGTCCCATGTGGAGGGGGCTGCCTGCAGGGTGGAGTCCTGGGTGATGGGGGCAGGGGTGTCCCATGTGAAGGGGGCTGCCTGCAGGGTGGGGTCACGGGTAATGGGGTTTGGGGTGAAGGTGTCCCGTCTGGAGGGGGCTGCATGCCACGGATTGTGAGATTGTGGGAGCACCATTTGGCTGGTGGTGGGTCAGGCCTTGCGTGGGATGCACGTGTTTTCTAGGAGGTGCACACGGGGTTCACAGGATGTTTTTGCAAGATTACCCTGGGTTACGGACAGAGATCGTAAAGTCTTTTCGCACGATTATGCTGGGGTTAGTGTGGTGTTTTCACATGATTATGCTGGGATGCCGGCGGGGATTACAAGGGGTTTTTACGTGATTACGCTGGGGTGCAGATGGGGATTGCGAGGGGGTTTTACGCGATTACTCTGGAGTGTGGACGGGGATCGCATGGTGTTTTCGTGCAATTACACTAGGGTGAGGACAGGGATTGCGGGGTGTTTTTGCACGATTACGCTGGGGTGCAGTGGAGATTGTGAGGGGTTTTCACGCGATTGAGCTGGGGAGCGGATGGGCTCACGTGGTGTTTTCACGTGATTACGCTGCGAGTTGGGATCATGGGGTGTTTGCAGGCAATTTTGCTAGTAGGGCTGTGTGCTGGCCCAGGGATGGTGCGGAGGTTTGCGCTGTGCTAGGCATTTCACTTGCTTTTTTCTGTGCATGGGGGCAGGTTGGTGGTGTTACTGGCACAGCTTGCTGTTACGTTTGTCACAGCTACTGATGCTTCAGCAAATCAATGAATATGCGTGCCGTGCAAAGACTTCTCTCACGGCTGTTGCCAACTCCTTCTTGGCGCATGGCCCATGTGTCTTTTTTGTGCCCAATTCTAATAATCAGGCCATAGTCTCCAGATTGCCTCATATTAATGGTAAGTTCTTGGAATTCAAAACAATTTCAAAGGTTAAAATGATCAATACTTCATGTGACGCCTTTGTGTCATTCAAATTGTATAGCTGCAAAAACAAAGAGTGCAAGGGGAAAGCAAGGGAGGAAGTGCAAGGGAGAGGGAAGAGGAAAACAGAACACACATGCTCTAAGTAAATGCAGCCAGGGCAACACAACTCTTGGTACTGCACTGAGAACAAGTGATTTTAGGATTACTGTTACAGCCCATAAGTGGGTAGTAAGCCCATACACACTGAAAAGGTGACTTATCAACAAAGAGCATGCTACCCAGTGAGAGTCTAAGAATAGCTTAACAACCAGTTGCTACAGCATAAAGACAGGTTAGTTACGTCAACAGGGGAGGGACAAAGAGAACTCACAAGAGACAAGGAATGTTTTGAGCTGTTCGCAACATTTTAAGTGGTCCAGCTCAAGTTTGAGAGATGCACTGAGGCCATTTCAGAAAGATACCCCATCTACAACTCAACTGTAACTGCTTAACTAATGTGCAATACAACCAAACAGCTCATATACCATAGATAATTTACAAAAAATAGAATACCCTTAACTGACCATTAAGTTTGCCAAGTTGTAATATATCTGACCTTGGGACCATACATTTTTCAATAATAAACCTAAATAAAAATTGAGTTAATCTTTCACAGCACACTACCCATTTCTTCCATAACATAACAATTTTAATGTACTATTAAACCATACACACTTACACAATTGTAACCCAGTACCAAATCGCAAATATAGAGTCACAGAAATACAACTTAATATCCAACTAGAAAGCGCCCACACACAGCCACAATATTTGTCAAGGGTACACTACGATTTCGTATGCACCCTCTACGATTTCTTATGCACCCTCATTCATATCACATCTTTCAATGTCACAGAAAAACAACCTTTATTTTCAAATGTATTTTCTGTCAAACATAAGCATAACATCACTATCCTAAAAACACTGTAAAATTTATAAAACCATACTTTCCAATCAATACTCATAAACTTGACCAAACAAGACATCTGAAAGTACTTCAATTTTCTTACAAACACAATAATTCAAACTGCACATAAAATATATAAATACAAACTATAAAAACTCACCTTCAGCTGATCCAAACAATGCATAGAACTTCACTATAAGCAAACACAGAACATGTGCACACTCTGAGCACTGGGATCAGACTGTCAAAACTTCAGAAAAAATGTCACTTGCATAACTTTCACAATTCAGTACCATAAAAATAGAACTGTAGAAAACAAAAAATTAAAATGGAAAACATTTTTATTACAAGCTATATCAATAAATAATCCCCAACACAATTCTCCTAAGAATACTAATACAATATATACACACTACATTAAACATATTTTATTTTTTCCTAATTTTTCCAACTTACATAGCCGCAGCTATAACCGTGGCTACACAAATAAAAACCTGCCTATAGACGTGGCTACAGGTACATTTTATCAGATGTACTGAAAAACACATATTACAAAGAAATGAAAATAAACTCACACTGCCCCCCTTCAGGTAAGAACATCCAAACAGAAACACATGTACAAATCTGTGCAAAAACATACATAATATAATATGATCACTGCACCAAAATACAGACAGGTGTTGCTGCAGGTAAAACAAATGGGTTCATGCCCACAGCTAATGAACGCCGCCACAAAGAACGATTGGTAAATTCATAGCCGTGCATCAAGTAAACTGTCAGTAGTCGCGGCTACCCGTAACAATATGGCAAGTTCAACAAGACATATTCCCAAATTGTATTAATTGAAACAACACAAAGGTACACTGAAGGACATAGAATCAGAAACACATGTGAAATTGTGTGCTGTAAAATCAATGCAACAACATGATCAATGCACAGTAATTAGAATCACTATACCCGTAGCTACATTGATAAACATAGACACAGCTACATCTACCAAAAATGCACAATGTCCCAGTGGCTTGCTCATAGCCACGGCTATAACCCATCATACGATTTGTACCCACAGCTTATTTAAAAAAAAAGATGCTGTATCACGTGTTCCAGCTTAAAGACAATGAAAACCCACAACCACATCCCCCCTAATAGACCTGTTTTGTTTAATACACCTGTTTTGTTTTCAACACAGTGTGTTTCAATATTTATTTACCATTTTGAAGTGTATACATGTAAATTCATTATTAAAAAGTAGTGTAAATCTTACAAAAATTGTTTACGAATATTACACTGAATACATGTAAAAAATATCTTCCATTAATACGTTTCTTCAAAAATAAAGTATAGCCGCGGCTATCCAAAAAAACAATTATGCCCCAATTCTTATAGCCATCACTATACTATTGCCTTTGTTTCTTCTCATTAATCTACTGCAAAATATTGATAACAAAGTACACTGTAAAAAATAAGTATGTAAACAATGCACTCTCCACACATTATGCACATAGCCATGGGTATATGTCAGCGAATTTGTGCGTAGGACACCCCAAGTCATTGCTGAGGTTACCCACGTCTACAAATGCCGATGGCCTATTCGGCTAAACACATCTATGTTAAAAAAAAAAATGTATGCTATCTGAAAAAAAAAAAAAACAGAATCAGTTCAACGACACACTTACTTTTATAAACACAACTTTATGGACATGTTTTTATGACCCTCATATTTTATATGCAGTTCATCAAATGCACTATATGAAAGATACAACTATAAGACACTGTTGCTCTCTTTCAACATACTAATCACTGGGTCATTGGGAAAAAAAAACAACCTAGAGTAAAAACACATACAATAATATAATAAAAACGATAATAAAACACCACTTCAAAAAATGTTATATATAAACTGGGTGAAAACAAACAAAGAACACTATACTAGTTGCATGCAGGAAAAAGGATAGAAAGGTTAAGTAAACTTGGAGAACAAGAGAAAATAGGCTTGGATAAGTACACTTGCAGAACAAGTTTAACTATTTTTAAATGAATATGCAATGAACACAAATATTTTCAAACAGATAAAGAAGCCATTCAAGTCTCAAGTAGTGAATTCTCATCAGTTGGGTTGACAATCCATCACCATGTAGGAAGAAGCAAACTGGTATGATTAAAAATGCAGACATTGACTCTTATTTAAAGTAAAGGAACCATGCTTGAGAAAAAAGGCAGAGGAGGTACTATGCACCTTCTACAACACAACTCTACGCTGTGAACCTTCCAATATCCCGTCTCAAAGTCATCAATAATGATTAAACATCTAATGCGAATCCACTGGGACGATGTTGATGATGAGTATCAGAAAGCACATGAACATCATAAATGAAAAAAATGCATGGGTCCCAATAATTCCATAGACGAAGATCAGCACCACCAGCAGCACCTGCATCCACCAGTACATCACCAATGCCAACTGGAAATGCACCCTCTACATCGGCAGTGGTATCCAATACACTGGCACCTATTTTTCCATCTCCCAATCTAAACATGATGAACGTCATGTGTAAAAGTTGCTGCGAATGGGTAGTTAAGGGAGATGCCACAATTAAGGTATTAGCGATATTCCTCTCCATGTGATAAAGCATTACAAATACTAGAAAGGTCATCCACCTACTACTTCCAGCTGCAGCACTACCACATTCTTTTGAATATAGGTTCACCTTTCAGTGGAGATACATGCACAACATCTACTGCAAATTCACTGGGATGGTCATAACAATGCAGCTATAAGAAAATACAAAAATAAGCACATTACAAAAATAAACTTGCACAGCACCATCAAGTGCTTTACCTCACAAAAGACTTCAAACACTGATAAGTACTGCTTACCTCAGAATACATTAAAAGTACAAGTAAAATCAAACAACCTTCAACCTTAATACCCAATATAAAAGCTACATCTCCACATTAAAAACATTTGCCACTCAAACACAGCAAATTGAAACATAATGAAGAACACCATCTGATAGCAGTGCACTCAAAAACTAACACCGCAAATAAACCTTCAAATATGTAAATGGTGATCAGCACTTACTCTCACATCAGCCACACTCCTGCCATGTGCACAGTGAGAGTTCAACAATCAAAAGAACAAAACTGCATCAAATGGTGGCTTTTATTTTTTACAAAATGAATACCAAAAAAAGAGGACAATATACCACAAAAACTAATAACACGGCTGACACATTTTCAGCACAACTCATCACTAAGCCCTACACAAATGCATAAGTAACAATGACCAATAGCAAACAATGAAACTGACAGAAATCTATTTTGTGCCCACATACCCTCTTTCATAGCCATGGCTGTTCGACGCGGCTAAAGATCCTGGTTTGTACCCGCGGCTACACGAACATTGTTCTGCAAACCCAAAATCAAAATAAAGTGGCCTTCAAAGTAAATAAGTGAAGAACTAAGTACATAAAATAACCTAGAAAAAGACAAATCTGTTCTGTATCATCCACAGGAACATATGATTATTGCACGCAAAATGTTTGTTTATAGACACAGCCACAGAGGGATTGTGTGCATGCCTACATGCGCCGGGCTATTACACGTCCACAAACACATGATATGTCATTTTTCCAAATATAGCCACGGCTACAGAGAGGTGCTGTAGATGTCTACCAGCGAATAGCAATGCAGCGAATAATAACAACAGCACCATCAACCAATTAGAAACTACAACACACCACACATCATACATAGATCACTCATACAAACTACTTAAAATTAAAAGTAGGATTAATTTTCCTGGAAACAGAGAAACACTGCAGATATCATCATGGCTGCAATGAAAACTGTGTGGCTGAATGGAGACAGTTGGCTGCTTGGGGTGCTTGATTTTTGCGATAAACTAAATTTTACCATGGACCTAGGTTTGACAAATTTTACAATGAAATGATTTGGAATGCAGTCGTTTCAAATTCTTCCAAAATTCTTGAGTCTGAGAAGTACAGGGCACCCAGACGTCATACTCATTCATTGTGGAGACAATGACTTGGGAAATATAAGAGGAATGTGCCTTACTTTAATGATGAAACAAGACATGGAAAAAAGAATGGAACTATTTCCTCACACCATCTCCATCTTTTCCAATCTAACTCAGAGGCAAAAAATCGAGATGGACCACCAGATTTAATGGTAGAATTGAGCAATCCCAGAGAAATGTTAATAAAGCAGTTTCAGCATTCATGACAAACCACAACCAATTATGGATTTCGAACAACAACACACAGTTCTACATAGCTGATTTCTATAGGCATGATGGAGTAGACCTAACCAATGAAAGAAATGCAGTGTTCCTTCATAACATCAAAACAGCCCTCCTGATTTGCTAAAGGTCTACACTCAGTGTGAACCAAAACAGTCCTTTTAAGGACTATGTATCATATATAAATACACAAAAAAAACATAATAGCAAAAAACTTTTTTTATTATACCCGCGGCTCCAGTTCATTGACTTTTATCATAGCTGTAGATACAAAAAGTTAGTTGAGAAGGGGACTGACTTTAATTTTTATACTACGATACAACTTGAATAATCAGTAAAGAACAACAGTGCTCATGTACTTATATGAAATAACTTAATAAGCATATGTAACAATAAACAAGGTAGGATACAATTCCACAGCCACAAAATATAAAACCATAATTGAAAATACACACCGTAAAATACATTCTATTGTACATCTAAAACTACACTACAGTTCCTCCATTTCATATTCATTTTGTTAAACTATTTCCTTCTATTTCTATCAAAAGTCTCACATGCTCAAAAGTCTGAAAACACACATCCAAAATAAAAAACACTCTCTAATACACACCAAGTCTCTGACCACAGACTTTGGCCATGGCCAGAGATTTTCCACCCCTGTCAAGACTATACCTCAACCAAGAACTTTTATAAAAAATAAAACACTGACACCCCAAACTATATAGCCATGCATACCGAACTACACAGTCCAGCGGCTACCAGTATAGGCTTTTGTAGCCTCGAACATAGCTGGGAATATCGTCAAAACAGCAGAAAAAAGAAAATGCTTCCCTGCCCCCATGCCCTCACCAATTGCCCCCTTCATCTTTGACTGCCCCCCATGCCCCAGATGGCCTCCTTACTTCCTCTGCCCTCTCCCTTTCACCACAGAACACACGCTGCTTCTGTGGCACAGTTTGCATCGAGATGTTGGCTATTTGCAGCTGTAGCTGAGACTACAGAAAGTTTTGTGCTGCAAACTCAGTCCCTACGGCCCCTCCAACTTCCAAATTTCACTCATTGCCTTCTGGCCATCCCCCCACCTCTACCCTGATGACATTTGTATGTTTGACGACCTACAAATAACTTTTTACTGCATTTCATTGTCCCATAACCTCGGCTATAGCCGCAAATATGTCTCGCATCGAGAGAAAACCAAGATGGCGGTTGTTTCATTTCTGAAACCTGTGATACTGCAATGCACCATGGGAGGTATAACTATAATTTTTGTGGGAATGGGGCCACCACCTTCTCCATCAAATTTTAAAATAACCACTGCATGGAATAACCCTAAACCACAAAAAGATAGAGAGGCAACACTTTGTGCACAAGTTGTTTTGGACCTAGTCCAAATCCACCCAGCAGTTTAGGCTGTGCGCTTTGGCATAAATTGACCTTTTTTGTCAATGAGGAAATGAATGGGATGTAGGCCACACTTTTGGAAAACCATAAAATAATTGACGCTTAATATCTTTTTCATTTTTTAACAAATCTTTACAATACTTTGCAGTCTGGGGCAGCCTGTATTTTTTTCCATAGATGCAATGGAAAAAACGTTTTGCTCATACCTACAGCCCAAACCACTGGACGGATTTTCACAAAATTTGCGAATGGTGCGGCGGCTTGGTCCCAAAAGTGTGCTTTTGTAAATTTGGTGTACATTTGTCCAGTAGTTTTCTTCAAAGCAGGCAAAATGTAGGTCCCAAAAAATTAGTGATATCTGGGTCCGCTCCGATGACTCATTTCCCTTTTCGATCCGCAGACAGGACTCTGATTGGTCCGGAGGGCAGCATGATGCCCGGGGATACTCAACGAGCCCACTGATTGGCTGTTGAAAAGCATGATGTGCGTCATATTTTTCTGAAAAGACCACCATGTTCTATCTGCGGATATCTGCAGTTGTCCGCTGACAACTCTGTGGGCAGTAGAGCGGCAAAACACATTTTGGGGCATTTGGTGTTGGGAAGAGGGAGTTGGAGGGGTTGGGGAGTGAAAGAAAGATGATATGGGGTATTTGTTTAGGTGGAAAAATGCGTGCAGGGCGCAGTCCGCAGACACTGCGGTAGTCCGCAGGCAGAGTCTTAGGCAGGCGGCTTATTTCGTGACTGCAGGCAGGCTTTATTAGGGTAAGGGAGTGCAATGGGGATGATATGAGTTTGTTTGTATAAGTTAAAAATAAGTCATGCACCCGAGAATCTAGGCACTGGCACAACTATCACAGTCAAATACAGCCATGCAACCAAGAATTTGGTCACACCATTCTAGTAGTAAGTTTTTGGTGTGCAGTTCAAAAAACACATTTGGGGTTATTTGGCGACTACAAGAGGGCTGTTAGAGTAGGGGAGTGGAATCTAGATGATATGGTGATATTGCCCTTGGTGAATAATAGGGTTGGCTGTCTATTTTGATGTCTGCAAATGATGTTTTAATTGGGAAGTTAATGGCAAGTTGTGGTGTGTTGGTTGTGGCAAGTGGCCAGATTCATGGGTGCATGGTCGTATTATGCTGTGGTGCTTTTGGCCAGTGCCTAGATTCTTGGGTGCATGGCCATCGGAACATAGTATCACAATACCATTGAAGTGGAAATGGTCCTTTTGATTGACGTAAAATTGGGGGTACAGGTTGACTTTGTTGTACATGGTAACGCAGGAGAAATCTTTGCTTCTTTCTCTGTGAAAAAAAAAACATAGCATAATATGTTAGGTAAGGTACTTCACAAAGTAGCATTGCACACAATCTCACATATTCATGTGCTTTTTAGAGCCTCATAATTAGTACATTGCAAGTACTATACTTTAAACAACATTACTGTGCATTTTGCACAGTCGCTGTGTTTTGTTGCATAATCATTGGGTCTGTGAGAAAAGAATCCATGTAGAATTTTATTTGGCATTACCTGTCACACTACATTTGTTTGAAGTGTGCAGTACTTAAACTAATGTTTAAGGTGCACAAATAAGTGTATTTGTTGTTACAAGCAGTGTTGCAGTAGGAAGAATTGTAATGTGTACGTGTTTTGCTTTTTCGAAAGTCCTGGTAGTATGGCTGCAGTTAGATACCAGTTGGCGTATTCTTATTTTATTTTAGTTTTGCAGTTTTGAAGAGTATGCTTTGATGCAGTTTGATGTCCTGTTGGTGGAATCTAAGTATTTTACTATTGGAAACTAATATTGCAGTATAATGGGTGCAGTTAGATACCAGTTAGCATAGTCTAACTGTTGATATTTTTATAGATTTGAAGGGAATGTTTTGAAGCATTTTCATTCCTGTTGGTGGATTTCAATGTTTTCACTATTGGAAAAAAGTTTTTGCAGTATTATGGGTGCATTTAGATACCAGTTGGCATAGTCTAATTGATGATCGGTTTATACTTTTGAAGCGTATGTTTTCAAGCACTTTCATTCCTGATGGTGGATTCTAACTATTTCACTATTGGAAAGTACCATTGCAGTATTATGGATGCAGTTAGATAGCAGTTAGCTTATTCTAACAGTTGATAGTATTGCAGGTTAGTGACTAAAGTTTGTGCACCCTCATAATCAGTACATTTTAAGTACTACTGGTGAAACAACATTAGTGTGTGTTTCGCACAGTTGTTTCTGTTTCCATAATCATTGGGACATTGGGGGAAAAAATCTGTTTAGCATTATCGAAAATGTACGACATGTACATATGTTGGCATATTGAAACTGTTTTCGATTTCACAAACATCATTGTTTCACTATGGATGTAGTTAGATACCAGTTGGTGTATTCTAACTGTGTATAGTTTTAGCGTTCAGAAGGGTATTTTTTGATGCACTTAGATAGCTGTTGGTGTTTATCCTGCACTAACTTATGATAGTTTTACAGGTCAGTGACTAAATTAGGTTTAAGGAATATTTAGTTGGCATTTGTTAAATGTGCTGGTAATCTATGTTTTAGAGTAATGGAAGCATCATTGCTTTAAAACCAACCACATGTTTTTTAATGTATGCTGTATAGTGACCTGCAGTGGATGTGGCACCAGTGTGGTAGATTATGTCTACTGTTGTGAAGGTTTTCTTGCCAAGAGATACTTGCCCATGTGTGAAGCTAGTAAGCTTGCAGTTGTTTTTGGTACCATCTGCGTTGTATCTTAAAAGCATTACTATTACATATTGGCTATGTGAGTTTATGTGTAAGGTTAAACGATTGTCTGAATTGCAAACACAGCATAATATGCCATGGCTTGCATTTCGCACCAGCTGATGAAATAGAATAGATTCACAACTAGGAATCGATACATACACAAATCGTTCATTGGGGACTTGCCCCTGTGCAACATGGTTGCAGAGACTGCACATATGCTTCCATGTATATGAAATCTTCCAGATTGCATTTATAGGTATATGTTTGATTTCTAGTACTTGTAGTAATTACATTAGACATTCTGTGGATCTTCCTGTGTGTTGATGGTGAATCTTACCATTCCTAGACAGTAGTCTAATTCTTGCCTTATTCCTAAAAAGTTGAAAGTGCTGTCAGGATTATTTGTTGCATTTTATGAAGGACGAGCATTTGCAAACACAACTGGTCTGAGCAGTTCAAGTAAATGTGTTGAACAATTGGTGGCAATTGGAACAGAAAATTGATTGCTACATCTGCATAGCAATTTACACCTGTTGTGTTGGACATTTTAAATGGACCAGAGAGTTATGTCTCTGTGTCATTTGCTGGACCTCCGCTTTTTTTTTTAGAAGACATAATTCTCTCTTTTTGTGTTGCTGGATGCGCACTTGTGTTTGTGCTACTTGATGGAATAGCAGTGGTTTTTAGTTTCTTTGGTGGTACTGTTGGACGATCTCTTATAAGTTCTGTTTGCATTACTTTGCTTTTAACAAGTTACCTCTTTGAGAAACAGGGTACATATCAAGATGGGGTATGTAGAGTGCACATAGTCTGTTGTACTTCACGATGCAAGGAATATCAGCCTTGACTTTGCTTGCATCAAAATTGACTAGAAATAGTCCTGGATGTTGCTCCACTAACTAAACCTTGCTCCACGTCAAGGTTACATTTCAGAATTAATCTGCAGTTTAAACAAAATGTTAAATGTTCTCCTAACTAGCTGTGTTGGAGATACATTTTTCTAAGCTATTCAGTTGTGATGTTGCTTGTTGACACATAGGGAGCGTCATGCTGTGCTCTTGCAGTGTGCCTGTGGAGTTAATATGGGTATTAGCCTATTTGACCAAAAGAAAATGACCTAACACCCAATTTGGTCAAATTTGATATGGTTGATTTGGCCTTCGGGCCAATTTGACTGCATATATTGATAAGTAGCAACCCTGGAGAGTTGGGGTTGTGGGTGTTTCCCCCGCTATCCAGGGTTGGTATTTAGAAATGTTTGTGGTGCAGGGGTGTCCCCCACTTCCTCAAAATTGGAGGCAGGGGAACAAAAAAAAAAAAACAAAAAAAAAAAGGAAAATGCTTTTAACTTTCTTCTCGCGTGCACTGTGTTGCAGTCAAATTGCTGCGGGAAAGTTGCACACTGTCAACAATACACAAACCTTAATATGCTCTATTGGTTGCATTTCTTTTTTTAACATTGTCTCACTGAATTGCATACAGCTTGCTAGGTTTGGCATTAAGGAAATACATTTTAAATGTTTGTGTGCTAATTGTTCCATGACATCAGGAGCTGATGTGTTATGCCCAAATAGCTCATGGATGAGTCTACTAGTTAAGATAGATTGTGCATCTTTAGAAAGAAGACACGTCCTAATGCTTTTGAAAATGTTGGCATAGGTGAGGTCTGCAGACTGACACATGTTTTGTGTTAGTTCTCTGTATTGGAAATGTTGCCAGAGATGTACATTTCCTATGCTGCCAAGTCTGTTGCAGCATTGTTTGAGTCCTAAGGTTTTAAAAATATGTTCACCTTTCACTGGTGTTAATTTTAGGAGAAACAAGAATGTGTTTTCTTCCAAAGAGTTTGTCGTAGTCTGTTTTAAGGACTTCTTGTAATTTGAGGTGAATTAAAGCCAGCATTAGGTTGGAGACCATGCTCACCTCATCTATTAGGAGCATTTTCAGGTGTTTCAGAATTCTGCGTAGTTCAGTAGCATCTTCTGTTGATAGTTTGTAGTACTCTAATTTGTTTTGTTCTACTGGAAGGAGCAGTAGTTGGTGTAAAGTAACATCTCATATGTTGTAGGCAGCTAAACCTGTGGGGGCAGTTAGAACAGCTGAAAGCTTGTTGTTTGTTAACTTTTGGAGGAATTTGCTGTTGATTATTATTAACGTTTTGCCTGAATTAGCTTCACCACTTACAGGAGTGCAGAGTTATAATTCTGACAGCTACAAGTCTTACTTTAATGCTGCAACCATGTTCAATTTCTTTAGTCACGTTTATGAATATTTTAGCAGTGTCAATTTCTCCTCTGCTTGGTCATCTAACACATGGTGTTTTCTACTTCAATCATGGCTAATTGTGCTTCATTTACTATGAGTGACTCTCCAATTGGTTCTTGGCTTCCTGTAACAGAAGGTTGACTGCCCTCACGAGTATCTTCATTTAGTTGTGCTTGAACTGCTTCCTCTTGTTGGCATTAATTGTCCAACATGTTTTTTTACTGTTTGAAATTGACATTTGTTATACTGCTTACATTTGCATTGAAAGCAGCTTCAAATGAGCCATGGCTGCTCAATACATCATATTCTTTTCTCCATGGCTTAGAAAGTTGGTGTGGGGACACGTAGTAAAGTTCTCTATGTGGAGGAGTTTTAAATTATATCTTTATATGATTAATTAGGCTGGGTTTGGTATGTTTAACAAGGATTCCTTCACACATTTTGACGATGTATTTTCAATTTTTTTCATCTGGTTTAATATTATTCTTGTAGGAGAAATGTTAGGCTCTTTGGTATAGGCACATGTTTTCCAAAGCAGTACTTCTGTTTGGGTAGTATGTGTCTAATAAATTGTTGTTCAAAATGTCCTGTTATTTCTATGTCTTGGTATGATTTCAGCACTCTTTTTCTGTATCTAGCAGGACCAAGGCTTAGCCAAACTATGTACTCAGATTTGCAATATAAGGCAGCGCCTGTTAAACTGTCTGCAGCTTCGTAACATCCACATTCTCTATGGGAGAGCATTTTTATGCCAAAGCTATACCATTTTGTGAGTGTTTTGTCAAATTATATGTCATCCCAGAGTTCTTTTAGCTCTGTTTTCTCACCCTTGTTTAGGTAGTCTGTGACATATCGTGCAACAACAGTGGAATTGTCTGCAATGTATTGGATATCTATGTTTGCATTCCACAAGAGGGCAATGATTGCATTGTAATCATTGATGCACTTTGAAGCTTTGTTTCTTTTAATGCAGTATGTGGTTTTAGGCGATTTGACGTTCACACTGTGTCTAACAGAAGACATGAAGCTGTTTACTTATACTTTTGCTGAAGCTTGTCTAGGAAGACCAAAACAGCATTTGATATAGTATTTGCTTTTGTTCGCATATCTGTGTCTGCAATATTTGACACATTCATGTTTTTGGAAGCATAACATTTGTGTATTTAGGTCACTATGTGTGCATTCCAAAGGGATGTTGCAGGTTACATATGTGTGCATAAACTGCAAAACAGTGGCATCACTTCCATGACCAAATTTAAGAGAATCTTTTATACACAAAAGCATGTGGATGAGTGGTTCTCGTCTGGATTGATATTCTTTTCTCCAAAAGAATTGTTCCACTTCTCTGAGGGGAGGAATTGTTTTATTACAGATGAAGTGCAGCATTGCAATAAAGTGATGGTGAACGTGTCTTGATATATTTACAGGGTACAGAGAGCAGAGCTTTGCTGATGTTTTTATGTCTAGCCATTCTTTATCTTGGTTTGCTACATGTAGGAAGCCGTGCAAGTCCTCCCATGCATATTATGCACAACCATGTGGGTGGGCCGAGGTTCCATTGCATACACCGTACAACAGTGTGATGTCACGCATGTTTGCCAAGAGATTTGTGATACTTGACTACAAAACTTCATCTTTGTCTTTTATCTTTTTAAATTGGGTAGCAGGCATGTTTAAAATGTGTGTAGTCTGTTTTCAATGTGTGTGCAACTCTGTAACATTGAGTTGCTAGTTCACTTTCAAACAGGAGGTGGAATATGTATTCAAGTTTTTGTCTGAATCTGGGGTCTTCAGAGTACATTTGTAAAGAGCGTTATTCTGATGCTGTTATTTAAGTGCATCTTTCATCATAACTTCTCCCTTTTCCTGTAGGAATGAGTAGAGGGAAGGCTTGTGCTTCTCCACTTTGTTCCCATATGCTGATTGGAGATTCTTTGGATTGACACATTTGATATGTTTCTAGTGTTAATAGTGGTAGTGTCTGTTAAGCAGAATCCTATGCAGTGCCCTTAAGGACCAGCAGTTAAGACTACAAGTGGTAACCTTTGGTACAAGCCTGTACTACACAGAATTAGTGATAGCAGTGACTGAGCAGCCAGACTTATCTCAAGAGCAAATGAGCAGTAGTAGAGATTACACAAAGGACTAGAATTACTGTGACTCAAGCAAACACTGACTCAAGGTTTCTGGTTAAAAAAATATAAGTACATTTATTTTTGAAACATCTGTTCACAAAACACTTCACTTCTAATAAAATAGTGTCTGAGTGTCGGAGGCGGGCTCTTTTTGTTGCATTGTTGGTGAGCTGAGGTGCGGCTTGACACATCAGTATGCATACGCAAGTGACAAGAAGTGAGGGTCCTTTCCACTGATTGTGGCAAGCCCTGATTTGCCAGAGCTCCGAGTTGGGAGCCGGGAGCGAGGAGCACTACTGTGGTACTGTGTGCAAAGCGCCTTGTCGCGGTTGGCTCAGAGGTTGCAGTTGTGGTGTCCGGCAGCCGGACTACGCTATTTGAGGATTCCAGGAGCTGTGGGAATGTGCAATCCCCGGTGAGCTCCCCATAACCTGGTACTGTCAAGGACCCCAATACACTAAGCATAGCGCAGGCTGAGTCCTACATTTGCAATTATAACACGCTTCCCTAGCTTCACTTACTCACAGGCACTGGCGTGCTAGTAACTTTGGTATAGTTTCCACCGTTGCCTCTGCTCTTTGTGTAGTGCAGGTAGGCTGAGCCCCATATCAGTAACAACAATACACTCCATCCACTTCAATCAGTTCCCGAGATAAAGTTGGAACTGAGATATATCAGCGGTAGCGACCAGGAGACTGCAGGGATTTATTCCCTTTGATCCTGAGCCCTGATTTTGATACTGAGCTCTGATATTGATACTGATAGAGCCTGCTGAGATAAGCTTGCTAAAGTATCTACTAAAGTATCTACTTTGGCGGATTGTGGCAATATTTGGCTTCTATCTCCATTGACTTTTCCTTCAAAAGCATTTTTGACGCGCAGAGCGCTTTGCGGAGTCTGCCTCAGAGTCTGCCCACTCGAGTTTCGGTGTGTCTGGACTGCTGCTCGTGCAGAAGACTTTGTCAGCTGAAAGCCCTCAGACACGAAAAAAACCTCTCCAACACCGGCGAATGCTAAACCCATGGACGGCGATGAAAGCCTCCATGGGAAAAAAAGTAAGCAAAAAAAACTGCAAGTCGAACTTTACTTGCATCTCATACCTTACCTGCAGTGTTAGCCTTACTAGATCGGTCCTCCGCTCAACAAACATTCCACCCACGTGATGTGGTGCAGAGCTGCGAACGAGCTAGCGAAGGTGATCCAGATCCCTGCTCTCTTGGCCACTGTTCTCTTGACCACCGGTCGAGTTCAATCATAGACTCGGCGGTAAATCTCTTAGTGAATCAAATTCACCAAGGCAAATTCAGGGAATCTATTAAAAAACAGTCCCAGGAGAAGCCAGATGTAACTGAAGGAGAAGCTTCAGATGAACAAACATCCGCAGTACATCTTGCCTCCCGGCGAAATCTCTGTTACTGCAGTCGACCAGAAACATAAAGAGTCGGATGACCAGTTTGTCAGCTCCCCGGAGCCTGTAAAGTCACCCCATGCAATGAGCAGTGCGGTAAAGCAACGGAATCCAAAAGAGCCCTGTAATTCCTTAACCAACCTGGAACCTGAGGCGACGGCTGCAAACTCCACCAAACCTTTGCTCGATGACAATAAGATCTCTCTCCCCTTTGTGGTGAGTGATGATGAACTATTAAGCCTCCCAGATGAGGAGGATGAATATTTTACTGCAAGGAATGCTGCCCCAAGGGTTCCAATAATGCTACCTGCTCAGCTGAAGACATCTGCAGCTGACAAACCTAAAAGCCTGAGCCAAGGCTCACAATTCTCAAGGCCTGTGTCAAATCTTCCAATCAGCATTTCATCTTGCGCCCTTTACCAAATTATATGAATCTTTACATGGTGAATTAAATGACCAAGGAGCAGTGATTGAAAACCTGGTTAAAAAAATAGAAAAAAAATCGACCTTTTTACTGAATTTCTTCAAACACAGATGACAAAAGACGCTGACCTATCGATCAGATGGCAAGAGCGTCTTCACGATTTAGCCGCAAGACATCATTGCCAAAACGACACACTAATTGAAGGCTTACTAGACGCCGTGAAATGGATGAGGAAAAATGTCAACCAAGACTTTCTGACCCAAAAAACGACATCCACCACACAAAGTAAATCAGCTGTTTCAAATGGCGATGTTCGACCTACAAATGTGACAACCTCTGATTCAAACGATGCTGAACCACCTTTAAACTTCGACATCCTTCTTCCAGCGCCACCATACCTTTCCTTACCAGAACCTGAAATCTCTCAGGCTGGATTAGGTCCATTGAAAAATGCTAACCCTTCAACGAACGAGTCTGTCCCTTTGGAGGACACTCCAGAGGCGCATGGGGAAATTCCTGACCCAGCGAAATTTCAACCAAATTCGTTCAATATCTTCAGCGGCCCAGCAAAAACTATAGCCACAGCTAAAACAAGTAAACCAGGACCAAAAATCGACAAAAAGAAAACCACAAATCGTGGAGAAAAAGACAAACAACTAAAAAGTAGTCCTCAAAATGTACAAAAATATATAAGAATTTTGAAAACACCAAAAAAAAAAACAAATCTGTTTGACCGGAAAAAAGGTCAATCACAACCTGATCTTCATCAAATAAAAGTGCCGGCACAGACAAATGGAGTAAACAAAGAACTGACCAAGCAATCGGCCAAGCGCCGACGAACGGACTCAGACACAAAATGCTCAGACAGCTCGGCAGCGGAAAGTTCTGTAGATCTATGTAATCTATCTACGTACTCAATTAGAAGTGAAGCAGATTTCGACCCCGCCTCCGAGGCGCCTGCAACAACTTTTATCGATAAATCTGCAGAGAAGAAACTCCTCCCAAAAGTGCAATTGAGTAAACGACAAATCCATGAAGCATCAAAAAATGAAAATTCCTACAAGTAAAAGGTCCCGAACTCCCCTGTAAGTTCTATGTTAAATCCAAAGCTAACATTGAACCAGAGAAAAAACGGATCACATCTTCGCTCCAGAGTACATGGCGATAAAAACTCAAAATGTAACCTGAGCTCATGGAAACTTTGTCTGCAGAACATTCAATCTGACGATAATGAAGTAAACCTGAACAGAGCCAATGTCTTGAAATGATTTACCTGTGTTCCACAACTTCGGACAATAATGACCGACAACATAAAAATCATCGAGTATGCAACTGAAAAAACTACAGATCAGGTTTCGCTTCACATAACATCTTGTGCAGTAAAAAACATTCTTTTACAAGCAATAGAAGAGGTGCTTGTCTTCGGATTCGACATTACCTTGGAACCCGATTCGACAAGTCAAAATGGAATGCCGACAAGTAAAACAAACACAAATGATCTTCAAAGTGATGCTCGTCGGATGTTCTTACGGAAATCATTATCGTTCCCACAAACAACAAGAGGTGACCCGGAATACAAAGCCTGAACTGAAGGAAACAGATCTGATATTCGTTCAAGTAATGTGTTTCGTCAATAACAATGAGTGACCTAGATCAAGCAAAGAATGCTCTCCTGGAATACCCGTGGATTCACCAATTTGTTTAATAACTTCACAGAACACTTAAATGACGTTTTCACCATTTGCCTTCAAGAAACCTGCCTCAGCGAGGCTCCCACCCGGGATGGATATACGATCTTTCTGAATCCAGCAAAAAAAAAGTCAAAGGGCGCCCTTACTCAGGCTTACTAACTCGCAAACATCAACAACTACAGTCACCTACTTGTAATAAATGGTTATTGGAACACGGCAATGATCTCAACCTCTCAATTCATAACAACTGTAACAACTTTAATTGATGATGCTTACCTCAACTACTCTGACCCATCAGTGATCATATGTGGCAATCTGAACTGCAGCTGGTTTCGATTCAACCACCAAATGCTGGAAAATGTTCAGTTTCCCGAAACCGAAGTAACAGAACGAGGTCAACTCTGGTCACAAGCTCTTGCCTCACAAAATTGTCAGATGGTCAATGGTGACACCAAAGGTGACCAACCCTGAAAGACAACTTGGAAATGACTCCAAAGTAGAAACACCTTAGATTACTTCTGGGTATCCCGAAATGTATTTGAAAGAGTGGAGTCACTAGAGGTAGTCTTGAAGGACTCTAGTGATCATAACTTGCTGTGTCTTTCGTTGGACCATGAAGTACACTTACAGTCGGATATATATGAAGTACCCCTGCCAATAAATGCGGCAGGAAATTGGCTAAGAACTAATGGCCCTCAAATTCAGAAACTAGCCCGGCGGCTCTCAGATTCAAACAATGTTGAATATACTCCGATGTTGGCCGAGTTTATGCTGAAATCTACTAACTCAAGAATACTTGGGTATACTCCAAAACATCTCTTCAGCAATGAAATTGCTCAGACAAAAAAGATACTGAGGAAAGATCTACGCATGATAAGGAAGTCCCAATGTCATCAAGAGGTCATACAAAGAAAAATGAAAGAACATTAATTATTACTAAAAGCACGCGAGAAATATGGGCACTCCTAAATAAAGGAAACACAAAAACAATTCCAAATATATCAAATGGAATACCAAGTTCAAAGTGGGTCGAGTACTTCACAAAGATATACGAACTGCCATATCAAGATTTACAGGAAATTATTACGAACACCATAAAAGCCTGGGATATAAAACCTTCCAGTGAAAACCTAGAACTTGCAATCCAAAGGTTAAAGAACTCGAGAGCAGCTGGCCCAGATAGAATTTCTAACATCATGCTAAAAAAACACAAACATCACTGGTTCAAATTCATGGAACGTTTGTTTTGGCAAATCTCAAGATCCATGAAAATCCCTGACTCATGGTCAAAAGCAATACTGGTCCCAATCTATAAGAAGGGCAATAGAGACGATCCATCTAACTATTGCCCTATTGCCCTCCTGGACACCATGGGGAAAATATTTGGATCATTCCTTCGATTGAAGTTGACAGCATGGGCATCAAAGGAAAAGCAAACAGATTGCCGACAAACTGGCTTTACGGACCAAGTAGGCGTTGACATAAATCTCACACTACTAACCATACTCAAACTTGAAGCCTTAAAATCAAAGAATAAAATATTTTTCGCATTCGTCGACCTTAGACAAGCGTTGGATGCAATAACACAGATTCTTGATCCCCTCAAAGCCTGCATACCAACACTACAGTTCAAGTAAGAGTAAACTCGCAAGGCATCTTGACCGAACCAATTCCAACGTATAAAGGAGTAAAGCAAGGGTGCCCCTTAGCAGCTGAACATTTAAAATTATTCATCTCAGACTTGCCGAAGTGGTTGGAATCTGTTCACTGCTTCTTCCCAAAGATAAACACCAATCAAATGCCTTGTGTATGCAGACGACATTGTGCTGATAGACCTAACTCAGATAGGTCTGCAACATCTACTGCTCAGTTTAAACGAGTACTTAAAAGCCAATGATTTACACCTAAACACAGGAAAAACGAAGATCATGTGCATCGGAAAAGTTTATCGAGGAAGGTCAAAAACTTTATGTGGGCAATTGAAAAGTATTGTCATATCTATACGATACTTAGGAATAATGGTCAACGACTCGATCTGCGAATCTGCTTTGACAAATGACTTAATTGAAAGAACAAATAAATTAGGTCTACAAGGAGCCAAAATTAACAAGGATTTTGGGAAATTCTCATCGGCTCCAATAAAAACTTTCTACCTGCAGAAGTTCATACCAACAATAAGTTTTGGTGGAGAAACAGGCTGGAATCTTGACCATCATCTCTGGCAGCAACTCGAACGCAGGTTTTGGAAGCGAGCATTGGGGCTCCCTAAATACATCTCAACGGTAGCATTGAGATATGAACTGACCTTGAACTCGCTCTATATGACGAAAATATGGAAATCTCTATCGTCCTTGAGGAAATGCTACTTGGAGCTCAAATTTCGGCATACGAAATCTTCACCAATGGAAACGAACATACACAATCGAGCTTACTTTGCTTATGGAAGTCAAAAATCAAAACGATCATGGAACCGCAAACATTTCTGTTGATGAGCTGCTTGATCGACCCTAGCATGCGAAAAACAAACTTGAAATGTGGGACTGGATTCACACCTACGACCATCGAGCAACTCTTAAATCCACCCTCCCTGGTTCTCTGAGCATGTTGAAACTACACTTTCAACCTAAGTATCTAACAATGTGTCCTTCACGTTATCACAGGAATCAATTTCTGAGATTTAGACTGAATGCATTGAATAACAGAGAAATGCTATGGCTGCGCCGATCAAAAGAAACAGTCTCTGACAAATGCAGGTTCTGTAATACAGGCGAAGTTGAGTCGCTAAAACATCTTATAACAGCATGTTCTCAGCTTAGCATCACACGAGAGTTACACCTCCGTATCTTCAAACCTATATGCTATGATGCCGAAGAATGATGGGAAACTGTCTCAGCCGGGAAAAACATCATGCTAACATGCAGTATAATAAACTTCCTTGATGCGATCCTGACTACAGACTAAATTTAAATCAGTAACACAAGAAGTAGATTACGTCTGGAAAACTGGAAAAAACATCAACGATAAGCATCAGGGAGTTGGGCATCTTCATTTAGCTTAGAGTGGAGCAGAACAGTTACATTTTGGGATATCTCAATGTAACAAAAGTTTGATACATGTATTGAACTGAAGTTTTACAATAAAAAAAACACCCTTCAAACACACTACACACAACTAATTCCCCTTGTGCAGAACCATTCAAGGTAAGTACCCTAGGATTTGACAGACAGGTGTTATGAAACAAAAGACGTTACCGGGAGTAGATATGCGATCACTTTTTTACAGTAATGACAGTTCGGTCTTACTAAATATAGGCGTACCCGTGGGAAGAAATGTAACCATAGTCAAACACACTTAGCACATGAATTAACACAAGAGAGTTGGGGATAAAAATCATAGGCAATACTTTTGTCAAGGCAGACAGATCAGAGAGAACAGGCCCGCGCCAGTGTCAAGTCGAACAGGGTTCCTGTTGTCGAGGATCACACAGTCAGACAGTTCACGATTCAAGGTTGCCAGGAGTACTCAGTTATTGTCAGAAGAGGAGGCAAAAGTTATAAGAGGGAAGGAAAAAAAAGGACAAGCCTTTGGCGAGAAAGAGGGGTTCACCCCAATTCCTCTAGGTCGGACACAGTACCTTATTCAGTGAAGAAGCTGGTGCCACGGCAGTTGTTCCTGGTAGTTTTCTACAGACTCACGGTTCCTGGAGCTTCAGTCGTGGGGACAAGAAGGAGGACATCTGGAGCGATCTGCACTACCCAGGGATGAAGCCAGCAGCAGCGTCGGTGAATAAAAGGTACGCTTCTTTAAAACAGGAGAGGCTCTTCAGATGGCTATCTGGACCACTACAGCAGTATGCAGCGATTTTGACCACGAAGAGGATGCTCTGGCTGTGGAAGATGAGCTGGTTGACCCCACCAGGATCAAGGGAAGAAGACTCCGGACTGGATCTTCTCTTGTCGTTGAAGGGTATATAGCTCAGGACTGCAGCAGGGCTTCACTGGGACTCAGGAGTTGCAGCAGCCATCTTCTTCTCTGCTTCTCTTTGGTTCCTTACAGTTCTAGTGGCAACTCTCTGACTTCCAGCCCAAGAGTCCTGCCTTTTACGTGAAAATCCCCCATTCACACAGCCTGGCTGTCAATCACTCAGCAGGGAGTTGTCCATCCTGGACTACCACCTCAGCCAATCAACACAAAGTGTGACTTGGGTCTCCATGGAGACGCTGTGCAGGGTATGATTACACCCCTCCCTCACATTCATCCCCCCTAGACACCCAGGCGCCAAAAGGAGGGCTTCTCTGTAGAAGCCCACCAAAAGACGGTGAACAAAGAAGGCAAACCTGGTTTGCTGCGCAAAGTAAGACACAAGAAGGACATTAACAAAAAGAAATGGCGACCCAAGCAGCGCCGAAATTAAAAGTATTTGGGCAAGCGGGTTTATGTTCAAGGCTACCACAATAGCCTGGAACAGTACCACGTGTATATAGTATAATCGCGGTAGAAAAGTTAGGGTAGATACCACTGCCACCAGTCAAATCTTAATGTTAAGAGAGCAAAACAAAGCTCAGGGAGGCACAGACAAAAAGGGGTAGGAATGAACCCTTTCCAATTCTCCATGTTAGATGGGGTGTACTGGGTCTGCAGGTTAAAGTGACTACATAAAGTTAATGGCAACTTTACAGGTTTTTGGGGGACAGGAGACAGCCCCAGAAACATGGAGTCAGTGGGAAGTCTCAAAGAGAACCCTGTGTCACTGCACTGAAGATGCTGTGTAACAAATACAAAACAGGGGCTCATGGAGTGGTGTGGCTCCAGAGCCCAAGATCACACAAAAAGTAGAAATACACAATGCAAAACACATGTAAGAATGGGAAAAAGGCTCACACGCTTATCAGGTGGAAAAAAAATAAATCCCTGAAATAGCCATAATAGAGAATTCTATTATAAAATTGTCTACGGTGTCTTTGGAGTTCAATGGGTGAATCGTATACTGGTCTAAAATATTGGATACCGTAATAGGATCTACAAGTTCAAATTTGGCCAGTTGCCGAGGAATCCTTAATTATTTTGGTGATTTGCCTTAGGTTTTGTTCAATGTTTATTTCTTCGTAGTACTCATTGCTCTCTTAAAGATATTGTAGGGCTTCTCTAACTTTGTTTAAGTCTACGGGTTGTTGCCACATTTTTTGTGTTTCGTTGGTACACCATTCACTAGGATAATCAAAGATTTATATATTGACTGTTGCACTCCTAAAGTGTTTTCATTTTCTTTAAGATCTAATGGCAAATAAACTACTTTTCCATGAATGCCATTTAGTAATTCAGAAGGAGGCAATTTGGCTTGTTTTGGGTTTAAGGCATATTATAGCTTGATATGGGTGTACTGTTTGGATTATAATGCTTTCATACTAATTAAGCTGTTAGAGAGGGATTGGAAGTGGGAATATTTAAGTTTTTAGTGAAAGTCTGTGAAGGCATTTGGTTATTATCAAGCTTTGTATTGCAGTATGTGCAAAGTATTGAGAGGTTAGTAATTTTGTATTTGTTTTCTGCTGTAAAACAAATTTGAACCACTTGGATTCCTCATTGTCTTCTATTTTCTACGTTATATCTACAGTTTTGATGCTCTTTTTATAAATTCTGCGACAACACATACATACTTTGTTTGGTACTTCAGCAGATGTGCTTTTAAACTTTGCTATTTCTTGTTTATACGTGTTTATTAGAATATTGGCATTTGTAAGGATGTTGCTACTCTTCTCTAAAGTTACTGGATATTCTAAGCGCTCTTCAATTCCAAAATATTTACTATGGATGTGGTCTATTTGTTGAAGGAGTTCTTTGGCTGTGCCGTAGAGGAGAATGTTATTAGAATGTAGTTCTAAAGCAGATCTTTTTGCATAGTACCGTCTCTGGACAAGGTTCTGTATAGTGGAATGGTGTGTGCCTAACATTTTGATGTGGTGGAAGGTGCTTCTGCAAGCAGGTCCTGAAATGCAGGCTAATGAATGTCCTTGCTGTCCAGTGCAATTGCACACTGGACAGGAGTCCATGGTTTGAAAAGTTTTTATTCTCATGTTCTTGTTATGTTGATGTCTTTTCTATTATATGTTAATGTGTTATCTGATTCCCATTCCTTGTTCTACTGATGGGATCCTAGCTATTGATGACATCAGAGCAATCCTGAGCTTTGTGTTAGAATGTTATTCTTTGAGGAGTCAGTCTACTTGTGCAGATGGTTGGGGGTCTCTACTACCCAGCTTATCCCTACAAGCAATAAACCATTTGTTCAACTTGTTGTGCCCAGTTTATTGCTTAACATTGGTGACGAGGATGGGATGTGCTGTAAGAGGAAAGCAGCAGCTGGAGTAGGAGTAGTTATCCGGAGCTGAGGAGCTGGAGCCGGACTGAGACCTCCAACCGCCAGGCCTACGGGTGAGGAGCTGCCCCCCCCGACCTGGCCTACGACGTTGGACTGAAGGGAAAGTGTGCTGAACCTTCTCTGAGCTTATCTTCTGGAGACCTGCAAGCAATATTGCACATGTTTGGTTTTGATATCACATGGTCGAATTGTTAAGAGGAGAGCAGTGTTTTTACAGGAGGTGAGCGCTTATATTTTGAAAAAAACATTGGCTGCAGGTGGCAAGTGAGTGACATTCTGTTTTTCGCTTTTGGTGGATTGGTAGCTGATTTCGGAGAGCACTACAGACTTGGATTGGCACCATGACTTTATCCGGAATCCCGGGTCCCCAGATGTTTTTACCGACCCCGGGCCCCCCGAGAATTAAATGGGGGCCCTGGAAAAAAGGTTTTCTCCATTATGTGAAAGCCACATGTGGCAATGGCATGTCAGTAGAAAGAAAGTTGGCTATGCTTATGCATCTTCTGGGGTATGAGGGGCAGCGAATTTTTGAAACTTTACCTGAATTGAGCGAACTGGATGTTGTGGAAGGTATGAATGACTTTGATGCAGCATTGGCAAAACTGGATTAACATTTTGAACTAAAGATAAGTACTGTGTTGGAACGCTATCACTTTGGTATGAGATCTCAGCATGAGGGTGAAACTGTAGAGGAATACATCACTGCGCTTAGGCATTTATCGCTGAACTGCAAATTTGGTGTAAGTCTGGATGAACATATTAGAGATCAGTTCATGTTACATTGTGCCAATGACAGGATCAGAGAGGAAGTGTGGCTAAAAGATGACCCTTGCTTAGATGAAGTAATTGGGATTGCAAAAAGAATTGAGCATACTTTGAAATGTGTGGCAAAACTTGCTGTGAAAGAATCCAAAGCTGTCCAACAGGTTGAGGTCTTGAAAGTAGGTGACAAGAGGAAAGAAACCGAAAAGACCAAAAGAAAAAGAAGGACAAAACGGCCATATCGACTGACATGTATCAAAGCAAGGGTGGTAATGGTAACCAAATAGCAAATAAATCGGTGCAAAAAGAAAATGTACAAGTGGGAAAAAGGAGACAGGAGAGCCTGTGTTTTAGGTGTGGGAGTTCCCGCCACCTATCTAATTCTCCGATCTGCCCTGGAAGAAGAGCTATATGTAACATCTGTAAAAGATGGGGACATTTTGCAAATTGTTGTGCCAATTACAGTGTAGGTGCTGGGAGGAACGTTATGTTGGTTGAGGAGCCAGATGGGCCATCCTCAGATGAATATGAAGGTTCAGAAAATGAAATTGTTACTGTGAATATGGTTCAATGTTCTGGAATGGATGAATGCGAGCATCCTTCAGCTTGGGTGGAAGTGAATGGTTGCCAAGTTAAAATGCTAGCGGACTCATGTACCAAAATCACTTTGATGTCAAAGGCGGTGTATGAAAATGTGCTCGGAGGTAGGATGGACGATTTAAACCCGTCAGACAAGACACCTGGGGGCTATAGTGGCAGTAGGATCGATGTGGTAGGATAATGCCCTGCAACTTTTACATTTAAAGACAGGGTTACGCGCAGAAAAATATATATCCACAAGAAGGGTGAGACGCTGTTGGGATGGACAGAATGATGTATCCCTGAGCCAGTGATGACAGGGAGCAGGAACCAGGCTGACTCAGGTAAGTGTAAAAAGAAACAGGCTTTATTCTTCTTGGTTACATAGCATAGTCATAATAGGTAGGAAAGTAGGTGGTTAGCCTCTGCCCTGGTTCCCAGTCCATCTCCAAGTCCCAACCGTCATTCTCCAGAATCCTCAGGCCCCCCACACTCCAAGCTCCACTTAAACATTCTAGGAGGCCCTTGCCTCAGCCATTCAATACAGTCATACCAGGATACCACCCATTCATCACAGTCATACCAGGATACCACACATCCCCCTTCTTAACAAACAAACAGAAATCAGAATACTCTCACCGTTAGGATCACAATCAACAGAAACCAAACACCTTCTACCCCGGCCTGCCACACCGGGGTCTCAGTGCTGCACCACCGAGCGCATACCTTGCCACATGGACAATCAAATCTAAACTACCATCATAAACCCTCCTAACCTACCACCTTTTGCCAGAACTGCCACTCCTGGCCTCAAGCCTGCCACACTTGAGCACTAACCTTGTCTCAACGAGACCAACATACCTTCCAACATATAGTGTAGCCAAAACGTACACAATTGGCCTGAACAAAATCCTAACATGCTAGCAACAACAAAACCAACAGTATCCAAAACAAACACACCTAAACACCCATCCCTTCTCCCCTAAAGAAAACATAGAAAAGGATGAATATAAAGGCAAATAGACTAACTGGACAGAGACCACATAAACCACAACACAACCACAAAAGACATGGTGCGTGAAATGTGCACATTCACTACCATGCAAAACGAAATTTCCGTCCAAGCACCAACAGTGGCACCTGCTACAGGTTTCCACTACCCAAAAAAAAACACTGAAAGCACAACAAGGTGGAAAAAATGTAGTGCTTCTCCGATGTTAAAATTGTTTGATAATAGAAAATTTTATAAATACATAGTGTCCCCAGTGACACTCAAAAACTAAACTCAACTGTCTGTGTGCCCAACTCACAGTAACTTCAACCTAACTAGGCATTAACAAAAAAAAACATCTCACATGAACTGCACTTCATGACACCACAGACATTAGGAGTCCAAAAAACTCACTCCTAAAAAATCACTCCTAACCCCGACACTATAACATTCTACAGGAGACATGAAAACAGAAACACTAACTAATGTAGTGTAGAGCCTACTCCATGACTTCATGTGTACTACATACGCCTCAATGTCTCCTACTATAGTGTCCCACTATAGGATGCTTATATATAAAGATCCTCCCCGAATAGGATGCTTCTATCTAAAGATCCTCCCCGAACACAAATCACCTATTTGTGTTAAACCTCCAAACACCGGTCTCCCTAGGGTCTCCATAAGGCATCACACCTGGCCAGCATGTGATCCTCACCCTCAACTACATGCGTGCTACCTCTCACAAGCCTTCTACTACTAAAGTACGTACTCTAAATTGCATTCTCCCATTGCATACTCCCATTGCAATCTCACTCCTTCAAACGTGTTGCCTCATACACGCCTACTACTACTAACGTATGTCACCACATACCTCCGTTGCATGTTCTCAATGCTCTGTCAACTCCAGATACATACTATTAATGCAACCACAACTCACGTGCAAATTCACTAAATTGCATTAGACATCTATTATGCACAAAATATATGCCCACTATCACCTCCTAAAGGGATGAATGACACTCACAGACATGGTGTTGATCAGGCACCATTCTGGAAGTGTGTCACCTTAAACATCAAATTCCGTTTAGCAAGAATCCCTATTGTGTAATTATAATAAAAATACATTCTTCCACGTCGCCAAATGATGTATCCCTGAGCCAGTGATGACAGGGAGCAGGAACCAGGCTGACTCAGGTAAGTGTAAAAAGAAACAGGCTTTAGTCTTCTTGGTTACACAGCATACTCATAATAGGTAGGAGAGTAGGTGATTAGCCTCTGTCCTGGTTCCCAGTCCATCTCCAAGTCCCAACCGTCACTCTCCAGAATCCTCAGGCCCCCCACACTCCAAGCTCCACTTAAACATTCTAGGAGGCCCTTGCACACACTCAGCCATTCAATACAGTCATACCAGGATACCAGCCATTCATCACAGTCATACCAGGATACCACAGAGAACAAAGGGGACTATGTATTAAATTAGATCCCAATAGTAAAGAACAAGTGTTAAATGTAGAAAAACTATCCATGGACTGTAGTTTGGGTGATAGTTCTAAAAGTTTCATTGCCAAGTATCCAGATGTGTTAAATAATAGTGTTGGGTGTTTGAAAGGGATGATTCACAAAATTGTGCTGAAGGAGGGTTCCAGGCCCGTGACGGCAAAACTTAGACCGTTACCGATGTCATTGCGTGATGCTGTGAGAGTGGAGTTGGAGAAACTGGAGAAAGCTGGCATTATTGAACCAGCGAAGGCGGTTGAATGGATTTCCCCCGTGGTTGTTGTGAAAAAGTCTGGTGGGGATTTGAGAGTATGCATAGATCTAAGAGAATTGAATCGATGTGTGGTTGCTGACCGCCATCCCCTTCCAAATATGGGAGAACTTCTGTCTAGGATAGGAAATGCCAAATACTTTGCCAAATTGGATATGGCGAGCGCCTAACATCAGATTAACCTTGATGCCGAGTCACGAAAACTGACGGCTTTTATCACATACGAAGGCATTTACCAGTTTCGGCGCATGCCTTTCGGATTAATATCAGCTTCATCAGTTTTCCAAAAAGTCATGGATGGATTATTCAAAGGTATTAACAATGTTTGGTGCTTCCAGGATGATGTGTTGGTTTGTGGCAGTACTGAAGAAGATTTAAAAGTCTGAGATTGATATGGCAAAACCCTTAGCCATGTATGATACTAAAAAAAGGACAATCTTGTCTGTTGATGCGAGTGAAACTGGTATTGGAGTGGTTATGTCGCAAGTGGGAATGGATGGTGCAGAATCCGTGGTGTTACATGCCTCGCGCATGTTGAGAGGTCCTGAATTGAACTACTCGGTTTTGGAAAAAGAGGCTTTGGAATGCCATTGGGGTATAGAAAAACTGAAAAACTTTGTGTGGGGTCAGGAATTTGTGTTAAGAACAGACCGCAAGCCACTGAAGGCTATATTTGAAAACAAAGGGTTGGACAAAGTTTCAAGGAGGGTTGCCTGTTGGGTGACAAGATTGCAATGTCACAAGTTTAACATTGAAGTGGTAGCCGGTAAGGACAATGTGCAGGCCGATCATGCATCTAGAGTAAGTATTAGTGATGAGGAAGATGAGAAGGAGTCTGTTGAAGTTGAAAGTATGGTATTTGCTACGGTGGAAGGTGTACTTCACAAAGAAGAATGGGTTGAAGCATTGTTGTCTGATGAAATGTGGAGGCGGATAACCAATTTTATCAAGGATGGTTGGCCAGAGAAAAGATTGTTATCTGGAGTATGGGGGCTTTGTGGGAGGTGAGAGAGGAATTATCTGTGAAGAATGGTTTAATATATCGATGGGATAAGCTTGTTGTTCCAGTGTGTTTTAGAAAAAAACTAATTGCTATTGCGCATCAAGGCCATATTGGTACTGTTAGGGAGAATTCTCGGTTTAGGCTGAATTTCCTAACCTAGTGAGTCCCCCAGCAGCTTTGCTGGATTTCTGGAGTTTGTTTTTTTCAATCCTGCCAAGAGTGAGACTCTTTTCTCCCACTCTTGGACATGAATGTGTGTAATTCCTTTGAATGTCAATGTGTTCGATGGGCTATGGGGTCTTTTACTCCATAGGGTCTCATATGTTTTTCTATGTGTGTTACACCGCACCCTCCGTGCCGTAGCACTGGGGCGTCCTAGCGGACCTCTATCATAGACTCCATACCCGGGGACTGACTACTGTCTCCCCGGGCATGTAAAGTCACCATTGGCTTTACTAGACCTAAATTTACTAACAGAACTAGTACAAACCATCCTATTGTGGACGTACTAGTAGGAGTGATTCGATTACTCCTGGGTCTGTTATTCGAGGGGGCACTGTCCCGTCCCCCCTTGTCGAGTTTTGGCTGGTGGCAGTGGAAACTACTTGTTATATTCGACCCCGAATATAACCCTATGGGATTCTTCCCATTGTTGGAGATTAATACCTTTTCTCGTTAATCTCTAACATACCACTGGTTTACTTATCTTAAATAAGTCTATCGAGTGGTATTTTCTGCCAGAACTCGGTTTTTAAAATGGCGTCTGTGTTCGTCTCTGTGACTCCTAAACCAAAGGTTGAGCCCTTTGTTCAACTTTTGGCGGGCTTCTGTACAGAGACCCTCCAAAGTGGTGCCATTCTGTCGGGGTTACCACAGGGGCGTGGGAGGGGGTTTAGGCACCCTGGACTGAGTTTCCTTGCCAACTCCAGTCGCACTCTGGTGTGATTGGCCTCCCCGCTCACCACTTAGCGTGTGTTGATGGACAGCTAGGATGAATGAATGGGGGTTTTCTGCATAAAAGCAGGGCTTTTGGGACTGGATCTTCAGAAGTCGCCACAGGACCTAAGAATCCGACGAGGATAAAGCTGAGCCGACCTGCAACGACGACACCTCTGGTGGAGCCCTGCTGAACTGACTCACCACTTCCCGACGACAGAGGCGATCTCCCTGCCGGAGAGTCTCTTCCCCTGACTGGTGGGAACAACCAGTCCCCTTTGCTTTTTCTTCGCTTCAGGACGTAGTGGTCGAATTGCCCGTGCAGAGCACAGCGGCAACCGGATAGCCACTACTCCTGCACCGCGACCAAAAGGTGGTGCCTTGTGACGGAGCACTCCGCGGCTGGTCTCTTCCCTGGTGGTGCACCGGACTTCCCTTTTCTTCGACGACGAGATCATCTCTACTCTTGGCAAAGACCCGACGTGCATCCACCACCAGGAACAACTGCCCCCGCCGGAGCTGTCTCTCCACAATCAAGGTACTGTGTCCGCCTGGCTTCCCTTGTTGCCGGATAGAGTGAGGTGTCTTAATCCTCGCCTCTCCATAGGGTCTATAACATTTTGTTCTGAACTGATCCAATCTGCCTATAACAATTTGCGACAAAGGCTCGAAGCGCATTTCCACTAAGATACTTTTTTTGGGACATATCGCCTTGCCTCTCTCCGAGTGGGCCTGGCCTCTGAACTTTGGAATCTACCATGGCTACTGTCTTCTTGCCTTGCATTTGTTCTTACAAGTATTGGTATCGAGTTGATTTCTTAACCCGCCTTTTTCTCTCCCGTCCTAACTAATACTAGAGTGCCATCTAGGTTAAAGCATCCACCTCTGTCTGCAAATAAGTGATGCCGTTGAACCTAGACTTGTCGAACTATTGTTAGGGGGATTGATATTCTTTTCCGTATAGTAATTGTGAGTGAAATCGTTGCCGTATTGAGTGCCAGAGTGTTTTCTATAGATGTGTTCTTATAAATAAATAACTATATATCTTTACACCGAAGCCTTGTCGCGTGTTTGCTTGTCTTACTGTGTAGAATTGCCCTATTTTCTATACTCCACATACTGCTTAACTCTTCTTGAGGGAAGTCTGACTGCTCAGCCACAGCTACCAAGTGAATCTGTGTGGTATAGACTGCTACCAAGTGGGTTTACTGCCAAACACCTGTAGTCCTAAATCTTTTGCAGTGGTCCCAGAGGGAACTGCACAGGTTTCCGCCTAACAGGTACGTATGAAACCAAGGGAGTAAGTAAGGCCGATTATTGGTGGCCGAGTATGGACCGCGAGATTGAGAAAACAGTGGGAGGATGTGTAGACTGCAGGGAAGAGCATATCTGCTGTAGTGCAACCTGTGAAAGGAGTTGAAGGTCCGAAGGGTGTGTGGCAAGACCTTGCCATGGATATCTTGGGCCCAGTGGATATGGGCAGAGGTCGTGGTAGGTTTGTGTTGGCCATAGTAGATATGTTTTCAAGGTGGACGGAGTTCAAAATATTGAGAGAAGTCACGGGTCAATCTATTGTAGCATTTCTGGAAGACATATTTGAGAGAGAGGGCTTGCCAAGGAGTGTGTTGACGGACAACGGTCACAGTTTACTGGAGGTTTCTTTCAAGAGTACATGTATAGATGTGGAATCAAGCTAAAAAGACTGCATGGTATTACCCTCAAGCCAATGGTATGATCGAGAGGGTCAACCGCTGTATAATGGAAGGTTTAGGAATGCCAATGCGTGTGGGTTGGACACGAAAGTTGCGGTAAAGGAACGAATGTATGCGTTGCGGATGGCTCCTAATGCCGAAACAAGAGTGAGTCCATTTGAATTAATGAGAGGTTGGAGGAGTAACCGATGTTATCCCCAGCTTGGTTAGGCCGGGCCAGAGAAACGGATGAGGTGGTGGATGAAGTGAAAAGGAATATGGATGAACGAAAGAGGAAGTGTGCTGAGAAAGTTAATGAGAAATTTCCAAGAAAGAAGACTATAGTTGAAGTGGGCGATCTAGTTAGAATAGGGAAAGCTGTTATAAAGAAAAAGGGTGATCCGTTGTATTTGGATCCGGTTAAGGTTGTACAAGTTTTTGACCGTTCTGTGAAATTGGAGAGTGGATAGTTCTGGAGCCTGTCAAGGGTTGCGAAGGTGAGGAGGTAAAATTGCTGAGCAAACAGACGCCTTTTTCTTTATAATGTCATCGTTCGAATTACATGTATTATAAATTGTTTTGTGTAAATAGAAATTTGGTGTTCAGATAAGGGAGGGGGTTGTTGAGTTTACAGTTACAATATATATATATATATATATAAAGATACACGATCATTTACTTCTTTAGGTTGTTTATTAATAAGAGAGTTCCCCCGGCCTCGGTACAACGTCTCCTCCGACCGAGAACTTAATTCCTTCGTTCCAGGAGACGTCGCACCGAACCCGGGTATGGGTTCTAGAATTAACAACATCATAACATCTCCCTTCCTCAACAACAAAAAACAAAAAAAAAAAAAAATGAACAATAACATGGACAACTTGTCAAAGAATAAGAACATTATAAATAGTGAACATTCAAATAATAATGTAAATACTTGAAAGGATACAGAACATGGAATCTTCCTTGAATTTGTTAATACTTCAGTAAAGTCACATGTTTGCTAATAATAATATATGTAATCTTCCTTGACACGTGGTATCCTTTTCCTGGTTTTCTTTTCAGAGCTATCATTGTCTATGCTGTCTCTATGGCATGCCATTTCGGATGATGATGGCTCGACCTCCTCCTGGACACCTCTCCCTTCCATCCTTTCGTTGTCATCCATCATCCGTTTTACTTTCTCATCAGACCTGACAATGTCAACACATGACCACCTGCTTCCGTCTTCTAATGTCACAGACTTATTAGAACAATCTACAACTCTTTGTGGATAATGATACTTAGATTCACCTTTCATGACTCTTCTTGGTTCTCTCACTTGAATCCAATCTCCAACTTTAGTCTTGCTCTCTACTACATTTTTTTTTTGTCATAATATTTCATGTATTTTTCTTGTTTATCCTTCACTCTCCTAATGACTGCTTCCATATCCACAACTTAAGTCTTATTTGACATCAACCATGCTGGCCTCAACCTGTTATTGGCAACTCTTCCCCTCATCATAGTGAATGGTTCTTCCTCTGTTGTGGAATGTGGCGTGAATCTATAAGTGATTATAGCTTCCTTGAGAGTTTCTCTCCATGGCATATTGTTTACCATAGCCAATTGAATGGTATCCTTAATGAAACGATTCATTCTTTCCACTAGTCCATTCCCCATGGGATGATACAAAGCTGTGGTCTTGTGTTTGTTAGCTCTCTCTTTGAGAAACTTTTGTATCTCAATCAACATGAATTGTGCACCATTATCTGATATTAACTCTAATGGCTCTCCTTCCCTGTTAAACATTTCTTCAAGACATCTCTTGACTTTCATGGCTGACACAGATTCCTCCATAATACCGCATTCTATCCACTTTGATGTATAATCAACCAAAACAATAATATAAATTTTGTGAGGTTCCAAAATCTCATATGGACCTGCTATATCAATAGCCAATTTCGTCCAAACAGAATCCGGTATGGAAACAGGCTGTAAGGGTGTGGCTCTGGTGATCCTTCCTTTGTCGCTAAGTGCACATGCAGAGCATTCTCTAACAATATTTTCAATTTCACTCCACATATTTGGCCACCAAAAAGTCTCTCTTACTCTCCTTTTTGTAAGGTTTCTGCCTATATGTCCCTCGTGTGCTATTTCCATTATCTTCTCTCTCAAACTCGAGGGTGGAACTATTCGATCTCCACGGAATATACAGACTTCATCACAAGACATTTCATCCTTCTTATCCTGCCAAGCTGAAACTTCATTATCCATTTCTTTCCAATCACTTTTAATAGCTTTTCTTAACTTCACCTGTTCTTCATCCATCCCGCTGGCTTGGATCCAATCTTCCTTAGTAAAACTGCGATGTATTTGTGCTATTACACTGTCCATCTCTACTTCTTCTCCTGTGGCCTCCTCATCTATCGAGGAACAGGGCAAACGAGAAAAACAATCGGCAACCATGTTAGTTCTGCCTGGAGTGAAGCTAACAGTCACATTGTATTGCATTATGATCAGAATCCACCTTCTGATCCGAGGAGACATCAAATGTGAATTTTTTTGGATTCAAGATATGGATCAAGGGCTTATGGTCAGTCTTGATCTCAATGGGACTCCCCCATATTAAACCTTTGAAGTGTTCCGAAATCCACATTACTGCCAAAGCTTCCTTTTCTATAGTGGAATAATTTTTTTCAGCATCTCTTAAAGATCTAGAAGCAAAAGCAATTGGAACTGCTAGTCCATGTTGAATTTGTTCTAGTACACCTCCTAGTCCCACATTGCTGGCATCAACTGATATGATGGATTTAGTCCTACAGTCAAACATCTTCAAAGCGGGGGCTTTGTTTATCAATGTCTTGATGGTATCCAATTCACTTTTGCATTCGGCTGACCACTCAAATTTAACACCTTTTTTCATCAAACTCCTCATGCAATTCGTTCTGTCTGTGCAGTGATCAATGAATTTGGAATAATACTCCGTCAAGCCCAACAAACTCCTCAACTGGTCTTTGTTTGATGGTTCAGGCAAACTGTGTATGGTATCCACCAGACCCTCCTTGGGTCTTATTCCTTCACTATCGATGCAATGACCCAAATATGTTACTTCTCTCCTTTTTATTTTGCATTTTTCAATTTTTAATGTGAGTCCTTTCTGTTGTAATATTTGCAAAACTCCAATAAGTTTGGCATCATGATCTTCTTCCGACATAGCTGAAATCAAAATATCATCCTGAAAAAAAATATACGCCACTTAAGCCTTCAAACAAGATTTGCATTAGTCTTTTAAAAACAGCAGCTGCAGATGCTAATCCGAATGGCATCCTCTTGAATTGAAAAGCACCCAACGGAGTTATGAAGGACATGAGATGTCTAGATTATTCCTCTAACACAATCTGATGATATGCGGAAGATAAATCAAGCGTGGTAAAGTATTTGGCAGGTTCAATTGTTAAGAGCATCTCTCCTATGTTTGGTAAAGGGTGGCGATCAACCCATATTCTGTTGTTTAAATCCCTTAAATCAACACACATTCGAATTTCTCCCTTATGTTTTCGCACTATCCTGATGGGAGACAACCATTCCGAGCTTTCTATAGGCTAAATTATATCATGGGAGCATAACCTTTCCAATTCTTTCTTCAACGGTTCTCTAGTGCCAACCGATATATTTCTCACTTTATGGACAACTGGTATGGTTCCTTTCTTCAGAATGATGCGATGTTTGAAACCTTTGAGCATACCTATCCTGTCATTGAATATTTCAGGAAAACTTTTAACTAGAGTGGCATCAGAGTCACAACATCTGTCCATAACACTCATAATGGGATTGCTCTCTCCCGGATAAATCCTAATTTTTAAAGCTGCTTGTTCCCACCAACCTACAATGGCAAAACCTTCACGAGCCACATATAGCTTGCAATACGTTTGTCTCCCTTCAAAGGTTAATTGGACCCAGGTGTATCCCACTATGTCTATCTGAGACTTTCCATACCCCGTGGCTTTGACTTTAGTAATATACAAATCTTCATGTTTTTTTTTTTAAACCTTCTGAAATGTGTCTTCATCAACTATGGTATACGGGGAGCCTGTATCCACCATAACTTGTATGATAATTCCATCAATTGCCATTGGTACCCATGAGTCAATACGTTTTTCTTTAGAAGAAAGAGCCAGAATTTACACTTCCTCATCAATATGTGTAGATATGGCCACTATATCATCCGATCTAGGAACATTTTCTACAGCTCTCACACCTGAAGTAGCACCCTTGAAAGATTGGCGATAGCCTCTGTTGCCAACTCCCCGCATGATACTCCTTCCTCTCCCTCTAAAGCTTCTGCACATTTTGCCATAATGTCCCATCTGACCACATTTGAAACATTCAGCACCATTTGCTGGACAGTCCTTTTCTGGATTTGTATGCTTATACCAACCACACCTACCACAATTGGTTTGTGATCGTGAATATATCTCATTACTCTGTCTCAAACCTGAATTAACAACTGATCTCACAAACTTTTTTACCATGGCTACCAGAGCTTCCTCTTCTTTATTCATTTCACTGTTTCGGATAGCTTGAATAGACCCTTTGTCAATTGCTTCTTGTTTACTTTGCACCTCTTTCATACATTTATCTCCCAGTTCAATGGATCGTGCGATCTCTACTGTCTGTTCCAAAGATACATTTTTTGCTTGCCATAGCCTCTGTTGTATTTTAGGATCAGCAACATGAAGAACAATTTGATCTCTTAGATATTCATCGGAATCTCCAGTAAATTCACATGTACATATGAGACCTCTCAATGCTGCAGTATACATGTCAATGGATTCATTCCTAAATTGTTTTCGGGTAAAAAATCTGTATCTTTCTAAGACTACATTGGTTTTATTCCCAAAATGCTTTCCCAGTTTTGCCAAGGCGGTTTCATATTTCCTTGAGCTAGACGTGGAATCTCCAGATCCACCTGCGATATCAGCATTATGAGGTAATGTTCGAAATATTCTTAATGCTTCAGCCCCTATGCAACTTAGCAATGTAGCCTCTTTTAAGTCGTCATTGAATTTAGCACCACCGATAGCCCTCATTTATACTTGAAAATTATCTATCCATTGTTCCCAAGGGCAAACTGGACATCCAGGCTGGGCCAAAAATGTCTCTGGTGCCATGATGTTCTGCATGTTGAGGCTTCAGGCTTTTGAATTGTTTGTATTTGCCAATTGCTGCTGTCAATTATATGTATATTGTGCAACAGATCACTTTCCTTACATGGCCATTGTCTTACAATTATAAAATATTTCTATTGGTTTCTCTATTTTCTTTTTCAGTGAGATTTTCACCAATGTTGTAATTGTCTGTAACACTGCAATATTATGCACACATATGTCCTCTTTTCATGTAAATAACTCTTGTACTTCTGGTAGCATGTGTTTTCAATTGTAAATTTTGTCCTCATATTTATTTGCATAGCCGCTCAGTCGTGCGATTTTATGTATGTATTACTTTCTTCCGATTACATTTATTGCCATTAGTCTTTATTGGTTACAGTTTCCGCGTAGTATCAGATTAAACTGTGATCGTACACACTGGGAAAAGCCGCTCTCTCGCTCCGTTATAATGCATACGATTTCCCTAAGATGGCGGCACGTATAAGACGTTTTTTAAGGTCCTTTACTCTATCTTTTCTCGTGCGTCAGTACGTACACAGGAAGCTGTCATCATCAATACAGCTCGCGCCGACTTTAAATAATGCACTACTTTATCTCATATCTTCAATGTTGATCGGTGATCGATGAACGTTGATCTATCTTTACGCTTTATCCAGTAATTAAAACGCTGTTACCTTCAGATTGGCGGCAGTTGTATTTGTTTTCCTTCGTCAAGCCGTGATTAAACGTTGGTTCAGCCGACCGTTCCACAGTTTCTTTCCTTCAGGGGGACTCTCTTAACGGAACGGGCAGGCTCCTCGTCGCCACTTGTTGAGTTTACAGTTACAATATATATATATAAAGATACACGATCGTTTACTTCTTTAGGTTGTTTATTAATAAGAGAGTTCCCCCGGCCTCGGTACAACGTCTCCTCCGACCGAGAACTTAATTCCTTCGTTCCAGGAGACGTCGCACCGAACCCGGGTATGGGTTCTAGAATTAACAACATCATAACAGGGGTGTGTTATGTTGATGTCTTTTCTATTATATGTTAATGTGTTATCTGATTCCCATTCCTTGTTCTACTGATGGAATCCTAGCTATTGATGACATCAGAGCAATCCTGAGATTTGTGTTAGAATGTTATTCTTTGAGGAGTCAGTCTACTTGTGCAGATGGTTGGGGGTCTCTACTACCCAGCTTATGCCTACAAGCAATAAACCATTTGTTCAACTTGTTGTGCCCAGTTTATTGCTTTACAGTTCTCTTTTACTTTCACATAGTGATTGAGGAATTGGCGTAAAGATTTGAAGGATTGTTTCCATATGTTACACATTGAGGTACAGGGCCATTTGTAGACTGGACGGATTGGTTCGGTGGAATGAAGAGTTGAATTTGAGTTTGTTGGGGACATTTTTGGGGACATTTTTTCAATGAGTGTTTCTTGTGCCATAATGGCCTTGTCACCACTTCATACCCTCGGACATTGACTTGTATGGCATTTGGGTGTTCTGCTCTTGTTTATATGCCTCTTCATTGAAATATGGATCTGTGCCGATTGTGTGAATCCAGTCACCTGCACAGAAGTTTACAAAGGTATCTATGTTGACATTGTGCATGTTTAGAAGTACTTCCATTTAGTTTACGGATTACTTTTTTTAGTGGCTTCATTCTGTTTAAAATTAATATAAACTATTTTCTTTTGATGAGCATTACTCTGTCAATGAGAGCTTCCAGGATAACTCTTCTGAGGTAATTTTTAAGGGTTGAGCGTGACTTTTCTGATGTTTTTATAAGATTGTGAAGTACTCCACAGTGGAAATTTGTTTGTCAAATACATTTTTTGGAATGCTTAACTGTGGCTACTTTAACATTGGTAGATGTAGTGATTGTGATATTAGTAGTTTTATTTCTCTTAATACATTTCCGTTTATTTTTACTTTTTGGAAGAGGGGCCATCCTTTTATTCATGCTGCCTGGTTCAGCTTTGTTGACTGCCTGTATTAGCTGCTTCGTTTGAACATTTACTATAAATTCTGCTAGAGGTGCTTGAGTATTTTGCATGCTTTTAGTTTTATCTGCTCTATTTTGTCATTGTCTTCAACAGATTTGCTTTTTAGTAGGCATTCTGTTCTGTCTGTTGATTAAAAGGAAAGTGTGGGTTTGAAAGTTGTGAAATGTATTTGCGTGCATTGTGAATGAGTGTGTGAATATCAAGGCAGGCATAAATAGAGTGTCGGGGGGAAATTCTGCCGGGGTCGGCCGGGCCATCCGCAGACCTCCGGGCAGGGAGGCCCCAACTCCTCCCGTATATCCCAGATGAGATAGAGTATGAGACACACGCAAGAAGCAAGGTGACTCTGCTGTTTATTAGACAAAACGGCAGGGATGGGTCAAGGAGCGTACGCGTCCGTCCTGACACACACACAATCGTAGGGCTCGCAGGCCCTTTTTACCTTGGTATGACGCGCTACTTGCGTCACATTGGAAAGTTAGCAAAAAACCTATTGCCACTCTTAATTGGTTACTCGAGTGGTAGGGTTAGTATAGCACACGTATAGAGAACAATGTTAGTGGTCGAGGGTTAGTCAGGTGATATATCTGGGTTGTCCCTACGATTAGATACATGAGAATTGTTACATGAAGACCCCTGATGATTGGTTAAAGTTAATGGCGTCAGTGATAGGAGCCCCATGTTCTGATTGGTGCGCCCGCGAGCTTCCCAGTCTGGGACCATCGCTGTTCCCAGCTCTCGGTGTACCTGTCATTTGCAACAATGTTTCACTATGGGTACGTGCAGACAATGTGAGGACTTATTCATAGCTGGAAGGCTGACTACTCCCACTGTCGCAGATGTCCATTGAGCCTTTTAATTGTATCTGCTTATGTCTTGTAACGAGAGATCCAGACGCTTTCTTTCTCCTGGGCTTGGCATCCTGTCAGGTTCGGCTTGGTCACGTGAGGTGGGACCGTGTTTGAGGCATAATTCTGCACAATTAATATTGTTTTTCCACTGTGTGCCTGGTTTAATTTGCAGGTGTGACTTTAACGTTGGTGTGCGGCGTGCGAGGTTGCAACATCGTGCCCTTGATGATTTGCTTTCGGAATGTGGGTTTGCAACATTGCGACCTTGGCTGGTTGCTTCGCCGGGCTCATTCTGCAGGATCAGCAATCTGACTCTTGTTCTTTTAACGTCCATGGAAGCTCTTGCTTGCGGCCTACTTAGGCCTGGTGTATAAGTGGATCCGTCTGGTGCACAGGCGCTTTAGGTTACAGTACCATATAGTTTTATGACCAGTATCGTGTCTTCATTATATTTCTCATTGTGGCAACTGGTTTTAGGAGAAGCGTGAGCAAGCTTTTTTAGATGAGTTCATGACGCGTCTTGCGTTTCTGCATTTTGAAAGCCTATGTAGAAAATAATAAAGATGCACGTCCGTGAGTATGTCTGTCGCCTACGTCATAGCACTGAGTATATTCTTCGTGTAGATTGGTGCGGGAGTGTCCAGTGTGTATATTTGTACAGGTGTGCTGACCGTTGGCTAGGTCGTCATGGCATCTCTAACGACGTGTAGGTTTTAGTCTAGTTGGTCCGTGCCGCAGGTGTCGGCATGGCTAGTGCGGGCTGCTGGGCAGGCAGATGGACACATCCGTATGTTCCTGTACCAGGGTATTTGGTCGTCTGGTAGATGGGCAAACTCTTCTCGTGGCGGGTGTCTGGGTCGTGACCCTTTAGGCCAAGCGCGAGAGGTGAAGGACGGGAGCCTGTTCTTCCATTCTCCCACTTCAGTCCCCCCTCTGGTCGACTTGTCGACCACAAACATATCCTTTTCGTTGTCTCCTCTCACTCTCCATATCTTAGTTATTCCTCCTAAATGTCCATAGTGATTCACATGATCTTCAAATGACCAATACATATATTCACAGGTTCCTCCAGGAGTACAGTATACCCATTTCCCTATGTAGCTCCTGGGGTTTCTTGGGTTCTCGATCTTCACCGATGGTGGGTCCAGATGGTTGGTGACGATCTGGTTGCGTAACCTCTCCCTCTCTTGTATTATTATGCCTGTGTGTTGGCCGTCATCTGCTGGCATCAAGGGGTGCATACCGACCATTTCAAGCAACTCATCAGTGGTGCGTGCCTTCCGGGCCTTCCAAAATCTTATTATGATCAGTGTAGCTCCAGCCAAAATAGTACAACCAACTATAATTTTTAGTCCATCTGACAGCCAAGATGGCATCCATGACCATAATAGTGAAAACCAGCTCTTATCCTTGTTTACACCGTTACTTTCATCCATCATTTTGGAGTGCATCTGGGCCAATTGTGAAACTGCTTCTGTCAGTGTACCATTGTCAGCATTGTTGGCAGGAATGAACGTGCAGCATGATTGTCCTATCTTTGCACAAACTCCTCCTTCCATGGCTGTGAGGAGGTCCAATACATATCTGTTCTGGAGTGCGACCATCCTTATAGCTCGCAGCTCCTCTTTTATTGCGTTGAATCCATTTACTGTAGAATTGATGGTCATCATTAGTTCCCATCTAGTTATCTGGAGCCATTTTGCGTTTGCGTAGGCCTGCAGTCCCGGATGTATGATTGAGGAGAAAAACATAGCTGCTCTGCTGAATAGTCTGTGTTCTGGCGGGATTGAAGTGAGTGCCGTTTCCGACCTTCCCCATAGGTAATTTCCTGTCAGAGGTTCTCCTTGTCTTTTCCTTCTGTTTAGGACGGTATCATTGCTGTTGGTCCTATTCCCTTGCTCCTCCTGAGGTGGTGCAGATCTCTTCCTTCTTTTGTCCCCTTCATCCATTTTGGGAAAGTTCACCACATTCACATGCTTCTTTGGTACCACTAGTGATGGTACATTGACGTGCACCATTGTGCACACACCATTCCACAGGGGAGGCAGTGTATGGTATGCCTTTTCTCCACAAGCCCAATAATGGTCCATTATTACTGCTGTTCCTGCTCCCCCCTCAGGTAACTCCATCACGTTTGCACAGTTGGTGTTGTATCCTACGTCCACCTCTCCTTTATGTTGGTAGCATACTTTGGGCGCAGTCAGCGGCAGTATTATTATTGGGTCTTCATCCGTCTCCACCCATGTGAGCATGGGTACGTACTTGATCCACGTCGTCCAACATCTGTGGTTGTGTGCCTCGATAGTTGAAATAGTTTCTTTTGTTACCATGTTGCTGCCAATCACTCCTATCTCCCAATTGTTATCTAGGTACACCTTCCCTGTTATCGTCACCAGTGGACTTTCCCAACATCCTGGTTTACCAGGAACTTCAGTGGCATACCAATCACATGGTAGATACTGCAGTGTTACTTTCTTTGTTTCCCCTTTTGCAGGACCACTTGTTATGTATTTGAATGCTTCAGCAAGTAAACTGCTCTTGTGGTAACTCAAATAGGTCTTGAGGAAGTTGTTTTCATATGGGTATGAGTCTCGTGTTTTCCACACCATATGCACCACTGTCCCTTGGAATCTTCCTTTCATTTGGAACAGTGCCAAGTATATTATGCATCGTGCTGTCTTTTCATCTATTTCTGTGGCAACAAATGTTCGAGAAGCGCTCATGGCGTATGGTATTAATGAGCAAACGTAGCAGCTGTCCTCTGTTGTCTGCTTACCAATGCGGGTCATGTGTTGGTACCATATGTTGTTTGAGACGTGTGCTGAATCTTGTATATAATTATCAATACCTTTATTATCTGAGTATGTGCTGCGTTTAACTCTATTTTGCTTGTGTGCAATTTTACTAGTATCACCTGACGTAACACCTGTTGCAGCAGGGGATGTCGGTGTATTAGGTTTGGGTGCAGCAATAGGATCAATAGCATAGCTGTACTGCCATACAGAGGCAGCCAAGAACCCGGTGATCATCAAAATCCCTATTAGTTTTATTACATATGCTAATTTCACCGGCATTTTGCTCTTACCTTGCTGCAGTCCTGGCAGCGTATTCTTGCGACGTTAAAGTTGCCCGCCTGAAAATTCTCAAAATGCTGGTTATTAAATGTTAGTTATTGTTTTTCTTTAAGCTCTCCCTATCAAATAGTCATTCAGTGCCCAGGCGAAGAGCTGTTCCCACGCTACTCTAAGTGATCTATCTCTTAGGACAGGCAAGTATGGGTGGAGGTGGGGCATTGAATATTCTATGGCCAAGAGGAATGCTGTGTAGTAGACACGTACCCTTCTCCTTTTCAGGTACGTTGGCCTTTTTATTTCATATACAAATTGGTGTGACAATTCTTCCGGGTAGTTATCGTCTGGGAGTACCATCTACTCCTGGGCAGTGAATCTGTTAGTTATCTATTTTCTTAACAATACAATAATACGCAGTTCCTGCATGTGCGAGAGAAGAGAAAAGAGAGCATTCACGTGTTTACATGTGTACTTGTGCAGGCAATGTCCTTCAGTTCGGTTATTACTATATTGGGGGTAGGGGTCAATGGGCAGGGGGTTTGGGCTCAGCTGGTGGAAGTATTTTTACTCTTTGAGCGTGTGACCATGGGGTGGGCAGTATGGGGATCACCCCTTTCTTCGTCAGTTATTGTCTTCGGGGAATCTGGGGAGTGACAGGGTATGGGACCAATTGGGTCGTTGGCTGTGGTAGAACTCTCTTCCTCCGTTGGTGATGTTGTTGTTGTTCTCCCAATGGACCTGTCAGTGGCGCTGGGGCGGGTCTGCAGTTTGTAGATCTTTACATCATGTAGGTGGTTCCAGGCACGCTTGTCCTGTAGCTTTACTGCTCTTGTTGATACTTCCTCTACCAGATGGGGGCCAGTAAATCCTTCATTATTCCACTTCCTGTTGAAATTGCGAAGTAGCACGTGGTCACCTTTAGCAATTTTGCACAGGTTTTCCTTTTCCAATTCTTTATCCGCGTCTTCTTGTTGATTGCTGTTAGACCCGCCCCGTGTGCGCTCGAGCTGTTGAGACACAAACACTACACTAGTAATCAAAGAAGACACATATTGGTACATTTCATCACCTAGAACACTCGCTGTATTTTCGTGGTCGGTAAATGCTCTTGATGTTGGCGTTAGGGGAAGGCGCATTTGACGTCCGGTAACCACCTCGTGTGGGGTGAGGTGGTGGTCGGACCCTGGTCTATTCCTTAGTTCAAATAGGGCTAATGGAAGGCAATATAACCAGCTTTTCTTTGTTGTTTGTTATATCTTTGCAATTGCCTCCTTTAATAGGCCATTCAGGCGTTCACATACACCGTTGGCCTGTGGGTGGTAGGCACATGCAAATTTATGTTTTATGTTCAGCAAGGATGTGATATGCTGGAACATTTCGTTTGCGAAATGTGGGCCATTGTCTGACCTTAACACCTCGCACACTCCCCACCTGGGGAAGACCTCCCTCACTAGGAACTTAGCTGCTCTAAATGCATCTGGGTGTGAACAGGGCCCTGCTTCAATCCACCTAGAGAATGGGCATACTACTACAATCATATACCTATTACCTTGACATATGTTGATCATATCAACATAGTCAATATGGAGATGCCGAAAAGGTCCCTCTGGCCGGGGTATAGTACCTCTTATTACTTTTAGGGTATGGCCGGCCGTAAACTGTTGACATGTGAGACAATTGCTGATAAAATTCGACACATGAGAATTTAACTCGGGGCAGAACCAATCTTCTCTAATTCGTGCTGCAATTACTTCCTTGCCTGTGTGGGCTGGGTGATGTAGTTGGCTCAGGGCGGTGTTCAAAAGTGCCAATGGTATTACAACCTTTCCAGTGCCACCCTGGCGCCATAGTGCGTCGGTTGGTGACATTGTGCATCCTCTTTTTACCCATATTTCTTTTTCGGCCATTGGTGCAGCCGCTTGTAGCTCCATAATCTGCGTGGCTGGGAGATGGGTGTACCCTTCTCTTATCAACATCTCCTTAGCCATTCCCCTCCCTCTCCCTCTCTGTGATTCTGGGGGGTTCCATATCTCACCAAAGTATGCAGCATACTTCGCATGTGCGTCTGCTGCTGCATTCCCCTTTGAGACGTGGTCTTCACCATTGGTGTGTGCGGTGCATTTTACTAGGGCTATTTCTTGGGGGTCATTTATTACTTCAATTAGTTGAGCCAATAAGAGAGCATGTTGCACTGGAGTGCCATCAGCTCTCCTAAACCCTCTTCTTCTCCATTTCGACAGCCCTGAGTGGACAGTGGATGTAACATATGCACTGTCGGAGTATATGGTTACTCGTTTGTCAAAGCTTTCCTTCAATGCCAATATTAGTGCAACCAGTTCCGCGGCTTGAGCGGAGTAATGCTGTGGTAGATGTACACATTTCATAGCCACACACACCGGTACCTCCATCATTTTTACCACTGCTGCCCCAGTTCTCCTTATCCCATCACTTTGATCAATAGTTGATGACCCATCAATAAACAAAAGCTCACCTCCCTCTAGTGCGTTTTCTTCAACCTTTCTAGTACATGAGTACATTTCCGTTATTTGCGTACAGTCATGGGCATAATCTCCCTCCTCAATTACTTCTGCTAGGAACCTTGCAGGGTTAACCGTGCTACATCTAACAATTGATAGTTCAGCTCTAGATAGAATGATCTCATAACCTGATGCCCTCTGCGTGGTTAGGGTGGACTTAGGTTTATTCAATATTGCAAATAGTGCATGTTCCACAAACAGTGTAGTTGGGCACCCCATGGTTATTGCTGATGCTTTTTCCACTGCAAAAGCAGCTGCAGCGAGACCTTGTTCGCAAGGGAAGTGACCTAACATTACAGGATCCAAGTGACCGCTGTAAAATGCTACTGGTTTGTAGCCCATGCTTGTTTTTTGAGCCAACACTGCTTTCATTACTGCTGAGTCGCAATGTGAAAATATAAAAAATTGTCGCTCATAGTCTGGGGATGCCAGTACTGGAGCAGTTGATATCGCATCTTTCAATTCATCAAAAGCCTCTTTCATTTCCATAGTCCACCCCAACTTTTTCTCCCCTTTATTAGCTTCCCTTAAAGCCTCAAGCAGGGGTCCGATGTACGAGCAGTAATCAAATCCCCATGCTCTACAGTAGTTGCACAGCCCTAGGAATTGCTGCAGTTCCCTCACAGTTTGTGGCATTGGAGTGCTTGAAATGGCCTGTGCTCTTTGTGGTGCAATCTTTCTTCCATGTTGGGATATAAGTTGACCAATATAAAGTACCTGTTCTTGACAGTATTGTATCTTTTCCATGTCTACCTTGTACCCTTTTTCAGCCAATATTGTCAACATCTTTAAGGAGTCCTCTCTGCATTTACTTTCGTTTGTACTGCAAATTATTATGTCATCCACATACTGCAACACTGTGCTTTCCACTTCAATGTTACCCAAATCCATCTGTATTACTCTATTGAAAATTGAGGGTGATTCGCAATACCCCTGTGGCAATCTGTTATGTTTCCACTTTGTATTTCGGTAAGTGAAGCTTGTCAGATCTTGTGAGTCTGGGTGCAATGGTATTGAGAAAAAAGCATTTTTAAGGTCGATCACTGTAAATCGTGATGCTTCTGCTAGAATGCCACACAATATTGTGGCCGGGTTTGCTGTTACGGGATATTCTGCTTCTACTATGTTGTTCAAGGGCCTGAGATCCTGTATGAAGCGCCAAGACCCCCCTTTAGCCTTGCGCACTGGGTACACATCCGTGTTGCATGGTGATTCTGAGGGGACCAATATGCCATTGTTTATAAGGGCCGTTATGGTTTCATATATGCCCTCATCTGCCTCTTTTGACAGTGGGTACTGTTTCACTCTGGGGAGTATTGCACCTTTTTTCAATTTTATCCTTACTCCCCCTATGCTTTTTATGCACCCCACGTCATAAGGGCTAGTAGTCCACAATGATTTGGGTACCTTTGACATATCCTCCTTAAAGAAGGGGACTGTGGTGCATGCCGGTGCCTCAAGTGCCATCGCAATCTTCTGTGCTACTTGTTTGTGAGCCACTCTTAGCCATATTTCTACACTCATCATGAACACCATTTCACCTTCCTCCTTTTCGTCTGAGAACAGCTCCTCATCTGACACCTGGGTTAGCCTGCATCCTTCTGCTAGTGCTATCACTGCCCTCCATGCTCTTCCTTCTTTGTCTTGGGCATGCACAGCAATATAATCAGCCGTTGCAATAATGCTCTCAATGTCCATTAGAACCACCTTTCCTTTGGTTCATTAACAGGTGTTTCTGGTCTGAACAGATAGGCTGCTGGCCTCCTCCATATTTTCCCTTCTATCCCTGGCATCCATGCAAGTGCCATATCTGTTCCATACTGGAATAGTTCGCCATCTACTGGCTCCGCCCTAATCGCTATCTGTCCGCAGTATGCTTGCATAATCTGTCGTGCTGTGAGCATGTTAATCCCTGGAGTACAGCAAATTATGCCGTCCTCTGTAAAGGAGATCGTCATATTCAACCTGTTCATTATGTCTCTCCCCAGTATATTTACTGGTGAGGCACTATAATATAAAAGTGGAACTGACAGATCATAATCTCCAATAGATAAGGGAATGTTATCAGTAAAGGGAACCAACCCTCTAGCCCCAGAGAATCCTTGGGTGTTCAAGGCTTCGCCTGACATCTTAAATTTACCTTCCCTTATGCAAGACCGGGTCGCCCCGGTGTCAACAAGGAATGATAATTTTTTGTCACCTATCGTTACCTCTATGCGTGGCTCCTCCGCACTATTAGGTGTTACTGACAGGATGGGACACACCAAGGCTGTCTGTGGGCTGTCCTATTGAGGGTACAATGATTGGCCATTTCCTGTGTAAGGGTTGTGTCCCAAGACCGTCACCCTACCCAATTGTGTTTGTTGTGTTTGGGGTTGTTGTGTCATCGCTACCTGTTGTTGTGGCAGTGAATATGTCTGTGGCTGTTGTTGTGTTATTTGTTGTTGTTGTTCATTTCCCTGTTGCAACGTCTGCTGTTGTTGTAGGCCCTGCTGTTCTTGTGAGGGCCTTGGTTGTCCCTGTTCACTCCATGATGGTGTTCCTGGCCTAACTCTACACGTGCGTGACATGTGTCCTAATAATCCACAACTCCAACACACTGGTGGTTCCCTACTCTGCCATGGGAAGCTCCCTGAGTTGTCCTGGTATACTGGTTGCCCTGTGGGGTAGGAATGTCTAAGTCCTCCCACCTGCTGTTGGGTGTTATATCCGTATCCTCTCCCTCTCATAAATCCTCCTCTCCCCCTGTTATAATTATAATACCCAGCTCCTTGCATGGGGTACCCTCCTCCCATGTTGGTTGTGTATGGTTGCAGTGGCGGCGCCTGTTGTGTTATAGTCTGTGAAGGTGGTATTTGGGCGGAATCTTGTGCAGCCACTACTTGTGTGGGGCTTTGGGCCATTGTTGTGGGCGTAGTTATTAGTGCCCCTTCCATTGTGTATTTAGTAAGTTTTTTCTGTACTAGTTTAGCCTCTTCTGTTTTCCTGTCCTCTTCCTTTTGTTTCATTTTTCCTTGCCATGTCCTGCAGTGATGTACTATAGTCAGTTGTATTTCTGGCCATGGTTTTGCTTCCATTCCCACTACTTTCTTTAGTTGTTTCTGAACTCCTTCTGGGAGCCCTTGTACTAGTATATGATAAAATATTGCTGGTGTTTTATCCCATTGCTCTCTAGTTTCCATGCGCCACTTCTCTTGGATCTCCTGGATATAATCAACAGGATCTTCAGTCTCATGCATCTTACGGGAGGTAATTGCTCCTATGTCTGATGTGTCTGGGTACTGTACCCTCAGTGCCTGCCATAGTGCATGTCTGCAGTTTGCGAATGGTGCCCCATCATGCAATGTGTTTGTTATTGTTACCCCATGGAATCCCGCTCTCTTCCAAATGTCATCCGCTCTATCCCCTAATATTGATATTAAAAGGCCCTTTACATCTCCTACTGCCAGTTTCTGTCCTGCGGTGTGTTTTTCCATTTCATATATCCATTTACCCGCACCCCCACTCAATGATGGAAGCCTGCATTTTATATTTTCTTTATCTGTATGCTTCCAAGGGACATACTGTGGTCTAACCCCTCCTCTCTCCAAAAGTGGCATCAAGTTGTGTCTCGTTTCACCCTTTATGTTCCATAATATCGAGTCCTCACACCCTTCCTCCTCTTCCCTTTCTTCTGCTTCTTCAATTTCGTCCTTATTACCCCTGCTCGTAACTCTTTCTTCTCCATCTTTTCCCCTCCTTCCATCATTTCCTGTATTTAATGTGGGCATGTGTATTTGTCTGTCCTGCCTGCGACTATGGAGGTCTCTAAGCCGACATGCATAGGGTGTCAGTTCGTCTGTGAAGGGCGCGAGTTTTATTTTGCGCAACGAGCGTGAGGTGGTTGAGCATGTAGGGTGCGATGGGGGAGGGCGTGATGGGGATGGGAATGGTGTGGCTTCATGTGTCTGTCTTTCCGCTAGTCCTTGCTCTCCCTCCTCACTTCTCTCCAGCTCATCCTTTCTCCTACTGATCCATGGCGAGTCTATGTTGGTTCGGGTGAGGTATAGTTTGTCTAAGCTTTCCCTTTCACTTTTTCTTCCTTCCCTCTCCACTCCTTCTTCTTCCTCACTACAAAAGTCAGTCATAAACGGCACCCCCCACTCTGTCTTTTTCCCTTTTATTGTTACTGTTTGTAAGTCTATTAGGTCCAATTCTCCCTTTTCTCCTTTACCAACTGCTCCCCCTTGTGCTGATGTTGTCGCTACTTCTGTGCTTCTATATACATCCCCCCATCTTTCACTCTCCCTACTCCTATCTTCTCTTTCTCCTACACTTCTCTCCTCCATCTCCCTACTATTTTCCTCCCTTTTCCTTTTTAATTCCTCCATCACTTCACTGCTCATCTGTTCCAATATTCTTTCATCTTCTTTCTTCCTTTCCCATTTCACCCTTTCTCTTTCTACTATACTCTCTATTACCTTCCCTTCTTCATATTTCTTAGTTGTTTCTGATAGTAACCTCCTCTTCCACATTGCCATTTCTTTTTCTTTTTCTTCTTCTTCCCTCTTCTTCTCTCGCAGCACTACTCTTGATACCCTTTCTGCTGCTGCTTTTACCCTTTCAGCTTCTCTCCTTTGCTCCTCATTCCGTTCCCTTATCTTTTCCAATTCGTTCTTACCTTCTTTCCTTTTCCTCGCTCTCTCTTTCTCCTCCCTCTCGAGCTGTTTGATCAATTCATTCTGCTCATCCCTTAGCTTTGCTAGTCGTTCCTCCAAAATCTCTTCCTTTTGCCGTAATAGCTCTTCCCCCCTCATTTCACTCTCCCTGGCACTATCCTCGTCTGATTTCTTTACTACCTCCTTCTCTTCTCCAGTTAGTGAACCTCGTAATTTTAATAGTATCTGTGCGGCTACCCACTCATCATTTCCTATCTCCACAGTCTGCTCTTCTCCAGTCCTCCCCTCCTCCACTGGCATCTTCCTATGAGCCACATATGGTGGAGGGCTGTATGCCGGGTTCGAGTATCCCTCAGCCGCCCTTAACTGTCCTCTTTCTATTTCTCCTAATTCTCTTAAAGGGTACAGCCCCCCTCCCTCTGTTTTCACTTCCTGTGTTATGGGTATCTCGTTGCTCGGTTCCTTTTTTATGTCATCTAATTTATTATGCTTTTCTCCTCCTTCTCCCCCGTTCCCTGTGTTCTTTCTGCTTTCACTCCCCTTTTTCCCATCCTCTCCTTCCTCCTTAATCTCCTTTTCTTCCTGTTTTTCCCCCATAGTGAACATTCCATTTGGTCCTGGTCGGGACCCCTGGAACATCCTCCATAAGTTAAACACCTCCACATGGTTTGCCAACTTCTTCCCCTTGTAGGTATTGTGCAGATGGTTTAGCAGTGAATGTTGGGCATATGGATCGAAGCTACCATTAGGCGGCCACGGTGTTAGCATTTTGTTATCCGTCCCCTGGGTCCATTCTATGCTGTACTTGATTAGTTTCTCCCTATGGGGTGGCAGAGTTGTGCATATGTGTTGTAGTGGGGTAGTGAGGGTGTTCCCCCACTCTCCCGACCCTTTCCCGTATGACATAGTAGCGCTCCACTTGTTACCCTTCCCCTATCTGGTAGCAGTTTGTATCACTAGCAGTTTACAATATACAACCTTATATTGTTTACCTGGCCCCGTAAGTTTGGGGATTTACGACAATCCGCTAATTAATAGTTATAAAAAATATGGTATTTTACATTTGTATATTTGCTTCGGTGTTTCTTTCTTTATACGACACCCTTACGGCCCCCTGCGGCCGAGGCGCACGTAGCCCCCTGCGGCTGCGTACCCCTTATGACGCTCTTATACAGTTGTCCTATTTTTACGTGCTCCTCCCCCTTTTACACTTGCCGTGGCCGGCGTTCTCCGTGCGCAGCCACGCCCCCCCTTTCTCCTTTCCCCGATCAACTCATTTACCGTTTATCTCCGTTTCCACTCCCTTACCATATTTCTCTTCCCCCCCCCACTCTTAAAATTAGTATGTCTTGTCCTTGCGATATCCTATGAAAGCCCTACTGGTGACGTCACCGATCTCTTCGAGCTACTGGTAAGTTCTTTGTATATCCTTCAAAATACACTTGCATCTACCCCCGTTAACCCTACAGCTGTCTTCCTGTCACTCCTGGAACAAGGTAATCAAATCAATAATATAATCGGACTGCGCACGCTGCGTCGCCTCGCGTGTGATACGCCCCTCAACAGGAGGGCTTAACCAGCCAATTATCTTCCGTATTGGGCAACTAACTAGCTACCGCCTACAGGGAAACGTCATCTACCTATCGAGTTTCTTGCTCGAACAATAGGGATCCTCATCTACTCATTGATCAATAAATGCCAAATCGTAGGAAACCACACACACCCACCCTTACACGTAGTCGCGACCTAGGCCAATCAGTGTCTACGAGCGGCCGCACGTGATGTTTTCGTGCTCCGCCCCCCTCTTTCGTGTGGCGTAGCCGACTGCTCTCGCACTCGTTTCACTATCATTCATTCCATTGCCAACACTACATTATTAAACCTTCGCCGCGCACCTGTGCAACACCTCCCTCCTCCCTTACTTAATTCCTCCCCCCTCCCTCACAATTTCGCATTGCTTGTTGTGCGTGTCATGCTCACCAAGTTCTCTTGATGCGGGGCCGCTCAACTGCGTGCACCCCTCCAAGCGGCTCGTCACCTCCCCTCGTCTGGACCACGTCTGGACACTCGCCAACCGCGGGCGGGATACTTCTCAACCGGCTCCCGAGGGCCTATATCCGGATTGCGCTGTCCGGTCTTCTCGCAGCTCTGCGATGGTCCTGTAGTCCTCAGAAGGCAGCAACGGCAGAGGGGGCCGCGCCGCCGGGCCTCCTCGCAGCGGGAGTGCCTGGAAAAAGTAAAAATAAAAAAGGCGGATCTTAAACAGATCTCAGCAGTGCCTCCAACTTGTCGGGGGGAAATTCTGCCGGGGTCGGCCGGGCCGTCCGCAGACCTCCGGGCAGGGAGGCCCCAACTCCTCCCGTATATCCCAGATGAGATAGAGTATGAGACACACGCAAGAAGCAAGGTGACTCTGCTGTTTATTAGACAAAACGGCAGGCATGGGTCAAGGAGCGTATGCGTCCGTCCTGACACACACACAATCGTAGGGCTCGCAGGCCCTTTTTACCTTGGTATGACGCGCTACTTGCGTCACATTGGAAAGTTAGCAAAAAACCTATCGCCACTCTTAATTGGTTACTCGAGTGGTAGGGTTAGTATAGCACACGTATAGAGAACAATGTTAGTGATCGAGGGTTAGTCAGGTGATATATCTGGGTTGTCCCTACGATTAGATACATGAGAATTGTTACATGAAGACCCCTGATGATTGGTTAAAGTTAATGGCGTCAGTGATAGGAGCCCCATGTTCTGATTGGTGCGCCCGCGAGCTTCCCAGCCTGGGACCATCGCTGTTCCCAGCTCTCGGTGTACCTGTCATTTGCAACAATGTTTCACTATGGGTACGTGCAGACAATGTGAGGACTTATTCATAGCTGGAAGGCCGACTACTCCCACTGTCGCAGATGTCCATTGAGCCTTTTAATTGTATCTGCTTATGTCTTGTAACGAGAGATCCAGACGCTTTCTTTCTCCTGGGCTTGGCATCCTGTCAGGTTCGGCTTGGTCACGTGAGGTGGGACCGTGTTTGAGGCATAATTCTGCACAATTAATATTGTTTTTCCACTGTGTGCCAGGTTTAATTTGCAGGTGTGACTTTAACGTTGGTGTGCGGCGTGCGAGGTTGCAACATCATGCCCTTGATGATTTGCTTTCGGAATGTGGGTTTGCAACATTGCGACCTTGGCTGGTTGCTTCGCCGGGCTCATTCTGCAGGATCAGCAATCTGACTCTTGTTCTTTTAACGTCCATGGAAGCTCTTGCTTGCGGCCTACTTAGGCCTGGTGTATAAGTGGATCCGTCTGGTGCACAGGCGCTTTAGGTTACAGTACCATATAGTTTTATGACCAGTATCGTGTCTTCATTATATTTCTCATTGTGGCAACTGGTTTTAGGAGAAGCGTGAGCAAGCTTTTTTAGATGAGTTCATGACGCGTCTTGCGTTTCTGCATTTTGAAAGCCTATGTAGAAAATAATAAAGATGCACGTCCGTCAGTATGTCTGTCGCCTACGTCATAGCACTGAGTATATTCTTCGTGTAGATTGGTGCGGGAGTGTCCAGTGTGTATATTTGTACAGGTGTGCTGACCGTTGGCTAGGTCGTCATGGCATCTCTAACGACGTGTAGGTTTTAGTCTAGTTGGTCCGTGCCGCAGGTGTCGGCATGGCTAGTGCGGGCTGCTGGGCAGGCAGATGGACACATCCGTATGTTCCTGTACCAGGGTATTTGGTCGTCTGGTAGATGGGCAAACTCTTCTCGTGGCGGGTGTCTGGGTCGTGACCCTTTAGGCCAAGCGCGAGAGGTGAAGGACGGGAGCCTGGTCTTCCATTCTCCCACTTCAAGAGGGTTGTGTGATGGTGCAGTGGGCTGTTAGTTCAAGTTGGGAAGGTTGTAAGAGTAGCTATGTGTGTGTGTGGAGGGCTTGGTTCAGTGTACTGTGCATGAATAAGTATGAATAAGTAAGGACATTAAGATGTTTTCACTAGTGCACTTACTTTGTAGGATGTGAAGAGTAGTTTTCTTCCAGGAAAAATGTTACTGTCTTTCAAGAGGCTGTTCTTCACTGCAATTGGGAAAGAAGAAAATGAGTGGGTATGTGTGGTAATGGCAAAGTAATTGCGGTACTAGACATTATTTTACACTGTAGGAGTTGTTATGATAGGTTATTTATAACACGCTTAATACCCAGAGGTTTCTAAGCGTGGACCCGGGGATCGAACCTGTGTTGCTTCGTGTCGTCTTGCTTCCAAGTCGAGCATGTTGCTGCTGAGCTATCCTGCCGGGATAGTTGTTGCGAAGAAGAGTTAATAGTATTGCACGTGATTAGGAGTATGGTTGTAACACTGATGTTGCTGCAGATGGGTTGCAACCAGATTCCTAATAATTGTTTGGCAGCTAGGTTTCTAGGGTCACTAAGACATTACAGGTCATGTTGGCCTGGAAGTTCAGCTGGTGGAACATGTTAGTCTGTATTGCATGCAGTTGCATTGCACTGTATGGGAATGGGGACATGGGAGTATCAGCAGCTTTGGTAATGGGTTTGATAAGTAGGCCTTAAGGGGCTGGAGTTTTGAAAGTGTGAGAGTTATTGTTGTACTATTTGTATTACCTAGTATGCAGAGTAAAATTCAGTCATCAAGATGCATGTACAGATTAGAAATATTAGAAAGGAGAATGTTAGTGTGTGCAATTTCATTAACTTTCCCACATATGTATGCTTGTTACCGGAGTGTTGTTGCAATATGTTGGAGTAATTGTTTCCATTTTGTTTAATTTATGTATTAAACATTACATGCATCACTGCTGTAAATGTACACATGCATTTATTTGATTTCCTTCAAATGGTGCTGAAATGAATAGTTTTAAACACATTGGATTTTGGCATTTTTCAATTTATGTACATGCCATGCTTTAGTTACATACATCCAGCGTTCGTTTTGAGTGTGCATTGTGGGAGTTTTAGTGCAGCTTTATTAGTGGGAGAAGTGGTGTTAAAAGTGACAGAATGAAAGAACAAAATAACAGTTTGCAGATTAGAATGGGTGATATGGGTAAGCATGAGTGTCTTGGTAAAATATTGAAGTTTCACATATGATATGGCACTTAAACATGCTGTGGAAATGTCTCCAAAGTGTTTTTCTTTTGTTTTACAAAAAAATCCCAGAGTGCTGCTGAAATTGCAAATATGCGTTTTGAAACTGTTATGAAAATGCTCATTAAAAAACTTTTGAAGCACACAGCATAGTAATTAACTGCCACTTGATGTCAGGAGATGGGACAAACAAGAGTATGGAACCCTGCTTACATGCATTTGTAAAAGAATTGGAAATGTAATTTACAAAAAATATGCATACCTCTACTTTGTGTTGATGGATGCAGATGTGGTTGAATATGCAAATCAAAATCTTGCAAATGTTTATAGTAGTTTCTGATGCAGATGCTTTGGAATAACAGGAGACCTCTACTTGAAGTGTTGAACAGTACATCTGAAGTGTTGAACTGAGATGACATAGTTAGATGTAGAGTTCTTGGATGTGATTGGTGTATGGTTGTGTGACTGCTTAACCGTAGCCAATGAGGAAGTAGTGCAAAGAGTGAAGTGGAAAGGGAAGAAGGGCTGCCCTGTGTTACGGTGTCTGTGGACACCACGGTCGTCCGTGGACAGAGCGTGCCACATCCGGGGCTGCTCAGAATGCCTGTCATGGCAATGTGACTGTGAGTTAGCCAATTAGGTGTTGAGGTTGTGTTTTATAAGAAGAGAGGGTAATACATTTTTCATTGCTGTGTGTATTGAAAATGCCTGTGGTTGCAGAGATTGAGAGAGTCAGTGTGTGGATGGTGAGAGATAGCTTTGTGCGTGATCTGCAGAGTTATGCAGAGATAAGTGGCAGTTCTGCCAACCTTCGATTTGAGGGAGTGGAGGTTTTATGGTGTGGTGTTCATGGCTGTAATTCGCCAGGTGTTCTTGCACTTTTTCGAGGTATGGCCACTTCAATACTCCAGATGTGCTTGTGGTGAACTGTGGAGGAATGCATTTGGGGTACATTAGTGCAGTAACTTTGCATAGTCTACTGAAGGACTTGCTAAAGGCACTAATGCTGCTTTTTCCATGTGCAAAGTTGCATTTTTCCCCACATACCATCTGAGCACCATGGAACTGACACAATGTCTTCTGTCCTCAGCAAGATGCAGGAAGGTGTGCAGTGTTGGGATGTACTCTTTTGAGAATTAGAACATTAATTCTCATTGTTAGATGTGTGTTTGCTGCAGGTGGCATTTATTTGTCAAATATTGGAAATGCCATTTTCCTTTATAATGTAAGGAATGCTTTGAAGAGTGAATGGGGCTCATCCCCTAACATAGATCCCACATTTTGGAATAAATGTACACACCCCAGTAGGGAATCAGACCAGGAGATAGATTGCAAGTTGAACAAAGTTTTATGTCATATAAAAGATGCACACAGAGAACTCTGCTGCCCGAGAGTGCTCTGCCAAACATTACCCAGGCAGCACATTATAAGATTGCAATGCATCACTGATGACACTTTAATACAGGCACATAATACTTGGATGTCATAGGTTCAATGTGCCGACAGAGTATAGATATATAAGAGACAGTTGCACCGGTTTGGCTCGAGGCTTGGGTGTTTGTTGAGCAGCATGTGGGACAGCTGTGAAGGTTAGACACGCACATGATGAAACATAGCTAACTTATCTATCTCAGCAAAACAGGAACTGATGGCATGCAACGAATAACAGTTGGAAAAAGTGGACAGTCATGGGGATACTGTGGAGTTCATTCTGTTAGATATTTGATTGATTTTACCCTTTGAACCTTGTGGGCTGTGAACCCTGACACCCGGGCCCAGGTGCCCACATTGGGAGGTTTGATCTACTTGATGCCTCATGATATAAGCCAACATGTGTGAGGTTTACAGTGAAATACAACGTTAGGGGATTCGATTTGGGTTGGGGGATTGGCCTGCTCATAAAATGGGGGTCAGATGTGTATCTGCATCAAGAGAGGTTGGGGGACTGTGGCTCCTCAAGATGGCGGTCGAGGGAACATAGGCAGGTTTGTTGAGATGGATGAGCATGCAGGCGATGGTTCTGCTCCGGTAACACACAGGGCAGTGAGCTCAGAGGAAGAGAAAGACTATTGTATCTGTTTGTAACTTTTTCATGCCTGGGCTTCCATGAGAAAATAGCTGGTGCAGTGTAGACAGAGGAGGAGGTGGCAGGGGTGGCTGGACAATGGGAGAGATGGCCTTTAGAAATCATTGTATGGCCTAGTAAAAAGATGGAGTTTTGGGTAGTATAAAATTCAGTAATCTTGTGTCCTCTCCACTGTCTTTAGGTGACAAAACTTGGGGACGTCTCCCGCGATTGGATGAGCATAAAATTAATTTCATACAGAATGTAGAGGGGGTCAAAAGGACCCTTCATCCCTTACAAGAGGTTCTTGTAAGCCTGTAAATAAAAAACAAGAGAAAAGACCCAAAAAATGATAAAAATGGTGTTGGTTTCCAAGCCCCTTAAAATAAAAAATCAACAAAAGGCTCTTTTCAGAGCCAACACTAAGGAGAAAATACCATACCTTGGGTTTAATTTCCCTCCCCACACCCTTGAATTGGACCATCTGTCCACGGACACTGCAGTAGTCCGCCGACAGCGCGTGCCACATCCAGGGCTTTTGAGGATGACAGGCATCGAAATGGGACTGTGGAGCCCAGGGGCTTGGCCAATAAGTTTTCCTGGGTGTGGTATGCAAGGGGAGAGTGTGGCAGAAGGTCTGATTGCTGAGAGGACTGCAGATGGCTATGGCTATGGCTGTGTGTTTCAGGAGGTAGAGTGTATGGATCTAGGGGGACTTTTGGATTCATTGGTTTGCAGGTGTATGCAGAGCAGTGTGGAGTGGCTGAACATCTTGGATTTCATCATGTTGATGTGAAGTGGAATGGAGTGCGCGGCATGAAGTGGGTGGACTTGCTCCCATTTTGTGGCAATTTGGTCAAGCTCCTACATCCAGACCATTATCATTGTTCATTGTGGAGGGAACAGTTTAAGCCATGTAACTGGAATTTCACTGCAGTTAACAATGCATAAGACATTTCGGAAAATGATGGACATGTTCCCGAACTACCGACTAATTTTTTCTCGCATTGCCCAGAGAAAAATGTGGCTGCGTTCCACTTCATTTGGTCCGTAAATGCAGAAAGCGAGGTGCAATGTCATCAAGGCTGTTTGTGCATTTTTGAGAGATGTGTGACGTCTTTCGATAAAGAAAACATTACATTTCACAGCAACAGTATTTTTTGCCAAGATGGAGAACATCTTACTGATGCTGTAATCAGTTTTGTTTTGCAAAATATCCTAAATGCCTTGCAGCCCTTTTTGCAAATATAGCAAGCATTTTGCAGTAGGTGTTGCCTACTTTACTTTAAAACTTGAAAAACACTTTACTAAACAACATATACAAAATAGGCTCTTTTCCTAGCCACCACTTTCTCATGCAAAAGACTGGAATGGTTTAAATGCTGCCACCACCTAGGTTTTTTAGAGGTCCCCGGACTACCATGCTGTCTGCGGACTTTGCAGGCTGCGAAGGGGACTGCACCTTTTTTTGATACTTCTATTTTTGAACTGTGAAAGTAGCTCTGAAAAGAACACATTTTTTAATTGTTTGTGTTTTATGATTTCTTGGGCTTTTTTTACACATAACACACAAGGGAGGGAAGTGAAGTGAAGGGTGGGTATGGAAGGGGCAGCAACCACAAAAACGAAGGGGCAGGTGGAAAGAGGAAGATATTGGGTTGGCCTTACTTAGGTAGTGGGTACTGTTTCACATTCTCTCGGAGCACATCCCCAAAAGCTGTTCCCCCCTGCAGAGTGGTGTGTCACAGTGCCTACAGAGCACAGTCACCCTCTAAAGGTAAGGGTTGACTGTGTCATATATGGCCTGCGAGGCATTTGCAGGGATCCTCTGCCCCACAGGAGTGTCTCTTGTGGTGGCAGGAGCAGATGATGAGGATGTGACAGTGTATGTCAACCTGCTCACCTCTTCGAAAGGTATGACACTCCGAAATGCTGCCTTATGGTTCAACCTTAGGTGTCGCTGCATGGAGGTGGTCCCAAAGCTATACAGCCCAGACTTTCCATGACTGAGTACAATGTTGCACTTAGTGTATCGAACCTTGGCTGCACGCGCCTTAGGTACCCCCACAACTGTGGTCAAAAGCTTCCACACCCAAGACTTATGCTGGCAGCTGGTGACAGGGATTTCTACTAGCTCATCCTCTTTATCCTCTTGATCCCCCTCTGCATCACCATGCCTGTTCCCCTCTGCAGGCCCTCCAGCTGGTGGTGCTAGTGGTGGTGGTGATGAGGCAGATGCAGCAGGCATGGATGCCATTCTGTACCAACAGCACAAAACCAGAAACAGCAATCTGCAGCAGGTGCTCAGTCCTGGATAGCCAGAAACACAATGAGGAGCAGCAGTGGGGTGTGTCATTTTATAGGGGTGCTGTCAGCGGACGGCACAATGGTCTGCAGACACTTCGAGCCTCGGTAGGGCTCAAAAAGATACACAAAGTCACTAGATCGACAAGGACATGGTCTAGGACCTCTGCAAGGGTAAAGTTTCAGCTTAAAACACACTGGATTGGCCATAAATGCACTTTTAAACTGTCAGGTGGTAAGGACAGTGTCCACGGATACTTCCCACGCTCAGCGTTCATGCAGTGACATTGTGATGTCTCCGTACATCCGCAGATAGGATGGCTGTCTGTACGACACCTATTGCGTGGGATGCGTCGTGCTGCGCCCAGGTGTCCGCAGAACAGGGGTGGGCCCCCCAAACTATTTAAAAGTGTGATACATGCAGTGGACAGTTCCGGACAGGCGCAGTGTTCGGAGGGCACAGGGGATTAGATGCACATGCGCCCAGGTGTCCATAGAACAGGGGTGGGACCCCAGAACTAATGAAAAGTGTATCACGACTTTATGGACATCTCTAGACCGGCGCAGTGTTCAGAGGGCACAGGGGTTCAGATGCGCATGCACCCAGGAGTCTGCAGGACAGGGGTGGGAACCCCGAAATAATGAAAAGTGCATCACAACTTTGCAGACATCTCTTGACAGGCGCTGTGTTTGGAGGGCATAGGGGATCAGATGCGCATGTGCACAGGTTTCCGTAGGACATGGGTGGGACCCCAAGCTAGTCAAAATTGCATCACGACTTTACAGACATTTCCGGACAGGCATGGTCTTCGGAGGGCAGAGGGGATCAGATCAGCATGCACCTAGGTGTCCGCAGGACAGGGTTTGGAACCACAAACTAATTAAAGGTGTGTCATGGCTTTACGGACATCTCCAGACAGGTGTGGTGTTTGGAGGGCACAGGAGATCAGATGCACATGAGTCCAGGTGTCCGCAGGACAGGGCTGGATCCCTGAATCATATAAAGGTGAGTCATGATTTTGCAGATATTTCCGGACAGGCGTGCTGTTACGGGGTACTTCCATTTTGATTACGGACAATCAGGACAGTTGCACTGTCCACAGACTCCTTATGGGCCTTTTTATTTTATAACATACACAGAGCAACAGTAAACACATAGAAATGTATAAACATACACACATGAACTCAATTAGGAAAGGGAAGGGGTAGCAGATTGGGAAACATATGTAGGGGATATGGGGGGAATTGGGGTGTTCCACAGGCTGTCTTCGGCCATGCACCCAAGACAGTACACCCTCCCCAGAACCATCTGACATGCTAACATATACTACAGGTGTATGCATTGCTCTAATATGATGCGGTGGATGTGGGCAGGGCCTATGGTTTTAGGAGTATGTTGTATGGGCTACAGCCTGCAGCCATGTAACCAAAACTGTACATCTGGCCCACAACCACCTCAGTGATGTGCAATAGTACGGGTGGATTGATAGGTGTAGTTTGCTTCACTTGTTCTGGATAGAGACTGCACTCCTGCTGTATGTCCATAGATATTGCAATGTGTAGGTGTGCACTGGCTTACACCTCCAGCACTTCTAACTTTGTTCTTGGGTGCTGTACACACTCCCCACAACCATGTAATCGTTAGTCAATACTACAGGTGTATCCATGGTTGTCACTGTATAGGGAGACAAAGTTTAAAGTTGGGTACTACAGGTGCCTTGCATTAACACTTAAACCAAAACAATATGGGGGACCAGTTGGAAAAATAATATCAAATTTTAATAATAACGAAGAAATCAGCAAGTTTAAAACATCCAATTAAACAGATTGGTCCATGACAGTGCATATAAAAAAATCTTTCAATGTACAAACAAAAAAATAGGAAATACGTTGCAGGCTTAAGTGGCTATTTTACAAAAATATTACCAAAGGAATATGACCACTGTGGGTACTCGTCTAGCAACAAAGTGTATAGTACCCGTCCGCATATGGATCAATATGTCATATAGTATAATCCCTGTTTAAAGTCCAGAGATGTGTCTCGACATGTTTCTGTTCCTTAGGGCAAAGTGTGGAACATTCATCAGGAGGTAACAATTCAACAGTATAGCCTATTTTACAAGAAATGATGGTACACAGATTCATTCGAGCCTAATAGTACCTGTGAGAGATAAAAACAACAATAAACATCCAAGATTTAGTTCATGACTCACTGTGTACTTGGATAGGTTCAAACAATGAATGAGGCAACAACAAAAGGGTAAAATTACGGTTAAAAGGGTTAAAATTATAAGACGCCCAAAAAGTGCTCATCTATGGAAACAGCAGCTTAACCATAACTACACGGCCACTACCATGGCCGTGTAATATATATGGGATATATGGGGAAGGGAATAATGACTTGAGAATAATTAAGTAGACAAAGGGAAGATACCGGGGAGGACACCCGAGAAGAGAGAGGTTACTGGGGAAGACACCCGAGAAGAGAGAGGATCTGCCTTATTCCTACGCTTTTTATACAAGAGGCTAGAAGAAACTTGTATCCAGAGTCCCAAATAAAGGGGAAAGAATAGGCCACAACAGCGATTAAAGGTGCTGTGAAAGGGATACGTTTAAACTCCATGTCGGGGTAATTTTAGAGGCAGAGATACGTGTGACCAGCTGGAGTTCGTCTAGTCTGTTAACGTCTGTCTTATGTGTTGATTGTTGTGACGTCATAGGACGGAAAGTTTTGCTTCGTGGAACTAGCTTAAAAACCGTGCGATTGGATATTTGGCAGGTTGTAGAAGGTAACCTGATGTTTATTGAGTAAAATAGAAGATATAACAGTTTGTGGAAAAATCGGGATTGGAGCTTGCAGTGATTGCTGCTCGCTCATATTGTTGGAATTGTTGAATCATGTAAAGCATTGACCAGTTATATATAAGGGAAAGGGAACAGATTTAAGCATGGAAGACATAACTCCATTAGCACACATGTGCAAACAGTTGCCGAAACATGCACCTAAGCTGAAAAAATACAATGCAGAATGGGTTAAAGGAACCACCCACAAAATGTTTATGCCATGGCCACAGGGTGGGTCCTTATCTAAAGCAGTTTTGCAACATATGATGACATACTTGCATGATACATACACAGGAAAAAAGTTAGACAAACGCCTAGCTCAACAAGACAAGGAAGAGGAACCGCCATCAGACTGCATGCGCATGATGGAGCTCCATTTAACAATTGCAGTGTCGTGGTATAGAAAGCACTACGAGTGCTATACCCAGATACTTCCGACATGGGAGCTGTCATGACACATAAAATGAAGGAGTCGGAGGACCCATTAATTTACATAGCAAATTTTAAAGACGCCTGAGTACTCGAGACTCAGGAATCTTGGGGGGAATCTATACCTGTATTCTACCATATATTGTGCCAAGGGTTGCCAGAACCAGTACAGAAACAGCTTAAGAAATTGGTGGAAATTGAGGCCAAGCCATAGTCAGAAATTCAGTTGACCATCGCACAATATTGCAGACTACTGCAAGAAAAGAATCACAAAAAGAAAGCTGCACGAAAGGGTGAAGAGGCAAAATTAGTGCAGAAGAAATCGCGAAAATATGCACTCAAAGGAGCCATGATAACTAACACAGCTGAGTCGAGCATGCCACAAGTTAATAATCCACAACAGAATAATCAGGGCAATACTGGGTTTCACCCCAGGGGAAGATGATTTCGAGGGAGAGGATGGCAGAGCAATCAGGGAGGTTTCCAGAATAATCAAGGGGGTTTTCAAAATATGCAAAATGGCAATCAAGATATGTCTAATGGGCAAGTGATCAGACCACTGCCATTTAGCGCGCACATGCAGGAACCAAGGACCTAATGCAGAACGGCCAAGGGATAGGAGCAGGTACGGCAAATCCACCTGCATTCTTACAGCAGGGAGTTGCAAAAAATCACACAGTGCAACAACAGACACCAGGAGCACAACAAGGCTTACAGCCTCAGAATTCAGTGAGTTTTCCACAAGGACAGTCCCAACAAGCACCGATGCAACTGCCACAGACAGTGAGCACATGGCAGACCATGATCCCTGGTATGAGGAGTAACACCGGCGATGGGGGAAGTCCATTCGCCCAAGGTGGGAAAAAAAATGATATATGGACTAGGACAGCTCACTAGGAACCCTGATTTGTTCTATCATATCAGTGACTCCAGACCCTCACCTGGAACCAAGGGTGGATGTCGTTATAGGGGATAAAGAATATTCCTTTTAGTTGACACGGGTGCAACACGTTCGTGTATACGTGAAGGCAACTTTTCCTTGTCCGGCGATGGTATAAATACTCAGAGTTTCACAGGAGCTTCAAGTCGTCTTCCCTTTACAAATTCACTTTCAGTCTCTATACGAAAATGTGAGATGAATGTGCCTACATTATATTCACAACAAACCCCAGTAATCATTTTGGGTCGAGATCTAATGACAAAACTAAATATGACAATCTTGTTCACGGAGGAGGGCATAGTATGCTCAACTCCAGAAATGCACTATTCAAACGTATGTGAAATTATTAGATCATACGCAGGACACACAGCTAAGAGGGCTATACCATTGTAGCCCGAAAACTATGAGGACCCCAGATTAATTTTTGTTCAGGCCAAGAATACCTATGCACGAGACAAGTATTTCCCTTGGCGATACACACAGCTGCAATTGCCATTGAAGAGGGGTATAGATTGACTGACGTCACTGATGACGATCTGTTTGATGAACAAGCAGATGAAGGAGAAACAGTGGAGGTGTGCCTCACCTTTTGGGTGAAAATGATCAAAAGAAAAGTGCCTCAGAGAATGATGTTAGCACAGAACCACCCCGAATATTTCGAGAGTGACATGGCCCAGGTGCCTGTTTCAGTGTGGACCACAGTACCCTATGACGTAGGCCTATTGAAAGGAGTCGGAGAAGTAAATATTAAACTGAAGCCAGGAGCAATGCTACCGAAAGCACGACAATATCCCATGTCCAGAAAGGCAGATGAAGGGATTTTTAAGACAATTTTGGCTATGATGGAGCAAGGCATCTTAGTGACATCAGAGTAGTCATGCAATACCGCGGTTTACCCTATCAAAAATCAAAAGGGGGTCTTGGAGACTAATTCAAGATCTAAGGCTGATAAATGATATTGTTGAGGCCAAGTTCCCTTTAGTCCCGAACCCGGCTACAATTCTCTGTAATATACCTGTTGAGGCAAAATATTTCACTGTGATTGACTTGAAAAATGCATTTTTCTCAATCCTGTTGCACCTTGACTCACAAGATCTAACGTCATTCATGTTCATACAGATGTGTCTGAAAAGCACAAGCCTACCCCAGAGGTACTGTGAGTCTCCTTCTATTTTTAACAGAGTCCTGCAGATGGACCTAAGCAATATTACATTAGAGAGTGTTGTCTTGCAATATGTGGATGACATATTAATCTGTAGCGCAACAGACGAGCAATGCAGGCATGATTATGTCCAGCTACTGACTACATTGTCTGAGAAAGGATATAAGGTTGACAAAGAGAAGTTACATTATTGTCAACTAGAAGTACTCTACATAGGTCAGCTGATCTCTCATGAAAGGAAAAGAGTTACCCCAGACAGAGCTGAAGCCATACTAAACACAGTCAAGCCACACACGGTAAAGCAGATGCAGAGCTTCTTAGGCCTCTGTAATTATGTCAGGGCATGGGTCTTCGACTACAGCTCCTACACCAAGACATCAAGCCATTGCTTTAGGCCCTAAAGAAGGCACTAACAACAAAATAAAAGATTGGATGGTCTGGGAACATTGAGGAAGGATTCACTGAGCGCAAAAGAGCCATTTTCATGGCACCGATCCCCAATTATACAAAGGAATTTTATCTGTTCTCACACACGAATGACAGCGTTATGGCGGCATACTCACACAGAGAGCCACGTTGGGGTACAAGCCCCTAGCATACTATATGGGAAATTTGGACCCAGTGATGAAAGCCCATTTTCCGTGCGAACAAAGTTTAGCTGCCGCGGCATTCGCCATTGAGAAGGCTACAACCATTGTAATGGGATGCTCAATGACATTGTACTTCGAGCACTCGCTATTTGCTATCCTAGAGAAGCCTACAGGCACCTTGACATCTCAGAGAGCTTCTGCTTATGAAGTGAACATATCAAATCCCTCAATAAAGATAGTTTGATGCAAAATAGTGAAACCAGCTATGTTCATAGCAGAGCCAGTCACTGAAGGAGAGCCAATACATGACTGTGCAAATTATGAAGAATTCTATGCTGAAATTCCATGGGTGAAAGAGAATGCACTGGCAGGAGGAGAAATTATTTTCATTGACGGTTCTTCCAGAATCAATCAAAATGATGGACAAAGATATACAGGCATTGCTGTAATGAAGCACACAGCAAACGGAGAGTTTCGAGTGCTTCTCAGTGCACGAATACCATCTCATTATTCAGCACAAGCTGCAGAATTATTGGTGTTGATACTCGCGATTGAGAATCATGTGGACCAGGAAGTAACGGTCGACAGTGACTCCGCCTATGTGACGTCAACAGTGCACGCAGGGTAAACACACTGGAAAAGGAGGGGCTACCTCCGAGCGGACAGCACGCCAGTACAGCATGCATCCTTGTTAGACAGATTGATTAAGGCACTAGAGCTCCCAATGGGCATTGCTCACTGTGATTGCCGAGCAGTTCCTCCTACTTCCTGAGTACATCGAGGAAAATCCAAATGTCCCAAGCGGAGAAGGAAGCGAATAAGCTTATCAAAGTATTGTTCTTTCGCCTAATCGAAGAGTGTCCAGAACTTGCCGGAAGAACGACAGATGTACTAACTTTTCTTCAAGATCCAACAAATACAGAACGTCTGAGCATCATCCTAAATAGCATAGTTATACAAGTGGCTCTCCACGCAAAAGGAAATTGCAGACACTGTTCACAGTGTAGTGAAAAGCAAACTGTCCCAAATTCCAGCAAAGACAGGGCAAATGTCCCCGTGACCAGAAGACAGCAGGTTGGCAAGCAACGTGTTCTTCCGCCTAATCAACGATTTTCCAGAGCTTGTGGGGAGATCGATCGTTCGATGTTCATGTCCTCACATACATCAGAGACCCGGCAAATTCTGCACAGATAGGCATGCTCCTGCATGGAACTGTGATGCAAATTGAACTTTCTAACCATCAGCAGAAGTATTTGAGAAGATTTTAAACTTTCCGTCGAGGGACAGATCGAGAGAGCACTGTTAAAGATTTAATTTGTCTATTTTTCTTTTATTTTTGTACTGATAAGGACACAGCATGTCTTCGATAATGAAGCAGATCAGAGGCGTAGACTGGGAGCTGATACATTTTGAACATGCACAGTAAAGAGACTTGTTGAATTATTGCTTGATTTTGACACTCCCCATAGCCTAAACAAGAAAACTGTATCCAGAACTAATAGACAAATCCAGTGGTCTGACAAGGAGAGACAATCGCTTAAGTTCTATAGCTCACAAATGGAACAAACAGGATCCAGAGACAATATTATTTAGAATTTGTATTAAAAGTTAACACATTTTACAGATGATCGAGATGGGGGTCCAGAACAGTACTCTAGTCCTCACGCAGAAGGAGAGACAGTCACAGTTTCCTGGATGTAAATGCTGCAGCCTAACCTACAGGGGCATAATGTATTTGTTTATTATATTCATCACTTTACTGTCATTAACTATCAGAACTGCATTTTTTATTGGAGTACGAAGCGTTTCAATCCCAGCACATCCACCTAATGATGTACTTATGACTCCCCCAAAAGCACCCAGGCCCTTTATAGTAATTGCAGTCCCTAGGATATCTGATAATGGAGTGAGTGAACTTGAGATGGATGTGATTAGCAATGACACACACAACCTTGTGGTAACAAGCAAATTGAAAAGCCGTAGACAGGGTCGGCAGAGTATGAATGAAAAAAGGTTACTGACAACCACACGCATGCAAACATTGAATGCACATACATCAGGCCTAGTGTCAATGACTGCAGAACCACAATCCCAAGCATGGGAGAAGAAATGACTGCCTACTATGGGGAAATTCACTACAAGTAAAGTAAAGAGCCAAATGAAGGAAGCAGACGTTGTGGAAAGACAAGAAGAGTTGGAAAGAAAGCCAACAGAAACAGCTGTATCAGAAACTCTTGAGGCAACACCAAGAAAGACAAGAGCAATCTTGAAGAAAATACCTGCACAAGCACAAATGATAGCAGACACAGTATGGCCATTCATAGCCAGAGTAAGGAAAAGACTAGAGGAGCTGAAGAATAAACCCACAGAGACAACATTGCCGAGCATAAATGTTCCAGTAAAAGGGACAAGTACAAGTTCCAAAGTGCAGCCATATCCTGAACCCAAGCCAGAGTGGATGCAGACATTTCTAACCAGAAGGAAAAAGACACATGAGGACAAGGAAAGAACTGACAGACTTCTGTCTACTCAAATGGCACAGATGATGAGGCCTGCACCATGGACCAGGATACCTGAGAATACTCGGAAAATAAAGAGCCATATAGATGCATTCATGGATGTAGTTATAGCAAACTACATGAAAACTTTAAGAATCAAGAGAAGCATGCACGGAGACAACAACAAACTAAAGGATTACTTGGACAGCACAGCACAGTTGGGAAACAACATTTGGTACCAACACATGAAGGAAGTTGGAAGACAAAGTTCATAGGGGGAATGCTTTGTTTGTGCACTCCTACCATACAACATAGGGAAGTCTAAGTTCTTCGTAGCTGTAGAAATTGATGTCCAGACAGCACACTGTCTTTCACATGTAGCAATGTGCAAAACCAGAGGCCAGTTCATCGGTTGTGGTGCCTCACTGAAATGGGCAATTGAAAAAATGGATACTGATGAAGATGATTATGTTCAAGACATAAAGACAAGAGAGGGAGCTCATACTAGGAATCATATGATCAGGAATGAGAAACCTGGAGTGAAAGGAGCGGAAATCAGATGGGAAGTGAACCAGAAACTAAATGTCCAAGGAAAAACTCCAAAAGAGGCTCAAAGTCGGAAGAACAGAGGCCAAATGCAGGTTTGGGGAACAGTGCTTTCACCAGCCAGATGGGAGAAAGGAGTAGTAATTTGCAGGGCATGGATGGTCCTCAGAGCCTGCAAGGAAGCAATGGAAAATTCACAAAGAATATGTAATCCATTATGACCAAGGCTTGCAAAACTGCTGACAAGGGTCGAAGACAGAGGAGGACCCTTGCAGATAGTACCGCTGGAGAGCTGAAAATTGTGCTTCAGGAATAATGGCACAAGAAAGATGGGAGAGAATGAGAACTGTGGACAAATCGTTGATGCTCCAGGAATGATCAATGGAACTGCAGTGATTATGGATCATTATTGGGCATGTGGATCCAAAGCATACATCAGACTGCCGAGAAACTGGGGAGGCATATGCACAATAGTGAATGTCCACGTTCCAGCGTTGGTGATCTTGAAAAGTGACCTCAATATTGACAGTTTCCCAAAAGCAGATGCACACCTGAGGAAAAGGAGATCTGTGGAACTGTTGACCCGAATGAAAAGGGAGAATCACTTCTCTGCCAAATCAGAAGAAGCCTTCCATGCAATCCCATATGAACACAAGCTGTTTAGCCTCACCTCATCAGTGTTCACAACAATTTTCATGTCAAGATTTCAAGTTGGAGCAAACAATAAATGGTTGCAGATAACCAGATGTGAGTTACTGCAGACTATCAACACAACCATAAAAGGATTCAACGCGATCAAGGAAGAGTTAAGAGCAGTCCGGTTGATGACTCTCCAGAATAGATATGTGCTTGACATGATCACAGCAATGGATGGAGGAGTTTGTGCAAAAATCAGAGAATCATGTTGAACATTTATACCTTCTCACGATTAGGAAAATGGAACTCTAACTGAAGCCATAGGTATGCTGACAAAATTACAGAACCAGATGATTGATGAAACTGACGAAGTAGACAACGACAGTTGGTTTGGATCACTATTCTCATGGGTTCCACAATGGATGGCAGATGCATTCAAGTTTCAACGAGCCCGGTTAGTGATGATGTGATGATACTGCTAGGATTCTGTGTTATCAAGATAATAATCTCCCAGAGCCAGAAAACTGCAAAAAAAGCCATAGGGATGAAGATCATGATTGATATCGAGCCAAGATGGAACCCCAAAGACTTGACTGATGAAGAAATAAGAGATTTTGTGAAAGCTAGCATTCATGCACTAGAAGGAACAAGGTTTCTATATCCCAAGAAGCATAGAAATTAGGTGGGAAGATGGGTTTACTGCAGCCCAAATGGACAGTGTCAACTAATGACATGGAATAAAGACGAACACGTGAGAACAGCAGGAAGTCTAAAAGGGGTCATAAAAATATGGATTCAAAAGAGAGAGTTCTTCAGACCATCATGTATAGACCCAGAAGGTGAAGAAGGAATGGGCCCAGGTGATTATGTGACGGTGTATACAGAGGAGCTGAAGAAGATGGATCCAAAGAAGGAGGTGAAAGTGGTCGATGAATCACCCAAGGGGGGAGTGTAGAGGAGGTCCCAAATGCAGGCTGCATTCCAACCGTCCATTTTGAAGTACCAGGAACGTTCACACCGAGATATGTGACGTATGATCAGCAAATAAACCAGCAGAAAGCTGCGGTGGGGCTCTGTCCAGTACCTATCAGAGGAACAATGCCTATTGAAGTACCGGTAAAGAGGAAACCATGGACAGTAAGGTACGCATTGAGAAAGCCATATCAACAAATGAGATAAACCGAAGATCACCTGAGTACAGTCCCTGAAGAAACCAAAAAGGTCTTAATGGAAGATGAATGGTGACGTCACAAGAACCTAAACCTGACTCACATGTAGAAGAAATGACGACCACAGAATGACAAAGAGACGAAACACCATGAACAAGGATATTGTGAACATATAGTCTGAAGGCGATGTCAAATTGAAAGAAGCTTAAGCTGTAAGCATGGCAAAGATATTTGACCAGTGTACACATGTACATATGTTAGGAAAGATTTCTTAATTGTGGGTAATTTTCCTTCCATGTGGCAACCCCTAAACTTTTTGCTGTTGTTTTCACCAGGATCTAGACTTTGCCAGAGAAGCGCAGCCTTCTGCCGCACTCCTCTGGGCTTTTGCTCCATTCTTACGGGGAAACTGACATACCCTTAAGACAGTCAGTACCAGGAAACATTGTTTTCCGTAGTTCTTTTTATCATGTTGCAACTTTCGCGCAACGTGACACAAGAGGGCACTGTAAGCTAAGTTACTGCTCTCTTGGGTCTCTAGTCTTCTACAGGCCCTAGATACTCTCTTGGGATTGTTAACGAACGGTGCAAGTGAATCACGGACGGGACCGGTGGCAGCGATCGTTTCTTTGTGTTTTTGAGCTCCTTGTGGCGCGTAAGTGCGTTTCTCACGCTTAGCCCAAAATGGTGGCCTGGCTCCCAAAATGGCCAGACCACGAGGCTCGTTGTCGTGTCCGCTGACCGTCTTGCCCCCTTCACATTCCCCAGGTCGAGCCGACCCGGGGCCTTCCTTATTTCGGCATGTACTTTCCCGCGAAACACAGATGCTTTTGCAGGCTTCTACAGGCCTTGTGTGTGCCTCCAGGATGTGGGCTGAGATGTCTGGTCCCAATACACATCCTGGGTGCCAGAGAGTCTAGGGTGGTGTGAATGCCTGGGACCTCCGTGGTCCGTGATAGGTCCACGTATGGTGTGTGTGTTTTGTGAGCAGATCTCCCATTGGGTCTCCTCCATTTTGGCGCGAAGGGAAACGTGGATAAGAGGGGGCTGGAAACACCACTACCATGTCGATCTCCTGAGTTCTCACGAACAAAGGAATACAGGAGCCAAGTATCCTGCAACCACGAGGCTGAACCGAGGAATCGCTGATGACCCGCTGAAGGACTGCTCCTCTGCACTACTGTCGCTTGGTGAAACCCTTTCTACCTCTGATCGAACGAGAAGGCCTGTACTGGTACTTCGACCCTTGGAATAGTGGGAACAACTATTCTCGGCATCTTCACCATCTCCTGCACGTAAGCCTTCGGAAGTGTCTCTGGGCCATCCAGCAGACTGACCAGCCTACCCAGGAGTCTTGCTCTATAACCGCCGTCAGGTTGTGTTGTATTACGAATCCTTGTCACTCTCACACAATTCGTACACTTGGGATTCCCAGGTCTGAAGTGAGTAGTGTACATTTGGCTGAAATACACACGGCCGCTCCGTTGCCCTGCTGTGGTAACAAACTGTGCGGGTTCACTGCGTTTGGGACATCCCCAACTCAACTTCTGCTGCTGCGGAATCTACACGACGCCGAGACGTCCCCTGCTCGTATCTGAACCTGCCAGCACTGAAACTGACGCGGAGAAGCCAAGGTCTGCTTGCACTGGGGACCGGTGAGTAGCATCGCTAGGAACTGGTCGCCCTCCTGCAGGAGCCCATAGCTTTTCCCAGCTGTGTCTAACAGCATGCCTTTCCGTACTCGCGCTCTGCTTCTGCCCACAGTGGAGGCTGCGCTTGAGTCGCGGAGCTCTGTTCATCTTCATTTGTTCACCGAACTAAACTGCCTGATTCCCTCGAAGAAACTCCCCTTTTTGCCCGTTGGCACCAGCGTGTGCAGGTACTTTTGAGCACAAGGCTCCACTCTTCATTGGGCTTGGACTTCCTTTTAGTTAGGTGCCTCTGAAGGCGGACTGGGTCTAATTATTATTCGCACTGCCTGTTTTTCTCCCCATCTAGGTGATCTACACATTTCGTGCATCTAACTCGTTAGACTCGTTGTATTTGTATATATATTGTATTGGTTTTGCTATGTGTTGGTTTACTTGAGTTTTATTGCGATTTCTCGCTACGGTCAATGTTACAAAGGCCTTGTAATAAATGTGTATATATTTTTAATATAACACCTGCTTGGAGTAATTTGTAAGTGTCCTTGCTTTGTGTGCTCATTGCGGGCTTTCAGTCACCCTCACCCCTCTTGAGACCTAGTCTTGACCGCCGCGATCGCTACCCTGATTGGTCTGGCTTGTCCAGGGGTTACCCTGTTCCAAGAAACTAGGCTGGCCTTCTGAACCTCTGCCCCTCCAGGACAGAGTTCAGAAATTCGTCTTAACAACATATGCTTGGAATCACAAAAAAGCTAAGAGAATCGTCCATCTTGCTATACTTAGTAGGGGGATAGTGCGGCAAGTGCCATATACATAACTACCTCAAATAAAGCACTTTATATGACGTATACTGCCACTTTGCACAAAAGCAGAATCAACAAAAATCACTAAGACCATTCGAGAAAGGTTTCACATTCAACGGAATCAGGATCTTGGCGGCAGAAACTAAACTCAGCAGAGGCAACTCGTGCCTAAGGAACCAAGGTCGTATCCATCAAAATGAAGGAGCAGTAGCTACAATCACCTGAAGCAAGGACCAGAATATACTGCTTTTAAGGGGCAAGATTAGAAGGCAAAGGCAGGTGGTGGGTGAACATCAAATAAAATACACAAATTGTTGAGGAAAAGGCAAATCCACAGTGAAGTGGGAGAATGGAAGAACAGGCTCCCGCCCTTCCCCTCTCGCGCTTGGCCTAGAGGATCACGGCCCAGACACCCGCCACGAGAGGAGTTTTCCCATCTACCAGAGGACCAAATACCCTGGTACAGGAACATACGGATGTGCCCACCAGCCTGCCCTGCACATGCCAACACCTGTGGCATGGATGGACTCGACTGACCCATCCAGCACTAAATCAACACGTCGTTAGAGATGCCATGACGACCTAGCCAACGGTCAGCACACCTGTGCAAACATGCACACCGGACACTCCCACACCAATCCACACGAAGAATATACTCAGTGCTATGACGTAGGCGACAGACATACTCACGGACGTGCATCTTTATTATTTTCCACATAGGCTCTCAAAATGCAGAAACGCAAGACGCATCATGAACTTATCTAAAAAGGCTTGCTCAAGCTTCTTCTAAGAACCATGTACCATAATGAAGAATATAACGAAGACACGATACTGATGATAGGGCAATATGATACCGTAACCTAAAGCGCTCTGCATCAAACGGTTCCACCTATGCACTAGGCCCAAGTAGGCCGCAAGCAAAAGCTTCCATGAACATTGAATGAGCAAGAGCTTGGTTGCTGACCCTGCAGAATGAGCCCGGCGAAAGCATACCGCCAAGGGCACGATGTTGCAATCTCGCACGCCGCGAGCCAACGCCAAGGTCGCACCTGCAAGATAAACCAGGCACACAGTGGGAAAAACAATATTAATTGTGCTGAATTCTGCCTCAAACACGGTCCCACCTCACGTGACAAAGCCAAACCTGACAGAATGCCAAGCCCAGGAGGAAGGAGACGCCTGAATCCCACGTTTCAAGACACAGGCAGATACAATTAAGACTCATTGGACATCTGCAGCAGTGGGAGTAGTCGACCTCCCAACATATGAATAAATCCTCACATTGTTTACACCTACCCATAGTAAAACATTGTTGCAAATGACAGGTGCACTGCGAGCTGGGAACAGCGATATTCCCAGACTGGGAGGCTCGCGAGCGGACCAATCATAATATGGGGCTCTTATCACTGACGCCACTAACATTGACCAATCCTCAGAGGTCTTCATGTAACAATTTTCATGTATCAAATTGAAGGGACAGCCCAAGTATATCACCTGACTAACCCTCAACCACTAATACCGTTCTCTATATGTATGCTATACTAACCCTACCACTCGAGTAACCAATTCAGAGTGGAAGTAGGTTTTTTGTTAAACTTTGTAAGGTGACGCAAGTAGCGCGTCATACTAAGGTAAAAAGGGCCTGCGAGCCCCACGATTGTGTGTGTGTCAGGACAGACGCGTACGCTCCTTGACCCATCCCTGCCGTTTTGTCTAATAAACAGCAGAGTCACCTTGCTTATTGCGTGTGTCTCATACTCTATCTCTTTTGGGATATACGGGAGGAGTTGGGGCCTCCCTGCCCGGAGGTCTGCGGACGGCCCGGCCGACCCCGGCAGAATTTCCCCCCGACAACAGTGTCATAATCACGTGACCAGCCGAACGAACAGAGCAAGACCCCCACACCTACGCATGGCTGTGAGGCAGGAGAGGATATCTAGGCAGAAGAGTAGTCTTGAGGCCAACCACAGCAAAATAATTGACACATAGCCACTAAAGTGATGATTGATTGAAGGAAGGCCGGGTGAGTTGAGGGTGACCATTCTGCGTGCTGCTAAGCAAAGTGAAAAAGTATACATGGGGTTGGTGCCAACCCAATCACAGTGTACCAAGTAATCTAGGGTCCTATAGTTAGTAGAACCAATGGGACGTCATACTTTTAGTGACGTCTGCAGTAGTCATTTTTGAAGGAAGGGCTTAGATGCCCACCTGACAGTGTTTTCCCAATCCCCACACTCTGTTACCATATACAGATATAGTGCCGATAATAAAGTTACCTTTTGCGAACCAATAGAATTGCATGCCAACTTTTGAGTGTTAGACGTCAAGAATGACAAGTTTTTAGTATACATTTTAGGATTTTTATGAAGTTCATTGGAGTTGAAGCGAGAAGGAAGATCGCACCATTGCTGATATTCATGACTCCCGTTTTTTGTACTAGTCATGAAACGGACTCCCTTTTTGCCAAACTGTTGAGTTGTCCTTATTGATCGGTGTTGGAGTATTACATCTGCACCCCCATCCATCTCACGGGTGCTGCTATCTTGTCTTAAAGTGCTTCTGGGCAAACCTCGACTCTATGGGCCAATTGGGGGTCCCGGAGCACACCATTAATGGGAGAAGAAGAGAAGGCAGAGAGCACAGAGACCATATGTAGAGTCCATAGGTCTGGCGAGGGGACAACAAAGAGGATGTTGGTGAAAGTTTGCCTGGAGGAGGCACTGGTATATGTGTAAGCGATAGGAAGGCCTAGGTTGGAGACCAGGATGTCCTTTTTAGACTTCTTCCCACCAGATTTATTGAGGATGGCGGGATAGTCGATAGAGAAGCAGTTAGATAAGATAGGAGAGACAGAGAGTACCATAGAGTAGGTATGGAGGGGAGAGGAAGGGAGTGGGAAGGGGTAAGGGAGAACACTAGGGAAGGACAAAGTGAGGGGTGCAAGAAGACGAGACAAAAAGAAGAGACCAGTATGCAATTGTACAGATGACAGGCACTTAGGTAGTGGAGAAAGGTTTGTTAGATGAGTGCTTATGTTAGGAGGCAAGCCACAGAACCGTATTGCTATCACATGAAACATCAACTTAGCACAACAAAATCAACAATATGCATGCTCAATGACTATCCTTGCAGACTGTGCCCGATTCAATGGACATGTTTCACGCAGAGAAACAGCCTACAGTTCATATCATTGATATACACACATTTGAAAACATTTTAAGCCTGACCCTCCATATGTGTCAATGAACCACTACAAGTCACATCTGGATTACAAAAGTCACTGACTCTCTGCCTCGATTGCAAAGCGAATCTTAATCACAACCTAGATGTAACTTGGGTTTAGTAATTGGAGCAATGGATACAATTGATGGTTCGTAAATTTATACAAAAAAAGATTTTAAAAAAATCCCCTGCAATCAGCATGTACTTTTCTGAGAAGAGAACAGTGTGTTCCTTCTCCTGCATGCACTGTAACAAATATCTAGTACCAAGGTAAAACCCTACCGTTGCATTGCAGATAGGCAAAAGCACATTAAAAAAAGTTCATAGTTAAGTGCGACACACATTTGTTCATGCATTCCCGCGTCTATCTCTGCTGAACTTTGCAAAGTAACAACCAACATTCCTTGAAATCTAGAGTACAATAGAGTATGTATTTGAACACGCTACATTTGGAGATATTCCAGTACCTGAAAAATAGAAACCATCTAAACACTTATTTGTAGAGTATGAATACATGTCAGAACTCCATGTACTACCTGTTAGAAAACCTCAAAAACATTAACCGAACAACACTCCACATCTGCTATTCCTTTAAATTTGAGAGCATCACTTGAGTCGACAGTTACACGAATGTTTCTTTCAATCAGCTGTTTTCATTTCCGTCACACGCAGGTACAGTTTGCTTGCATGACTCACAACAGCTATATGATGCACTTACAACTTTCACTGAAATGCAACAAAATATCTGGACACAAATCACAGTGTATATGGGATAAAATACTTTGTGGATACATGTGAAAGAAATCCTAAACACCCCCTAAACACACACAAAGGTCGTCAATTCTTCACCAAGGATGTATTAGAGTTCCACCTCACTGATGATGCCCAACAAGGCTGAAACATGTGTATGGGGTTGCTGTTGGTACTCGTGTTCAGAGGACAATTGCCTAGTATTTCGGTGCTTGGACTGCCCCTGGTCAGGACAAAGACTGATATGTAGGGAAATTTCTTCTCTGTGACAAGGACAATGAGCTAAAGACTTGATAGTGTCACTCCCAGGGGCCATCCACCCAAGAACAGGTCATTGGGCTGTGTTCGCGCTGGTAGAGAGACTCCTAGACCCCACTTTGTTTTGCATTTATTAGAGTTACCAAGTGTTTATGTAAATAACACTAGAACAATGCATACACTTGGAAACATGCATGCAGTCTCTGAAACAATGTTTCACATGACAATGTATAAAACAAGTGATGTGGGCATATATCCATAGCAAACTGTGATAATGTATCATTTAAAAAAAGCAAATCATGGCATGTTGTAGTTTTCTTGCAATTCAGACATTCATTGCAATATAAAAAATAGACCTGACATGGCCAATGAGTTATAGTAATGATTCTAAGATATAGGGCAGATGGAACATAACACAACTGGAAAATGACCTACTTTACAAATGGACAAGTGTCTCTTGGTGGAAAATCAATCATCTCAGTTGGCAAATTATTCTGTACAGATTTCGGTACCACATCTTGCCTTACACACCCTATCAAAATCAAACATTGTGGTTTATTTTTTTGTTTTCACTTAAAAAACATTTCATTCAAAAACATGTATAAAATCTGCAGAGGGCAGAGTAACACTTCATTACACAAATATAATGGTAAGACAAAAATGAAGCAAAACAAAACAAAGATAAATTCCAATGCCACATTCGAGCATTAATAATGCATGGCTACATTTATAGTGCTGTTAGTAGCACAAGTGAACGAGCAGTACATGATGTAAATCACAACGGCGATCTACTACAGGTGTCAACACACAATGGGCCTCATTACAAGATTCGCAGGAAAAAAAACGGCCATTACCGGCATGCCGATAACAACATGTCCGTGTAGCCTCGATCCTGCAAACAGCAGCTGATCACGAGTGTGCGAGCATATGCAAATCTGCATGCCGGTAACGGCCGTACCTGTATGCCGGTAATGACCATCATACCCCCAGATAGCGGCATCATGAAATGCGCACATCACACCTCCGCCATCGGCAACTCCCAAATAGCGGTACCGGTATTAACATAGTGGTATAAACGGGTCTGTTATTACCGGACCCGGAAGTAATGTCATCGCGCCGGAACGGGAAATGCACCGGCTGCCATCCTTAAAAACACAATTCATTGCCACCCTCCACAGACTGAACCTTCTCAGGCTAAACTCCAAACACAGCCAGGAGAAAATGCCAAAGGCAACCCAGAAAGGCACTGCTCACCTGCGGAAACAAAGAATCAAGGACAAGGAACTCAACATGTTAGCAGACACCCTTGTAGAGAATGCAGACGTGGTCTTCTGTGCTGACCTCAGGCGTACAGCACAGCTCAGGAAGAAGGAGATCTGGGAGGAAGTGGCAAGGAAAGTTAGTGAAGTTGGCACCACCCCACGCACAGTGCGAGACTGCAAAAAGTGCTGGGATGACCTGAGGCTAAGAGTGAGGATTTTCCTGTTGGCCAATTAGGGCCAGGGGCTAGCAACAGGTGGCGGTGCCCACTCATCTATTAAATTGGCAAGGTGGGAGGAAACATGCAGCACATTGATAGATGTCGAGTCCATTGAAGGAGTCAGTGGAGCGGAGTTTGGAGTGCCATCATTGGCAGATGAAGGTGAGTGTCCCTACAAACACCTAACAACCAATGATCACAGATGACCTAAAAATGTGACAGTGATGTGAGCCAAGACATGGCCCATCATACACAAATACACATATCCCTGTCCAGATGCTGGCCCCACCACTGTCACATCCAAATGCATGCTGCATGCCGCTCCCATACACAAATACACACCCGACACACAAATGAACTGCACGTGTCACACAGCACGCAAGACACAACACACCCGTAGGCCCCCCAGCAGACAGCATGGTGAACATGTGAACACCTGAGGGATGGCAATACTCTCCCCCAAACCTTGCACGTACCCTGCCCGCCGCAAAAACAGGCATGCAGCTAATCACATGCCGCCAACTGCACAAAGACCAATACATGCATGATGCAAGCACCACCATCACTGATGCCCTGCCTCTCTCTGTCCCCCACAGGTACGGATGCAGACACCGAAGAACGTGATTGAACTGCACAACCCACGACACCAGCCAAAAGGCCCAGGGTCCAAGATGATGGCACCAGGCCCTCCACTTTGAGGGGATCAAGGATGGTCCAAGTGCCACGCAAGTCTGCAACCAGTGCACAACCAGCCACTCAGCAACCTACACAGGATCAGCAGACACCTGCCCCTGCACCCCTGGAGACACAACCCACATAGTGCGAGGCCACATAAGCAGAAAATGACCATGAGGGCTCACAGTCTGCTCCCACAAGCTCGATAGGGGAGACGGCTGCATCGGCACACACATTGTACAAACCATCACTTAAATACACCTTGTTGTGTAAAAAGCCTCACATGAGTGGACATTGCTTCTTTGGTGTGTGTCAAAACCCCCACACCCAGTGCCCAGAGTCCCACATACATGGCACCCTCTGCATCCCAGTACATCAGAATGACTGGCCTATGACCGATTGGTGCACAGCACATCCCTAAAGTGTATTGTGCCCTGGCCGATGTCCAACATCTACTCCTTCCTCTCTTTCAACTTTGCCTGGTGGTGGCTGGTCCATGTCAGGTGGCAGGGGTACGTTCCGCTGGATGCACATGTTGTGCAGCATGGCACATACCATGATGATCTTGCCCATCTTCTCAGGCCCGCAAATGAGGGCGCCACCCACCTGCTGAGGCAGCGAAACCGTGCCTTCAACAGGCCAAAGGTCTGCTCAATGACCACACACGTGCATGTATGGGCACGACTGAAGTCCTCTTTGTGCCTGTTCTGTGGATTCCTGACAGGGATGAGGAGCCACACCTTCAGGGGATAGCCAGCATCACCTTCATGGGAGCAGAAGAAGGTATGTTTAAGGATAATGCTCAGTTTCCATATGTGCTCGGCCTGTACTTCGTTCATGTTCACATGCAGTATTCCGTCGATGGCAGCTATTGACTTCACATCTGCACAACTATCTGCCCTGTACAGTACTTGCCAATACATGGTGCTGGTCTTGGGTGGTGCACATGACTTAGGGGTCTTACCATTGGAACCACAAGCCACCCAGATGGATTGACAAGGTCCATGATGTACACTCATCTGAGGGCGGTGTGGCAGGGGATGACTCCAGATGCATGTTGGGCAATGTTTGATGCATTAGGATGCTGTACTACATGATAGTGCTTGTTCAGACTATGATGCATATGGGTCATTGAGGACGCCATGCACATGACCCTCGACGTCTACACACTCGTCACATTAAATGGCACAATGTGAATGTTGGTAGTGTCTGCCAGTGTTGGGTAGAGTACCTTAGATGATGCATGGTGTCAACTTGCATGCTGGTACTCATGTGCTGTGGGCAATGCCCACGCCTATCGCACCGATGTAGGTGTTGCTCACTATTTGATGTGTTCAATTTGATGCATCCTTGCTGCATGTGTACTGCCATTTCTTTTCATCGCACATTTTGCCATGGTGTTATGCAGTTTTGGTGTTGGGGAGGGGCAGTGACAGTGGAAATACCTGAGGTGGAATTGATACTGGACACTCATGGATGCTTGTACTGCGAGGTGCTTCAATGTCGTAATGTGTTTTCAGCTTCGTGGATATGTGATGGTGCATTGTGGTGCTGAGGGCATGGTCAGGTGATGTCCAGTGGACATGTTCAAGGGTGTGTGCTGATTGTGTGTGTGATATTTACACATTGGTGTGCGGCCAGAGTGCATCAGACTCCACTGTCTGTGTCATGCATCATATTTGTTTGAATATGGAAATGGTCTTTGGCAGCATGGACAGTGTCCAGACACCCCATTGAGGCAACTCCCATGGCCCAGAGGGTAGTCTCCTTGCGTATGCATGTACACCCCCCCTCAACACTCTCCCATGGCCCAGACGGCAGTCTCCTTGCATATGCATGCACGCCCCACCCCAACACTCTCCCGTGGCCCAGAGGGCAGTCTCCTTGAGTATGCATGTACGCCCCCCCAACACTCTCCCATGGCCCAGAGAGCAGACTCACCCAGATTTAGAACATTGCAATGTGTTATCATCTTGCTGGCATCACACACCATCTGTACATTGATGGAGTGGTATAGCTTCCGATTGCAGTACACCACCTCCACGGCATGTGGGACTACCAACTCCACGTGGGTGCAGTCGAGGGAACCAATTACATTGGCCATGCCTGCCAGTGCAGGGAATGCTATTTTGGTGTCATTTGACTTCTGTGGTGTCCATGGTAGGGATATGTAGGCCCTTGCATGCTTTAGGAGTGCATCCAGTACTTGGTTTAGCACACCAGAGAAACATGGTTGTGAGATGCCATGCACCTGGCCCACTGTGTGCTGGTGGGTGTCTGTGGCCAGGAAGTGGAGCAAAGATGCCACCCTCAGCAGAGGGAGGATGGCAGTGCGGATGTTGATCAGGCTGACCAAGTCCTCATGTATTAATTCCACTATGGTGGTGATGGTGTCCCTGTCCAGGCGGTACAGGGTGTGGATCTGTGCTGGGGTTAAGTTGAATGGATTGGCCCTTATATGTGGAATTGGTGGCTGCCTGCAGGGTACAACTGCCTGCACTGGTGGGATTTGCTGGCCCAGTCTCACCCTCCTCCTCCTCCTCCTGTGTCTCCTCTGCATTGCCTGTTGTACTGCCTGCTCAAGGAGTAGCAGTGCAGGCATGTCCTCCAGCTCCAGTATGGCGAGTGCAAGTGGTATCATTTTGGTCTTTGAAGGGGTGTGGTATGTGGGTGTGCTCCTTTTGTGCAGGGCCTGGCTCCATTGCCTCCACATGTGCTGATTGTGTGTGCACCTGTGGCAGTTGGGTGCACAGCAGCTTCCTATTAACGGGTGATCCGCGATGCCGGTATTGACGGCATCATGTTGGCCCTTATTACTGGCATCTGGATGCCGGTATGTGCATGTCCGTGTGACTTGTGATGTCCTCTTCCTTGCGGCATGCCGGTATTACGGGCACGCCGGTACGGTAGTGCACGGCCACACTGGGTCCTTGTCGATGCCGGTAGGACCGGCGTCTAGGGTCATGATACTATGGCCCGGTAATGGATGCCGGTATTGCTTTACCGGCACCGTTATTATCGGATCGCCAAACTCGTAATGAGGCGCAATGTGTTTCTGGATTAAAGGGAGGGACTGTGTCATCACATCCATTCCTTGTAGGATTGGACCTTTTAATCTGTCTTCAGGACACATAGGGGTTGGTAATACTATTTTGCCCAGGAAAGTACACAAAATAAAATAGAAAGAAATCAAAAACTGACCTCTATTACAAAAAACTGTAGTAGGAGAATGAAACCACACTTCTCATCACCCACCTATCATGTCTTTTATGTGTGTTGAGCTGAAATGTTTAGAAGGCATGTCAAAAAAATCATCCCATGGTACAATCTGGATTACTAAAGATTGGAAAGAGGAGGCAAAATTGTCCTCTGTACATACCTCAGGTATCTTTTGAATAGATTTTAAAAAGGGACGGTGTAAAATATATGTTACCTTGCCACCTTTTGCATTAAAGCTGCTACTGCACTTTGGATGCAGGGGTTTGGTGTCTACCTACGAGCCAAGAGAGATAGTTGGCAAGGCTGTGGTCATATGAGGAGTTGTATACATCGTCCTGTATGGGCGAGAAAACAAGACAAACCCATATCAGGTTCCACGTGGTGGCAAGACAATTAGCCCTGGTTAATCGATGAAACCGATGTGCACATATTTCCGGATCGAGTAAAGATCTATGCTCAATAGCGAGCGGGTCCCTCACTTCAAAATGTAACAAAGTGCAGGGTTTACATGTGTAATCCCAACAAAGAATTTGTTGTGGAGGGGGAGAAACAATCCTACCTCTTGCTTGACACATGTCCCGTTCTACGAAGAAGCCTCGGATTCAAGCGTGCTTCCGAGAGAGTCTAACAAAAAAACCGCTCGTGATGCAAATTTTAGAGAAAGCTCACCCTCTAATGATTATCCACTAGTGGGCGTGGTTAATCACTGGCAAATAGCTACACCCCAAGCAATGTAGGGGGCCCAAAACACAGGTGTTTCCTACAAATACCATGCATATACTGCAATCTTTATGGACAAAGATGTTCAATGTTAGTAGAGCACCATCCACTGGCTGTCCTTGACTCCATGTGGTGGTGCGCAACATAGAGAAAAACTATTTATCTCTGTTAGGCAGAATCCTGTGCAGTCCCCTTGGGGAACACTGCAAAAAGATTAAGATTGCAGGAGTAAGCAGTAAACCCAATTGGTAGCAGTCTGTACCACCCAGATTTACCTGGTAGCTGTGGCCGAGCAGTCAGACTTCTCTCAAGAAGAGTAGGGCAATATATAGAGTATACACAATAGGGCTAAAACACAGTAGAGCAAACAAACACTGACCAGAGCTTTGTATAAAAAGTATATATTTATTTATGTAAAACACACTTTAGGCAATATACTAGCACTCTAAATCAAAAGCAAGTTAAAACACAGTCAGGTAAAGTATACACACCTCCCTTGATAACTATCAGACAAGTCAGAGTTAAAACCCCACGATTTGTTAAAACAGATGTGAGCGTGTAACCCACTGGCACTCCAATAGTTCAGTTAAAGGGAGAGAAAAAGGCAGGACATAGAAATAAAACAGGTCCCAACACTTTTAGGAGTTCTCAGCAAGGGAATAAAGGCAGTATATACTGTAGAGCCAAAGTTCATAGGCCAGGCCCACTGTAAATGGAGCAAAGCGAAATGTGCCCAGGATCACACAGTTTAAAATGCACTAAAAGTCTTTGCAGAATGTTCAGAACAGGTTGTGTCGATTCAAGAAGGTAAAGTTAGAATGTCTGGAGCCAACCCAGTTGGAAAGCCAAGGATTTAAGGGTCACCTTGGGCAAACTGAAGAAAGGGAGGCCAGGCAGGACACAGTACCTTAAAGAGAGAGGAAACTCCAGCGGAGGCAGTTGTTACTGGCAGTGGTTGAAGTTTGTTGTTTCGACCAGGGGAACAGAGGATCTTGTCGAGGAGGAAATGTGGAGTCGTTGCACTGCACAGGGATGAAACCAGCCACAGAGTTTCGTCGGTAAAAGGTGCGTTCCTTTTATTCGCGGTCAAAGTGGTGAAGCTTGGCTATCCGGCCGCCGGGGTGCTTGGCACGGGCGATTCGACCAAGAGACGTCTTTGGAAGGTGAAAGGGGCGAACTGGCTGGTCCCACCAGCTCAGAGGAAGAAGACTCATCCAGCAGAATATCTTCTCTTGTCGTTGGGAAAGTGGTGAGTTCGTTGCAGCAGGGCTTCGGCGGTGGTGTTGTCGTTGCAGATGGCTCAGCTTCTTCCCTCTTTGGATTCTTAGGTCCTGTGGCGACTTCTGAAGTTCCAGTCCCAAAGGCCCTGCTTTTATGCAGAAAAAACCCCATTCAACAGCCTAGCTGTCACACAAACATGCTAAGTGGTGAGCCGGGTGGCTCACCACTGGCCCAATCAGAACAGAGTGCGACTTGAGTTGCTAAGGCAACACAGTCCAGGGTGCCAATTCCCCTCCGCACCCATCCTGTGGATCCCAGACAGAGTGGCACCATTTGGAGGGCTTCTGTGGAGAAGCCCGCCAAAAAGTGGAACAAAGGGCTCAACCTTGGTCAGAGTTACAGAGACGGACACAAACGCCATTTTAGAAAAGAGTTCTGGCAAAAAGACCCTTCCGTTGATTTGATATTAAATAAATAAACCGGCGGTATCTTTAACGTTGCACCAAAAAGTGGTGCATTTAAAATCAATGGGAAAATCCCATAGAGAATATTCCGGTGGAATATTTCGCGTGGTAACCACTGCCACCAGCCAGAAACTCGACAAGGGGTGACTGGACAGTGACCCCTTGAAAACAGACCAAGGGGCAATATAATTAACCCCTTCCAGTACTTCCACAATATGATGCTCAAATAACTACCCCCGATCCCTACATCATCTTCCCTAATTGAAAGGAAGTCTGAGAAATTGGGTTTTCAACCTAACTTACCCTGAAACAGAACCACATGTATGTCCTGAGATGACTTTAATAACCAACCATTTGAGCATGTGTGTACAAGTGCATCACAAATAAAGAGCCAAAGCAAGTGGCAACCAGAGGAAAAAACATAATATTATGTTTTTTTGATGTTCCCATAAAAGAAAAAGACACAGAATAGCAGTAATTCATTCTGGACTCGTAAAATGTACATTTGCTGTGGAGAAAAAAAAACAATGCAGAATAAAACTGCAATACAGATTACTAATTAATCAATCTCTCTGCTCTGCTGTGTGCTTAACAGTATTGTGTGAAATCACTGTATAGTAATTCCCAGTCACATTTCATTTGTCGAAATGTTTTTTGGAAACAATTGCCTTTTTTGAATCAATTATTGTGAGTTTGGCTTACTTTCAGCGGTTTTATAATTTTGTACGTTTAAACAAATGTTTTCAAAATAAACAAGTGATATATGATAACTTGATATGGTATTCTCTCTCTAGCTGTGTGTGTAAAAAGTGGTAAGCAGTGCTACAAGTAAAAAAGTAAGGGAGGTGCGATCAGTCTACCACAGACAGACTGATGCATAACAATCAAAGCCAGCCCAATTGTGGATCCATTCGAAGCTGGGCTTAAACTTCACTTGCTTGCTAAGGGGATGCTCCCCCCGCCAGCTTCCCCATCCTTCCTACCTGATCCCACTACTTTCTCCAGTGATGGTTCATAATGTAATTTTGTATATCTAACTAATACTCTTTAGTTTGAAGCACTTGCACCCTTATGTTAATGTTATCTTTGTAAGTCACCTGATTCTTTACATATAGTTTTTCTGTTTGTTTTGTTCCTGGTTTATGCCCACCTTTTTCACCCTCATAACTGGCTCACCACTTGTTCTCATCTTTATGCTGTTCTACAGGCACACTTCGTGGGTATTCCTCCGCCATCTGTAAATGTGGTATTGTACGTCAATTCTGAACAAAATTGACATCCCAGTTTATCAAAATCAAATATATGCTTGCTTAAAGTGTCATAATACTTGCATCACACAAAGAATGACTACCTGAACATGTTCGAAATGCTTACTTAATATTTCGGAAAAATGTTCACCAACTATATCTGCAGTGTTCATAATTTTAAATGTAAGACTTGTAATATGCTAATCGGTGTCTACATACTTTCCAATGTTAAGCATGTGACCATTTTTATTATAAAGACTAGATTCCAAAGTTTCATCTTTAAAGCATGGATCGCCTCTTTCCTACAAGGAAGGACCATGCAAGTCTTCTCAGACCTTGCTTCAGCCTCACCCACTGTTATCCCACTGTTATCCTATGCAGTGTTCCGCAGGGCTCTTGCATCTCTTGCATCTCGCCTACCCTCTACAACATCTTCACTCGACCCTTATTCCTCATCCTCGACTCCCTGGGTATCTTGTACACTAACTACGCTGACGATGCCCAGATCCTCCTCACTCTAGCAGGAGACTATGACACCGACTCCAAAACACTTAACAACATCTACAACACAATTCAAGCATGGATGGCAACCAACGGCCTATGCCTCAATTCAGATAAAACTGAACTTCTCATAGTTGGCTCCAAAGAGACACTCAAGAACCTTGACAGTTCACCCACTTTACAATCAACAGCATAAAAATCCCAGTGGCCAATGCGGTAAAGACACTAGGTGTCTATCTGGACTCAAATTTAACAATGACCAGACAGGTGAACGCCATCGCCTCAACAGCAGCCTACCATGCTAAACTGCTCACAGCAGCCAGGCCCTTTCTATCAAAGGAAAATTGCATCACAATTGCCAGAACTATAACAGGGTCAAGACTCGTCTATTGCAATGCCCTCTTCCTGGCCACTTCCTCCAAAAACTGAGCTAAACTTCAAAAGATACAAAACAACGCCCTCAGAGCAGCCATTGGAATACCCAAAAAAGAGCACACTTCCTCCAAAACTGAGCTAAACGTCAAACGATACAAAACAACGCCCTCAGAGCAGCCATTGGAATACCCAAAAAAGAGCACATCACAGAGGCGAGAAAACAGGCACACTGGCTCCCAGTAAGAGAAATAGATGTATTCAAAGCACTTGCCATCACCCACAAATGCATCCATCTCACTGCTCCACCCTATCTCTCCGACAGGATGCACCTCACCAGATCATCCAGGCCTACCAGAACCCCATACACAAACATGCTCGCGACCCCCAGAGTCAAGTGAGCCAGAGCAGGTGGGGCCAGCTTCCCATACCTAGCTGCACTACACTGGAATGCCCTACCACCAAACATGCGAGCAGAGGTCTCTCACCTAGCATTCCGAAAATCTATGAAAACCATGCTATTCAACTGACGTTTGTAAACCTAGCCGTCACACCACATTCACTGGAACACTTCAAGGTGCCCTAAACATAAAATCATTTTGAATGATTGTGTAACAAATACTGTGAAACAAACGCTCAATGTACTACAAGCTCAGCATATACCGTCAGCTGACATGTAACCTATGTATGTAACCTTATGTATGTAACCATTGCGTAACTAAGTATGCCACAAGTAACAGCGCCATAATGCCTTCGGGCTGTAGGCGCGCTATACAAATGTAAAAATAAATTAATAAATAAAAGCAATAATATTACAAATAAGGCATTCTTGTTCCAGTAACCTAAATATCAATCAATACCTGCACTGTTGATAACATAAACTTCTCCCTGTAGTGTACATTGTCTGTAACGTTACAAGTAGAGGATGCCACTGGTTGCCATGCTTAATTTACAAGGCTTTTTGCCTGGGTTGAGCACAGGTTTTCTTTCTTTCTGAGCCCATGAACTTATAGTCCCATACTCAGTGAAATTATGATTTTGTATTTTAGCAACCCTTTCTTTTATCTGTCATTCAAAAGCAACAACAGGGTTAGCCATGCTAGCAATTATGTGCTAGTTATCTAGTTTAAAGGTAACAATGAGCTTGAATGTGACAGCTATGGATGCTCATTCTGGTCATGTCAGCAGTCTGCTATATTCTGCATAAATTACAACACTTCTTCTACTCTAATAACTGTCAGCACTGATGAAGCAAAGTGCCGGCATGGGCATGTGCCATAGGCAGCAGCCAGGCTACCAAATGCTGTTCATGGGATCAGTCGGCAGCTATGCAAGCATACACATGTGTGACAGTGTTAGCATGAGGCTGGATTTGCTGCACCTCTGCAGGCAGGGGTACTCAGCTTGCAAGAGTAGGGCTTTGTTAAGTTGGCCATGGTATCCTTTACTTTGGATGTGCCGCCTGCATGAAATAAAAAAACAGAAAGGCACATTCCAGGCTGCCAACTCACTAAGTCTTAACCACAGACTGGCACAAGACTGAGATCAATGCAGCAGAGTCACCAATGCAATAAGTGAAGTAGAGGGTCACCCTCCACAGAAAGGGCAACAGTCGAAGTCACTAGCCAACAGCACCATCAGAGGGGCAAAGCCAGCAGTTGCATAGTACTACATTTGGGGGTTCCTTTATGAGCTATTCAGAGGACCCCTTACCCCCCAGTTCCTTAACGAAGTACATGGCACACAACACTTTGGGCCAGCTGGACCACCATGTGTACACAATGTCAATGATGATAATTACGCTACAGGGGCATGCACTGCTCCATGTGAAAGATTTAAGTATTTTTTTAATCAAAGCTTAAATGCTTCATCTACCGTCGAAAGAAGGGGGCTGTGCCTGGCCCCCAAATATACCAGCCAGTGGTGGCTGGCAACGTGCTCTATTGGAGGGTGTAAATATTTGCAACAAGTATGCAAGAGCGACCGAGCAAAGTGGGGGAGTCTGAACCAATTAAAATGTTTCAGTGGGATCCCCGCCCCCTGACAAAATGTTTTAAATAAGGGTTAAAATAGTGCAATATACAACACACTTTCTGTGAAAAATTTAGAAAAAGGCAAGGCAGTTTGCAATTGGCTATGCAGGATAAGTCATAAAAAAAATCCAATAGATGCAAGTTACAGTGGAGAGTTTCCCAATGCATGTGTATGCCTTTCCACACAATAAATGCCAGTATAAAAAAAACATGTTCATGCTGGCTGTGCCCATACATTTCCATGCTGCATCCACCAATATATGCCAGTACACATATAAAAACATAGGCACGTTTGCTTTGCACGTAATGCCAGTAAACATACTATAAAAAAAACATGTCATAGCTGACTCTGCCAATATATTCCAGTAACACTATTTAAGAAAATATTCCTGTTGGATTGCCCATTAAAAGTGTCATGCCACAATAAGAAAACAATTCCAAATTGGTTCCAATGTAGGCCATTCTAGATGCATAATAATGCTTGCTTCATAATAGATGCTCAGTAAAAACAAGCCATGCCACAGTAAGGAATAGCTAGGATGGCTACACCAAAGTGCGAGTCTAGCCACATAAAACAAAATGAAGTTGGCTTTGCCCAAAAATAGCAGTAAAAATTCACACTCTCACAAACACAAATACATACATACCCATACACCTTCTCTCACATTTGCACACAATGCATTGACCACATGGGCACCCACCCACCCAGCATATACACATGCAATCACATCCATACTCATTCAGCCACCAGTCCCTCACCCATGAACCTTCTCTCACATCCAATCACACTGAATTATCCACATAGGTACCCAACCACCCTGAACATTCAAACGCACACTATCACATTCATAATCATTGATCCGCCAGTCACTGACCCATACCATGTACATACATCTGACATGCACCTCACACATGCAAAATACACATATTACAATGTATGAAAGCTTTCCTTCCTGTTTGTCACTGAATTTTTCATCTGCCAGGTACTCCAAGTCTCTGGCTACTCTGTGCAGCACGCAACCAGGAACCAGACGGGTGGGAGAGTTTCCTGGTTCCTTTATGACACAGCATGAGAAAGCTGAAGGTGGAGCACCTCCTTCCAGTGCTGCAAGCCAAGGGTGAGGGCTGATCCCATCCCTAGACCTGGTGTGGCGTGCCTCCATGCACCGCATTGGCTCCAGAAGCCCCTGCTACACCAGTGAAAACCATGGAGAGAACCACTGTAAGGTGGAGTGCCTGTGGTGAGTGCCAAATTATAGAAGGTGTTTCTAAGGAATTTTACAGGCGTGGTCACCATTTCAGTATTGGTTCTGTCCACATTTGTCCATCACTTTACTACAGGAAGAAAGTCCTTTGCTCTACTTTCTTTCTGTGGGTGGACAGCTAAAATGTCCCTCTTCGTATCTTAAGAATCGCAGGACAATCATAATGAGGATAGGGTGCTTACAGTAGCTGTTAAACATTTGAGCCCTGCATCTAGTGTGTCTTTTTTGCCTACTATGTGAGGAGGAACCACACTTTAAAATCCCTGCTCCGGACACAGAGCATCGCAGAGTGTTGCACACGTGTTTCCCGTGTGGACAGAGTCATTTGCGAGCAATGCATCTAGTCTGGTTTTTTTGCCTACTACTGCGAGGAGGAACCACCCGTCAAAATCCCTATTCCAGAAACAGAGCATTGTAGAGTGTTAGCGGGAGTGATTCCCGTGTGTTCAGAGTCAATGGGGAGCCGTGCATTTACAGGCCGAATCATGGAATTAATGTGCGCTGAAAAAACGGCGCACGCGTGCGAAAACGTGCGATTCGCAGTGAAATAGCGAAAATCGCAGTGCAAGTGCGATTATCGCACAGAAAACATCGCACATCTATTCATGGAAGTCCGTGCGCGCGCAAAATGTGGGATGTGCGCTGAAAAAGTGCGTGGCGCACGCTGGCGCACAGGTCATCGAACGCCGTGCGATAAGGCTACAGCGAATTCGCACATAGCGCGGCGCATATAACAAAAGTAGGCATAACACGGGGCGTCACACGCAGAATGGGGAACAACTTGTGAAAATGTGGGCGTCACGGGGGAAGTACAGGAGGCAAGTGCGCAGAACGCCCACACGCTCGCCTACAACACGTCTTCATGGAATCGAATAGGGAAAAACAGCGCACAGCCAAAGACGCGCACAGGCCCATACATGTCCGCCACACGAAAGCAGGCGGTAGCGTCCCTGCGCAGGAAAAAAATGTGCGCCAAAGTTCTACACGTGCAAGAAGGCCCACATGCGATCGGGCCTGGGGGAGCGTGTGCCTGTATCTCAGAGGTGCGCAAGAAGTTTCACACGCGATTGGCCTGGGCGTGTGTATTTCAGAGGTGCGCGAGAAGTTTCACACGCGATTGGCCTGGGCGCGTGTATTTCAGGGGTGCGCGAGATGTTCCACACGCGATTGGCCTAGGCGCGTGTATTTCAGGGGTGTGCGAGAAGTTCCACACGCGATTGGCCTGGGTGCGTGTATTTCAGAAGTGCGCAAGAAGTTCCACATGCGATCGGGCCTGGGGGAGCGTGTGCGTGTATTTCAGAGGTGCGCGAGAAGTTCCACATGCGATTGGCCTGGGCGCGTGTATTTCAGGGGTGCGCGAGAAGTTACACATGCGATTGGCCTGGGCGCGTGTATTTCAGAGGTGCGCATGAAGTTCCACACGTGATCGAGCCTGGGGGAGCGTGTGCGTGTATTTCAGAGGTGCGCGAGAAGTTTCACACGTGATTGGCCTGGGCACGTGTATTTCAGAGGTGCGCGAGAGGTTTCACACGCGATTGGCCTGGGCGCGTGTATTTCAGAGGTGCGCGAGAAGTTCCACATGCGATCGGGCCTGGGGGAGCGTGTGCGTGTATTTCAGAGGTGCGCGAGAAGTTTCACAAACGATCGGGCCTGGGGGAGCGTGTGCGTGTATTTCAGAGGTGCGCGAGAAGTTCCACACGCGATTGGCCTGGGCGCGTGTATTTCAGAGGTGCGCGAGAAGTTCCACATGCGATCGGGCCTGGGGGAGCGTGTGCGTGTATTTCAGAGGTGCGCGAGAAGTTTCACACGCGATTGGCCTGGGCGCGTGTATTTCAGAGGTGCGCGAGAAGTTCTACACGCGATTGGCCTGTGTACGCGATTCCATTGGACCAAAGGCCCTGACAGCGCAGGCGCGTCTGTGACGTGACATGCACGGGCGTGTCCCTGTACCCGAGGGAATGTTACAAGACCAAAAACTGCACGTCCAAGTGTCAGCCCGCGTAATTGAAGGATAGTGCCTCAGTGCGTATACGCGGAAGTGACGTTGGACGTGTGGTGCGGTTTAAAAGGTGCGTGTAGTACGTCATTTCCTTGTACGTGCTTCCCGTGGAGAGCGAGTGGGTGAAATCTGTACTTATTGTCAGTTCACACGCGATTTACTTCACAGCGTTTCTAGTTCGTACTCCCTGTTACCTCTGTCAGTATTTTTCTGATTTTCTCTTCGACCTGTTTCTTCAAACAGCGTTGACTTCGCCTTTTGTCCTGTCTCCTCAGACAGTGTACAATTCTTCTTTTGGCGGGGGTGTTGCCAACACGCACACGCGTGTATTTTTCACACTCTTTTCCCAGGCAGACGGTGAGTCGCGCACATATTTACCAACTCTGCTAGCCCTGTGTGTAGCAAACCCCTTCAGAGGTCATTGTAGGCTGCGTGTGATACGCATACGTTCATTTTTGTGTTTCTGGGTGCCACAGCGTAGTGCAGGTTCCTTTTCCCACACACGTGGTCTACGAGGGGTCGCGTGCACGTCATTTTCTGTTTTAGGGGTGCCTGTGCGTTGCGTGACCCGTCATCTTTCCCCAGGGGTTCCATACAGCCTTGCTAGAGCACTTGGGTACGAATTCCATCTAGTACCCTACCCCTTTGACCCCCAATTGCCCAGGACAATTGTCCACTGCAACTCCCATACGCACAACTCCATCAGTGCCATGGCTGGGAGGCGAGCAAGTGGTAAGGGTGGCAAAGGTGGCCGAGCCTCAAGAGGTGGGCGCGGTGGGTGCGGTAGGGGATGTGGCCAGGATTTGCAGACTCCCCCTAGTCCCCCACGTGTGGAGGACCAGTCAGGCACACACATCCCCCCCCCATGGTTGAGGGAAACGTGGCTGACACCATCCCTGCTCAGCCTTTGTTGGACCGGCCCGTTGTGGCACCTGACCTAGCACAGGGTGACCCCCAGGCTGACTTCCAGGTCGCCAAGTCTAGGCCACGGGTGGCAGCGCAAGCCAGTGTCACCAGGCCACGTGGTACAGGGGCAGCCATGTCTTCTGCTGCCCTGAGTAGGCGGGGTGGGGAGGCTGCAGGGGCAGCTGCAGCTCCGTCCACCCCAGCTCTGACTCTCCCAGCAAGGACAGTGTTGGTCCCGGTACATCAGACTGAGGTTCCCCCTGCCATCATCACACTTCAGCTAATGCCTGCAGAAAGTCATGTGGTCAGTGTGCCATCGCACACTACTACTACACAGTCCACCGGTGCTCCTGCCTCTAGTGTCCAGAGCGGCGTAGGGCACTCCGGATCCCCACCACCCACAAAAAGAAAGAGGAAGAGTGCTCGTCCAGTACAGGCTGATGACCCCGACGCGGCTACACGGTCCGGCACGCCAAGGAAGCCTAGCTTCAATGATGCCGAACTGGTTGCACTTGTGCAGTATGTGTCCGAACATGACACCGAAATGTTGGTCACTTTAGGGTGTAGGATTACACCTGCTCGACGTCAGGCACACTGGCAGTCCATCGCGGACAGCATAAGTGCCCTTGGGTTTATGAGGCGCACAGCTGTTGAGTGCTACAAGCGCTGGAACGACCTTAAGCGTAGGGCAAAGAAAAAGCTTGCCTCAAGTCATGCCGCAACTCTGGTGACTGGAGGTGGGTTTCCACAAGAGGACATTGAACTCACTCTACATGAGCATGTTGCTGGGACCTACGTCACAGAGGAGCAGATCCAAGGTGTGGGAGAACTGCCAGATTACGAGGCATTGTCCGGTGAGTGCACATGCATGTGTGTGTGATCCATGTGTATGTTGTTTGTGGGAGGGGTTCTGGTTGAGTGCCAGGTCAGGGTGTGTGTGCCTGAGTGTTTTGGGCCACCCATGTGCTTCATCCAATGCATTCGGCGCCCTGGGATTTGGGTATTACAGTATCCCTTCTGGCCACAGTAGGCATTTTGCACTACATCGCGCCAGTTGCCCTTGAAGTGGCATCTTGCTACAACATTGTTCCGTATTTAGCTGTGTTCATTCAGGCTGATTGTAGAAATTCACCTGGTTCTACTGCGCATCACTCTGCCCTATTGTCACATATATGACATGCCTATGGTTCATGCCATCTGTGTGATGGCATGTGTCATGTATGTGTATTGGACATGCCACTCACAGGCCAATGTGTGATGGCACTGCTAGCCAGCATGCAGCTGATGTGTTGCTCTCCCATCTTGGTGTCATCAGTGTCTGACATTTTCCTCCCCTTCCAACTCATGGACAGTGCATGCATGGGAGGGTTATAGTCATGTGGGACATGTGTGAATCAAGTACTGGTACTGTAGCTTGTCTGGCCTAATAGAGTGCCATGGTGGTAATGCCTGTTTCCATTTTTTGTCTTTCATGTTTTTGCAGAGGATGACGCACCTGATGCTGTTGAGGGAGAGGAGATGATGCAGGCCCAGGAGGGATCTGAAGCATGACCAGGCACCAGTGGGGGACGTGGTTTGGTGGTGGGGGAGAACCCTCTCTTGCTGCAGGCCATACTGTCCAGGGGTGTCCCTGGCTGCACCTCCCCAGAACTCTTTTCAGGTGTTGATTCGGATGAGGCCTATGTGGATTTGCAGGTATGTGTTCATGGAAGGGATACTGTTCTGTCCGACCCACCTGCACCAGGGGTAGAGCCCACTATGGGGATGTCAGTGTTGGTAGGTGCGCCTGTGGTGGTTACGGATGCAGGGCCACACTCTGCAACATCTGATCCTGTTCCTGGGCCAGCAGTTCAGAGGGGAAATGCAGTCCTGCAGCCTCAGGCAGTGCCGACACAGCAAGGCGCAGTTCACCTTGCCCCAGACAGGTGTGGTACCCGCCAACGCGGTGGCCGTCCGCCACCGGGCAATACCGCATGGGAGTAATCCTTTTACGGTATGGCCAACCAACAGGCAGCATCATCAGAAATGATTGCTCAAGCCATGGAGAGGGTGGCCATTTCCATTGTCCCCCCAGAAAGGCAGATGGAGCTACTACAGCAGGCAACAGACTCCATTTGCCAATCAGTCAGGGAGGACATGTTGGCGTCCAACAGGGACAGACAGGCGGCCCTGGACAATCTGAGGGAATCAATTTCTATAGGTGCCCAGGGACAGAGGGAAGCCCTGAGGGGAGAGGTCCGGCACCTCAGGCAGACTCTTGTGGACCTTGAGGTCATGGCATGGCATGGAGGACAGGGGTCATGGGTGTTGGGAGGGTTTGGGTGACATGTCAGTGATTTACATGGCCTGTTTTGCAGGGTGGTGGCAGATATGCACCTTACATGTGTTCCTTTTGGTCACACCAGATTGGTTATGTTCAAGTAGCTAGGGATGCACACAATGTAGCACTTCTGTGAAAACATTCTAAGGGTGGTAAGGTTGTGACAGTTGACTGTCTCTTTGTCATCATCGATTGTCACCTGTTATGTGCCAGGCCTGTGTGCACTCCGCAGGGGTGGGACTTTAAGGGAAAAATGTGGCCACAAGCTGGGTCCGAGCTGCCTCGCCACGTACTCTTTCCCCTCCCATAAGTAGCGCCTGTGCATGTGGTTGGGGATGTGGGGGCACCACCATGTCCACCGGTACACCCCGCCGTGTTGCGACATTGTGCAGGGCACATGCTGCCACAATGATCTGCACACTACTGGGGGTGCATATAGTAACTGGCTGCCAGAGTGGTCAAGGGAGCGTAAGCGTGACTTGAGAACTCCGAATGTGTGCTCCACTATGGCCCTGGTTGCAATATGGGTTGCGTTATATCTTACCTAGCGTGATGTGGTGGGGTTCTGTATTGGGGTTATCATGTGGGTGCTTAGAGGGTAGGCACTGTCCCCTGGGAAGGTGATGATGGTTGTCATTAGTTGGGTTTGTGTATTTGTATGTGTGTGACATGCATGCATGTGCACAGGCATTTCTACTGACCTATGAGCCATGTGTCGCCAAGCCTCCCAGCTTCCAGGGCCCGGATCAGGGCGGACATTCTGTATATGAAACTGTCATGGGTGGACCCTGGATAGTTTGCATAGACAGAGGTGATGATTCCCTTGGCATCGCATACAACCTGCATGTTCATGGAATGCCAGTGCTTGCAGTTGCGGTGGATGTTTTCAGTGGCCCTAGGTGGACGTAGGGCCACATGGGTGCAATCTATGGAACCAAGCACTTTGGGGAAGTGTGCCACCCTGTGAAAGTCCAGTACCATGGCCTACCTTTCTGCAGGTGTTCTGGGCATGTATATGTGCCTGCAGACTGAGGGGCGCACAGTGATGAGTGCCAACACATGGTGTAGGCAACATGACTGCATGGGCTGTGATGCGCCCCCCACTATGGCAGTTGTCTGCTGAAATGACCCAGTGGCCTAAAACTGCAGTACATTGAGCCCCTTCTACAAGGGGCTCAATGCTTGGGAGCACAGGGTGGGTGATGTGAGTTCATCCTTCCACTCAGTGACCAGGTCTAGGATGATATGAAGTGGATACCTGTACCTGCCAGAGACCTGGTCATAAGGCACCCCAAAAAGGATGGTCCTGGTCAAAAGAATGCGGGGCCTGGATATTCTCCTCCTCCTGAGGTGTCCCATGATCACTGCTGCAAGGAATGGTAGCTGTATATGCTTTTTTGCTGTTTGCGTGCACTTTTATGCTGCGCGGGGGCGCTTCCAGCTGTGGCGGGCGTAATTGTGCATGTGCGTGTGTTTTGACTTGTGCGGGTTTTCCCTATTCGATTCCATGAATATGTGTTGTTCACTTGCGTGTGGGCGTTGCATGTGTTTCCCAGCAGTACTTCCCACGTTATGCCTACATTTTCACACGTTGTTCCCCATTCCCCGTGTTCCGCCCCCTTTTTGGGTGTGTGCACGAGAAGTTGTGCCCTTTGCCCGTTCCCGTCGCACACGCGTTTGGAAAGTCGCAGTGACGTGTATGGTTAGCGCGGATTTGGCGCACATCCCGGGAAAAACAGGTGCAGGGCCTTCCATGAAACACACACGTGCGATTTGCACACATGCGCTAGCTTTTTCACACGTGTGCCAGCTTGCGCCACTAATTTCGGCGCACATTTATTCCATGAATTACCCTCCATATCAGACCGACTGCCCTCCTTGGAAAAGATTGTTATGGACTGTTAGTCTGAGGGACATATGGAAAGGTTGCTGCCCAAATTAACTGGGAAGCAAGTCTTTGAGGTCCAGGGTGGGGGACGTGGGGGATGACATGACTGGTTCAGAGGCTCCCTTGAATCAGGGAAATACATGTGTATACATAGAACAAGTAGATATGTCAGAGAAAAAGCAAGATCATCAGAAGCAGAAAAATACCAATGCAAAAAACCAATAACAAATAAAATCTTCCAGGAAGTACTTACGCAACTATACTCTACCAGAGGTGTCTGTGAATCGGTCTCCTGGGGGGTGATGATGATATCCAGCTAGTTATGGAGGAAAATGCACAATTGTCATTGGAAGACCCAACAGGTAGCAGTTTGGTTTTATCGGAGGATGACGCTCCAGATATTATAGTGGGAACAGAAGAGGCAGGGAGGAAGGGGCAAGAAGATGTCTATGAATCATCTAAGATTGGGCTGTTTGATGCCATAAAACACAAGGGGTTACAACAGGTATGGAAATCTGTTAACCCATTAACCCATAAAATCCCAGGAAGGGTTCTCCCATGTTTGATGTATTTAAACGACCAACTGCTCTTCAACCTATGGATAAGGATGAACCCAAGTTGCTCTGCCAAGAAAGTCAGACAGAATCCGCAAACCAGGGTGGAAAGATTACTCAGGAATCTCGGGTCCCTCATTTGAAAAACAATGAAGGGGAGGTTGGAAGGGACCCTGTAGTGAGAGTCGGAGATGCATTAATTAACCGCACACAACAAGACAAAGGTACTACATAGCCAGGAGGCCTTAGAGCAACTTCCTACTGAGAGAACTATTAGAGAAATGATTGTGGATATTCTGCATCAAGAAAGACAGCTTGTACCATCATTGCAGAGTGGAAAGCCGACAAAGAGTAGTGGGGAGCTTTCACAAGTATTGGCTCTTAAAGTAGCTAGTCACAGAGGAGTAATGGGCCGGGTCTACCAAATAACTGTTTGGAGTCTCTCTGTGTCCTTGCTCTAGAAACATTACAGGTTTACCAAAGACTTAACACCTAAAGCCAAATCACGTGTGAGAGGGAACCTAGAAAGACTGTCCATCCACCTCGCGAAATATTAATTCGAGGTAACCCACTACAGGTGACAAATAATGTCTCATAACCCCCTTTTAGGGTTCCAGAGGGAAGCAGAAAAATATCACCCAGCCTAACGAGCTGAGTTTGTTGTTAGACTATATGATTGACAGAGGTGGCCCTGGCTCTCCGAATAGAACGTTTGTTTTCTCTCTTTTTAATGAGGTTCAAGCACTTTGTATAATCACCACAAAGGACATTAAACCGGCGGACTTTATTCACCCCTCGATCAAGTAGATATGCTATATAAGGTTTTACTAAATGAAGCTCCTAACCAATGTAAATTGGGTTTATTTGTTTATTTATCTATTTATTCGAATTTGTAAAGCGCACAGCAGCCCAACCGCATTGTGGCGCTTGTTACATACATTGCTTAGTTACATATACATGATCATACATAAGGTTACAGGCAAAGTGATATTGTACACATTTACAGGAATGGTTCGAATATAGTTAAATTTTACTGTGCAAGGAGTGAGATCTTTAGTTTCCTATGAAATACAGGGAGTGAGATTTCAGCTCTGATGTCTGCGGGTGGTGCGTTCCAGGATTTGGCAGCAATATATGGGAAGCCTAAGCCATCGGCTTTAGCTCTATTCATATCTAGGATGTGGAGTTGGTTAGTGTTTTGTGTCCTTGTGGGACGTGTAGAGGAGGACTTGGAGATAGTTTCAGATAGATATGAGTGTGCAGAGAGAGTGAGGCATTTGTGTGTGAGAGTGAGGATTTTGAAAGAGATACGCTCTTTGACCGGGAGCCAGTGAGCTAATTGTCTGGTCTGGGAGATATGCGCCCTTCTAGGGATGCTTTGGGCGGCCTGGAGAGCATTGTTCTGAGTGACTTGTAGCCTGTTTAGGTTTTTTGCCGAACTGCCTGCCAGAAGGGCATTGCAATAGTCTAGTTTGGCTCCAATGGTTGCTCTAGCTATAGATAGGCAGTTGGGTTTGTATAGGTATGGTTTTATGGCGTTAACTAATTTGGTGGTATGCGCAGAGGAGGACGTGATTGTGCTAACCTGTCTGGTCATGGTTGATGAGGTGTCTAGGTATACTCCCAGAGTCTTGACGGCTGTAGATACTGGGATAATAGAGTTGTCAATGGTAAAGTTGGCGTATAATTTATCAAATTTTGCTAAGGTGTTCTTTTGGCCTAATATCATGATTTATGTCTTGTCTCCATTGAGGCAGAGGCCATTTACTGCCATTCAGGCCTGGATGGTGGAATAGATCTTATGGAGTGCCTTGGCGTCTTCATAGTATGAACCTGAGAGAGGTAGAAGTGCTTGTGTATCATCAGCATAATTTGTATACGCAATGCCAAGTGAGTCAAGCTTGTCGATGTTAAGATGGATTTCTGAACTCTGACCTGGAGGGGCAGAGGTTCAGAAGGCCAACCTAGTTTCTTGGAACAGGGTAACCTCTGGACAAGCCAGACCAATCAGGGTAGCTATGGCAGGCGGTCAAGACTAAGTCTCAAGAGGGGTGAGGGTGACTGAAAGACCTTAATGAGCACACAAAGCAAGGACACTTACACATTACTCCAGACAGGTGTTATATTAAAAATATAGACACATTTATTACAAGGCCTTTGTAATATAGACCATAGCAAAGAATCACAATAATACTGAAGTAAACCAACACATCCCAATCAACACGTTATATATACAAGACCAGAGGGCTCTAACGGATTAAGAAGCACGAAATATGTAGACCACCTAGATGGGGAGGAAAACAGGCAGTGCATGTAATCTTTAGACCCAGTTCCACATCAAGAATACACCTAACTAAGAGGCAGTCCAAGCCCTACGAAGAGATGAGCCTTATGCTCAATAGTACATGCACACGCTTGTGCCACTGGACAAAATAGGGTCACTTCAAGGGTCACTAGCAGCTCAGGAAGGCGGATAAGGTCGATGAAGAACAAGTCCCCACTATTCAAGCAGGACCTCCACTTGCGGGCAGAGGCAGGCTGAGAGTGCGGGATAGAGTCGCTATTTCGCAACAGCGGTGGAAAAGAAATGGGCTCCTGCGCTAGGGGCCACCGGTTGGGGTATGGACTACTCACCGGTACCCGACGCAGGCAGACCCAGACTTCGCCAGTTCAGTCCACTTCGCTGGCAGGTTCGAATGCGACAATCAGGATGTCTTGATACCTTGTAGTTTCCGCGGTAGCAGGCTTCAGGGTCAAGGGGGTCACAAGTGCAGTGAACTTGCACAGGTCGTTGCCACAGCAGGGCAACACAGTAACTGCATTTCCTCCGGTCCGGGCGCACTCGTCTCACTTCAGACCTGGGAATGCCAAGTGTACGAAATTCGGTGTGAGGGTGCCGTGGACAGAGAGCAAGCAGTATACCAAGTTTCAAGGGCTTCCTCAAAACCGCGGCGATGACAGAGCAAACATCCTGTGTAAGATGGTCAGCCCACTGGTTGGCCCAGGGGCACTTCCAAAGAGGCTTACTTGCAGGGTTTGATGAAGGTGCCGAGAATAGTTGTTCCCACTATCCCAATGGGTCGAAGCGCCTTTGCAGACCTTCTAGGACGATCAGATGCAGAGGGGTCTCGCAGTACGACAGCGGGCTCAGGGTGCCAAACCTTCCAGCGGGTCACCAGCGGTTCCTCGACTTGGCTTCTTGTTGCAGGATACTTGGCTCCTTATCCTTTGTTTGTGTGAACTCAGGAGATCGACATGGTAGTGGTGTTTTCGGCCTCCTCTTATCCAAAGTTCCCTTCACGCCAAAACGGAGAGGACCCAATGGGAGATCTTTGAGGCTAGCAGGGATAGTGCCTGATTTGAAGGACGCATTGATGAATGCCGTGAAGAGCGGAGCAAAACGGTCTGCGCAGTCCTTGATGAGCTTAGTTGGGCATATGTCCCCTTTACAGGGGGAGGGTTTGAGGTTTTTGAGTATGTTAATAACTTCTTGTTCAGTGATGTTCCTGAAGGAGAACTCAGGTTTGGTAGAGTTGGTTGAGGCAGGAGTTGAGTTGGTAGGTTTGGACCCAGTCTGTGGTGGTAGGGCTTTGCAGTGGTCCTTAATTTTCTTTTGGAGGAGGTAAATTTTGTGTAACGTGGCAGATTGGATGCTAGCACACCATGCTTCGTATTTGACTCTTTCATCAGGTGTAATGGGTGGGGAGATGAGCACATTGAAAATGGAGAAGATTTCTTTAGAGTGCGATTTAGCATTAGAGATGCATGTGTTGAAAACGTTAGCTTTGGCTGTGGTGATGACTGCTTTATATTGGTGGGAGATTAGGTTGAACTCTTTTTGGCACTGTCACTTGGATTGGTTTGTCAATTTTTCAGAGCTACTCTTTTGCACGAGCGCAATGACTGAAGTTCTTCAGTGAACCATGAGTTGGAGTGTAGTGATTTTGTATCTTTTTTTAATTCGAGTGGTGCTATTTTGTTAATGGTTTTGTGATAAACTCCTTGTAAATTTCTGTTAGGGTGTAGGGGTCATTGGCAAAGGGGGGTGCTAGTTCAGGGATATTGAGGTAGGGGCACAGGTTATCCTTGTTGAGCTTCGTAGATCTTCTCTGCGTTAGCAGGGTGAGAGTTTTGTGGCTTCTGGTGACAGGTATAGTGAATTTGATGCAGTTGTGATCAGTCCATGGCAAGGTGGTGTTAGAGGTGATAGTAGAGAGGCAGTTATGGTCTGCAATCCAATCTAGGATGCAGCCTTTTGAGTGTGTGGGATTTAATATTTTTTGGGTGAAACCTAAGTCATTAAGTTCCTTAGTGAAGGTATCGCCAGGTTAGTCTTTCTCATCCTTGAATCCCCAGTTGAGGTCTCCTAATAGGAGGGTCTTGGTGGAGTACTGAGTATGTGGATGAGGTGTTCCTGAGAGTCTAGCGGGAGGCCTGGGGGTGGTACAGTACATGAATGTTGAAGGTGCTGTTGGGGGACAATGTGAGTTTAGCAGATAGAAGGTCAGAGTTGCTGGCCCAAGGGTGACTGACAAGTCGAAGGTGGAGGCTCTCTTTGTAGATGAGGGCTATTCTGCCTCCCACTCATGCTAGTCTATTTAGTCTAAGGATGGTGAAACCTGGTGGTAGTGCAAGTGCGACAGCAGGGCCAGAGGCTTCATGTAGCCAGGTTTCTGTGATGGCTAATAGATCAATGTTGTTGTCGGTTGTACATTTGTGAATCTCAGATGCATGTGCTGGGAGGGAGCGTACATTGATGAGAGCACAATTGATGTGGGGCGTGTGTGAGTTTTTTTTGTGGTGGTGTGGGTGGAGGTGGAGTCTGGTGTGTCTTGTGTCAGTGTGGGGCCTGATTTGGTTGGTGGGTGGCTGTTTGCATGTGTTCGCGTGTCGAGGCAAGGGGTGAGTTTATGGGTAGAGCGGGAGCCTAGTCTATTGTTTCTGAGTGCTGTGGGTTACGAGAATACCGGTAAGCATTACGTAGAACCATCTGGGAAAAAATATTTTGGGTGTGGTGGAAAGTCAATGGCTATGGCTAGCTTTGATCCTAAGAGAAGTCATCTTACAACTTAGAGATATTAAGGGGCAACTTTAGCAAAGTTGCCTTCCTCTCCTGTATCTCCTGGAATGTCAGAAGTTTTCTGCTCTTCAGACGGGTTCTTATTTGCAAACCTTCTCTATTATTGTTTTACAAGAAACCTGGCTAGGGAATCCCCAGTTTTTGACTGGTTAACATTCATCTCTGAGCCGGCTGGGGGACGACCGACAGGAGGATTGACATTTGCAATCCTTAATGGGATGGGGTATACTATTTTTAAAATACAGATATGTTCTAAGGGGTTGCTAGATGTAACTATTAATAACGACGTTTAAGGAGTTCTTAGACAAATTCTGTTGGTTATTATTTACCAGAGCCTTCTTATGGATATAAGCCAAACTATGGAGGCACTATTTGAAGACTGGTTTATCTCCTTTCCGGGCCGACAGGTCATTGTGGCTTTGGACTTGAATGCCGATTGCGATGGCACAAGCTTATTGGAACTAGATCATCACCTTGCAGAAGGGAAGTGTGTGGCCTGGAGGAAAATTATTCAGGGAATTGAATGGCAAAGAAATTTGGTGGGTTGGGTACTTAATATGCTAAATGATTTATTGGAGGGTAAAATAAAGTCTAATCCTACATGGCATGGGAGGAATTGTTCATCTGTTATTGATTATGTCTTTGTTTTACTGGATGCATGTACACAATTCAAAATTGTTCCCAATCAATACAGTGACCACAGCTGCTATTTGCATGGAACGGAAGTGATTACCTTCTGCCAAAAAAATCTGATCTCTTTATTGGTTAGTATGAATTGTAATAGACTTAGTGGCATGAGGGTAATATCAACCGATTTAACATGTTGAAGGTGCAAGATCTTGGGAACTCTTTATTTGAAACTAGTTATTGACTGGTTCCACCACGTCTTTTAATCAACATCTCGAGCTTATAGTAAAGTCATTGTTCAAGAGCCGAATGAGGAATCCCCTTAAGAAACATATTCATAAATTTGATATTCAAGTGCGCACTCTAGAAAGGTTTGCACGTCACCTCATTTGGCATCTAAAAAGGTCCCTTTTAGAGAAGGATGAAATAATCTCTAGGACACAAACAGCAAAGCAAAACTTAAAAAATTAACTAACATCGCTTTGACATAGGCTCGACCAACAGGATAGAAAGGAAATGCTGGCTGCACTGAACAAGGGTAACTCTGGATATTTCTGGTCTATGATTAACGGACTAGAGATGAGTCAAATGGTGGCTCAAAGTAACCCTGTACCTAAAAATATATGGTCCACCCATTTTACTGAGCTTTATGGTAAGAGGGGTTCCAATTTTGCAGGTGGGTATCCAGCCCTGTTAAATGGTTGGACCTTGGAATTTACCATAGGTGACATTGATCGAAAGATGTATCATTAAGGCAAGCCCTTCTCGGGCAAGGGGACCCAAGCATCTAGCTAATAAAATCTTTAATAATGATGTCACGCTTTAGTCCTGTATATTGTATATCTCATTCATGGATGTTATTGCCAACTATGTTAGCTGTCCAAATGTGTAGGGTAGACAGAAAATGTGTGATTTGTGTGCTTTTTGCAATCATTTTCTGACTAGTTTGTGGTTTATCTTTTATTTCTTGTGGACTCCCAGCCCGTTTACTGGGCTGGTCTGCATCTAGGCTGCAAATTAACAAGGGGGGTCCTGGGAGTCCCTCTGCCAGACATTAGTCCTGGTTACGAGAGACTTACCCAGAGTCTTTAGCTCACTATCTTTCACAGAGAAGAAATATCCTAAACATATCAGTCTTTGTCCTGCCCTGGGGCAGTCCAGCACCGAAATGCTAGGCAATTCTCCTCTGAACAAGAGTACCAACAGAAACCCCAGACACGTGTTTCGGTCTGGTTGGACCTCATCAGTAGGGTGGATCTGTGCCTCTCTAAGAATAGTGAGCAAGGGGTCCACGTCTGGATTCCCCTAGTAACTTAGGGTGAGACCCAAAGTTACTTAAATATGCAAATTAACAAGGGGGGTCCTGGGAGTCCCTCTGCCAGACATTAGTCCTGGTTACGAGAGACTTACCCAGAGTCTTTAGCTCACTATCTTTCACAGAGAAGAAATATCCTAAACATATCAGTCTTTGTCCTGCCCTGGGGCAGTCCAGCACCGAAATGCTAGGCAATTCTCCTCTGAACAAGAGTACCAACAGAAACCCCAGACACGTGTTTCGGTCTGGTTGGACCTCATCAGTAGGGTGGATCTGTGCCTCTCTAAGAATAGTGAGCAAGGGGTCCACGTCTGGATTCCCCTAGTAACTTAGGGTGAGACCCAAAGTTACTTAAATATGCAAATTAACAAGGGGGGTCCTGGGAGTCCCTCTGCCAGACATTAGTCCTGGTTACGAGAGACTTACCCAGAGTCTTTAGCTCACTATCTTTCACAGAGAAGAAATATCCTAAACATATCAGTCTTTGTCCTGCCCTGGGGCAGTCCAGCACCGAAATGCTAGGCAATTCTCCTCTGAACAAGAGTACCAACAGAAACCCCAGACACGTGTTTCGGTCTGGTTGGACCTCATCAGTAGGGTGGATCTGTGCCTCTCTAAGAATAGTGAGCAAGGGGTCCACGTCTGGATTCCCCTAGTAACTTAGGGTGAGACCCAAAGTTACTTAAATATGCAAATTAACAAGGGGGGTCCTGGGAGTCCCTCTGCCAGACATTAGTCCTGGTTACGAGAGACTTACCCAGAGTCTTTAGCTCACTATCTTTCACAGAGAAGAAATATCCTAAACATATCAGTCTTTGTCCTGCCCTGGGGCAGTCCAGCACCGAAATGCTAGGCAATTCTCCTCTGAACAAGAGTACCAACAGAAACCCCAGACACGTGTTTCGGTCTGGTTGGACCTCATCAGTAGGGTGGATCTGTGCCTCTCTAAGAATAGTGAGCAAGGGGTCCACGTCTGGATTCCCCTAGTAACTTAGGGTGAGACCCAAAGTTACTTAAATATGCAAATTAACAAGGGGGGTCCTGGGAGTCCCTCTGCCAGACATTAGTCCTGGTTACGAGAGACTTACCCAGAGTCTTTAGCTCACTATCTTTCACAGAGAAGAAATATCCTAAACATATCAGTCTTTGTCCTGCCCTGGGGCAGTCCAGCACCGAAATGCTAGGCAATTCTCCTCTGAACAAGAGTACCAACAGAAACCCCAGACACGTGTTTCGGTCTGGTTGGACCTCATCAGTAGGGTGGATCTGTGCCTCTCTAAGAATAGTGAGCAAGGGGTCCACGTCTGGATTCCCCTAGTAACTTAGGGTGAGACCCAAAGTTACTTAAATATGCAAATTAACAAGGGGGGTCCTGGGAGTCCCTCTGCCAGACATTAGTCCTGGTTACGAGAGACTTACCCAGAGTCTTTAGCTCACTATCTTTCACAGAGAAGAAATATCCTAAACATATCAGTCTTTGTCCTGCCCTGGGGCAGTCCAGCACCGAAATGCTAGGCAATTCTCCTCTGAACAAGAGTACCAACAGAAACCCCAGACACGTGTTTCGGTCTGGTTGGACCTCATCAGTAGGGTGGATCTGTGCCTCTCTAAGAATAGTGAGCAAGGGGTCCACGTCTGGATTCCCCTAGTAACTTAGGGTGAGACCCAAAGTTACTTAAATATGCAAATTAACAAGGGGGGTCCTGGGAGTCCCTCTGCCAGGCATTAGTCCTGGTTACGAGAGACTTACCCAGAGTCTTTAGCTCACTATCTTTCACAGAGAAGAAATATCCTAAACATATCAGTCTTTGTCCTGCCCTGGGGCAGTCCAGCACCGAAATGCTAGGCAATTCTCCTCTGAACAAGAGTACCAACAGGACCTCATCAGTAGGGTGGATCTGTGCCTCTCTAAGAATAGTGAGCAAGGGGTCCACGTCTGGATTCCCCTAGTAACTTAGGGTGAGACCCAAAGTTACTTAAATATGCAAATTAACAAGGGGGGTCACGTGTCTGGGGTTTCTGTTGGTACTCTTGTTCAGAGGAGAATTGCCTCGCATTTCGGTGCTGGACTGCCCCAGGGCAGGACAAAGACTGATATGTTTGGGATATTTCTTCTCTGTGAAAGATAGTGAGCTAAAGACTCTGGGTAAGTCCCTCGTAACCAGGACTAATGTCTGGCAGAGGGACTCCCAGGACCCCCCTTGTTAAATCTGCATATTTAAGTAACTTTGGGTCTCACCCTAAGTTACTAGGGGAATCCAGACGTGGACCCCTTGCTCACTAGTCTTAGAGAGGCACAGATCCACCCTACTGATGAGGTCCAACCAGACCGAAACACGTGTCTGGGGTTTCTGTTGGTACTCTTGTTCAGAGGAGAATTGCCTCGCATTTCGGTGCTGGACTGCCCCAGGGCAGGACAAAGACTGATATGTTTGGGATATTTCTTCTCTGTGAAAGATAGTGAGCTAAAGACTCTGGGTAAGTCCCTCGTAACCAGGACTAATGTCTGGCAGAGGGACTCCCAGGACCCCCCTTGTTAAATCTGCATATTTAAGTAACTTTGGGTCTCACCCTAAGTTACTAGGGGAATCCAGACGTGGACCCCTTGCTCACTAGTCTTAGAGAGGCACAGATCCACCCTACTGATGAGGTCCAACCAGACCGAAACACGTGTCTGGGGTTTCTGTTGGTACTCTTGTTCAGAGGAGAATTGCCTCGCATTTCGGTGCTGGACTGCCCCAGGGCAGGACAAAGACTGATATGTTTGGGATATTTCTTCTCTGTGAAAGATAGTGAGCTAAAGACTCTGGGTAAGTCCCTCGTAACCAGGACTAATGTCTGGCAGAGGGACTCCCAGGACCCCCCTTGTTAAATCTGCATATTTAAGTAACTTTGGGTCTCACCCTAAGTTACTAGGGGAATCCAGACGTGGACCCCTTGCTCACTAGTCTTAGAGAGGCACAGATCCACCCTACTGATGAGGTCCAACCAGACCGAAACACGTGTCTGGGGTTTCTGTTGGTACTCTTGTTCAGAGGAGAATTGCCTCGCATTTCGGTGCTGGACTGCCCCAGGGCAGGACAAAGACTGATATGTTTGGGATATTTCTTCTCTGTGAAAGATAGTGAGCTAAAGACTCTGGGTAAGTCCCTCGTAACCAGGACTAATGTCTGGCAGAGGGACTCCCAGGACCCCCCTTGTTAAATCTGCATATTTAAGTAACTTTGGGTCTCACCCTAAGTTACTAGGGGAATCCAGACGTGGACCCCTTGCTCACTAGTCTTAGAGAGGCACAGATCCACCCTACTGATGAGGTCCAACCAGACCGAAACACGTGTCTGGGGTTTCTGTTGGTACTCTTGTTCAGAGGAGAATTGCCTCGCATTTCGGTGCTGGACTGCCCCAGGGCAGGACAAAGACTGATATGTTTGGGATATTTCTTCTCTGTGAAAGATAGTGAGCTAAAGACTCTGGGTAAGTCCCTCGTAACCAGGACTAATGTCTGGCAGAGGGACTCCCAGGACCCCCCTTGTTAAATCTGCATATTTAAGTAACTTTGGGTCTCACCCTAAGTTACTAGGGGAATCCAGACGTGGACCCCTTGCTCACTAGTCTTAGAGAGGCACAGATCCACCCTACTGATGAGGTCCAACCAGACCGAAACACGTGTCTGGGGTTTCTGTTGGTACTCTTGTTCAGAGGAGAATTGCCTCGCATTTCGGTGCTGGACTGCCCCAGGGCAGGACAAAGACTGATATGTTTGGGATATTTCTTCTCTGTGAAAGATAGTGAGCTAAAGACTCTGGGTAAGTCCCTCGTAACCAGGACTAATGTCTGGCAGAGGGACTCCCAGGACCCCCCTTGTTAAATCTGCATATTTAAGTAACTTTGGGTCTCACCCTAAGTTACTAGGGGAATCCAGACGTGGACCCCTTGCTCACTAGTCTTAGAGAGGCACAGATCCACCCTACTGATGAGGTCCAACCAGACCGAAACACGTGTCTGGGGTTTCTGTTGGTACTCTTGTTCAGAGGAGAATTGCCTCGCATTTCGGTGCTGGACTGCCCCAGGGCAGGACAAAGACTGATATGTTTGGGATATTTCTTCTCTGTGAAAGATAGTGAGCTAAAGACTCTGGGTAAGTCCCTCGTAACCAGGACTAATGTCTGGCAGAGGGACTCCCAGGACCCCCCTTGTTAAATCTGCATATTTAAGTAACTTTGGGTCTCACCCTAAGTTACTAGGGGAATCCAGACGTGGACCCCTTGCTCACTAGTCTTAGAGAGGCACAGATCCACCCTACTGATGAGGTCCAACCAGACCGAAACACGTGTCTGGGGTTTCTGTTGGTACTCTTGTTCAGAGGAGAATTGCCTCGCATTTCGGTGCTGGACTGCCCCAGGGCAGGACAAAGACTGATATGTTTGGGATATTTCTTCTCTGTGAAAGATAGTGAGCTAAAGACTCTGGGTAAGTCCCTCGTAACCAGGACTAATGTCTGGCAGAGGGACTCCCAGGACCCCCCTTGTTAAATCTGCATCTAGGCTGTTCAGTCTCTGTGGTGCAGTCCTTTATTTGTTTCTGGCTTTCTTACTGTCCCCACCTTCCCCCTGCCATTGACTGAAACAGTCAGTTGTCTCTCTGCCCGTTTGAATCTCATTGGTCCGTGCCACACCTGTGACTGGAACAGCTGTATTTCAAAGGCCCTTCCAGGGATGCCTTGTCCAGGCAGCCCTCGACTAAGGGCCCCAAGGCAAAGGGCAGCTACTACAGTAGCAGCTTCAGATCATGTCTGCCAGTGTCATTTGGGGAATCAATAAGCCTGCAGCCATCAACCTGCTGCTAAAAATCAGGTAGGTGCGGTCCGGTCAGGGGTGTAGCAATCACTGCACTCCACTAAACTGACCCAACCCTCAAATTATTCATATTTCACTACCACACCACCCTTTAGCATCTCAGTTAATTGTATTGTTTAGCCACCTCACATTTCCTCTGGAATGTCGCATTTGCACTGCTGCTGTATATATAACTAGACCTTTTCCCCTCATTTTAGTAAAGTGGAATCTGGTTTTGCATTATAGTTTCTGTTGTACTGTGAATGGTGTCGCATTAGATTCTCTCCCACTCTCGACGTCCCCACCCCTGTTTGGGGTACCGTTGCACTGCTGTGTGTCTCCTGTCTGCTCCTCCTGTTTGTTCCCTACTGTGTGACCCCCACCCCATTCTACATTTCCTGCATTGTGCAGTTCTGGGCAGTGTCTCTCCGGCTCTCCTTCGCTCCCTCCTTCTCTACTTTCACGTCACACCTTCTATGGTGGTTTCTGGTTATGGTTATAATGAAAATTTTATTGTGAAACACACATGTATCGAATATTTTATGACAAAAACCTGTATACCAAATTCATTTTTTGGGGGTCCTAACCCACACCCCTGTTTACTGCCCTTAAAAACCCACCCCAAACATTTCCCCCAAATATGTAACCCTTTACACCACCCCAAAAATACATTTGGTATATAGGTTTTCGTTATGCTCGATATAGGTGTGATTCAATATAACATTTATGATATAAACAATGCATACTGTGCTTTCCCTCTCTCCCATCTTCTCTAACTGCTACTCTATCTCCTATCCTATCTCTCTCACTAAGTCTGGAAGGAAGAGGTTCAAGAGGGACATCCTGGTCTCCAACACAGGCCTCCCTGTCACTGATACTTACATCAGGGCTTCTTCCAGAGAGACTCTCACCGACATCCTCTTTGTCGTGCCCTCACCAGACCTATGGCCCCCTCAAATTTTCTCTGTTCTCTCTCCTATCTCTTCCTCTTCCATTAATGGTGGCACTCGATGGGATGTCCTCCACTCATCCAAGACCATCATTAATGTCTATCTGAATGGCACTGTTCTGATCCAGGGCCCCCTAGCCCAATCGCCTCCTTTTCAATAGGCATTTCCTGCGTCTTACCAACTTCCTTCCCTTTCCTGCTACTCCTACTAGCACCTCTCTGGCTCCTGCCATGTCCTGCCTACGTCACCTCTCTGTCCCTTTTCTCCTCCTTTCTGGCTATTATCCCACGTCCTGCCACCACCTCTGACCACTCTTGGGCCCATCTACCACTTCTGCTGGGTGTACCTCAAGCCTGTACTCCACCCTGGAAGACTTTCAAATGTGACAACCTGCTCCACATTGATACTCCCAACTCTCGCTCTGCTGTCAAACACTCCTCTGACATCTGCCACCTCCTCGAAGAACTTGACTTGGATTTCCTTGCCCTCACTGAGACACGGTTCACAGCCAGCTCTGTCACGAGTTGTGATACTCGCGTCCCTGATTGCTACAAGATCCTCTCTGAGCCCAGACTCAAAACAACCTGGAGGAGGAGTAGCGCTTATTTTTCTGGAGTAGGTCCCTGCTTCTGTCATTTCTATGCAGGATTACTCCTCCTTTAATTGCCTGGACTGCAGGCTTTCCATCTCTCCTGGCCTCTCTCTTGACTGTGGCCACCATCTACACGCCTCCTGGTCAGGTTGCCCTCATCCGCTCAGAATGGATTGACCTCTCCTCCTCTCTCCTTGCTTCTAACTCTCATCATCTCCTCCTCAAAAACCATAACATCCACCTGGATGCTTCTAGTCCCTCCTCTGGGATCTTCAGCAACCTCTGCAACACTCTCTCTCTTTCCATTCTACCCACTGGTACAACATACTCTGTTGGACACACCTTGAATGTTGTAATCTCCTCAGAAATACCACTCTCTAGCCCTCTCACCACTCCTCTCTCTTGGACTGACCACTTTCTGCTTTCCTCTCACCTGAAACTCTGTCCCTCAGGCAAAACATGCCCCAGCACTGCCATCTAACTGCTTGGTCACTCGGCCCATGAAGCATGTGTCAGTGGATATCTTTGCCTTTTCTTTGTCTGCTCCTCCTACTTCTGCAGCTGGCTCACACTCTGACACGGCCCTCTATAACCTACATCTATCTATCTTCAATGCGGTGGACATCCATACCGACCTTGATGCACTGAAACGCAAGTGCATGATGGCTGAGAGGAAGTGGAGGGTTTCAGGCATATCCTCGGACAAAGTGGCCTGTCGCCTGCTCCAAGGGCACGACAGACTATCTGTCCTGTCCAAGATGACAGTCCACATCATAGCCTGTATCTCTGCAGCCTCTAACAACCAGGTTAAACTCTTTAAAATCTGCAAGTCTTTACCTCTCTGGCTCCCTCTCAGGCCCTATGTATGGCTCTGGCTTCTCATTTCACCTCTAAAACCCAGGACATCCTGTCCTTGCTCTCCTATTCCTCCACCTCTATCTCTCCCGGCCCCCCCTTCTGGCCACTTCCCCCTCTACTCCTCCTCCTTTCTCCTTTTTCACTCTGCCAACATCCAACGATGTTTCTGGACAAGTACGATCTATGAAAGTATTATTCAAACAGGTGCTCCCCTGCTCTTCCAGAATGATCAGGGACCACATTGACACCCTCTCTCCAGCTTTGGTAAATGTCTGTAATCGCTCTTTCACCACTGGATCCTTTCTCTCTCTCCTCAAGCACTCCCTTGTGCATCTCCTCCTTAAAAATCCTTCTGCCAACCCTAACTGTCCGGCAAACTATTGCCCAAACTCCATCAATCCTTTCCTGGGTAAAAGCTGGCCATCTCCCAGCTTACTCTCCACACTGAATCTGTTGGTTGTCTCTATGATCACCAGTCTGACTTCAAAGCAGCCAGAGGCAGAGACGCTGCTCTCCAAAACACCCAAGAAGATCTGCTCTCTAATCCTGATTCCAGCCTTTCTTCTCTCCTTATCCTCCTTGACCTTTCCTCTGCTTTGACACAGCCAATCACGCCATCATTGAACTCCTTCCTCCTAGAGCGACCCTCCCAGGTCCAACTTGGGTCCTTTTTTGCCACCACCTCTCTCGCTCCACATGTGGTGTTCCCCAGGGCCCTATCCCCTCACACTGGCTCTTCAATGTCTACCTGGCCCCTTTGGCCTACCTCATCTCTACCTTTTCTTCTAACATTCAGTGTTATGCGGATGACACTCCGCTCTCTTTCAGGCTCCCCTCAGCCTCCTTTCCATTCTTGCTCATTTTCGACTGTCTATCTTCAATTCATGATTGGTGTGCCTCCAATTATCTCTTCCATTATGCCAGTAAGACAGGAACGTAATTTATGGGACAGCAGGGATTGCAGCAGCGACCCCTGTGTTCCCCCTAGGTACCCCTGCAATCACCGTGCTACCCATGAAAAAATAAACAGGGGGCAGCAAAAGAGATTTCATGGGGGGTTACCACACCAGGTCTGGGGGTGCACAAATGCAGTCTTCAACCTTCGGGGTGAATGCTGGAACGTGGCTTGCTGCACAAAAAGGACATGCTCAGTAAGGGTTCGAGCTGACCATGACATGTGGCACGTGTCACATGCCACGTTCAGCTGCAACCCCTTCTCTGACTTCCTGGCAGCACACATACAGGAACCAGGAAGCTCTCCCAGCTTCTGGTTCCTGTTTGTGAGAAACACAGAGGATACCAGGGTGGCTCAGATTGATGGACCGAAGCTGGACAAACCGGTAAGAAGGCTTTTACTTAAAACAATGTGATGTGCATTTTGCATGTGGGAAGTGTTAAGGATTTCAATCTCTCAGCCTAGCATGCAGTGCAGAAATGAAATACTTATTTTATTATCTCTATAGGTTCAATATTCAGGCTGATATACCACTCATATCACACACCTTCTCAAAATACCCCCCCAGGTCACAATGGACCAGGAATCAGGCTGGTTGGTAAAGGTAATATTTATTTATTTATTTAAAATTCAAATCAAACATATGTTTTAAAATATGGGGCAGCAATCACCAATGTGGTGACAATACAAATAAGAAAGTAGGTAAGGCAGTTGAATTCACGTATAGCAACACAGAAGATAAAACACAAGAAAATAATTGTTTTTGCTTGTTTGAAAGATAGTGCTTAAGTTAAGATTTCCCCCTGCAAAATTCTCAGCTCACAAATGAGAAATTCTACACAGATGTAAGTAAGCAGCAGATACTCAGGAATAAAGAACAGTATACAGGATTTGAATACAAGCTTCCCTCCCCAAACAAGAGCGAAAAACGGTTTGGAAATCTTACACTTTTAAAATGACATTCGAAAAGGGCTGAGCAAAACAATGAAAAGTGTGCAAAAAGTGCTTAAATTGATATAACTTCCTATGGGAGCAACACTGAAAATATCCTAACAAACATAAGCTATATTATGAGCAAAAGTACACACTTTGAATCAGAATCAAAGTTTGGAAATAATAGGGATTGAAAGTGTAAAACATTTGCACTAAACGGTTTTTAAGAAAAATTGGACAAATACACTATTTCTGGATGTGTGTTGGGATATAGCTTTGGGTCTTATGTTTAAGTCAGAGTTGAAATTAAGTCTCTAGCTATTAAATTGAGGAAGTCATGCAAGTTTGAATGAGAGGTGTTTTTAGAAAAATAGAACAGGGAAAAGCAGAAAATCGGTTTTAAAATGACATGTTGATTTTACTTAAACTAGATTAATGGCTAAGAAAAAAAAGAATGCCACCTGTGGATCTCCACAGTTACACAGCCACTTGTAACCCTTCACGTGGCGGATACCCTGTTTTCTTTATAGGAATCACTTTATTTAATCCAAATCACTAATGGTTTATGGTCTAGTAACACAAAAATGAAGATAAGATAGGTGCTATCACTAAGAATCACAGACGGAGTTGCAAGAATGGTTCTGACAATTTTATAGGTTCTTAAGTTAAAGATGGGATAGGTTATATATTGGGATAGGACAATGTAGGCAATATATGCTATGGTTTACTCTGATTCCTATTGATACTTACAGTCCACTTTAATTTAAGATTTTGGACCGTCAAGGGCTCTGCCCATCACGGATCGGGTCTAAGAGCAGCAGGGCACTTCTGGCAGAATTAGGTCAGCTGAGCAGTTCTGGTCAACTGGACTGGCACCTCAGACTGGACTGGACTAGATTGGATTGGCACTTCTGGTTGCTGGACACTGTAGATCAGTTGCATGGTGAGTTTCAGCAGGCAAGCATTTATGGTAGCAGGCCAGACTGGATCAAAATTGCTTCCTTTGGGTTTTTGGATGGTTTCAGGATTGTGGGCCTAGCTGAAAAAGGAGTTCAGCAATGCAGAGGGCTTGGCTTTGCAAAGAAATCGGGAATCAGGAACAAAGTGAAGAACGCCACGCGGAAATCAGGATGGAGTCAGGAATCAGTGTGTGTTTGTGTGTTGTGAGGTTCCCTTATTTATCCTGCCAAATGACATCACTCAGTTTATGGTAGGGGCAGACTTACAACTCACACCCGCAAAGCTTTGATTGGTCAAAGGCACAGTTCCTGCCTTGCTCTTTGCTGGTTGGATGACAGAAAGGGTTGTCATGTTTTATGATCTGATCTGGAAACCTCCCATAGTTATTGGGACCAACATGTAACTTTCCCACAAATACATATTTATGTATGTTTGCCCTCTAAGCAAATCGGATACATACATTACATATTTCGTGGGTCACCTTTACATCCAACTCCCAAGTCGGTGGGATCTGGTTCTGACTTTCTGTTGAATTTTGGCAATTTTAATCAGAAAGGTTTGGCCTAACATTTCCTAATGTGGTACATATATGTGCAATCACCCCTAGGACATGGGAACCCAATATTAGATGTTCATCATTAATAGTTTCTGTGCAATTGGTCATTTTTCATAACTTCAGTTCATTACGCAGTACAAAATCCTACCAAGTTTTCAAATGGCTAGCATGAATTCAGATTTATATGTATGTACTTTTCACTTGTTTACTTATTCTTGCCGTCAAGTTAAATGTTAAATGTCTTGAAGTTCAGTGGCAAAATAAGTATTTTAAACCCAAGATCCAAAATCACATGTCATTTTTTCTTTCTTCACAAGTGTGATCAAAATGCAAGTCCATCCTGCCCCTCCCCTCGAAGGATGAGTGTCCAAGCCTGCTATTATCTTTGCCTGGGGCCCAGACAAATGTCTAATGTGGTCCTTTGTCATAAGTATGCGAGGCCTCCCAGCAGCAATTAGCCTTTCCTGCCAGCAGTGAAGTGTCAACCTTTCCCAGGCTAAGGACTGTCAGAGCAGAATTGTTTTTTTTTTAACAGTTAATTAACTCAGAACTGGGTTTAGCTTTAAGTTTAACCTACATATTTCATTTAAACATATACAATGAACACAGTTTATAGGTGGATTTTTACATTAGCAATCCTTTGACATCCTTAAAGAATTAAGCCTTTAAACAAAAACATGCTTTCACAACAGGCAATTTTGCACTTCATTCATAAAAACCACATCAAACTGATTTCTTTAAATCCGATTTTCCTATGCAGCACATAAACATTTTAAATAGCACTAGTTCTTCCTTGAGTGCTGGGATTGTTTGCAATCTAGATACATGTATCCTGCCTTTGTTTAGAGTTTCTCTCTGCACAGCTGATTCTGTTACTTGTTGCAATTTTTGCCACATTTTTCCTGTGGAAAATGAAAACAAGTGTTTGTGGGTTGCTTTTTGATTAGATACATTTTATAGAGCTGTCAGTCAATGAGGCCTGGTTCCTCTGAGCCACACTGGATGATCCTGGGCATTGCAGTACCCTATTAATCTCAATGATTCAATGGAAATGATTGGATCTAGTGCCAAAAACAGCACTTTTTAAGGTTGCAAAGCTAACATTTTAAAAGGCATTTTTGTTTTTTAGCATAATTCTGCTGCTTTGCTCCATGTTGAATATGGCAGAGCCCACTGACATGCTCCTGCAGTGAGATATCTGTTTTCACCCCCCCTGACTGTGTGTGGCAGGGTGTGCAGCCTTTCTCTGGTTGTGACCCAAACACAGTTTTGAAGATGTTGGCATGCATAGGAGTCTGCACATCCATTTCGGGCTGTTTCTTTCACCATTTGTAAAGTGATGCAGTGGGGCACATGGGAATGGGTCAAAATATCCCACAGAAGTGCATGCCAGATGTATGTATGTACTATGGGCCAATGAGTGGTGGGTGAAACAGTTGAACTGTGATAGTGTGTGTGTTTGAATGTTCTGGATGAGTGGGTGTGTGCCTGTGTAGATAATGCAGTGAGAGTAGATGCAAGAGAAGGTGTATGAGTGTGTGACTGGTGGGTGAATGAGTAGGAATATGAGTGTTTGTGTGTGAATGTTCAGGGTAGGTGGCTAACAGCCTGTGCCGTGAAGGCAGTGTGAATGAATGTGAGATGTATAGTTGAGTGAAAGGGGATGCCTGCATGTGTGTAAGGCCCTCGGGACTGGTGATCACTAGAGCATTTTTGACACATCCTTTATTGGCTTTGCAAGTTTTACTGGTATTTTCAGTCAAAACCAAGTTCATGTGTGTCATTACCTAGCTAGACTGGCATTTTGGTTCAGCCAGTCTAGCCATCACTTACTGTGGCATGTCATTTATCACTCATCATCTTTGAAAAAAGCAAGCATGATAAGTAGTATAACCTCAATAGACTGGCGTTTTGGTGTAGCAGCCTGTACATTTCTTACTGCAGCATGACATTTCATTAACTGAGCATCTATGATGAAGCAAGTATGATAGATGTTCTTATGGGTCTAGACTGGCTTACATTGGAACCAGTTTGGACATGTTTTATTTATTGTGACATGTCACTTTTAATGGCCAAACCAACAGAATATTTTCTTACATAGGAGTACTGTCATATATTGGCAGAGCCAGCTTTGTGCCTAGTGCCAGTAATGGTACTACAAAAACCATCTCAAAGCGAACATGAGTATGTTCTTAGTTGGGTCTACTAGAATATGTTGGTGGAACCAGCATGGACATGTATGGGCACAGGCAGCATGAAAATCATGTTTTAAACTGGAAAATATTGAAGGGACCAACATGACAATGGTTTTGGAAATGCGCTTGTGCACGTTTGGTGACTTGCATCTATTGTCCTTTTTTTCCATGAGTTACCCTATACCCTCCAAACACAATTGCGAACTGTGTGGCCTTCTACCCACATTTTCACAGAGCGTGTGCTGTGTAATGCACCATTTTAACCCATTATTCAAAACATGTTCTCATGGGAGGGGGAAGATCCCCATGCCCATCCCCCCCCAAACCTGTTTGCGTTAGTTCGGGCCCCTCGGTATGCTCAGGCGCAATTGTATATTTGTGTCAAATATTTATACTCTCCACTAAAACAACTCATCAGCCACCATTGGTGGCTGGTATATTCTGGAACCAGGCACCACCCCCTTCTTTCTATGCTATGTGAAACATTTAAGCTTTGATTAAAAAACATATTTACATCTTTCACTTGGAGTAGTGCATGCCACTGCAGCTGCATAATCATTATGGACATTGCGCACATATAGTGGTCCGAGCCGACCCGAGGTGTGGTGTGCTCTGTGCTTTGTTAAGAAGCTTGAGGGGGCTCAGGATTGCTCACGGGGAGGGGGCAGATTTTGTACTATGCCACTGATTGGGCTCTGCTCACCTTGAACGCATTCAAGTGTGATGTGAATGGTTGAGAGGGGCTGCAAACTCGACCAGGACCCTACTCTGTTGCAACCTTTTTTAAGAAAAAAAAGCATTGGACACCGAGTCTCAGAAGTGAGAGAGCCATGGAGTGGGCCACCCCTCCCCACACAAACTCCTTTATGGAAAGGGCTTTGTGTAAGCTTCATTCACGGGCCGGTGCTGCGGGGGTCTTTGAATAACACACCTCGCACATAGAGCTCTGAATATCATAGATGCATTGAGCTCTACTCTTAAGGTTAGTGCAGCCCCTCACCCCCCACCTCAGCCCATTATGATAATGATGTGTTATTTATATAGCACCTTTATCCAAAGCGCTTTACAGAGCACATATTTACATACAATATGACCCAACCGAAATTGCTACTCATCTATTCACTTCGGAAGGATGAAAGGCTGAGTTGGCCTTGCCGGGATTCGAACCTGTGACCTGCAAATCACGCTCAGATCTCAGCAGCGAGCACTCAACCCGCTGAGCTATTTTAACGGCAATATTATAAAAGATTTAAGAAGAGTCATGCATCAAAGTCCACTTCCTGTGCTGTAATTGGGGGTCAAGGGTTGTTTGATGTCACTTCCGCTACCCCTAGCATTTTGGTGAAATGTTGCCCCTGCAGTAAGATGGAGATCCTTCTCATTGGGACACCTGCTCTCATTTTCACTCTCTCACTATGGCCACTCTCCTTGGGCCCTCTTCCTTCGCCTTCCTGTGAGGCAAAAAACCTTGGTGTCATCTTTGACTTCACTCTCTCCTTCTAGCCTTCCATCATGGACCTTGCCAAGACAGCCAACAACCAGCTGCACATCCTCAGAGGTATTCTTCCATTTCTCATTTCCCTCCAGAAGCTCACTGTCTTCAGAACTCTTGTTCACTCTAGGCTGGACTACTGCAAGAGATTTGTTCTCAATCTGCCTTCCTCTTCTCTCTGCATTCTGCAACTAATCCAGAACAGGACTGCAAGACTTATCCTTGGCCTCAAGCCCAGGGACTGTATCTCTCCAGCCTTGAAATCTCTCCACTGGCTCCCAGTGGCTGCAAGGATCAAGTTCAAGAACCTCTGAATCGTACACAAGGCTTTCTGGTGCCGGGGCTCACACTACATCCAACTCTCTCTTCCAAAATACCTTCCTTCTCAAACCATTTGCTCAGCTATCCCCAAATCTCTGAGGGTCAGATGCTTCTCCAGTCAGAGAGTGGGGTAGATCTCTCTCCTTTGCTGGTGCCTCCCTCTGAAATGGCCTCCACGCCCCTCTCAAACTTGAGCCGGACCACCTGAAGTTCTGGGAGCTGCTGAAGACCTTGCTTTTCTCCTCTGCTTTCTCTCTCTCTCTTCCCTGTTGACCGATCTGCCTGCTGCACTGACTGGTTGCTTGGCTACCCCCAGAGTCTCAATGTGTACCAGGCCCTTCCATGGTAAGTCTCCCTGGCACTATTTCTGGGCCTACTACGCACTTAGGGGATGTAAATGGAAGCTCTACAGCTTCTTTCCTCATTGCACTTACCCAAAGCTGCACTGTCCTGGCTGCACACACTCAGAACATTGCTGCCGTGATTGCACTTTCCTTTCCCTCTCCCTGACATTTCCCCCGCCTCCTTTCCGCCTGCACTTTTGCACTGTCACACTTGCAGGGTCTGAATTACACAAGGCCTAGAAAGATCGTTTGTCTAGACCTCCCTCTGTCCCCCCCCCACTCCTTGTCTTGTCATGCCTGGAAACACTTGTGTACAGTGGCACTATAAATGACAAATCATATCATATTGGCAGTCCTGAAATTCTACCGAGGAAAGGTTATTCCAAAATGTATCTATGGTTTGGAAATATTTCCTGGGTGGCTTCTAAGAGAGTTGAATTTGTATGAAACATTAAGGTGTTTTTTTTACACCACAGCACCTCGATCTTAGCTATACGCTATGAACTGGGTTTAAAATCTTTGCAAAGCAAAGTATGGTGGAAACACCTAGCAATGTATAGCAAATTTCACACTTATTCTAAATAGACGCATATGCCGAATATCGGAAACTGGGCAGTCATAAAGAGTGTTGTATATGTTTATTTGTAGCCCATTGTTCTCAGTTATTACTTGATATGGATTTATCCTTGGAAACCTTGACTTCCAATGAGGACAAAGTAAAGAAAAAAGATAAAGTTTAATGATTGGATAGCTATGAGAGAAACTTTGTTTGTCTACATTATGTGCTCATTTAATTATTTACTGTGCGTTACCTTAGTTAACATTGGTTTGCTAGCTGTAACACTGTCATCATATAAACGAGAAATGTACGTGAATACACCTCACAATTATAGTGAAATATAGTTGACACAGTTAGGAAAATCATGGGGTAAAGTTCAAATCATTGAAATTTCTGTAGGGATTTTCAAAAAGTATTGTTGCCTTCATCTAAACGTAATTGCACACAATGTTTGGGTCTCTCTTTTTTGGGGGAATGTTTTCTGCCAAAAAGCTGGTCCTCCTGTGGAAAGAATGCCTCAGTCATAGCACATTGTTGCTATGGATATTAATATACAGTCTCAGTCGTAAATCAATTGTTATGTTGTTACCATAGGGAGAGGCAATTTTGAGATGCTTGTTTACCTCTCTTTGATAGATTTGTATGAATCCTACCAAAACAATACACATATGCCTGTTGAGGAGGACCAAAGTTATAAGTTTGGCCCCAAATTTCAATGTCACACAGGGATTTATTGGTCTCACCTATGCACCAAATATTTTTTTTACTGTATTGATATTTACAAGAAACAAACAAATAAAGCAGGCGGCTGCAACTTCCCAGTGATCGTGGCCAAACTTTGGAACCCCATGCCATTGGCCTTGAGGACAGACCTATCACAATGATCCTTCAGCAAAGGCCTCAAAACCTTCACCCAAGAACTTAACTAACTCAAGGTGTATTGAATCACAGCCAGCTTATAGATGGTACTTATGCAATCCTGTCTATACTCACTGTAAATCTGCTAGCTATGCTCTTTGATTCATGCTATGTCTGTTACTTATTACCGCTTCAAGTGAACTGTAACCTGCGCAAAATAATGTAATCTGTTACCTGTGTGACTCAATTGTGTAGCGTCTGTAACATGCAAGCATGTACTGTAACCGAATTCTTAAGAAAAAGGTCCAAGATGTCTCTGGGTTATTTGTGCAATACTTGATAAACTAAATAAAATAATAATAAATAAACATATTATCAATTATAACAAGTGACAACTGAAAAGAACAACCCTTTGGAGGGTTAAAACCCCTTTTCAACCCTCCTCCCTCAGCAGCCTAACCTTCATATCTTTACCTCTTTCCCTACACAACATTAAAATACACACTTTCTTTTCTCTACCAGATACAAAAGAATACCTACTAAATTTCAGCCCTGCATAAAACAAAGAAAACAAAGCAGATATAAAATAGCAAAAGTCACATACTACATACAATCAAGACAACAAGTAACTCTGCTCTTGGAAAGTACAGCAACAGTCACCACTAACAACAGTATTGCACCAGCTTAAAAAAAGAAAAGATATGCATTAAAATAATTAGAACTAATAATAAACTCCTAAACTATATCTAGCAATGTCAATGCAGTCACAATAAAACATTCCAAAAAAATACATTTTACAAAAAATGCTCCATCGCAGATTCCTTACTAATCTCATTAAAAACAAAATCCGTGAAGTTGTGCTCCTCACTTCAAAAATACCAAAGAAAACTTATACTAGAAGCACTGATTGACAGCTCATTTAAACTAAAACGACAACTATTTATATTAGTTGTAAACAGAATTAAACCACTCACTAAACTAATCTTAAAAACTACTAAAACTTTAAAAATATGTGCAATGTCAACATAGATAACTTTTGCAACTTCTTTGCAGGTGAATGGTTTTACACCCCAGCATCACAGAACCGTAGTTCAATGAAAAAACAAACAACCAACAACACACAAACCCAATTGACATAGGTACTAGTGGGAGAGGCTATGAAATAAAAGGAGACACTATTATGGCAAAAAAACACAAATTTAAACATCTTCCCAAACAAATGTGAATTCAATGTCCCTCATGTTCACCCAGCTGATCCAGTGTACACATGGACATGCAGATACATATGCAACATGTCCCAACAGGCAATCAAATGTTTGTGATAATTTCTCTATCAATACGTTAAAACAACATATAGAAGTATAATCTAATGTTTACAAAACATGGACTCCTGTCCAGTGGGCTTCAAAACTGGACTGGGAGGACATTCATTAGCTTATATCTCCAGAGAATCTATTAAAAGCAATTTTCATTAATCACATAAAAATGTAAGCAATACACCATTTTACAATGTGCATATTTGTGCATAAAGTATACAGTGCTAAATGTCACACTCTGGAGCTTCAAAAACTCAATGACAGTCTCCTAAATGGAACAGCCCAAGAAGTGCTGAGACAAATAGAACACATTCCATAATTATTTTGAAACTGAAGACGAAATGCAAAACACAATTAATTTAGAAAATATTAAACAACATTCAAACACTGACCTTCTTATACACACATATACAAAGGAAATAGCAAAGTTTGAAAACATGTCTGCTGAAACTCCAAAGTGTCTGTTGTCACAGAACTTTCTATAAGAAAAGTATAAACATTGTAAATATGTTGAACAAGATAGAAGGCAATGAGGAATCACAATGGCTGCAATTGGACTATATACAACATCAGAAAATACATTTAACATAACTGATTCCTTAATAGTTTCCACATACTTCAGTAATAACCTTGATGATAAACAAATGCCATCTCAATCTATCAATAATTACTTAGGAATGTTTCCACTTCCAAATGCTCTCCAATAACTTAATTTATCTGAGAGAATCACAATTCAAACAGCACAGCCATTCCAAATTATAATATTTTGCAGCTCAAGACTGCCAAATTGCCTCCACCAGAAATAATAAAACACATTTGTTGCAAGGTAGTACACTTGCCATGAGACCTCAAGGAAAATGTAGGATGACTAGTACATCAATCTTTGATTGTAATTGGCAATGGTGTTCCAACACAAGATGAACAGATTTGGCAACAACGAGCTGATTTTAGCAAAGTTAAAGAAGCCCTAGAGTATCTTATACAAAGCAGTTAGTACTACAAAGATATAATCGTAGAAGAAAACGTAAAGCTCTCTCAGGGGTAAGACAGGAATAGGACCACTGTGTGAGAATTGTTAAATTCAGCATAAACACAGCGGAGGGTCCACAAGAATGCCCCCACACCCCCTTCCTCTTACCTCTGTCTGTACGCATGCATGACCTGAAAGTACTAGGAAATGTAAATGTGTTTGTCCTGCCCTCCCTTTTCTGTCCCACCTCCCTAGCTTGTTCACAACTATAACACATCATGTACTTGCACTAGGAGAAATGTATGCAAGTTTTTTCTTATAAGATCATTCGGAAACTTCAAGGCCTAAGATTTATTACTGTAGTTCCTTGTCCCTTCACAACTTGAGGCGCGTTGATGCACTCCACCTGTGTATAAGCACTGTACAAATAAACAATTACAAATGCAATGTACTTACTAGAAGTACTAGAGAAAGAACACATCCCTATAAATCAAATCCTACAGATTTCATACACTTGGAAACATACATGCAGACTCTTCAACCATGTCTCTGAAGAGCAGTGGTTCAAGTGGGTGAGAGTGGTTGGGAGGAGTTCCCCCTCTCCCCCCAGTGCCAAGGCCTTTTTTGGTGATTTCAGTATTTCACCATGCAAAGCCTTCTAACATTTTCTCCTTCATTAACCCCTTAAGTGCCAAGGACGAGCTATCTCGTCCTTGGCACTGGGGAGGTAATCCCAAGGACGAGATACCTCGTCCTTGGCACTTAAGGGGTTAATGTTTTACTGTTCTTATACTTTTTTTAAAAAAAAGATACTGTTCCAGAATTGTTTAGTTTTCAAATAAAAGTGTAGGGAGAAGTTGAAACTTGCACTTCAGAGCACTCCACTGAACAATACCTTAAACAGCAGGTGAGTTTTTGTTGGGGGTTTGGATTGTACGTGGGAGGGTGCATTGTGGTGGGGTTTGTGGGGAGAAGGGATAAGCCAATAGGCAACATAGTTCCACTACTGCTTTGAATACACTTTGACCACTGCTGAAGAGCATGTTCCAAATGAACGATATGTGAATGTACCTATACCCAACAAAAAAAACGATCTAATTTCAACACCTTCTCCAAAATGTAAGGCTTGGCATATTATGCTCATTTTGCAATTCAGACAATCTTTCAAACATACACATAGATTCACATGCTGATTATGTAACTAATGCTTTTAAGGTACAATGCAGATGACACTAACAATAACTGTAAACTCACTAACTACACACACGCTCAAGTATCTCTTGGCAAGAAAACATTCACAACAGTGAGCATAATATACCGCGCTGGTGCCAGAACCACTTTAGGACACTACATTGCATACGTGAAAAAAAGGAAGTAGTTGGTTTGAATGTAATTACACTTTACTCAGAAACAACGGCTATCAGCAGATCTAACAAATGCCTACTTAATGTTCCTTAAACCCATATTTATTCATTAAATTATACTTTAAATTCATATTTAGAATGATATACAGTTAGAATATGCAAATGAGCATCTAGTTTAAACAGAAACAAAGACACAGAACAAATATTTTGTATTTACATTACACTTAAAACACACCATCACCTATCTAATTCATTAAGCAAATCATCAATACTACCACTATACTACTGTCTATTAAAGCAACATGTGGCTCTTTTTCATAAACATCACAGTATGAAACAAATAGAGGAAAAGTATTAACAGTAAATGTGCAAATATTGTTTTTCAATCCACATTTGATTGTTTTCCCATTATCCAATTATTAGAATATGTTAATAGGACAACAGAGTACCAAATGCAAATGTTGTACAAAAAAAGAACATACAATTTATGTATCTATAAATCTTAAAATATGTATCCATTTTAGCAACATTTGATTGAATACATCTAGATTTGATTTCCTTCTGCCCCTGTGGACAACCGCTCTAACAAATCCTGTAGTCCATCGCTCTCTTTTTAGACGTTGTCAGACGTGTCAGTGCCGGCGCATCTAAGCCGATTTGTGCAGGTGTTAATATAAACAGTACTCACCGCGCAGGGGCATTAGAACACTATTTATTTTTAATGCCTTTTCTGTGTTGATTGCTTATTTGCAACACGCTACTCTGCTAACCCATTTCATTCATCCGCTGCCATTCTGAGCTTTTAGTATATTCCTTGAACCCGTTTTAGACTGCACCACCTTTTATGAAATTGTGTTAATTGTACTAGATTTTAGAGAAGATTTGATTGAACACATCTAGATTTGATTTGTTTCTGCCCCTGTGGTCTACCACTACCACAAACCCTGATGTCCCTTCCTTTTTAGACATTGTCAGTCATGTGTCAGGTGCGTGTGTGATGTCTCCTAATACACACTGATGTTTCCTAAACTAACAATAATAGTGCAGCAAAGAACCTTCACTCTGCCCTCACAGAGGTACACTTTGCACCCACTCCAGACGTTGACTCTCTGCTTCACCTTGCCCTCCTTAATACTTGCTCGCTCAATCAACATGCAGTGTAGATTGAGAATTTCCAAATGGCCTCAAGTCCTGACCTTCTAGTAGTCACAGAGTCCAGGCTTAACGAAACAATCCCATCGGAGGCCAGCCTAGCAATTCTCAAAAATCACCAAATCTTTTGGGCTGACCACAAAGTCAACCAGGGAGGTGGGTTAGCCCTACTGCTAAAAAGTCAGCTACACTGTCACTCGGTGTCCCATGAGGCACTGGATGACTGTGAGAGTCTCATAGTAAAATAAAAAAACACTGGCAAAATGTTGATATCTATTGTTGTCATTTATAGACCCTCCAGGGTTCTCCCTCTCTTTGAGAAACATCTGATAAGCCTTCTGAACAAAATCACCAAGGTCACCACCATAGTCCAATTGATGGGTGATCTTTAACCACTGGGCTGAATCCCCATCAGATACTGTCACTCTGTCCCTACTGGGTGCTCTCGGCGCCATAGGGTTCCCACAATGGGTGACCAGACCTACACATAATGGATGGCACACCCTTGATTGGGTCCTCTCGCACCATCTGGCGGTCTCGAACCTTGTTGTTAATCCCAGTATCCGGTCCGATCACCACCTGCTCACATTCTGTGTAAATATTCTGGTCCCACCGGCCAGACAAGATACTAATCCTAGATTAGACATTAAAACTAGGAACTGGAAGAACATCACTCCTGCAAAACGGTCAACCTTGCTTAGATGTAAGCTTGGCTCCTTGCATTACGAAAAGGCTGATGAATTAGCTCGTCACCTCAATGTTACACTTGAGGGGCCCATTAACTCCATAGCTCCTATGATAAATCGTTATGTAAAATCTGAGACACTGAACAATAGCTGGTTTAATGACACCATTCTGCACCTTAGACACCAGAAGTGGTCAGCTGAACGTTTACTGGCGTAAAAGTCCCTCACCCACAACTTTGGCCACCTATAGACTTTTGGTCAAACAGTTCAAGGATTCAATTATACAAGCCAAATCTTCTGTCTATAACTCTAGGATCATACAAGCTAAATCCAGCTCGTAGGAACTGTTTGCCATCTTGAAGCAATTTAAAGGGAATCCTTGCATCATAGATGGATCAGAGAACAACTCTGACTTGTATCAGACGAATCCACAAAGCCTTTGCTGATAAAGTCTCCTCCACCAAAGCTCCATTCAGAATACTTGGAACTTACTTGGTGAGGGATTCCTCATCAGAATCTCTTGAACCTAAATCCCCTATAGTCGCTAAAACACTTTTTTTTTTACTCTTAGTACTGAGACCATTATTTCCCAGTTAGTCACCAGCATGAAACGTACCTCATGCCAGGGAGATGTCTGCCCTTCTAAACTTTTTATTGGATGTATTGATGTGCTCTGTCCTGGGATGACTAAACTAGTTCACTTTTCATTTGCAGAGGTGTCTGTGCCACTCTTCCTCAAGGAGGGATGGATTACTCCGCTTTTGAAGAAAGACAACCTTCATCCCATGTCTGCGGAAAACTATTGCCCCATAATCAATGTCCAGTTTCTTCTCAAAATTCTGGACAAAGTTACTTACTTACAATTCACAAGTTTTTTTGAACAGAACAATATTCTTGGAACACATCAGTCAGGCTTCAGAGCCAGAGATGGCACTGAGTCTGCCATGGCTGACCTTAAGGCAAACCTGTTGAATATTGTTGATCACAGCCAACCAGCACTTCTAATGCTCCTCGATGTATTTGCCACATTTGATCTGGTGGATCATGCCCTATTGGTGGACAGACTGCAATCCATAGTAGGTTGCTCTAGCTTGGGTTCAAGATGGGTCACCTCCTTTCTTTGCCCACGTAATGCTAGAGTGACCATCGGTGAGGCCTGCTCTAGCTCAGGACCTATTGCATGTGGCATCCCTTAGGGGTCATGTAGCTCACCCTTTTGGTTCAACATGTATATCATTCCCTTCCTGAGACTTCTAGATGGTCTGGGTGTCCTCTACACCAACTACGCTGATGACAATCAGGTCGTCATGAAACTCTTGAGCCGGTACACCCAGGACCTACTGAACCATAATACTATCTATTCTGCTATTCACGATTGGATGGCAACTAATTCCTTAGCCCTCAACACTAAAAAGACAAAACTGCTGATTGTAGCCTATGACCCCAAACTTAAAACCTTACTGTTGTAGTACAGAAGTTTTACTATCTCAAATATTGTTATCCTGATGGCCAAGAAGGTGAAGACCCTCGTGTCACATTGGACGCCGAACTGGCAATGAATCAGCATTTCTCCCAGACTCGATCCTTTTGTGGCCTCAGCTATAAGATGCTATGTGTTAGGAAAGATTTCATATTTGAATGCCATTTTTCCTCCCTCTGTCAACCCCCAAACTTTTTGCTGCTGTTTTACACCCTGATCTAACCTTTGCCAGAGAAGCGCAGCCTGCCGCCGCACTCCTCTGGGCTTTCGCTCAATTCTTATGGGGAAACTGACATGCCCTTAAAACAGTCAGTACTGGGAGACTTTGTTTCCCTTAGTCCTTTCCTCATGTTGCAGCTTTTGTGCAACATGTAACAAGAGTGCAATGTAACTTACTTTACCGCACTCGTGGGTCTCTAGTCATTCCAAAGGCCCTAGAAACTCTCGCTGGACTTATTATGAACTGTGCAGGTGTGTCAAAGACAGGACTGGTGGCAGCTATCGTTTACCTTATGTTTTGAACCCTTTTTTGCCATGTTATCCACGCTTACCGCGTTTGGCACGAATAGGTGGCCTGGCTCCAAAATGGCCATGCCATGCGGTTCTTTGTCCTGTCCTTTGGCCATCTTGCCCCTTCACCGTCCCCAGGTCGAGCTAACCCGGGTCAGTCTTTACTTGGTCATGCACTTTCCCGCGAAACCCAAAGCTTTTGCTAGCTTCTGCATGCCTTGTGTGTGTGCCTCCAGGATGTGGGCTGGGATGTCTGTTCCCAATACACATCCTGGGTGCCAGAGAGTCTGGAGTGTCCTGAATGTCTGGGGCCACCGTGGTCCATGATTGGTCCACATATGGAATGAGTGTTTGTGAGCAGATCTCCCATTGGGTCCTCTCCGTTTTGGCGCGAAGGGAACTTTGGATAAGAGGAGGCCGAAAACACCACTACCATGTCGATCTCCTGAGTTCACACCGAACAAGGGATAAGGAGCCAAGTATCCTGCAACTAGAAGCCGAGTCGAGGAACCGATGGTGACCCGCTGGAAGGTTTGGTACCCTGAGCCCGCTGTCGTCCTGCGAAACCCCTCTGCATCTGATCATCCTAGAAGGTCTGCGAAGGCGCTTCGACCCAATGGAATAGTGGGACCAACTATTCTCGGCACCTTCATCAAACCCTGCAAGTAAGCCTCTTCGGAAGTGTTCCTGGGCCAACCAGTGGGCTGACCAGCTTACACGGGACGTTTGCTCTGTCACCGCCACCGTTTTGGGGAAGCCCTCGAAACTTGGCCTACTGCTAGCTCTTTGTCCACGGCACCCTCGCAACAAATTTCGTACACTTGCCATTCCCAGGTCTGAAGTGAGACGAGTGCGCCCGGCCAGAGTAAATGCGGTTGGCGTGTTGCCCTGCTGTGGTAACGACCTGTGCATGTTCGCTGCATTTGTGACTCCCCTCGATCCTGAATCCTGCTACCGCGGTATCTACATGGTGTCGAGACGTCCTGCTTGTCGCATCCGAACCTGTCAGCAACATGAACTGAACTGGCAAAGTCTGGGTCTGTCTGTGTCGGGGACCGGTGAGTAGGCCATACCCCAACCAGTGGCCCCTAGCGCAGGAACCCATTTCTTTTCTACCGCTGTTGCGAAATAGCGGATCCATCCCGCACTCTCACCCTGCCTCTGCCCACAAGTGGAGGTCTTGCTTGAGTAGTGGGGACTTGTTCTTTATCGCCTCATCCACCTTCCTGAACGGTCAGAGACCCTCGAAGAGACCCTATTTTGTCTAAAGGCACAAGCGCATGCATGTACTATTGAGTATAAGGTTCCTCTCTTCATAGGGCTTGGACTGCCTCCTAGTTAGGTGTATTTCTTATGTCAAACTGGGTCTAATGATTACTTGCACTGCCTGTTTTCCTCCCCATCTAGGTGGTCTACATATTTCGTGCTCCTAACTCCTTAGACCCTTGGTCTTGTATATATATATTGTATTGATTGTGATGTTTTGGTTTACTTTAGTATTATTGTGATTCTTTGCTATGGTCGATGTTACAAAGGCCTTGTAATAAATGTGTCTATATTTTTAATATAACACCTGTCTGGAGTAATTGGTAAGTGTCCTTGCTCTGTGTGCTCATTGAGGTCTTTCAGTCACCCTCACCCCTCTTTAGACTTCGTCTTGACCGCCGCCATCGCAACCCTGATTGGCCTGGCTTGTCAAGAGGTTACCCTGTTCCAAGAATTAACACAAAATCCAAAAGTCCCATTGTGGCTGAGGCCAAGCCCCGGAGTCACTTTGTCCAAACTACAAAACTATAAAACCCTAACTAAGTGTACTGTTATGGGCATGGACAGTGTCCAGATTGTTGGGGGCACAAAACCCAAAGTAAGCATTCTTTTGTGACCATGGCCAGTGGACAGATTGTTCAGGGCATTTGGAGAAATGATAACTCTGGCTGTAAGTGCCACATTGTTTAAAATACAGAACTAGTAAACCCAAAGTAAACATACTTTTGTGGCCAGGAACAGTGAAAAGATTGTGTTCATAGCCTTCAGCTATGCCCCGAACATTCTGGGCACAACAATATGTACTGTGAATTCTACTACGACTTTATCTATACTCCAAATGTCCCATTCTGACTATCAACATGAGCAGGGCTCACATTGTCCAAAATACTTAACTATTGAGCCCAAACAAAGTGAACTTTTGTGGCCATGGTCAGTGGCCAGATTTTTGTGTACATTAAAAACAATGGCCTCAATCCAACCTTAGAGGTATTTTGGTGGTAAACTCCCAGTATACTGGCAAAGGCTGTTACTGTTTCCGGCACTCTGGCATGTCCCCATCGTGGACCCTGTAATACAGATATATAGATATTGTTCCTTATATATATATATATATATATATATATATATATATATATATATATATATATTCAGTGAAAACACTTTGTTAAAGGGACATTATGGTTAAGTTGCGCTACTAAAAACCTATGAAATTCAGTGAAAAAAACTTTGTTAAAGGGACGTTATGGTTAAGTTGCGCTACTAAAAACCTATGAAATTCAGTGAAAAAACGTTGTTAAAGGGACATTATGGTTCCAAGTAAAACCGAAAAACCCTTGAAATTCGCCAGTTATGGTAAGCTAAGCAACCATAACTCGCGCCACCACCGTGCACTGCTAAGACTAACACCCAGGACATCAAAGATGACATCACAAATGTCATTGATGACATCATCAAACTTGTACAATTCCCTGTACATTGCAATCAGGCACACTGCTCCACACCACCTCCACTCCTTTCACATCAAAGTTCTTTACAACATGCCTGCATTCAGCGTACTGCTGTAAACCATGCACAAACATATGTCCGAGCACCAACATCCTGACTTTCTCCACTTCTGTCATCTTCACCACACACAGTATCTTTCAAAACAAATCCACAACCTCGACATCTGATTGGCTGATCCGTACAGTCTTCTTTCCATGTTGTATTTCCTGGAAAAACCCGGATGTAGCACGCCCTGTCCACGAACAGCCGCGGTGTCCGCGGACGGCGTCCACTTTACTCTCTGTGCCATTCCCTCATTGCATACAGCTAAGTAATCACACAATACGAATAACATCCTCAGAACAACCCCATTTTGTGATTTTTCGAACATTTCAGGACAATTACTATTTCATTATTCAACATATTAACATTACACATATTATACTTTCATCTTGTACTCTGCACACAATGCTATGTTTCTCCATTAGTAGCTCAGTATACTAGATAGAATCCCATAATAAAATGCTATTTATATCAATGCATCGTTCAAAGCACTAATAACGGTATATTTATTGCAATATCCTTGACACTTTTTTCGAAACATTATAATAAAAATCCCTAGTGCACAAATTCCATGAAAAGTACATACACACGTGATGTCATCAGTGATTTCATCAATGACATTTGTGATGTCATCTTTGATGTCCTGGGTGTTAGTCTTAGCAGTGCACGGTGGTGGCGCCAGTTATTTTTCAAAGCTTACCATAACTTGCGATTTTCAGGGGTCTTTCGGCTGCACTTAGAACCATAACGTCCTTTAAACAAACTTTTTTTAATATCACGCAAACAATATACAAACATGGCGTGCAAAAACCAACTTCTACAGATGGCTTTACACAGAATGTTGCAAAGTAAGAATTTATGCTCGCTCACAGTGAAGGTCAGCTGCTTCCACAACTTCTACAGATGGCTTTACACAGAAAGTTGCAAAGTAAGAATTTATGCTTGTTCACAGTGAAGGTCAGCTGCTTCCATTTTTTTCTCGGGCCCCGGAGAGGCTCACGAAGCGGACTATAAGGTTGTATTGTGTTTTGACCTTGACAGACAGAGATTGTGATGAAAGACTTCCCTTGAAGGAGTGTTGCTAAAACGTAAGAGAAGATAAAGATGAAATTTCTGAAACGAAACCACTTTTATATATTATATCACTATGCGAAAGATCGTTGGCACACGCGGAGTCGTATTTTGGGACTGCACCACTCGTAGACAATGGAAATTGCAATTGTACTGTAAGTAACCCTTTAGATTACTTTATACCAAATATAATTACAATAGCGTAGCATTAAAGACCGCTCAAGTTGAACTTGTTCGTTGAAAGTGGCATAATGTTTTCTACCGCGCACTATCACCGCCAAATTGATCCCCTGGCGTTTAGAGGGCTCTGAAAAAGGCAGACGACACAGGGTGGGTTAATAGAAATAATTTAACCGGTCTATAGCGCCGTCAAGCGCTCTACTCGCTGTGCCACTTCACTGTAGCCTGTCAAGTGGCACAGCGAGTACAGCGCTCGCTTTGACATCCGTGCACAGCTTGCTAACGCAAGTTTGAATCCCGGCAAGGCCAAACTCAGCCTTTCATCCTTCCGTGGTCGATAAATGAGCACCACACACCGTGGTTAATAATAAGCACCGCTTAGATACCTCACGGTTCTTAGCGCTATATGAATGGGAAAATATTATTATTTTATTATTAACATACTCTGTTGCACTATCTTCGATAGCAAATATTTTCACGCCCTAATAAATAAAATGATGATTTTTAATGAAGATCGGCTGGTGAGACTAATGTTTTTAAAACAGGTATGTGGCTCCATTTCGCCTATGTCACCATTTACAGACTCCAGCGGATGGGGTCTTCAACTGCCAGGTGCAGGTCCAAATATGCAACTTCATGACCCTCACCATTTTATGGGACAATCGCCAAGGACCAATATGCCCTTACGCAGTACTAGCGGCTACAAACAACATACCAACCAATAGGGTGGTCTAATGGCTCGTTGTTGGAGCAACCTTCCGATTATCAGAGCGATCATTTACTGCTTTTATCATAAACCAACAGCCTATCTACCGCAAAGGAACAACGCGTGTCTCAACATGAACTTTTGCGGATCGACAACAAAGACAAATGCAAATTGCTGAATATTCTCTAAACATTTGATGTCAAATAAATGTACTTTACACATTTACAATCTTGCTCTTTGCTTTTAAATCACAGTTTCATATTCCGAATTGTGGCGCGCTGTGTTGTGACATAATGTGTGTTGTCTTCCGGGTTCTGTGTAAAGTCGCGTAGTACTGGAGACGACTGGGCGCGTTTCATTACGCACCCTGTAACATCACAGAGAGAGGCGGGGAATATGAATGCTTTGATAATATCAGACTTAGGGGCGGGAGATATGATTTAGTGTTGCAAAAGCAAGTCAGCCAGGTCAATAGCGCCAGTCATAGGATTATCACATAATGTCGGCGCACACCAGCCGGATTTATCGTTTCTTTAGTGGACAAAAAGTCGGTTGACGCCCCCAGGAAATTGTACTATTAGCGGACAAAAGGAGTGCTCTTAAAACACTTTCACCCTGACAACGAACAATACAAACAACGTTCTCAGAACACCCCCATTTTGTGTAATTGCAACCATTTTGGGACACTGCTAGTGTTCTTAGAACACATTCAACTAGACAGATTACAATACGGACAGCGTCCTGAGGACACCCCCAGTTTGTGTATTTACGAACAATTAAGTACACCGCAAGTGTTCATAGCTCATTTTTACCTTCCTTGCGAACAAAAATGACACATACTCCGTCCTCTAAACACCCCACCATTTAGTTTATTTACAAAATGTCAGAACAGCCGTGTTCTCCGCGGACAAATCGAACGCAACAAAAACGTCTAGCACATAAAAAAACAAAACATTGAACCTATCTCGTACTCCCCCACCCTCCCCAAACACTCTTACACACCAACACACGAAACTAAATACAATTTTTTATCCACGTTTCACTGCGCTGTACGCGGTCGACTGCGAATACAAGATGGCGGGCGCCAAAGAAAATCTGACTCGCTCAACGCCCCTCGCCGTCCAATCAGCGAACACGTCACATGTCCGCGGACATGACGCAAGGCCATGGGCCAATCGGGGTGCTGTCCGCGGAGCGAACAGGGAAGTCCGTCCGCGAAGCGAACGCAGATATCACTAATTTTTTTGCCTTACATTTTGGTCATTTTTAAAAAAACTACTGGACGGATTTACACCAAATTTACAAAAGCATGCTTTTGGGACCAGGCCGCCGCTCCTGCTGCAAATTTGGTGTAAATCCGTCCAGCGGTTCGGGCTGTAGCGTGCGCAACGTTTTTTCCCATTCAGTCTATGGGAAAAACAAAAGTTTTGGGACCCCCCCTATAACTTTTCCCCCCCTGGACGAATCCTCACCAATCTTTGCAAAAAAAATCAGAGTGACCCAACTACTTTTTTTGCAAAGTTTGGTGAGGATCCGTCCAGGGAGAGCGAAGTTATAAGCCGCCCAAAAAGTGCTCTTCCTATGAAAACAGCAACTTAACCATAACTACATGGCCACTACCGTGGCCATGTAATATATATATATATATATATATATATATATATATATATATATATATATATATATAGAGAGAGAGAGAGATTTAGAAAAGAACATGCTGGGCTTCAATTCTAATTTCCAGGTAATGCTGGCATACAATCACCATTTTCCCAGGAAAGTGAGTTATCTGCAGAAGCTCACTAGTACATGTCAATGCTGTGTCAAAGAGCCAGGCAGTATGTCTTCCAATATCATACAAGGAAGTCCAAAAGACATAAGAATGGTCATATGTTGCTCAGCATTAGCAAAGTGGGAAGCTTTACCGATTATGCAGCAGCAGTATGTCACCCAGAGTTGAATGTAGCCTAATGCACAGTAATGCTGAGGGTAGAGTGGTATCATACATTTCCAGTGTTTAGCCATATGACTTCTGATCAACAGAAGTAGGATTTTCTTCAGTGGAGTTTTGGTCAATATAATACTATTCAGACATTTGTTAAACTATTTGTACTCCTTCACATGGATTCATAATGGAGTATGGAAGGAATAGCGAAACATGTTGCAGTGGGTGGTTACAGTGTGAGAGAGTTCATCCCCACATGACTGATAAACTCATGTACATTGCAACACTAGTCCACCATGAATTAGGCTATTAAAAAAGTGATGGTCTGAATTTCTAATGTCGGTTTAACTGTAGGAAAGGCATCATGTTAGTGCAGAACTGTTTAACATCCGAGACACCATTTTTACAATATGAAGTCTACAAGGCTTTAATTTAGAAACGGGCATATTGTGCATCAAGGGATATTCATACATTAGTGTATATGAATAAAGTTCAATGTGTTCTTATTCTCTGTGGCCACGCCACATACGTGAAAAATGTGTTTCACCCAAATGTATGAACAAACCTCTAAGATGTTCATATTGTGAATGTGTTTTCAACACACTTACATAGAAAGAGTGGAGCATGCTAGAACTACAGTTTACCCATACTATTACGGGGTCTGCGGTAGAACCAACCAGCAGGCAGTGGGCTACCGCCAACCCTGTAACACCGTTTCCACCACCTGACATCCCGGTGCACCTGGATATCATGGCAGGGATAGGAAAGGAAAATTCCCATTCCCTTGAAGTACCATAGGACTCCACACAAATGGGGTCATTGAAGCACCCTGCCGGCTTCCTTGTTTCCGGCCCACCAAACATGTAATGAGGCCTATTGTCTTCCCCTGCACACAATATTAATTTGTCCAGGATAGGAATTGAGAACTGAATGATTTCCAGGACTATGGGGCTCATTATGAGTTGGACAGTGATACAGTGGTAATTCGGCCTCAGTGGAATTATGTTATCGCTGTGGTGTCTGGTGGAAATATCGTCATCGCCAGAACATGAAACATGGTGGCAGCCATTTTGAAAAATATAATTCACTCTCAATCTCCCATTTTCTGTTGCCATACAGACACCATACCAGTGCAAAAATGTTACAGGAGAAAGATAATTCAAAACTCCCCGAGATGAGGTTGTGTAAGCAGAAATGTACAGAGTCTGAACTCCAGCTATTAATGGACAAGGTAGTCTGCCATGCAGAGGAGCTATATGGCAGTAGGCAGTGCAAGGCCTTTGCCCAGAGGAAATCTGCCATCTGGTATTCTATCACAGATATTTGGTGGCAGTGAGCATCACCCCACAGGACTCAGAATATTGCAGGAAGAGGTAGAATGACAGAAAGGCCATTGTCCACAGCTTAATTGTCAGGTACTGGAGTAAGTGCGCAGCCACAGGAGGTGGCACTGTGGAACCCCTTGCCCTGACACTGTGGGAGAAGGCCAGCTCCATCCTCTACATGAAGGGGATTGATGGGATTGGCAGGGTTGAGGCAGGGGCATCTAGCCAAGGGGATGGTGGTAAGTCTATCAGTCCCCACTGCCATGTGAATTCACTGGCCAAAAGCATGCATCCACCAGCATAGATGATAACAATGGGCAGGAGAATGGGCAAATAATAAGTACAAAGGCACAATGAGTACATGCATGTGCCAGGTGAGGTGGGACAACGTAGTAATGCTGATGCACTGTATTTGAAATGTGCATGGGAAGACATGGAACCATGAAAATCACCCATGTGTGCTGGCACAGTACATGTTGCCAAGTTGACCCCCAGCAGCACCATAACAAAAATTAACATTGGCAGGCCAAAAGACAACCTGCTCATGCATGCACTGTGTACATCCCCAGCAGGTACTACCCCCACTTAGCAGTAGCACCACTCATTGGCCTAAAAGTACCCATGGCATTCATAGAACATTTTGCATAAGTATCTTGCTAGCCCACTAACGTGTATGCAAGATGACTGACAACAGGTCATAATCCAGCCAACAGGTAAACAGTCGACAGCCACCAAAGAGGCCGGGCACTCCACCGCGCAAAACACCTTCACTGCTGGTAGTGTATCTACCTCCACCCCTGCACAGGCCAGACCAAAATGCAGCGGGAGAAACATCAGGAGGGAGGAAGCAAGGCAACAGGACACCACTACTGTGGCAACTATGGCAGGCGTCAAGGCACCCACCATCCCCATATCAGTGCCCAGTGGTCCCTGCACTGGCCATGCAGGTGGCACGGCACAAGCTGATGCATGCACAGCCATTCCACAGCAATTCCCTGTGGTGATACAAAAAGATGCCGCCCACACGCCAGCACCCACACATCTGGCCCATGACAACCCCTCATCACCAGTGTGGGATGTGCATCACCAGAGCCAGTCAGTTGCTGACAGAGGCAGCAAGGGCTCCGTACATGGTGGGAGGAGGAAGACCCTGTTTCTGGCCATCCTTCCCCAGAACCCACCACCAGTGGCACATGACACCATGGCTCCGATAATGGCAAGACTCGATGCAATGTATCAACACCAGGACTCTATAGAACAACTGGCATGCCAGCTGGGGCAGCTCATGCAGGCAATGATTTACTGCCTCCAGGGTACATGACAGAAGATTTACTGTTCCATCTGCCAAACCTCTACTGTCCTCACCACTGTAGGGAAGAGGATGCAGGAATACACGGAGGGCATGATGGCTTTTGCATAGTTCATCAACTCCTTCATGTATTTGATGCTGCAGCACATCTGGGGCTCACCGAGCCCTCCAGCGCCGTCACCTCCTACAGGGGGATCAGTGCCCAGCGCCCCAAGGCGCCGCTCCTCGCACCACCTCACACCAACAGTGCTTAAGAAGGCTGCCAAGGCCTTGAGGCCTTGGTAGTAACATTGCAATGTATTGTATTTAAATACACATTTTGTCTGATGGCTTTCGTCTGTCTTTTGAGATGGCTGTGTCATTTTGGAACCCAAATTCGTATTGTTTACATGAGTTCTCACACTAGTATTGTTTTTTTCTACTTTTTATCTCTTCACATTGTCTAGTTAGGACATTACTTTTCCTGTATTTACTTTTTTGTTAGTGTGTTAAATTAACTTTATGCTTTGTTTTGCTGATTGCTCTAAATCTACTCTTTAAAACAAGGGCCTCCATTTTTTTGATTAACATTGTAATGCACAGTTTGTACATAGTCACAAGGGAGGTGTGTGGGGAGGATGTGTTGGGGATGGTGTGTTAGGGAGGGGTGGGGTGGGTGGGGAGTGTGTGTTGGGGATCGTCTTTTGGGGAGGGGAATGGGGTGGTGAAGGTGTGTTGGGGATGATGTGCTGAGGAGGGGTGTAGGTGGGGAGGATGGGTTGGGGATGATGTATTTGAGGGTTTGTTGGGGATGGTGTATTGGGGAAGGGTGAGGTTGGTGGGGAGGGTGTGTTGGGCATGGTTTACTGGGACGGTATGTGGGAACTGTGTTTTCACATTTGATCATTACATTCTAGTTCACTTGAAGCAATGCTAACACATTCCTCATTGAGTGCATTTCTTTAATGCATTACATGCCTACATAAGGAGGCATGTAACATGTGGATATCAATGTGCTAAAAGGACAATAGCCATGAGTTCTTGCCAAACCAGCCAACCATCCCTACTCTCATCCTGCTCACTGTGTGGCAGTACAGTGTCCACAGGTAGTGAGTTATCCTCTTCAGAGGCGGCATGTCCTCATCAGGGGGCAGAGGGACATTCCGCCTGAAGCAAATGTTTTGCAGCATGACACAGGCATGAACTATTTGCCCGCCCTTCTCTGGCCTGTACATCAAGGCCCTTCTGGTCCAGTGTAGACACCGGAAACGACCGAAAAGGTCAGCTAGATGAACAGCCTGGGCCTGACGTGTGCCTCGATATAGGCCACCTCCTGTCATGCACGTGGATTCTGCGCAGGTGTCATTAGCTGTTAGGTAAAGTTTGTATGCAGTACCCTTTGGGTGCACTACACACAACTCTGACTAAAGGTAGAGGAAACACAACCTTTGGTATAAGCTTGACCTACACAGTTTTGGTAGTGTGTTGAGCAGCCAGGCTTATCTCAAGAGGGGTCAATGTGAGCTGTAGGGGAGTGGCAAGTATTCAAATAAACACTTATACACAAGGTTTCTTGAATAAACAATTATTAATTTATCAGTCAGTTAGAATACGCCTTCTTCAGAAGGGAATAATATAAAAGTAACACATAAATACACTTCAGTACTATACACTCTTAGTTTCTAAATCAGTAAAGACTCTTTTGGGATGGCCCACAGACACAACCTGCACCCTCAGGTGACTTCAACCTATAGGGTACAGGGGACATTAATATCTTACTGTTTGCATTTAGACTACTGTTAGAAGTTGGTAAAAGGAAAAGATTATTAGAACAAGACACCACAAATATTCTTAAGCAGGCAAATACTTTTGGTTACCCTTAGAAGAGTCATTCAGTACAACAGGCTAAGCCAAAGTCAATGGGCCAATGTCTCATATAGGATGAAGCACTTCTGGTAGGTAAGTAGAAAAGGTTTTGCACAATGTTTTAGATGTCTTTGAAGAAAAGAAAAATCAAATGTAGGACCACAAGCTGATTAGACTTGTGAGTAGTAGAAGATGCAAGCAACTCTACAGTAAGAGGTAAGTTCTCTCAGACTTTACAGTACCTTTGTATTGAAGAAAAAGTGTAGCAGGTGACTTCTGTTCCTGTGCAGCTCTGCAGATCTCACTGTTCATCAGCCTCAGTCGTGGGGACAAGAGAGAGGACTTCTGGGGACTCTTGCACTGCAATGGGATGGTCACCGCTCGCAAGTGGTAATCATCAAATCAGCGGCTGTTCAGTGTTTCAGCTCCTTGCATCAACCGCAAATAGCAACACTGCAGTTCTTGGCTGTTGAAATGGACTTTCCTTGATTCTGGGGTCCCGCACTCTGTTGAGGGGGCTCTGGACCAGCTTAAGAGCAATTCACACAATCTGGTGTTCATCTGCCTGGCTATATGCTTTCCAGCAGCAACTCTGTGGAAATGCAACCAGCTCTGAGATGCATGTCCAGGTAGCTTACTTTGGAGGTAATTGGTCCCACCAACTCAAGGGGAGAAGTCGTCCTTGCAGGAGCTTCTCTGTCGATACAAATTTGGAGTTTCAGTACAGCAGCAGGGATTTACCGGGCAAACCAACGGTCCAGGAGTTGCAGCAGGTGTCCTCTTCAAGTTCTTCTTCGGTTTTTCCGTCCAGTGGTCAACTCTGCCTTCCAAGCCAAAAGCCTCAACTTTTATTCAGTTGTCCCCCATTCATTCCAACCTAGTTGTCAGTCACCCAGCAGGGTGGCTGTCCTTGCCAGACAGTCAGCCAGCCAATCACCACAGAGTGCATTTTGGTCTCCTAGGAGACTAAGCACAGGGAGTTTCAGGCACCTCCCTCACTTCATGCCTACCCCAGATACCCTGGAGCCAGAGGCGGGATTCAGTCGTGAATCCCGCCAAAGGCAAAGCGAACAATGGGACCAAATCTGATTTGGCGCACAGAGTAAATTTCAAGAAGGACCTTTCCATAAAGAAATGGCAAAAAAAGAAGACTGGGCCATTTTGATAAAAATGGCACCCTTGGGTGCTTTACTGCAGCTGCGAACGCAGCCCACTGTAAATGCACAACACGGTAGTTAAAACGAAACCACTACCACCAGCCATTCAGTGAGGAAAGGGTAACATACATGTTTTTTACATGAGAAGCTAGACAAAGCGGATACTATGTAACCCCTCCAGCAGCCCATTGTAAGATAGAATGTGCTGGGTCTAGAAAGTTACAAATGTAAATAAAGTCAATTTCACTTTACTGCCCAGAGAAGGTATTTAAACCTTTGAGAAATCTAAAAGATTTCCCTGTGCCAATTGCAATGAAGGTGCTGTGTGACACAACGTATATCGAGTTTGTCAGACTATACAACCAAAAGAAACACAGAGTTCAAAATCACATTTAAAATACATGGGAGGGAGGGAAAAAAAAGGGTCTCACTCTCTCCAGGTTAAAAAATCAAGTTCTCAAAATCTAGCAAAGTTGCTGGGAGTCTCTAAGGTGGAGGGAATTAGCACATTTCAGAGAATTCTCCCTAACACTCGTCCCCCCCGCAGACTAAGGGACAGGAGGATTTAATCCACCCTTGGATGAATATCCTTACTTCAGTCGGTCATAGTTTCTGGAAAGACCATTAGCATTTTGGTGATTGCACCCTGACCTGTGTTCAATGGTAAAATCAAACTCCTATATCCCGATTGACCACTGTAAAAATGTAGGATTTCCCCCTTCATCTGCATTAACCTTCTCATGGGTTTGTGGTCTGTTTGAATCACAAAATTATATCCATACAAGTATGGTCTAAAGTTCTTCAAAGACCACACAATTGCAAAACATTCATGTTCTATGGTTGCTCACCTTGTCTCAGGTTCCGTCGGTTTCCTTCTCATGAAGCAGATTGGGTGTTCCCAGCCTTTCTCATCCAGCTGACTCAGAACTGCATCTATACCTGTATTGGAAACATTTTTCTGTACACCAAAGGACTGGTTGTAGTCAGGAGCTCTTGAGACTGGAGCTTGACAAAAGGCTTGCTTAGGTCTTTCAAATGCCATAGTGCACTCCTCATTCCACCTGACCTTCTTGGGGAATTTGAGTGAGGAGATCACATTCAAGGGAGAAGTTATGGTCCCATAGTTCTCAATGAAGTTCCTATAGTAACTTCTGAGACCTAGAAAGGCTCTCACTTGGGTTTGAGTAGTAGGGGTGGCAGAGTCTTGTACAGCATGTACTTTTCTAGGCAATGGCCTTATTTCACCTCCTCCTACCTGTGTCCAAGGTAGACGACTTTACTCCTGTATTGGAGGCATCTGTCTGTACAATGAGGGGTTGGTGATAATAAGGAGCTCTTAGGACTGGAACTTGACAAAGGGCTTTCTTCAGGTTTTCAAAGGCTTGAGTGCACTCCTCATTCCATTTGACCTTCTTGGGGAATTTTGGAGAGGAGACCACATTCAAGGGAGAAGCTATGGTCCCTATGAAGTTCCTGCTGTAGTACCCAGTGAGACCTAGGAAATCTCTCACCTGGGTTTAAGTAGTAGGGGTGGCCCAGTTTTGTACAGCTTGTACTTTGCTAGACAATGGCCTTATTTCACCTCCTTCTAACCTCCTTCTACCTCATGACCAAGGTAGACCACCTTACTCTGACCAATTTGACATTTACTTGCCTTTATGGTCAGATCGGCCTGCTCCAGAGCCTGCAATACATATCCCAGGTGGTCAATGTGTTCTTTCCAAGTAGGGCTGAACACTGCAATGTCATCCAAGTATGCCATGCAGAAGTCCTCCATCCCATTCAGAACACGATTCACCATCCTTTGGAAGGTAGAAGGTGCATTCTTTAGTCCTAAAGACATAACCTTAAACTGATAGAGGCATCCTGGGGTTGAAAATGCAGTTTTCACTTTGGAATGGTCTGTCAGAGCTATTTGCCAATGGCATACGGTTAGGTCAAATGTACTGAGGTACTTGGCTGAACCAAGTTTGTCCACCAGCTCATCTGTCCTAGGTAAATGATGCACATCCATCATGGTGACTGCAATAAGGGCTCTATAGTCCACACAGAATCTCAACTCCTTGGATCCTGCCTTTGGTACTAGTACAACTGGTCTAGACCATGGACTTCTAGATGGCTCCATTACCCCAATATCAAGCATCTTTTTGATCTCTTCCTTTATGCAGGATCTTACATGGTCTGACATTCTGTAACCTCTGCTTTTAACAGGTAAACAGTCACCAGTGAAAATCTCATGTTGGCCCCAAGAGGTGATAGTGATAACAGAGCGGAACACTGACTTAACAGAGCTGTGCACTCCTCCTGTTGTTCCAGTGTCAGATTAGAAGAGAGATTAACTCCTTCTATCTTCCCATCTAAAGGTTGCCCCCTGAGGAGGTCAGGTAGAGGTTCACTCTCCTCCTCCTCTTGAGCAGACGCTAGAAGCAAAGCTCCCAGTTCTAGTCTAGAGACATAGACCTTTAGGCAATTGGTGTGAAAGATCCTGGTGGCCTCATTAGGGTTGCCTAAGTCCACCAAATAATTGACCTCTCCAGGTTTTCCCACAACCTTGAAGGGTCCAATCCATTTGTCCTGTAATGCCCTCTGCCTTGTAGGTACCATAACTAGAACTAGCTGGTCTTGAGTAAACTCAACCATGTTGGCCTTCTTGTCATGCCAATGCGTCACCTGAGCCTGACCTGCTTTCAAGTTATCTGTAGCTTCAGTCATCATGTTTGTCATTCTCCTTCGGAGACCTAACACATAGTCAGTGACTCTCACTGGCTTGTGTGACGGAGCACTCTCCAACACCTACTTGATTAGGGCCAATGGACTTGTAACCGGACCACCATAGAGAAGCTCAAAGGGACTGAATCCAACCCCTTCCTGAGGGACTTCTCTATAAGCAAAAAAAAAGGCATGGCAGTAGAAGGTCCCACTTTCTTCTAAGGGGTTCTTATAAAGAACCTATCATGTTCTTCATAGTTCTTTTAAACCTCTCCACCAACCCATTGGTTTTGCGGATGGTAGGCTGTTGAGAACTTGTAGGTCACTCCACAGTTTTTTCACATGGCTTGCATGTAGTGGTCCATAAAGTTGGATCCCCTGTCAGAGATAATATCCGTAGGAAAACCTAATCTGGAAAAAATTCCAAGTAGGGCCTTAGCCACTGCCTGAGCAGTGACAGTCCTCATAGGTATGGCTTCAAGATACCTGGTAGCATGGTCTACCACAACCAATATAAATTGGTTGCCTGAAGATGTTGGACAGTCTAAGGGACCAACAATGTCAATTCCTACCCTCTCAAAAGGGACGTGCCACATTCTTGGCTCCACTCTTGCCATATGTCTGACAAGTGTGACAGTTCCTACATAATTTATCTACATCAGACCCAATCTTAGGCCAGTAGAAATAGAGAGAAATATTTTCCTTGGTCTTCTTGAAACATAAGTGACCAGCCAAAGGAATCTCATGGGCTAACTGTAGGAACTGAGATCTCATCTCCTGGGGCACTACACGTTCTCTGTTGTCTCCTGAGGTAGACTCAATAGGTTCACTCTAGAGGAGCCATCCTCCTAGTACAACCTGTGCTTCCCTGGCTCTTACCCTTCCAGCTGGGAAGCTTCTCGTTGGCGAAGTCCTTCAAGAGTAGGACACTCTCTGACTTCTGCTAAAGTCTGCCCTACAAGGGCCACCTTCTGTCAGTAAAGACTGCAACTCAGGATGGTCTTTGGGATCTAGATCTCCAACAGGGGGAAGGTCTTCTTCCAGCTCAGTATCATAAGTATCTTACTCAACCTCTTCTGGTTGGACCTCACACTTAGCCTTAGCTGGTGGAGTAGTCACAGGTGTGACTTTGGACTGTCCTCTTGAGGATGTCCTGGTTTGATGCACAGGAGTGTTATCTTTCTGGTTTCCTGAGACCCTGGGTTTCCCCTTTGTCTCTTTCTTCCTGGAAATAGAAGTTAGCTCTTCCTGTGGACTGGGTGTTATAGGTTATTCTGTAACAACCCACTGAGAGTCATTTAAAGTTAGCTCTCTGGTCTTCCTAGTCTGCTCCCGCTTCCTTTTACTGGGAGGACTGAGGGTGCTTGATAAAACTCCAAGAGTTTTTAAGTCATTCCCCAGCAGGACTCTCCCAGACTCCTCATTTTGTACACTGACAGGTATTCTTACAGTCATGTTGTTGCACTGGATGAGGGCTGGTAGTATTGGAACAATCTGGATAGGGCCTATAATAAGCTTAGTGGGGCCTTTGGGTGCCTTAGCCACATGCTCAGATTTGAAAAATGTTTCATCCACCACCATGATGCTGGCCCCAGTGTCTCTAATGGCAGAGGTCTCCTGACCATTTGCAAGTACACTGTCCCTGTAGTATTATTTTGTGTTATCTGGTATATAGGTATACACATCTACATTCTGCTGTTCCCGTAGACCCAGAGACACTAAAGAAACACTGTCAGAGATACCAATTGGGTCGTCAGCCAATAGTTGAAAGTTTCCACTTGCCATATGTACTTCTCCCTCAGGGATGAATGCTAAGGAGGCAGTGTGGACCCCTGAAGGTTTACCCTTGCACCTGGGATACCCTTTCAGATGGTCAGTTGACCCACAAGCATAACATTCTTCAAATGTTTTGACACATGAGGGATTCTGCTGATCTCCCTCTGGTTTGGCACCAGAGGTTTCGCTAGACTGACCTGGTTTCCCAAATGACTTACCCTTCTTAAGATTGTAGCCCTCTTTTGGATGGGAGGTTTTGTCATCTTTCTTGTGCTGCTTCCCCTCATCCTTTTTATGAGTGGCCCCAGAATCCTGGTGAGTAGACCTGTTGGCAACCCACAAGTCAACAGCTTTTGCTAACTTCTTGGGATCAATCTCTTTTGAGTCAGCCAAGTACTGTTTCAGCTCAGAAGAGCAGCCATCAAAAATAGATTCCAATAAAAACAGATTTTTAATTCCTTCAAAAGAGTTCACTCTGTAATCCTTAACCCAACCATCTAAGTTTTTCAAACATTCACACACCCAGGTAGCCCAAGGGGTACCTTCAGTCTTTGAGGGTCCTAAACCTCTTAAGGTAGTGGGAAGGAGTTTTCCCAAATCTAGCTTCAAATTTTCATACTCTAATCTATCAAGTTCCCCCACTTCCTTTACATCACCAGTTGCAACCTGGGGGAACCTAGACAAAAGCCAATTAATCAACTGATTCCCTGTGAAACCCGGAATCCCATAGTTATATTCAAAAGCACCCAACCAATCCAAAATATCAAGGTTCACATCATACATACTCACTGCATCTTTAGGCATGGAAGGTCTCTTTGGACCAAAATGTTCATAGGACCAACCTATTTACCCTCCCTCCAATTGCAGAGTCTCAAGTGATTTATAGTGAGCCCTCCAGCTCCAGCCATGCTGTCATGGTCTGACCCTTTAAATGAAAAGCTGTTTAAAGTATGCACACGAGTAACATGATTTTAGAAAGCATCAACAATTACATGAAAGCCGGGTAAATCTGTATGTCATGAGAACACATTTCACTGAGGTAAATGCCTGATTTGCACAGACACATCATATCAAGGACTTTAGGCGCTGGTCATTTCGAAGCCGACATGTAAGGTGAAACCTCATTGTTACTGTTTCTTGTTGAATAACACATTCTGAAGATCAAAAATGTCTGTTCCACGTCACTTAATATTGTTGAACAGAAATAGCCAGTTCTCAACTTCAGCTACACATGTAGTGACGGAAATTGAGTCTGAAAAGATACTGGTGGCATTTCTACACATTGTTTCACCCACTTTTAATTGTCAAAATGTGAGTCTGGCACCAGCAGCCATCCAGAGGGTTGCAGGAAGTGAACATTGTTCAAAATGGTGGCTGGGCTTTATATAATTTAGGCTCAGACCCAAAAGCATCTCTCGGAGCAAGGTGCAACCAACATTAGGAACCATTCCCAGCCTTCCCTCAATTATAATTCACAGGTACAAATCCTCAGTGAAAGACACCCCAGTCTCCACCACAGGGGTGTATGGAGCATAGTATAAATACAACTTAGCCTGGTTTCTCAGTGTGGGACCTGGCATATCACCTTTGGAGAATGCAGGAGACTAGATATCAGTGGAATACACACAGGCTGGAGTGACAGAAGATGCAAAAAACAACATGGCAATGGTGAGCATGAGGTGGTGATAACATAAGGGATATAGAGGGAACATAAGGTGAGGATGGTAGCAGGAGAAGCCTAGGTGGAAGTAGTGTCAGCAAGGTTGAACAGAGAATATAAGGAGGTTATGGAATCAAGGGAGAGCCAGGAGGAGTTGGCAACATCAGGTGTGGAGTGAGAGAAGAAAAGAGATAGTGGTAGCAGGACTGACGTTGGAGGATTGTGTTTCAACTCTGAGAAGAAGGAGGTGATGGTATTAACGGAAGTTCATTTAGAGGTAGAATAATCAAGTGGTGAGAGTTTTCTGATGGCAGTAAAGGAAAATAAGATGAAGATGATGACATCTGAAGAGGTGGCAAGAAGGAACACAAGAAGTCAAAAGGACCAATAGAGAAGCTGACAAGCAAAGTGGTTGGTGGTGAAATCTGAAGCTAGACATTTCCAGGATTAAAGGTCAACAGCATGAGGTCAACATAGAGAGGAGGTAATCGAAGACAGGGGAAAAGAGGAAAGCTAGGACACAGGACTGGAGTGTGTCTTTCACAGTCCGGAATTGGCACAACAACAGTCACCTTGGAATAAGAGACGTGGTCAGAGATGGTAGGATGCAAGTGAAGAAGAATAAAGGAGAGAGTGATGAAGGCCATGACATAGGTTATGTGAATAGGAAGTTTGCACTGGGCAAAGTCGCCTCAAGGTAGGACTAGATGGTCGGAGGAAGAAAGAAAAGAGGGCAAGGAGGTTAAAGTCTGCTCAGGGAGGTGAAGGGGAAGAGATCTAAGGGTGGCTCAGCCCTGCCCAGTGAACTCTCTTAATTTTTCCTTGAAGAACACTGCCATGTATCAGTCAACTTGCATGAATTTGTGGCTGAGTCAGTCAGAAAGTATGACACCTTGTAAAGCCTGAAACTACTGAGAAACAGTAGACGGTTTGGGAACCCTGTAATCCTGCAATGGCACTGGTTGGTTTTGTGTGAGTCAATCTTCAGTGAACTGTAAAGAATTGGAGATTCAGCTCAGATGACCAAAGGCCAGACTTACCATGGGAGAGAGCTTTCTTCAAAGAAGACTATCCTGACTATTATTATAATAATGATTATTTCTTCAAGGGGTGTGCTACTTTTAAGTTTCAGTTGTCTCATCCTTCTATAACGTCCAAGTAATAAACAAAATTAACTCTACTTGGACTTAGCATGCTTCTTAATTTCAGGTATTGTATTCAGCAGATTCAACAAGATTTAATGCTGAAAAACAGATGGATACATGGTTTTTCTTAATTATACTCTGGAAAATTGATGATTTTGGTGGAAGTAGGAAAACCACAGACAGGAAAACATATAGTTGTCTAACTTTACACTATGGGGCATCTGAAAGGAGGCATGTTAGTCATGAAGATGTAGCAGAATTATATCAGATATGTATATCGGCTAACCTGCTCAGAAGTGACGATGCAAAATGACTTCACAGTACAAGAAGTCACACGAATATCTGTCAGCATGAATGCCAATTGGGCCAACAATGTTGGTACTCATAACTTACCTCTAAGATCTAATCCATTGACCAGAATATTCTTCAGGTGGACTTAATCAAGATGCTGGAAACTTGGTTTACCTGTTATCACTGTTGCAATGGCAAAGGATATCATCTGTTTGCATTTGGTAAGTGTGTGTTGGCATAGTGCTTAATATCCTCAAGAATGCTTTTAGATATTTGACTTTGATGTGCTAAGCACCATCAGTTTTTCTATAGTCTGTAACTTGCTGACAAAGGGCCTGGCATTTGGACACAGCAAGGGTAACCCCCAACCAGAAAGTTGAGTGCCTCACTTTCACCTCAGTAAAGCTGAATTTCTTCTACATGATCCTCTGTTACTATCTCTCCCTATAGTCTAAATTCTGCTCCCGACAATGTAAAGAGAAAATGTTGGACACATGTGAATTCCCTGCCCCTGGGCTAGTGAATAAGGAGGGCATGCTCTCTGTTCCCACCTCCTTGAGTGTAATGCTACACCAATAGTTGTTGTGAGCCCTAGCCACTGCTGCTCTTGCACACAGGTGTATTACCACTTTTTGCCTATTGTGATGTCATGTGATTCAGCCACTGCTGCATTTGCACATAGATGCATAGTCTCATTCTGCCTTTTGCGAGCTAGCCATTTCACAAGAGAGCCCCCCACCATAGATAGCTAACACCTGTCCACTCTCCTATCCAAACCTAGCCATACCATGCAAGGCTGCTTACTATTCATGATGTTTCCCTTCTGTGCCATCCCGCTTGACACACATTGCACAGGTGCCTACTTCCTTTTCCACGATAATGGCCTTTCCAGAGCAGCCTGCCCCCGTCATCATCCCATCCCATGCCCCACACCCTTCCTACCCCGCACCAATCCATTCCACAACCTGCACCCCTCGATCAATAGCCTAATAGATCACAAATGTATCCAAACGTTACTAAGCAACAACACACCACTTTTAGTACCTATAACAACCACCCCAATCCTCAGTGCACTTAGACGCACTAGACTCAGATCACGGACGCTCACAACCCCCTATCTCACAACTAGAGGACTACCCAAAGTCAAGCAACCCAATCATATCCCAATTCTAGGCACATTAAGAACCCTAAGACTTAGATCTAGAACCTCTAACCCTCCTCAAAATATCGCTCTTACCAATCATGCTAACACAGTAGGCATACCGCCATTAAGAACCCAAGATAAACACTCCAAAAGTCCCATCATATTCAAACAACAATATAACGCCATTGAAACTACCAACATTCACCTACCCACCCCAGTCCAAGAGCCACCCCCAGCTACGCATCTCAAAGCAGCCCTCATCAACGCGCGCTCCATACCTGCTCATGCCACTGAAATTCATGACCTCATTACTGAGCAAGAACTTGACTTACTCATAGTGACAGAAACCTGGCTCCACCAAGCGTCCGGCCCCTCACTCTCCATCGCCATTCCCCCAGACTATACCATTCTCAGAACAGACAGAACAAAATCAGTAGGTGGAGGAGTAGCGATTATCTCTAAAGCCCACCTGAAATTAAGAACCAGCCCCATCGAGAGCCCAGTCGGTTACGAAGTCCTGCTAGTCAAACTAGCTACGGACCATAACACCACTATAAACCTAATAACTATCTACAGAGCACCTAACACCTCATCTCAACCAGAACTAGACATACCATTATTGTTAACGCCACTTATAAAACCAAACACAAAATGCTTAGTCCTAGGGGACCTGAATCTAGGCTTTAACGACCCCCAAGACCACAAAGCAGAGGCACTACATAGTGCACTTAAAGACATGGCTTTCACGCAACTCGTGAACACCCCTACCCACATAAAAGGGAGGTCTCTAGATTGGATACTATATCTTAACATTATAGTATCCATAGACTCCATCTCCCCGGTACCATGGTCAGACCATCACTGCATAAACTTCACTATTCTGCATAAAAATCCAGATGTACCCAAAACGGCCATCAAAGAATCATATGTAACAAGAAACATCCGCAAACTCACAGCAGAAAATATCAACCCTCTACTAGCCAAAGCCCTCAATAACAAAATCATTAACGCCAAAGAACCGTGTGCCCTGGCAGACCTTTACCATAACTCTCTTACCAATACAATAGACGCCCTAGCACCCTGCGTTAATAAAACCAAACGTAAAGACAAAAAATCCTCCTTCTGGTTCAATGAGGAACTAGTCTCCCTTAGACGAATCAAAAGATCGCTTGAACACCGCCTAAAGAAAAACCAGACCCCAGAAGCCCTGGAAGATTTCAACTCTGCAAATAAAATCTATAAATCAGCCATCATCGCCCACAAAGCAGATGCCTTTAACACAAGAATTAGTAATGCATCCTCCGATAGTAAAGAGTTATTCAACATACTCAAGGAGTTGGAGAACCCGATCCCCATAATTAACCCAGTCAAACCTAGCAAAGAATGGTGCACCACCATCCAAGATGCCCTAGACACTAAGATTAAACTATTACAAAACAAAATTACCTCTAAAAGAAACCTCCTGTCCGACAAACACTCCACGGCCAATCAGATCTCCACTACCGTAGAAAACACTGCCCCTCTCTTCAACTTCACACCAGTCTCTCACGATACAGTACTCAAGACCATAGCCAAACTTAAAGCCTCCAACTGCAAAGGAGATAACTTCCCAGCACGCCTAATTAAACTCTGCGCCCCCACCCTCACGCCCATAATCACCAACTTTGTAAATGCCTCCTTCTCCACCAACCAGGTCCCAGTCAGCATTAAAGCAGCCTGGGTCACCCCCCTTCTAAAAAAGCCCACGCTAGACCCATTAGTGCCTACTAACTACCGGCCCATAACAACTGTCCCATTCTTACTTAAAATCATTGATAAAATAGCGTATAACCAATTACAAACTCACCTAGAACAAAATAATCTGCTAGGAGCCAGACAATCAGGCTTTAGGCCTAATCACAGTACTGAGACAGCACTCTTGGATCTAAAAATCCAATTAGACGCTATCAGAGACTCAGGCAAACTAGCTACACTACTGCTACTGGACCTATCAGCAGCATTCGACCTAGTAGATCATGACAAACTATGCAACACTCTAAAAAAAGATTTTAATCTTTCCAACAACGCCACTTACTGGATCAAATCCTTTCTCACGGACTGTACATCCAGAGTTGCCATTGGGAATTTTGCAGCGGACCCCATATTAGTGCCCATAGGTGTCCCCCAGGGATCCTGCCTATCCCCTGCACTCTATAATGCATACACCAAACTCTTATTCTCAGCCCTAGACGATATGGGTGTCATTTACAACAACTTCGCAGATGACACACAGATCCTCATCCCTATCTCAGGTGACTACACCCAAGACACCCTCACCATTAATAAAGTCTATTCCATAATCCAAAACTGGATGGCCCTGAATAGTCTTTGCTTAAATGATGAGAAGACGGAGATCCTCATTGTGGGCTCCCAAAAAAGAATAAGCACCCTCCAGCCGGACTACTCTCACATTAACATCGACGGTACCCGGATCACAGTACTTAAACAAGTTAAAACGCTAGGTGTCTACATCGATGCCAACCTCTCCATGCATAAACAAATTGCAGCCCTCTCTTCATCCACAGCTTACACAGCAAGACTTATTGCTCTCAGTCGCCAATTTCTCACCCCTGCAAGAGCCCTTATCCTAACAAAACTAGATTACTGTAACATCCTCTTCCTGGGAACTTCCAAAACCAATATAAACAAAATCCAACTACTACAGAATAAAGCCCTTAGAGCGGCCTTAGGGATAAAGAAATCAGAACATATATCTAACATTAGAAGAGAAAATCACTGGCTGCCTATTGAAGCAAGGATCATATTCAAAACCCTTAGCATTGTCTACAAATGCACCACCAACAAAGCACCCAGCTACCTCAATAATTCCATCAAAAATAAAATGGCTTGCAGGCCGCTGAGATCCAATAATCTGGCCCTTTTAGAAGTTCCCGCATTCAAATATAGCAGAGCAGGAGGAAGTAGTTTCAAAGTTTTAGCCCCTTCGCATTGGAACTCCCTACCTCTAAGCATCAAAAAGCAGGAATCATTACAAAAATTCAAAAAAGCTCTGAAAACCTGGTTATTCAATAAATTTTGAACATAAGGTTATGGACTATCCCACCAATTGGAATCTGATTTAGGACCATATCTGCCTTGTAACGTCTGTATAAAAAATGTATTATTGTTTTGAAACTGTAACATTGTTTAATAATTGAATACCTTCTGCAGCCTTCGCCGTGATACCCCAGGGTCTGGGCGAGTAACAAATGTAATAAATAAAAATAGGAGGTACACAGTTTCCTGGACCTCCCAATATTTTTCATAAATATTTTCCATGGACTCAGTAAGCGGGCTGCCACTCACAGCACACCATTCCATCCCCTGCTCCATTACATGGTTTTCATATGCACAAACTCTTACATTAATGTACTGTTAAATGATAGGTCCCATTTGTAGTGACCTAGGTTAAAGGAACCATTGGGAAGTCTGATGGAAGCTGAAGAACCTTGTCTTCGCCTGCTAATGGCAGCTAGTGTAGAGAGATGTTATGTTATGTTATTAAAACTTGCACGTGCACCTGAGGGCATCTTGGTGCAAGGATGTGCACAGCACAGCAGAAACTGCCCTAATGTCCGGGGGTTTCTCCCGGGGTCGGCTGAGCCTTCCGCGGACCTCCACGCTGGGAGGCCCCAAATCCTCCCGCGTATCCCAAAAACGAGTATGAGACACACGCAAGAAGCAAGGTGGTTCTGCTGTTTATTGAGTAACGGCAGGGATGGGTCTAGGATCGTACGTATCCGTCCTGACTCTCCTAATTCGTGGGGCTCGCAGGCCCCTTTTGCCTCAGTATGACGCGCTACTTGCGTCACCTGGGAAAGTTAGCAAAAAACCTATCGCCACTCTGGATTGGTTCCTCGAGTGGTAGGGTTAGTATAGCATATGTATAGAGAACGCTGTTAGTGGTTAAGGGTCAGTCAGGTGGTATACTTGGGTTGTCCCTTCTATTAGATACATGAAAATTGTTACACGAAGACCCCTAATGATTGGCTAATGTTAATGGTGTCAGTGATGAGTGCCCCATGTTCTGATTGGTCCAGTCGCGAGCCCCCCAGCCTGGGACCATCGTTGTTCCCAGCTCGCGGTGTGCCTGTCATTTGCAACAATATGTAACTATGTGTTTGTGCAGACAATGCGTGGATTTGCTCATATGCCTGAGAGCAGACTATTCCCACTGCTGTAGGTGTCCATTGGGTCATTTCATTGTTGCAGCCTGTGTCTCAAACGTGGGACCTAGGCGACTTCTCCCTCCTGGGTCTGGCACCCTGTCAGGTTCGGCTTGGTCACGTGAGGAGAGACCGTGGTTGAGGCAGAATTCTGCACATTTAATGTTGTATTTTCCACTGTGTGTCTGGCCTAGTTTGCAGGTGTGACCTTGGCTTCGGCTTGTGGCATGCGAGTTGCAACATTGCCCCCTTGGCTGTCAGTTCTCGCTTGGCTCATTCTGCAGGGTCAGCAATTGTACTCTTGCTCGTTCAATGTTCGTGGAGGCTCTTGCTTGCGGCCTACTTGGGCCTGGTGCATAGGTGGGGATGTTTAATGCACGGCACTTTAAGTTGCGGTATCACATTGCTTCATATCCAGTATCATGTCTTCGTTGTATTTTCATCACAATGCAAGGGTTTGGGGAAGCGTAGGCAAGCATTTTAGATGAGTGCTTTGTGTGTCTTGCGTTTCTGCATTTTGAAAAACCTATGTGAAAAATAATAAAGATGCGCGTCAGTGGGTGTGTCCGTCACCTACGTCATAGCACTGAATATGTTCTTCGTGTGGATTGGTGTGGGGGTGTCCAGTGTGCATGGTTGCACAGGTGTTCTGACAGTTGGCTAGGTCGTCATGGCATCTCTAACGATGTGCTTATTTAATGTTGAAAGGTTTAGTCGAGTTCATCCATGCCGCACGTGTCGGCTTGAGCAGGACAGGCTGGTGGGCAGGCTGATGGGCACATCCGTATGTTCCTGTAACCGGGTATTTGGTCGTCTGGTAGGTAGGCAAATTCATCTCGTGGCGGGTGTCTGGGTCGCGATCCTCTAGGCCAGGGGCGCGAGAAGATTGGGGGGAGTCTTTTGTCCCATTCTCACACTTCAGTCCGCCCTCTGGTCGACTTGTCGACCACAAACATATCCTTTTCCTTATCTCCTCTTACTCTCCATATTTTAGTTACTCCTCCCAGGTGTCCATAGTGGTTGACATGGTCCTCAAATGACCAATACATATACACACAACTTCCTCTCGGTGTGCAGTATACCCATTTCTCGATGTAGCTTCTCGGGTTTCTTGGGTTTTCGATCTTCATGGATGGCGGGTCCAGGTAGTTGGTGATGATCTGTTTGCGCAGTTTTTCTCTTTCCTTTATTATTGTGTCTGTGTGCTGGCCATCATCAGTTGGCATCAAGGGGTGCATACCAACCATTTCGATCATTTCTTCTGTAGTGCGTGCTTTCCAGGCTTTCCAGAACCTTATTATAATCAATGCAGCTCCAGCCAGTATTATACATCAAACTATAATCTTCAGCCCGTCCGACAGCCATGATGGCATCCATGACCATAACAATGAAAACCAGCTGTCATCCTTCTTCACTCCTTTACTTTCTTCCATCATTTTGGAGTGCATCTGGGCCAGTTGTGATACTGCTTTGGTGAGTGTACCATTGTCGGCATCGTTAGCCGGAATAAATGTGCAGCATGATTGTCCTATCTTTGCACAAACTCCTCCTTCCATTGCTGTAAGGAGATCTAATATGTATCTGTTCTGTAGTGCTACCATCCTCACTGCTCGCAGTTCCTCTTTTATTGCGTTGAATCCATTTACTGTAGAATTAATTGTCATCATCAGCTCCCATCGGGTTATCTGGAGCCATTTTGCGTTTGCATAAGCTTGTAGTCCCGGATGTATGATTGACGAGAAAAACATTGCTGCTCTGCTGAATAGTCTGTGTTCTGGTGGGATTGAAGTGAGTGCTGTTTCCGACCTTCCCCATAGGTAATTTCCTGTCAGAGGTTCTCCTTGTCTCTTTTTTCTATTAAGGACATTATTGTTGTTGTTGTTTTCCTTGTCTGACCCCCTCTGAGATTGTACAGATCTCTTCTTCCTCTTGTTTCCTTCATCCATTTTAGGGAAGTTCGCCATGTTCACATGTTTCTGGGGCACCACTAGTGATGGTACATTAATGTGTACCATTGTGCATATACCGTTCCACAGAGGGGACAGCGTGTGGTATGCCTTGTTTCCGCAGGCCCAATAGTGGTCCATTAATACTGCTGTTCCTGCTCCCCCCTCTGGTAGCTCTAACACGCTGGTACAGTTGGTGTTGTATCCCACGTCCACTTCTCCTCTATGTTGGTAGCATAGCTTAGGTGCAGACAGCGCAGTATGCTCATTGGGTCTTCATCCTTCTCCATCTATGTCAGCATGGGTACGTACTTGCCCCAAATCATCCAACATCTGTTATTGTGTTCATCAATGGTGGTAATATTTTCTCTTGTTACCATGTTGCTGCCAACCACTCCTATGTCCCATTTATTGTTCATGTATACCTTCCCCGTTATCGTTACCAGTGGTCTTTCCCAACAGCCTTGTGTGCCAGGAACTTCGGTGGCGTACCAGTCACACGGTAGGTATTGTAGTGTTACTTTCTTCGTTTCTCCCTTTTCAGGACCACTTGTCATGTATCTGAATGCTTCAGCATGCAAACTGCTCTTGTGGTAACTCAAATAAGACTTGAGGAAGTTGTTTTCGTATGGATATGTGTCTCGCGTTTTCCAAACCAGTCTCACCACCGTCCCTTGAAATCGCCCACTCGTTTGGAATAGTGCCAGGTATATTATACATTGTGCAGTCTTTTCATCTATTTCTGTGGCAACGAATGTTCGAGAAGCGCTAATGGCGTATAGGATCAATGGCCAGACATAGCAGCTGTCTTCTGTTGTCTGCTTACCTATTTGGGTGATGTGCTGGTACCCCATGTTGTTCGAGACGTGTGCTGAATCTGTTATGTAATTATCAATGCCTTTATTACCTGAGTATGTGCTGCGTTTAACTCTACTTCCCTTATGTGGAGGGTTGCTAGTACCACCTGACGGAACACCTGTTGCAGCCGTGGGTGGGGGTACGTTAGGTTTGGGTGCAGCCAAAATATTGATAGCATAACTTTTCTGCCATACAGAGGCAGCCAAAAAACCAGTGATCACCAAAACCCCTATCATTTTTATTACAAAAGCTAATCTCACCGGCATTTACTCTTACCTTGCTGCAGTCTGGCAGCTTATTCTTTCGACGTTAAAGTTGCCCGCCTGAAAAATTTTCAATACTCTTGTTACTATTGTTAGTTGTCGTTATCAAGCCCTCCCTATCAGGTAGTCGTTCAGTGCCCAGGCGAAGAGCTGCTCCCACGCCAATCTAAGCGATCTGTCTCTTAGAGCAGGTAAGTGCTGGTGAAGATGGGGCATTGATTGTTCTATGGCCAAGATAAATGCGGTGTAGTAAACACGTACCTTCCTTCTTTTTAGGTACTTTGGCCTTTTTATGTGCTATACAAATTGGTGTGATAGGGCTTCAGGGTAATTATCGTCCGAGGTTAGCATCTACTCCTGGGCAATGTACACTGTTAGTTACCTATTTTCTTAGCAATACAATAACACACGGTACCTGCATGTGCGAGAAAGAAAAAGAAAACATACAAGTGTTTACATGTGTATATGTGCAAAACAATGTCCTTCAATTGGGTGGTGGCTGTAGTGGGCAGGGGTTTGTGGGCAGAGGGTCTGGGGCTCAACTGGCGGAAGTCTGTTTACTCTTTGATCTTGTGATGGGTGGTATGCAAATCACCAGTGTCCATTTCAGTACTTGTCTCTGGGGATTCTGGGGGGTGACAGGGTATGGAAACACTGAGGTCATCAGCTGTGGTAGACGTCTCTTTCTCCGTAGGTGACGCTGTCGATATTCTTCCAATGGCCCTGTCGGTGACGCTAGGGCGGGTCTGGAGTTTGCATATCTTCACATCGTGTAGGTGATTCCAAGCACGCTTATCCTGCAACTTTACTGCTCTCTTAGATACCTCCTCTACCAGGTGGGGACCAGTGAAGCGTGGGCTGTTCGACTTTCTATTGAAATTGCGGAGTAGCACGTGGTCACCTTTAGCAATTTTGCACAGTTTTTCCTTTTCCAATTCTTTGACCGCGTCTTCTTGTTGATAACTCTTAGACCCGCCCTGCGTGCGCTCGAGCTGTTGAGACACAAACACTACACTAGTAATCAAAGAAGACACATATTGGTACATTTCATCACCAAGAACAGTTGCAGTGTTTTCATAGTCTGTGAATGCTCTTGATGTTGGCGTTAGAGGAAGGTGCATTTGACGTCCGGTCACCACCTCGTGAGGAGTGAGGTGGTGGTCGGAGCCTGGTCTATTCCTTAGCTCAAATAGAGCTAGCGGAAGGCAATACAACCAACTCTTCTTTGTTGTTTGCTGTATCTTTGCGATTGCCTCCTTCAATAGGCCATTCAGGCGTTCGCATATACCGTTGGCCTGCGGGTGATATGCACACGCAAATTTATGCTTGATGTTCAGTAAGGATGTGATGTGCTGAAACATAACATTAGCGAAATGCGGGCCGTTATCTGACCGCAGTACTTCGCACACTCCCCACCTGGGGAAAACCTCTCTCACTAGAAATTTAGCTTCTCTGAACGCATCCGGATGTGAACAGGGTCCTGCCTCAATCCACCTGGAGAATGGGCATACTACTACAATCATATACCTATTTCCTTGACATATGTTGATCATATCAACGTAATCAATATGAATGTGCAGGAAGGGTCCCTCTGGCCGGGGTATAGTACCTTTTATAACTTGCAGCATGTGACTGGCCGTAAACTGTTGACATGTGAGGCAATTGCTGATAAAATTTGTTACATGAGAATTTAACTCGGGGCAGAACCAGTCTTCCCTAATTCGTGCTGCAATAACTTCCTTCCCTGTATGAGCTGGGTGATGGAGTTGGCTCAGGGCGGTGTTCAATAGTGCCAACGGCATTACCATCTTTCCAGTGTTACCCTGATGCCATAGTGCGTCAGTTGGCGACATTGTACATCCTCTTTTTACCCATATTTCTTTTTCTGCCATTGGTGCAGCCGCTTGTAACTCCATTATTTGTGTGGCTGGGAGGTGGGTGTACCCTTCTTTCATCAACATCTCTTTAGCTATCCCCCTCCCTCTCCCTCTCTCTGACTCTGGGGTGTTCCAGATCTCACCAAAATAAGCAGCATACTTTGCATGTGCGTCTGCTGCTTCATTCCCTTTTGAGATATGATCTTCTCCATTAGTGTGTGTGGGACATTTGACCAAAGCTAGTTCTTGGGGATTATTTATTACTTCAATTAACTCGGCTAATAAGAAAGCATGTTGCACTGGGGTGCCGTCAGCTCTCCTAAACCCCCTTCTCTGCCATTTTGTCAACCCCGAGTGGACAGTAGACGTGACATATGCGCTATCAGAAAATATAGTAACTCTTTTGTCAAAGCTTTCCTTCAACGCCAAGATCAGTGCAACCAATTCTGCTGTTTGAGCAGAGTAATGTTGTGGTAACTGTACACATTTCACCGCCACACACACCAAGTCCTCTGTCATTTTTACAACTGCTGCCCCAGTTCTCCTTATCCCATCACTCTGCTCTATTGCCGATGACCCATCAATGAACAACAGCTCTCCTCCATTTAGCGCATCCTCTTCAACTTTTCTAGTACATGAGTACATTTCAGTAGTCTGCGTACAATCATGAACATAGTCACCTTCCTCAATGACTTCCGCTATAAACCTTGCAGGATTAACTGTGCTACATCTAACAATGGATAGTTCTGGTCTAGATAAGATGATCTCATAACCTGACGCCCTCTGCGTGGTTATGAGTGGACTTAGGCTTGTTCAATATTGCAAATAGTGCATGCTCCACAAATAGTGTGGTTGGGCACCCCATTGTAATAGATGATGATTTCTCTACCGCGAAGGCAGCTGCGGCGAGGCCTTGTTCGCAAGGGAAATGACCTAACATAACAGGGTCCAGGTGACCGCTGTAAAATGCTACTGGCTTGTATCCCTTGCTTGTTTTTTGAGCCAACACTGCTTTCATTACTGCTCAGTCGCAATGTGAAAATATAAAGAATTGTCGTTCATAATCTGGGGTGGCCAGTACCGGAGCAGTTGATATTGCGTGTTTCAGTTCGTCAAAGGCCTCTTTCATTTCCATTGTCCACCACTATTTTTCTCCCCTTTGTTAGCTTCTCTCAATGCTTCAAGTAGGGGTCCTATGTATGAGCTGTAATCAAATACCCATGCTCTACAGTAGTTGCACAATCCCAGGAACTGTTGCAGCTCCCTCACTGTTTGTGGCAATGGCGTGTTTGATATAGCCTGTGCTCTTTGTGGTGCAATCTTTCTTCCGTGTTGGGATATCAGCTGACCAATGTATAATACCTGTTCTTGACAGTACTGTAACTTTTCTTTGTCTACCTTGTAACCCTTTTCAGCCAATATCGTCAGCATCTTCAATGAGTCCTCCCTGCACCTTTTTTGCTTGTGCTGCAAATTATTATGTTGTCAACATATTGCAACACTGTACTTTCCAATTCAATGTTTCCCAAGTCCATCTGTATTACTCTGTTGAAAATTGAGAGCGACCCGCAGTACCCTTGTGGCAACCTGGTTTGTTTCCATTTTGTGTTTCTGTACGTGAAGTTTGTCAGATCTTGTGAATCTGGATGCAGGGGTATTGAGAAAAAAGCATTTTTGAGGTCAATCACTGTACATCGTGAGGCTTCTTTTGGAATTCCACACAATATTGTGGCCGGGTTTGCTGCTATGGGGTATTCTGCTTCCACTATGTTGTTCAAGGGCCTGAGGTCCTGGATGAAATGCCAAGACCCTCCTTTAGTTTTGCACACTGGATATACGGCCGTGTTACATGGTGATTCTGATGGTACCAATATGCCATTATTTATAAGGGCTGTTATTGTTTCATATATGCCCTCATCTGCCTCTTTTGATAGTGGGTATTGCTTCACTCTAGGGAGTATTGCACCTTTTTTCAGTTTTATTCTTACTCCCCCGATACTTTTTATGCACCCCACGTCATAGGGACTAGTAGTTCACAATGATGTTGGAACTTTTGCCATATCCTCCTCAAAAAAAGGAACTGGGGTGGATGTGGGTGCTTCAAGTGCCATTGCAATTTTCTGTGCCACTTGTTTGTATGTCACTCTTAGCCATATGTCTACACTCATCATGAATACCATTTCACCCTCTTCCTTCTCTTCTGAAAAGAGCTCCTCGTCTGAGACCTGGGTGAGCCTTCATCCCTCAGCTAGTGCTATCACTGCCCTCCATGCTCTTCCTTCCCGGTCTTGGGCATGTACTGCGATGTAATCAGCAGTCGCTATAATGCTCTCCATGCTCACTGAAATCACCTTTCCTTCTGGTTCATTGGCTGGTGTTTCTGGTCTGAACAGATAGGCTGTTGGCCTCCTCCAGATCTCCCCTTCTATTCCTGGCATCCATGAGAATGCCATGTCTGTTCCATACTGGAACAGTTCGCCATCTACTGGCTCAGCCCTAATCACTGTCTGCCCACAGTATGCTTGCATAATTTGCCGTGCAGTGAGCATGTTTATTCCAGGGGCGGAACAAATTATGCCGTCCTCCGTGAAGGAGATTGTCATATTCAACCTGCTCATTATGTCTCTCCCAAGTATGTTCACTGGCGAGTCCCTTGAATATAAAAGCGAGACGGACATGTCATAATCCCCTATCGATAAGGGGATGTTATCGGTAAAGGGAACCAACCCCCTAGCCCCAGAGAATCCTTGGGTGTTCATGGCCTCACCTGACATCTTAAATTTACCTTCCCTTATGCAAGATCGGGTTGCCCCAGTGTCAACAAGGAATGATAATTTTTTGTCACCTATCGTTACCTCTATGCGTGGTTCCTCCGCACTATTAGGTGTTATCGACAGGATGGGACACACCAAGGACTTCTGTGGGCTGTTCTATTGTGGGTATAATGATTGACCACTTCCTGTGTAAGGGTTGTGTCCCAGGACCGTCACCCTTCCCAGTTGTGTTTGCTGTAGCTGTGTATTGGTAGAGGTTACCTTATGGTCTTGAATTTGAGTGGGCTGCTGTACTTGTTGCACTTGAGGTTGTTGTGATATTGCTACCTGTTGTTGCGGTAGTGAATACGTCTGTGGCTGTTGTTGTGTTACTAACTGTTGCTGCATATTTCCCGGTTGCAGTGCCTGCTGTTGTTGGTGGCCCTGCTGTTCCCTTGTAGGCCCTTGTTGTCCCTGTGCTCCACATGCTGGTGTGCCGGGTCTCATTCTACATGTGCGTGAAATGTGTCCTAATAATCCACAAATCCAACATACAGGTGGTTCCCTGGTCTGCCATGGGAAACTCCCTGAATTGTCCTGGTATACTGGTTGCCCAGTGGGGTAGAAACTTCTGAATCCTCCCCCTTGCTGTTGTGCGTTATAGCCGTATCCCCTTCCCCTCATCATTCCTCCCCTTCCCCTGTTGTAATTATAATATCCAGCTCCTGTTGTTGAGTATCCTCCTCCCATGTTAGTCGTGTATGGTGGGGGTGGTGGCAGCTGTTGTGCTATAATCTGTGGTGATTGTATTTGGGAGATATCTTGTGCAGCCACTACTTGCGTGGGGTTTGGTGTCATTGTTGTAGGTGTAGTTATTAGTGCACCTTCCATCGTGTACTTAGTAAGTTTTTTCTTCACTAATTTAGCCTCTTCCGCTTTCCTATCCTCTTCCTTTTGTTTCATCTTTTCTTGCCATGTTCTACAATGATGTACTATCGTCAGTTGTATTTCCGGCCAAGCCTTTGCTTCCATCCCCACTACTTTCTTCAATTGTTTCTGCACTGTTTCCGGGATCCCTTGTATTAGTATATGATAAAATATTGCTGGTGTCTTGTCCCATTGCTCTATAGTTTCCATGCGCCACTTCTCCTGAATTTCCTGGATATAATCAACAGGATCTTCGTTCTCACGCATCTTGCATGATGTAATTGCTCCTATGTCTGATGGGTCTGGGTATTGTACCCTCAGTGCTTGCCATAATGCATGTCTGCAGTTTGCGAATGGCGCCCCGTCGTGTGATGTGTTTGTTATTGTGACCCCGGGGAAGCCTGCTCTCTTCCAGATGTCATCTGCTGCATCCCCCAATATTGATATTAGGAGGCCCTTTACATCTCCTACTGCCAATTTCTGTCCTGCGGTGTGTTTTTCCATTTCATATATCCATTTCCCCGCACCTCCACTTAATGATGGGAACCTGCACTTTATATGTTCTTTGTCTGCATGCTTCCAAGGGACGTATTGTGGTCTAACCCCTCCCCTCTCCAAGAGTGGCATTAGGTTGTGTCCTATCTGACCCCCCAGGTTCCCCAGAGTCGAGTCCGTATACCCCTCCTCTTCTTCCGTGTCGTCTACATCGTCTGTTATGTCCATATTTCCCCTGCTTGTAACTGTTTCTCCTCCATCTCTTCCCCTTCTTTTATCATTTCCTTTATTTGATGTGGGCGTGTGTACTCGTTCTTCCTGCCTGCGTCCAGGGAAATCTCTAAGCCTACCAGCGTAGGGTGTGTGTTCGTGAGGGGTGGGTGCGGGTGTAGGTGGGCATGTTGCACGGGATGAGTGTGGGGTAGTGGAGCATGTTGGACTGGATGATGAGGGTGTAGCTGCACGTGTGTGCCTTCCCGCCATTCCTTGCTCTTCCCCCTCACTTCCCCCTAGTTCTTCCTTTCTTCTGCAGGCCCAGGGTGATTCCCTGTTAGTCTGGGTGATGTATAATTTGTCTAAGCTTTCCCTTTCCCTATTTCTTTCTTCTTTCTCCATTCCTTCTTCTTCCTCACTACAAAAGTCATCCAGGAGCGACAACCCCCAATCTGTCTTTTTCCCCCGAATCGTTACTGTTTTTAAATCTATTAAATCCGTTCCTCTCATTTCTTCTTTACCAATTGCTCCCCTTTGTGCTGATGTTGTTGCTACTTCTGTGTCTCTGCGTACATATCTCCTTACTTCACTCTCCCCTCTCCTATCTTCTCTTTCCCCTTCTTTTTTCTCCACTATCTCTCTACCCATTTCCTCTCTTTTCTTTATTAATTCCTCCATTACTTCACTACTCATCTTTTCCAATATCCTTTCCTCTTCTCTCTTCCTTTCCCATCTCTCTCTTTCCTGCTCTAATATGCTTTCTATCATCCTCCCTTCTTGGTATTTCTTGGTCGTTTCTGATAGTATTTTCTTCTTCCATATTTCCATTTCCTTTTCTTTCTCTTCTTCCTCTCTTTTCTTGTCACGCTGTGCTGCTCGAGATACCCTTTCTGCTGCTGCCTTTACCCTTTCAGCTTCTTTCTTTCATTCTTCAGTTTGTTCGTCATTTTTTTCAACTCATTCTTACTTTCTCTCCTTTCCCGTGCTCTCTCTCTTTCCACCGTCTCAAGCTGCTTGATCAGGGCATTTTGCTCATTCCTTAATTCTGCTAATCGTTCCTCCAAAATCTCTTCTTTTTCTCGTAAAAGCTCTTCCTCCTTTCTTTTCCCCCCTTCCCCTTTCATCTCGCTCTTACTCTCATTCTCCTCGTCCATTTTCCTTACTACCTCCTTCTCTTCTCCTGTTAATGAACCTCGCAATTTTAATAACACCTGTGCATCTACCCACACGTCGTGTCCTATGGCTGCAATTTGTTCTTCACTATTCTTCCCTTCCCTTGCGGGCATCTTCGTATAAGTTGACCCTGTCGTACTTGTCGGCTCGCCTCCCGTGTAGCCACCTGTAGCTGTATATGGTGGTGGGCTGTATGCCGGGTTCGAATACCCCTCAGCCGCCCTTAATTGTTCTCTCACTATTTCTCGCAGTTCCGTTAAAGGATATAACCCCTCCTTCCTCTTTTTTCACTACCTTCGCTAGGGGCATGTCGTCGCCCTGTTCCTTTTTTATTTCTTTTTCGTTTAGGTTGCTACTCTTTTCTTCTCCCTCTTGTCCTTTCCCCGTGCATTGTGTTCCTTCACTCTCTTTTTCCTCATTCTGTTCTTCCTCCTTAACCTTCTTCTCCTCCTTTGTTTCCCCCACAGTGAACATTCCGTTTGGTCCTGGTCGGGACCCCTGCAACATTCTCCATAAATTAAACACCTCCACATGGTGTGTCAACTTCTTCCCCTTGTATGTGTTATGTAGGTGGGTCAATAGTGAGTGTTGGATGTATGGGTCGAAACTGCCATTAGTGTCGTCATTTTGTTGTCCGTCCCCTGTGTCCATTCTATGCTGTATTTAATCAGTTTCTCCCTATGAGGTGACAGTGTTTTACATATATGCTGTAGCGGGGTAGTGAGGGTGTTCCCCCACCCTCCCGATCCTGTCCCGTATGACATAGTAGCACTGAGTTGTTATCCTCCCTCGATATGGTAGCGGTTATCTTGCTAATAATGAACGCTTATACAATTTCAGATGTTTTACCTGGCCCTGTAATTTTGGGGACTTGCGATTGTCCGCTAAAAGAAAATAGTAAAATATAGCATTTGCATTTATATATTTTTTTCTCTCTTTTCTTCTTTCACCTAACACCGTTACGGCCCCCTACGGCCGAGGCGCACGTAGCCCCCTGCGGCTGCGTGCCCTGTGTGACGTTCTTATACAGCCGTCCCACTTTATTTCACCACTCCTCCTCTTTCTTCACTTGTCGTGGCCGGCGTTCTCCGTGCGCGGCCACGTCCCTCTCTTCACCTTGCCCCGATGTAATCGTTACCGTTTATCTCCGTCTCCACTCCCTTACCATTATTCTCTTCCCCACCACTCTCCAACAATTCCTTGTGCTCAAGATATCCTATGAAAGCCCTACTGGTGACGTCACCAACCTCTTTCAAAACTACCGGTAAGTTCTTTTCATGTTTTTAAAAGTTTGAAATAAGGTTGCAATCTATCCCCGTTAACCCTACAGCTGTCCTCTTGTCACGCCTGGAACAAGGTAATCAACAATATAATCAGACTGCGCACACTGCGTCGCCTCGCGTGTGATACGCCCCTCGACAGGAGGGCTTAACCAGCCAATTATCTTCCGTATTAGGCAACCAGCTAGCTACCGCCTACAGCGAAACGTCATCTATCTATCGAGTTTTCTGCTCGGTCAATAGGGATCCTCATCTACTCATTGATCAATAATCACCAATTCGTAGGAAACTGCACACACACACTCACCCTTACAATTGGTCGTGACCTAGGCCAATCAGTGTCTACGAGCGGCCGCACGTGATGTTTCCATGCTCCGCCCCCCTCTTCTTCGTAACATAGCGGACTGCTCTCGCACTTGTCCAGCTACCATTCACTGCACCGTCAACACTAATTTATCAAACCTTCGCCGCGCACCTTTGTAACACCTCCCACCTCCCGTATTCTATTCCTCCCCCCTCCCTCACAATTTCACATTGCTTGTTGGGTGTGGCATACTCACCAAGTTCTCTTGATGCGGGGCCACTCGACTGCGTGCACCCCTCCGAGCGGCTCGCCACCTCCCCTCGTCTGGACCACGTCTGGACACTCGCCAACCGCGGGCGGGATACTTCTCAACGGCTCCCGAAGGCCAATATCCGGATTGCGCTGTCCGGTCTTCTCGCAGTTCCTCGATGGTCCTGTAGTCCTCAAAAAGGGGGCAGCGGCAGAGGGGGCCGTGCCGCCGGGCCTCCTCGCAACGAGAGCACTCGGAAAAATAAAATAAAAAGCAGATCTTAAACAGATCTCAGCAGTGCCTCCAACTTGTCGGGGGGTTTCTCCCGGGGTCGGCTGAACCTTCCGCGGACCTCCGGGCTGGGAGGCCTCAACTCCTCCCACGTATCCCAAAAATGAGTATGAGACACACACAAGAAGCAAGGTGGTTCTGCTGTTTATTGAGTAACGGCAGGGATGGGTCTAGGATCGTACGCGTCCGTCCTGACTCTCGAAATTCGTGGGGCTCGCAGGCCCCTTTTGCCTCAGTATGACGCGCTACTTGCGTCACCTGGGAAAGTTAGAAAAAAACCTATTGCCACTCTGGATTGGTTCCTCGAGTGATAGGGTTAGTATAGCATACGTATAGAGAACGCTGTTAGTGGTTAAGGGTCAGTCAGGTGGTATACTTGGGTTGTCCCTTCTATTAGATACATGAAAATTGTTACACGAAGACCCCTAATGATTGGCTAATGTTAATGGCGTCAGTGATGAGTGCCCCATGTTCTGATTGGTCCACTCGCGAGCTCCCCAGCCTGGGACCATCGTTGTTCCCAGCTCGCGGTGTGCCTGTCATTTGCAACAATATGTAACTATGTGTTTGTGCAGACAATGCGTGGATTTGCTCATATGCCTGAGAGCAGATTATTCCCACCGCTGTAGGTGTCCATTGGGTCATTTCATTGTTGCAGTCTGTGTCTCAAACGTGGGACCTAGGCAACTTCTCCCTCCTGGGTCTGGCACCCTGTCAGGTTCGGCTTGGTCACGTGAGGAGAGACCGTGGTTGAGGCAGAATTCTGCACATTTAATGTTGTATTTTCCACTGTGTGTCTGGCTTAGTTTGCAGGTGTGACCTTGGCTTCGGCTTGTGGCATGCGAGTTGCAACATTGCCCCCTTGGCTGTCAGTTCTCGCTGGGCTCATTCTGCAGGGTCAGCAATTGTACTCTTGCTCGTTCAATGTTCGTGGAGGCTCTTGCTTGCGGCCTACTTGGGCCTGGTGCATAGGTGGGGATGTTTAATGCACGGCACTTTAAGTTGCGTTATCACATTGCTTCATATCCAGTATCATGTCTTCGTTGTATTTTCATCACAAACGCAAGGGTTTGGGGAAGCGTCAGCAAGCATTTTAGATGAGTGCTTTGTGTGTCTTGGGTTTCTGCATTTTGAAAAACCTATGTGAAAAATAATAAAGATGCGCGTCAGTGGGTGTGTCCGTCACCTACGTCATAGCACTGAATATGTTCTTCGTGTGGATTGGTGTGGGGGTGTCCAGTGTGCATGGTTGCACGGGTGTTCTGACAGTTGGCTAGGTCGTCATGGCATCTCTAACGATGTGTTTATTTACTGTTGAAAGGTTTAGTCGAGTTCATCCATGCCGCAGGTGTCGGCTTGAGCAGGACAGGCTGGTGGGCAAGCTGATGGGCACATTCGTATGTTCCTGTACCAGGGTATTTGGTCGTCTGGTAGGTAGGCAAATTCATCTTGTGGCGGGTGTCTGGGTCGCGATCCTCTAGGCCAGGGGCGCGAGGAGATTGGGGGGAGACTTTTGTCCCATTCTCCCACTTCACTAACAATAGACAAAAAGCTCAGCTTTTAGCGGCCGGCAAAAAAGCAGGTGATTCTCTGTCAGCCTAATTTGAAGGGGGAAACTGTTCCAAAGTTCACTTGCAGCTACCGAAAAAGCCTGGCCACCCATTCGCTGAAGGTGAAATTTGGGTACCTGATACAGGCCATCATTTCCAGATGGCAGGGATCGGCATGGAACATAAGGTTGAAACTTGTCCTGAAGAAAATCAGTCCCCACCTGATGGTAAGCCTGATGGATGAGGCAGGGGGATTTAAATGCTATTCTTTGTTTCACCGGGAGCCAATGCAGATGATGCAGTACTTGACTGATATGTGAGCCATAGGGTGTGTCTGTGGCTACCCGGGCAGCCATATTTTGTAGTAGCTGAAGATAATGAATTAGGCCCTAAGGTTGGGCCAGATATAGAGCGTTACAGTAGTCGAGCCTACTAGAGATAGGAGAGGCAACAACAAAAGGACGAAGAGAAGGAGGGAGAAAATGCAGAACTTTCCCTAGAACCCTCAATAGAAAGTGCCCGGTTTAGACACAGATGCCGAGAAGGTGACCCCCAGGTTCTTCACAACCATCAATGGAATAGGAAACTCACCCAGTGAGAAAGTCCAAAAGGCAGAAGACCAGGAACAGGCTTCTGAGGAGGTACAAACCAAAAGAACCTCTGTCTTGTCCCTGTTCAACTTAAGCAAGTTGGCACTCATCCATCCCCCAATTGCCAACAGACAGTCACGCTGACGAGACACCACTCCCCGGTCTAGATCTAATCGACCAGGATCTTTGTGTCGGCAGCATACGAGTAGCATCTGAAACTGAAAGAGTGGATGAGGCCAATCAATGGCTGGATATAGATGTTAAATTACATCTGGGACAAGGCGGAGCCTGGGGGACCCCTCAGGAAAGAGTAAAGAGAAGAAAGAAACAGAGGAAGAGAGACTGATTGGCCCCTGTCAGTCAAGAAGGAGGTGAACCTTGTCAGGACTGGACCCGAGAGGCTGATGGAGGCCAGGAATGCAAGAAGCAGGGGGTGCTCCACAGTGTTAAAGGCCATTGATAGATCGAGCAGAATCAGTGCCCCTCGACCCCCGCCATCATCCAATCTCGCCATATCGTCCATCACGGACACTAGGACACTCTCAGGGCCCCTCCCAGGATGGAAACCAGACTGAAAGTGGTTAATTACAGAGGAATTCTCCAAAAAAACATAGAAGATGTAAAATAAGTGATTCAAGCAGTTTTATAAAAAAGGTAGCAGTGAAATAGAATGAAAATTAGAAATAACAGAGGCATCCGGTGACAGCTACTTCAGAAGTGGGATCACAATACCTTGCTTAAGTTCTCTAGGAATGACTCCCGAACAACAGGAGAGGTTTATAGCCTGAGTCACCAAAGGGTTGATTGCAGGCATAAGGTCCTTTAAAAGAAATAAAGGAATAGGGTCTGATGATGCAGCAGATTTTAAATGGGAGATGGCAGCCAGTATTTCCTCCTCTGTGAACACCGGAAAGGCAGACCAGTCCAAGGTAGCAGACAGAGTGATGGCATCAATCAACGGGCCTGCGTCCGCCTGATGGAGCTGTATATGGTGACAAATGCCTTCAATTTTAGAATGGAAAAATTTGCTAAAGCATCACACTGCGACTGGGAAGCAAGCACAGAGGGCAGAAAAGGAGCAGTAGATAAAAACGATTTGACAACCGAAAAAAAGCTCCTTAGATTGATGGAGAGCTGTTTTAATCTGTGAAGTGAAAAACCGTTGTTTGGCAATTTTAATAGCCAGATGATAACTTTTGGACAGGGAGACAAAAATCAATATATCCCCTGGGCAGTAGGCAGAACGACATTTGCGTTCGGCCTGACGGAGGCTCACTTTAGCCCACCTGAGTTCAGCAGAAAACCAAGGTTGGGAGGGGCGGCTGCATACCTACGCCAATTTAAGAGGCACCAGCTGATCGGCAGCTGATAAAAATGCCTGAGACAGGGTGGCCAAGTCTGCGGGCACATCGCCAGGACAATTGCCACTAACCGCAGATGCCAGGAAAGATATCTTCACATTGTAACAATTTCTCTTTAGCACCGACCGTGCAGTCGGCATAGGGAGGGGGGATTCCAAAGGTACCAACACTGGGACCAAAAGGTGGTCTGAAAAAGGAATAGGAATTAGGGGCAGGATTACCAAGTTATGGATGGCAGAGAAGACCAGATCTGAAACACCCCAACGTAGATGAGTAGGATGAGCAACATGTTGAGTTAAGCCAATATCAAAAACCGTCTCACAGAATTGGCCTAAAGATGATCTTTGGATATGCTGCTTACACAATTCCTACACCCTGAGGTGACTTCAATCACAAGGACGGTTCGGGAATACTTTGCAGATTCTGAGGTTGCAGAAAGGAAAGTTTTAAGGAAGGAAAAGAAAAGGTGAAACAGGTTCTTTGTAAATGTGAGGACGACTAAGTCTTCCAATGAAATCTAGACAAGCCTTTCCCAGCAGTAACAGTCTAAATCAAGCTACCACCTATGAGGGATGAACAATATCAAAGTTAATGGGCAAGAAGAGTCTTCAGGACGCCAGGACAGCCAAAATCAATTGGAAACAGTCTATAGAGCTGAAGCACTTCTTAGAATTAAAGCCTTGCACACAGAGAGTTTGTTAGGAAATCACTTGTAGGGTTGCAAGCTGTTAAGCCTGTGAGAAGAGAGTTGGAATCAACTCTAAAAAGGTAAGCCAATGCAATTCCCACCTGAGAAAAGCACAGCTAAAAGGCAATGAGGTAAATACCCCAAACCTAAACAGTACCTCTGGTTTGAAGAAGAGTAGTCCAGTTGGATTCTGTCATGCTACAGCAGTGCAGACCATTTTTCCAGAGCCTCACCGGTAAGGACAAGAGGGAGGACATCTGTGGGGCTCCTGTGGCAGTACTTGAGAGGTCAGAGCCAGCTACAGGCTCTTTTCAGTTCATCAGCACTTCGTGGTTTCAGCACTTAGCAAACAGAGCCATCACAGATCTCAGATACCAGTTGGGCTTCCATCACTCATTGGGTACTGCACTCTGGTGAGGGGACTTGATCTCTGGTCGTCCTGCTTCTGGAGTGTCATTAGGAGACTCCTGGAGCTTCTAGCTGAATGAGTTACTGCATCAGACATTTCACTCAAATGCAGATTACTCGACCCCTGGCTTTCGGTTCTACCAGCAATGAAGAAGTTCAGCCAGTCAGGGAAGATGGTACAGAGGAGTTCGTCTCAGGGTTAGTTGGTCCCACTAACCCAAGGGAAGAAGTTGTCCCTTCCAGAGCTTCTCTGTCAAATTGAAAAAGGAGTTTCAGCACAGCAGCAGGGCTTCACCGGGCAATTCAAAGGTCCAGGAGGATGTAGCAAGCTTGGTTCACTGTTTCTTTGTTGGGTGTTTCTCCAAGTGGTCGACTCTGCCTCCAGTCCCAAAACCCTTGCCTTTTAAGCAGGTTTCTCCCATCCATGTACAGCCTAGTCTGTCAATCACATGGCAGTCACCCAGCCAATCAGGACTGTTTGCATTTAGGCATTCCTAGAGACAAAGGACAGGGAAGTTTTGGAACTCTCCTTCACATCCTGTCGTTCCAGACACACTGGAGCCAGAGGCGGCTTCAGGGCTGAAGCCGACCAAAGGCAATATAAACAAAGGGCTTGAATCTCTTTTGATGCAGAGTAAAACCCATGAAAGACCACACAAACAGAAAATGGCCGGAAAAAGAAGTCAGGGACCATTTTTGACAAAATGTTCACCCATGGGTGCTGTACTGCAGCTGAGGGTTCAGCCTGCGGTAGAAAAGCAAAATGGTAGGAAAAATTAAAGCACTGCCACCAATCGTTTAACGTAGTGAGGGAAACTCAAAAAATGTACATGAGAATGTAGGATAAGGGGCTACTAGGTAACCCCCCATCACTCCACATTAGATGGGGTGTGCTGAACCTACAAAGAGAAATTGGTAAGTAAAGTCAATTTCAGTTTACTATTATTGGGAACGGTAGTGAACCCAAGAAAAGGTATTTAAACCTTGTGAGAAATCTAAATGGATTTCTCTGTGACACTGCACTGAATTTGCCGTTTGTCACCATACAAAAAGTAGATGCCATTGGAGTCTGTCAGACTAAGAAACAGTGGAACACACATAATCCAAATCAGGTCAAAAACACATGAGTGAGAAAAAGGTCTTACTCAGTCCAGGGTCAACATTAAAAAGTCCTAAAGTCTAGCATGCACTCCAGTGAACTAGGGGCTTTCTACCATTAGCAACAACTTTATACTCTTAAACCAGATTCACAGATAGTCCCTAAGAGGGCTGCAGACACGTCAAGAAATACAATCTGAGGAAGCCAAATACACATCATTCTGCAGTCATTCATATTATTTTCAATCTGCAGATTTACTAAGCTTCTCCCAGTTGAGGGATAGATCTACATTCCACTCCTTTATTATCTAATTAATTATGTACATTGCCTTGGAATTTCAGGCCAGTGTCGGAATGAACTCCAAAACCTTCCCTGGCACCCTGATGCCATACTAATATAATATAAGTGACTTACAACAGTAACTATATAATAACCATATGCCAGGTACAGGCACACATGTCCAGGTGCTCGTCTAAATGCCAAGCTTTCCCTCAAATGTACCATTACTGCCATATTAAACTCGATATCGTTTTCATTTTTAGGGTACAACCGCTCATGTAAGGTCATCATTCCGCATTCCCCTTCAGACGGGTTTCCTTAGCACCGGAGAGACAGCAGGAACTCCACTCCCCAAGGACACATCCTCAATTACACGTTCAGGTCAGGCCTGAGGAAATTTGTGTTCCAGCAGCATGACGTCAGGACACGTTTCCAGGCTCCAGTGCTACTGCTGTGGTTCCTGCCTTTCCCTTGCTGTTTAAGATGAATCGGAAAAGGTGTTCCTGCGCATTGTCCCATCCAAAGGCCCTCGGGAGGATGCTGAGAGCTTCACAGCAGAACAATGCGCAGGAACCTGAGAAAGAAACCATGACTTTTAGTGAGGTGTGTTTTCTTCCTATTTCTGGTGCCTCAAATGCAGAGGGTCAAAGGGCAGCAGCAGAGTGAATTGTCAAGAGCACCAAATGTATCACTGACACCATTAAAACACGTTCCTTTACGTGTGTGCTCCTATAATAGATCTGATAACACTGACCTACACCGAACAATGTGCTTTATGGGAAACAATTAATGCAAGAATATGCTGCACACACTGTCGCCATGCAGTGTCTGTCTCAGCATATTACCTTCAACCTTCATTTTCTCTACTGGCTGCATTACTAACCTATAAAGATCTTAACAGTGTAGGTCCTGCCAATCTCAGAAACCTCCCGTCACCCTCTGTTCCGTGCTGCTCATTTAGCTCCGACTCCTATTGTGGTCTGGCAAGCGCTTGATAATGCATCAATGACCAGTTATATTATACTGCAGATTTTATGGATGTACCCTGCTGTATCCTTAAAAGCATTCATGCCAGAGTTAGTGGCACGGTGTTTGCATTCTGCTCTGCTAAATCATAGTTGCTATGTGACAGACGTGTCTGCACATTTGCCAATGCGTATTATATACATTTAGTAATGCACAGAATAAGAGTGAACAGAAGCAAAATGCTAAGATGTTACTTTAAAAAAAAATAATATGAATGTGTTGTTACGTCATCAACCCCATATAGTTTTTTTTAGATTTGTTTAAATGATATAGTTTTTTTTTTAGATCTGTTTAAATGTATGAGGAAGGAAGGAAGGAAGGAAGGAAGGAAGGAAGGAAGGAAGAAAAGAAGGAAGGAAGGAAGGGAGGGAGAGAGGGAAGGAAGGAAGGAAGGAAGGAAGGAAGGAAGGAAGGAAGGAAGGAAGGAAGGAAGGAAGGAAGGAAGGAAGGAAGGAAGGAAGGAAGGAAGGAAGGAAGGAAGGAAGGAAGGAAGGAAGGAAGGAAAGAAGGAAGGAAGGAAGGAAGGAAGGAAGGAAGGAGGGAGGGAGGGAGAGAGGGAGGGGGGGAGGGAGGGAAGGAAGGAAGGAAGGAAGGAAGGAAGGAAGGAAGGAAGGAAGGAAGGAAGGAAGGAAGGAAGGAAGGAAGGAAGGAAGGAAGGAAGGAAGGAAGGAAGGAAGGAAGGAAGGAAGGAAGGAAGGAAGGAAGGGCTAGGAAAGTACAAATCATTTTTGGAGGAGACGAAGGATGAAAGGAAGAATGAAGTGAAGCAAGGAAGACGAGCAAGAAACAAAACAACGAATATAAGAAATGCAATAATACTTTATCAATAAAAAAAAACAAGTAGCAGTTAAGGAAAACGAGAAAGAAATGAAAGAACCAACGAGAAGTTTAGAATAAATATAGCTATACATCTGAAAGTTATATCCAAGATAAAAAATACAGGCCAAAGTGAGGTGATAGTTACAAAGAAAAATACAGGGGGGACAGGTTGATATATAAATGAAAAAATGCGTACAGGCATTGAAGCAATTTAGCATTGCAGAAGATGGCTGCAACTAATTAGCAAATGCAAGTCTGAACGCAAATACCTTTGAGAGAATGAGCTCCCCTATTTTTGATTGATATGTGTTGCTTAAAGGAAGCACAAGTGAGGGTTCATCAAAAGTAAATCATAGTTCAATAAAGAGAATTTGACATCATGGGATAGCATTTCAAGATCCAAGTTCTATTCCTACTGCACCATGTGCTCTTCCTCACTAGGTCAACTCTGCATTACCCTAATAACATAGGAATGGCTCTATTTATAACACATGCACCTGAACAATCAATTTGTTACATCTAGGTTAGACCCCAGGCTTCATAAGTAATTCCTTTTACACTTTTAGTTTGTCAGTTTTCTGTACCTACCTGGTCCGAGAGTTGTCACAAACTAGGCAGTTGACCAAATCCAGTCACATTGCTAACTTGCTTATCTTCTCCCTGCAGCTGGATGTCCATGGAACACTCCCATCCTACATTTCTTTAGATGTGTATGAGGCTACAGACATTGCTGATTGTCAAAACTACTAGGTAGGTGTGGGCTATTGTTTAAATTATTTTCTGAATGAATAATGTAGTGTACGACAAAACATGTGGCGCAATAAATAATGTTAACCTTAGTTTAAAAGTAATCAGGAGGTTTCCAAGAGTGCCGCCGTGCTCTAAAGACATGTGCAGGGGTGCTCCGTCTCTAGAGAGATCCAAAAAAGACAGGAATATCTAAAAGAAGCTGTCCATATGCAAGCTGAGTCGGATGAACCCCATGGCAACCTCGGATCGGGAAGATCTGTCACCAAAGTTTAAGCGGTACCTCAGAGCCTTGGACTAGGCATGGTCGTGTTCCTTCGCTCCATAGAAGCAGCGTGACACGCGTGAATTGGGCTGCCTCCCGGCGCAGAGTGGAGCTGCTGCATAGAAGCACGCTGCATCACAGGTGACCTTTCCTTGCTGTAGGACACATGAGGGCCCTGTATGGTTGCTGGAAATAGCAGGCGGACCCACAAGCCCACCATTGCCTGTTTGTTGACTTTGGCCCTTGTAGCTCGCCACGTCTTGCGGGACATGCCTCGGAGGAACCGGGTGCACTCCGGAAACGTTCCTGCACACCACTGATGGCATAGCCCTCATACAGAAGCAGGTACGCCTCTGCCTCCAAATACAAAATAATTGCAGGGTTCCCGACCCGCTAACACATATTCTCTTACCCTGATCCCATCTGCATCTCAGCAAACCTCTTTAAAGTGAAGAATCATAGTAGGATCTCTGGACAGACCTACTTTGTAGGATTAGTGGCTTTCTACAACTGGGAAGGGCTTTGAATCAGCAGCATAATATATTACAAGGCACAATTTATCTGAGCAAGCTGGGACTGTGCTAATAAGTCTATAATCCTTTTTATCCTGCGCTTACTAGACAGACTTCCCTTCCTCATATTACTCGCTCAGACCCAGCGAACTTCACGGCCGCCATGGAACCAAGCATATGCCAAGGGCCAGAAAGAGGCATACCCCGGCTGAGCTCACACAGGCTCACCAAACACCAACCAACCCTTTGCAAAAACTGGGCAAAGAACCAGAGCTATCCTCACCTAAATAAAACATCTGTAGTCAATCCTCCACCAGACCCAAGTGGCGGGGAATGTTTTCAGGACTTTCAGTATAAAATGTCAGCCTCTTTCCAATTACAATTCTCCTCCTTTACATCTGAAATCAGGCAATCGTTGTCAGACTTTAGCAAGCAGATTTCCACTTTGGGCAATCGGGTCGACACAAATGAGCGTGCAATCCAGGAACAGGCACAGGAATCTAAACAAGCGGATGTAACATTGGAAGAGTTGTTAAGGATGACACATAATCTCGAAATCCACTATGAAGATTTGGAAAACAGATCCAGACGTTCCAACATCAGACTTAAAAACCTTCCTGAAACAGTGACAGACCCTGACCTAAAAGAGACTGTCATGCACATCTTTGCAGATCTAATCATGGGTGAAGAAGCTATTGATATTCCATTAGACCGGGTTCTCAGGACTGGCCAGAAAAGAATAGGACCCGGAGCTTGCCCTTGAGATGTGCTGGCGGCCTGTGCACTTTACCCACAGAAAGAGCGGATCCTTAGAGAGGCAAGGAATGCAGCACCAATAACCTATAATGGGATGGTAATCCAACTTTAACAAGATCTCTCACAGATGACCCTCCAGAAACGCAGAGATATGCAAGTGGTAGTCAACACCCTACAGTCACGTGGGATCAAATACAAATTGACTTTTTCATTTGGCTTAGCTTTCTCTATGCATGGAAGACAACACATAATCACTTCCCGAGATGCAGGCATCGCCATTTCACAAATCAAAGAAGATACAGCTGCGGCCTCAGCAGAAGGCGGTGACAGCCATGCCATCCCATCCAACAATCTAAACCTTGGGAATGGTCTACATTGGGTAGACTCACGAGAGGAAAAAGGAGCGCACAGAACGATGACTGGAAGGCTGGAGGACCAACTTCAAAACTACCGTCATAGAGACATGGTAATCGAGCAAACCATAAATCAACAGATTGAGAAGAGGCATAGCCAAACTTAGCATAGACGGAGTACAACATCTTGGAATTCATCTGTTCAGGAAACAGATGTGTTTTTAGGATACCCCATACTTTACACTGGGGACGATGATGGCTCACAGCTGAGAATTTTTACCCCAGGGCACATTTGGGTACTGTGGTTCATCCCAGGGGACCTTTCAGGGAAGGGGACAGAGGGAAAGGGTGGGAAAGGGTGGTAAAGTAACTGAGGGGTAGAGGGGGCAGTCTGGGGGAAACTGTGGGTCATGCTTAGCTCCAACATTTTTTAGTAGGATCGGGCTTAGACTTCTACTAGCTATGTGGAGGTCCAATCTATATATGGTTAATTCAAGTGCCTAACGATGAACAAAAAGGGCCTCAATACCCCAGTGAAGCATAGAAAGCTGGAGGGCTTCCTGGTGCATTACCAACAGGACTTTGTGGTGCTTCAGGAAACACATATTTGCAACACTGATAAGCATAAATTGCACTTCCATCACTACCAAATTGCCCTACAAGCAAACACTGATGGGAAGGTAGCTGGTGTACTTATAGCAATCAGATACAGAGCCAATGTAAGTTGTTATGTACTAAGGCTCACAATGAGTGATGCTATATATTTGTGATCCTAGTGGTCGGATCACTGACGCTAATTGTGGCTTCAATATATGTTCCTAATAGGGGCCAAGAGGGATTCCTTGAATCGACTCTTACACATTTGGAATTTTTTAGGGAAGGAAAATGTATACTGTTGGGAGATTGTAATTTGGCATTGGACCCTATATGAGATTGAAGTACAGTTACACTCTATTCCCAACCTCCCCCTTCAACTAGTCTGAAGCTACATTGTGTACATTTGTCATTTATAGATGTCTGTCCAACATTAGAGGGTTCAACAAGGGATACCTGTTTTATTCACATGTCCACCGCTCTTTTTCGCGCATAGATTATGTTCGGGCCTCAATTCCACTCCTGGCAATATCACCCAAATAAGGTGTTATACAATGACGTTATCAGACCACGCTCCAATCATGATCGACTTGAAAATACCAAGAAGGAAACAAAGACTGTGGGCATGGAGATTCCCCTTGGAGCTAGTAGGGAATCAGGTTGTGAGAGATAACATTGGAGATAAGATACAGGAGTTTTTTTTGCCTTAACCTAGCCCGATAGACAGTTCCAACTGTGATTTGGGATGCCTTCAATCAACTTTACGGGGAGTCCTGATAGCATAAAGTGCTGCCAGGTGCAAACAATAGTTAGCCCTAGAAATAGAATTAGAGGCAGACCTAAGGCAAGCAGTGGAAAGAATGGGTGCCAACATGGGGCTGTCTACACAAAAAGCTTTCAGAACAGCGGCAGGTAGACTGAGCCTATTTCAAACAAAAAAAGTGGAAACATCTCTGTGTCAAGACGCCGGTGGGGGGAGTCTGTACCTCCGCTCTCTATATGGTAGAGGAGAGGCACAGTGGACCCCAGCCAACATTCTCTATTATGGTAGCAATGGACGAGCGATCAAGGCCTAGCTTCTCAGGAGGTGATGCGGGCTGGTTCTTAAGTACAGTGTTGTCCCCAAGCACTCACAAAGGAATGTCTGCACACTGTATCAGTTAAAAAACAATCTTTATATAATTAATATTAAAAGGTATATACAATATCACAATAACTCACTTTGTACTCTGGAAATCAACAATGGTAAATATATACAGTTCTAAAGTGGTACCAGAGTTATTATTAGATCTCATTAAAGTGCATCAACTATACGGTCAAAATGTCACACCGATCAATAAAGAGGAAACCAGCAGTAGCGAGAGGAAGGAAATCAAGATGGTTGAACAATTGGCAGAATACTGGTCACTACCGTTAAACACAGCTCTGTGTGGCGATCCCCCACCTGGGCAACCTGTAGAATAAAGATACAATCCCAGTCCATATATTGTTCACACTAGACTTCCCAATAGTTCTGCAACCCCAAAGTACCTGGCGTTGTAGCGTTCCTCGTCGGGGAATCGATGGCCCTTCTTGAGGGCCCTCCCTTTAAGGCAGGAGTCACAGGTTGTCGAACGTCCGACGGAGAACAGGTTGAGCTACGACGGTGAAGTGGCCGCATCATTCCTAGCGGTGCTCGTTGATGGGGAAGCGTAAACGTCCTGCAAGGAAGAGGTGTGCAGGGCACCTTGGTGTCGATAGTTCTGGATTGCAAAGACTTTGAAGAACTGTGGCCTAGCAAGGGCGTTGAGTCGTCGGCGTCTCTGTGGTCCTTGGGTGGCGGGAAACCCACCGGGGGATGCTCCTCGGTGTGTCGACGGTCAGGCCTTCTCCAGCAGGAAAAAATATATAAAGGGTGCCTGCTTTTTGTCTGTGGTCCTTCAGGCAATTTATAATGAAAATAGGAGAGATTGGACCAACCAGACCAAAGATAACATCTGATTACTATTTCAATTGTAATTATTGACTGTTTATTTTACAAAAAACACACACTAAATTGCACAATGACAATTCTATTCATGTAAAATATGGCTCCATAAACCAAAACAACACATCCCTCAATACATACTTCATTCACAACTTCTTCATGCATTCATCATGTTCACAAACGATAGAAAATGATATCTTGTTCATATCACAATGACAGTTTAGGCATTTGTTACATCAACACTTGATACATTTACAATGTGCCCCTCTGTCAACATTCAGGGGGTGGAAAAACTGTTTGTCGACATGTTTCGGTTGAGTTCTCAGCGTGGGCCATTGATTCCCTCGTATATTGTGTTCAACCTTCTTCAGGACAAGAGAACAATCGCCAGTTCCGCGTTGTCTCAAAAAGGAAATGGGGGTGTGAGGCAAGGAAGCCTTGGGTCTATAAAATAGTGAGAAAAATACTTGAAGATGTCATCTCTGTTTCATAAAAAACCCTTTTACTGAGTCAACAGAAGATGTCATCTCTGTTTCATAAAAAACCCTTTTACTGAGTCAACAGCTTGACTAATAAACCTGTGAAGCACCGGCTCACCTCCTCTGAATCTTTTCAGTGGCTGGCGGACCAATGGAGTGGAATAAATCCTGTCGTGAAAGTTCTCAATTACTACGCTTCACGTCGTGTGTCCTGCAAAATGAGAGGACATGTATACCTATGAGATTGATATGGAAGTATCGCGGACTATTGTAATAAACATTAGTGGGTCGGTACTCACTCGATAGGAATGGTCACTAGCTCCGTAAGGATAGTGAGCTGTGAATTCAAGCAGAAACGTGATGCGGAACCTGATTAGGACGCCTGCAGAGGGGAAACAAATCACAAGGACCCCCGATTCTATGTAGTCCCATTTGAAACACCGTACAATTTGCTAATATTAAACTGGACACTCAATAGAGAGAGAAGATTGCTTACTTCTAGGGTTCCCTGGTGTACTGGCTCAATAGGACAAGACCTGTCAATTCAAGCAGGAGCGTGGTATGGACGCCTGCAGGGGAGAAACAAATAACACGGGACCCACACGTCTAAATAGTCCTGTTTACATCACCATGTATCTCGCTATTATTAAACTGAGAACTCGAAAAAGAAAGAAAATTGCTTACTCATAGAGTTCCCTGGTGTACTCCGATTAAAGTGGAATGTCCATTGTGGGTGACAGCGCTGCAAGGCTGTAAATACACGCGAAATACATGGAGTTACAATTAAGCAAAGTAAACATTGGCTCGTGGTAGCGTCCCCAGCCCTCGTGTACTCACCTAGTGCTTTCGTGAGCCGTCTCGTAAGCAGGTGAGTCCTTGCGAGCTCCTCCGTAAAAATCTCAATAGTACCCGTGGCGTCAATGCATGTGCTAAAACTAACACACGGCCGCTCGGCATGCTGGTACAATTAACACACAGCCGCTCGGCATTCTGGGATGCGAGGTCCGGCTGTGCAAAGAATGGACACATGGCCACTCGGCAATGTGGGATATGCCGGATAGCGTGAATATTCTCCAGATGATGTTTACTTACCTGATCTCTTTAGAAACGGTCTCTCTCAACATATAGTTAGAGAAATTCAGCCGCAAAAGGACACATGACCGCTAGGCATTGTGGGATATGCAGTCCACAAAAAGTGGAATTCCGTAAAATGCTTTCCAAGGATGTTTACTTACCTCATCTTTTTAATGTGATCTCTCTGTGTATGTTATTAGAAAAATTCGACCGCAGATAAGTGAGATAGATTACTTACCCATTGGTATAGATTAGTATGATCCCATCCCGCCTAGCGCAGCCCAGTGGCTGGTGTGTCCTTGGAATGCTGAAGTTTATGTGCTGTTAAGGGCATTCCATTCTATCGAAATGTTCAATCCGTGCAGAACCGTGTCCAAAGAATAGATCCATTTCTGTTTGAGGCGGTGTAGGGCACTAGCCATATCTCCACCTCTTGTCTTGGTGCACAAGGTTTGAAGTACAAACCATTTTATGTCTGTGTCTTTATGATGGTGTCTATCAAAATGTTCAACCAGAGGTTTGTCAGGCGTATGATTCCTGATGCAAGAACGATGTTCTCCAATTCGTATCTTCACCTCTCTGGTGGTTTTCCCTACGTATAGTAGCTGACACGGGCATGATATAACGTAAATTGCATTTTTTGTGCAGCAGTTGGTGTGGTTCTTCATCAACCATGTTTTTGTCCCATATTGGAGACTATGTTTCGTCTCAGTAAAAGGGCAAACACTACAATTCCCACACTTGTAGTGTCCAGTGATGGGTGGGAGTCCCCATTGGTTCAAAATTGAACTTTCTTTAGGTTTCTCATAATAGGTGTGTACCAGTTTTTGTCGCAAGTTACAATTTCGTTTAAATGCGAACATTGGTTTTTTAGATAGTGTGCCCGGATTTTTGATTAGATCCCAGTTCCGATTAATGATTTTTTAAATTGCATTACTGATTGGGTTGTAAATTGTCACACAGACCAATCTCTCGTTGGTTTTTTTGTCCTGACTTTGTAAAGTGAGTGCCCTGTTGGTGTTGGCTGCTCTCTTCATATTCCTTTTGACCAGTTGCTTTGGGTAACCACGAGTATTGAGTCTTTCTTTCAGTTGTGTAGCATGTGTCTGATAATCGTCCCTATCTGTGCAATTGCGTCGGATCCTAAGAAATTGTCCATATGGCAAATTAAATTTCAAGCTCTCCGGATGGAAACTGGAGTAATGGAGTAAAGTGTTCTTATCTGTAGGTTTCCTATAGAGTGAGGTGACCAACACATTTCCTTGTTTTTTGATCAATAGATCCAGGAAACCTACCTGATCTCTGCTCCATTCAATGGTGAACTTGATATTAGAATCACACGTGTTGATCCACTTGTGGAAAGTAAGTAAAGATGTGTTATCACCCAGCCATATGATGAACACGTCATCTATATAGCGACGCCACATTTTTAGCTGTCCATGCGTTTGTATTTTTAGGATTTCAGCAATATGTCTCGATTCGAAATTAGCCATGTATAGATTGGCTACATGCGGGGCAAAGGTAGCAGTAGATCTTTTGTTGTTTAAAGATCTGTTTTTTAAAGATAAAAAAGTTCTCTGTCATGGCGAGTCTCGAACACTAGTATAAACCCTGTTGGTGGTTTGTGTGGTCTACTGCGTGTATCTAGTACCTCTGCCAGTACTTCTAGGCATGCCATTTGGGGGATCGACGTGTATAACGCTTCCACATCCATAGTTACTAGCAGATCTCCTGTTTCTATCACAACATCTTGAAGGATTTTGATCATGTCTTTGGTGTCTTTAATATATGAAGGCATTGCCAGCACAAATGGTTTCAGAAAGAATTCACTGTAAATTGAGAGAGGTTCCAGTAGGGAATCTATTGCTGACACGATTGGCCTCCCTGGTGGATTCTCAAGGCTTTTGTGCACCTTTGGAAGTATATAGAAGGCTGCTTTTTTGGGATATTTTTTATTCAGGAATTTCGCCTCGTCCGGACAGATCCATTCTTCTTGTAGGGCATATGTTTTTAGACTCTTAATTTCTTCCTGCAGTCGTGTGGTCGGATCTTGATCCAGTTTCTTATATGCTCTGGTGTCATTGAGTAATCTAAGACATTCTTTGTCATAGTTTTGACTGTCCATCAGGACAATCCCCCCTCCCTTATCGGCCGGTTTGATGGTTAAGTTCTCCTGATTACTTAAATTTTGAAGGCTAAATCTTTCATCTTTTGTCAAGTTGTCTGTGCAAAGTTTTTCTTTTTAAGGCTAGTCAGGACCTGTTTCGTGACCCGATTCTCAAAGGTGATAATTTCCGGTGGGCAAGTATGTGCCGGTGGATTAAAATTAGACTTCATCTTAAGCCCAGTGATATTAATATCTGCTGGGTCCTGCGCTCTGTCACCCGTGTTTTTTTGATTGGCTATATATACTTCAAAGAAGTGTTTTAGCCGAATATTGCGGAAGAACCTCTGCAATTCTAGCTCTATGCTGAATGGATCTGCCCTAGTCACGGGTACATATGACAAGCCTCTAGCCAAAAGGCTCTTCTCTGCAGGGCTTAAAATACGAGAGGAGAGATTGAAAATCGGAAGGGTGTCTGAATTTACTGATTCGAATACCATTGCCGGGTGCGGACCCCCTGTTGTTGGGGTCTTTGTCTTGGCCGTCCTCTGGGGCCCCCTCTGAAAAAACCCCCTTGTTGTGGAAAAGTTGTGTTGTGGAAAAGCACCCCGTCCTCTCTGTGGAGGCCCTGATGGACCTGCTAGTGATGGATCGGATCCACTTGAGGACCCAGATGAATTAGAGAATGTCACTTTCCTGTTACGTCTGGGATTCTGATTAGGATTCTGTGGTGGATTAGTAATGAATCCTTCTTTAAGATATGGATATGGATATGGATATGGATAAGTTTTGTCTTCTTTGTAGCCAGCAATATCCTTTTGTAGTTTGGGAATTGTAGTGTTTGCCCTTTTTACTGAGACGAAACATAGTTTCCAATATGGGACAAAAACATGGTTGATGAAGAACCACACCAACTGCCGCACAAAAAATGCAATTTACGTTATATCATGCCCGTGTCAGCTACTATACGTAGGGAAAACCACCAGAGAGGTGAAGATACGAATTGGAGAACATCGTTCTTGCATCAGGAATCATACGCCTGACAAACCTCTGGTTGAACATTTTGATAGACACCATCATAAAGACACAGACATAAAATCATTGTATGAAACACCAGATACTAGACACCCACAACATAGAATGCGTATTCGTCACACACTCCATTCACCCAGGTCCCACCCACAACATACAGTTGTTGGGAAGGCTCCAGCCAGTCTGGTCAGCTCTTCCCCACACAACCATATATGGAACTTCCACCCAACAGCCAGTGTGGGGGAAGGGACAGAGTCAGGGCTTCTCGGGACTTTGGGAATGTCAAGTAACAGGTGATGGAAGGCAAGAGGCCACGGGGGCCATTTTGTCTCCATCAGGAATCTATCGATTCCAATGACAGGGCCTGGACATCCCAAAATTGAGGTCGCTCAGGGCACCAGTCAATTCAGCACGGAGCTGCCACCAGCCCATACCCTGCTCTGTGGGTCACACACAGGTGCCCAAAAACATACACTCGGGGCACAGGGTTGTACCCCCTCCCATGGGTGCCATAAGGGTATCCCATGGGTCTGTTCACCAAAACCAAAAGGAGAGAGCTGCACCGCCAGGAGTCCCACATGAACTCCTGCGCGGAAAACACAACTGAACACACAATAAAAAGCAGTAAAGGACAAGGATGCGGAGGCCCTGTCCCTCCATTGCATTTCCTGCATCACACTCTGCTATACCTTAAACAAAAGTACTATGTAAAAGCCAACAAGTCAGAACGTCTAATAGCTAGACAACTCTGGCAGAAGGCTGTATCCCAGACAACACAAAGGTACGGCTCCCTTTAGGGGAAATGAGTACTGAAACTTCCCACATTACTTCACAATGTTTGCACATTTTATTCAAAGCTATATCAGTCGGAAGATTCTGACCCACTGGCTCAAAAAGCATACTTAGAGGCAGTTACTCTTCCCCAATTGACGCAAGTAGACAGGGCTCACTTGGAACTGGATATCACTCACTTCGGAGGATATTATAAGAGTAATATGCAACCTTTCATTGAAAAAATCTCCAGCCTATGATGGATATCCAGCTTTATTCTACATAACATATCAGAATATTTTAGCCCCCAGACTAACGCAACTATATAACTCTTTAATAGAATGGGGTTGTGCTTCTCCCAGTATGGAGGAAGCACAAATTGTATTATTTCCAAGACCAAGTAAAGATCCTTATAGCTGTGGGTCATACCGCTCGATAGCTCTAATAAATCTAGATGCAAAAAACATACGAAATTACTGAACAATTGAATGGAGGATTTACTGCCTTTGTTAATACACCCCGACCAGTCAGGCTTCATAAAACCACGTCAGATGCATGACAATATAATAAGAACGTGTCATATCCTAGAGAAAGTTAACAAGAAAAAGATTCCAGTCGTCATTCTATCCTTAGATGCTGAGAAAGCTTTCAACCAGGTTGAATGGGCGTTTCCATTTTTGACATTGGCAACAATGGGATTCGGTCCTAAATCTATGGAAAGGCTATTTATGTACAACCTACTGCTAGACTATAAATGAATGGGCACTTATTTCATCCCATTTCCCTCATTTGGGGGTCCAAGCAAAGGTGACCTTTGTCGCTACTATTGTACGAACTACATTTGGAGCCACTCGTGGCCCTCAAAATCAGACAGACGGACGATATTCAAGGGATAGACTTCAGAGGTATTCCACATAAAATTATGGCATCCGGAGAGGATATGCTACTTTTGGCCTCAGACCCCTTGACAACATCACAAACGGCGGTACACAAACTGGAACAGTTTGGGGCAGTCGCAGGTCTAAAAATTAACATAACCAAATAAGAAATCTTAAACCTATCCCTCCCTGCCAAGGATATACAACTCTTACAATCACCAACTCAATTTGGATGAGCTCACAAAGGGATTAAACTCCGAGTGACCATAACCCCCAGTTTAGAACAGCTTTATGAAGATTAATATCCCCCCTGTTAATATAAATTGAAGATCAATTGTCGAAATGTGGCCCGTTGTCTGTCTCTTGGCTAGAGAGAATTAACAACAAAAAGAAAATGGTCACTCTGCCCAAAGCTCTTTACTTTTTCCAACTGCTACCAATCTGGGTCCCTGCCTCTTTTTTTCAGAAGTTACACAATTTATATGGAATAATGAGACCCCACAATTAGCCCTAGATACTCAGATGACACCTACAACTAGGGGAGGGGGGCCTAGGACTTCCGAATGTTCTGAAATTGTACTGAGCTGCCCAAATTTGTGTCATAAAAGATTGGTGTGAGGCAGATACTGGAAAAAGATGGGTTCAGCTGGTGAGGGCTTTGTTAGGGTCACAGCTTGGAGATAAATTGTGGTTGCCTAAACAGGATCAGCCTCCAAATATGCCCAACAGTCAGATAATGTGCTTTGTAGAAGACGCCTGGGATATAGCAGTAAAGAAATATCACCTTATGGCTTTTCCCTCACCCCTTACAACTTTTTTATTTATTCCGCAATTCACTCCATGCATGGAACCTTGTGCTTTTGCTAAAGGGAAACAGGTGGGTTGTGTTAGACTACAGGATATGTTTCAGGGTAAGAACCCCAATTCGTTCACACTATGTAAGGCAGAACTGGGACTTGCAGAAGCCAGTCGGTATCAATATTTCCAAGTTAGGGACTGGATTCTCGCTCCTCCAAACAAACAAGCAGCAACTAGAGACTTAACGTCATTTGAAAAGCTTATGATATCTAACCCAGGAAACAAAGCTCTCATATCAAATCTACACAAAATTATAGCCAACACAATCCCCAAAATACCACAAAAAATATAAAAAGCGCTGGCACCTGCCACTGGAGGCGTCAATGTCAAAATTTGAGCGGGACATGCTGTGGAAGGATATACTTAATCTTACTAGGTCAATTCAGGTCAGAGAGAGGGAGGAATTGGGGGTTTCGGTTTTGTTATTAACTAAAATGCCAATAAAAAACACATTTAAAAAAATAAAAACAGGAGGTGGATGGGAAAATCCAAGCTTATCTACAACAAAACACAGTCTTTCTCTATGGAAGCAATCTACGCAAAATGTGTCACGATGTTTCAATCTATGAGGTGCCATGATATTTACTCTAATAAAGAAACCAATCTCTTGCAAGTTCACTTCTCTAAATACAATCTCAGTGACATGCAGAGGTGTCGCTAGGGGGATGCTGGAGGGGCTAGCCCCAAGTCCTGATAGTCCAATTATTAGCATAGCCCAACTCTTTTCAAGACCAAGCAACACCGCTGGTGATATGGCACGGTTAGGGAGAATTCTCCAGAATGGCTAATTGTCCTTACCTGGTGAGTCCCTCAGCAGCTTTGCTGGATTTCTAGGGTTTCATTTTTTTACCTGGTAAGAGTGTGAGCCTTTTTTCCCACTCTTACATGTGTTTTACTTTATGCTCATGGACTATGGAGTCTCACCCACCCCATAGGCATCATCTTTTCACTGTGTGTACCTAGAACCTTTAGTGTAGTGACACAGGGTTGTCTTTTCTGACTTCCCACTTTAAACTCCAATTTCTCGGAACAAGCTAATTTCTGGGACTGACTACTGTCTCCCAGAACAAGTAAAGTTACCATTGACTTTACTAGTCTTTTTAAATTTACAGACCCTGTACATCCTATATTCCAATAGAGTACTGGAGGGGTTAATAGTTATCCCCTTTTGTCTGATTCTCATGGAACATTATGTTCCCCTTTCTCCAAGATTTGGCTGGTGGCAGTGGTATCTACCATTTTTATTTTTACAGCAGGCTATGAAAATAGCCTCTGTACCGTTAGAGGCTATGGTGGTAGCCTCAAACTCAAACCCGGTAATCCACGTTTATTTTAACTTGGTTCCGGTTGAGTTCTTTTGCCATATCTTTTTGTAAAGGTCTTTCTAGTGTTTTACTCTGCGCACCAAACCCGGTTTGGTTCATTTTTTTGCCGTCCTTTGGTGGGCTTCTGCACAGAAGCCCTCCTTAGGCCCCCCGAGTGTCTGGGTAGACAGGATGTGAGGGAGGGGTTTGAGGCCCCCTGCACAGGTTCTCCTTGGAGACCATAGCCGCACTCTTGTTTGATAGGCTAGGTGGCGGCCATGCCAGGACAGCCACCCTGCTGCGTGATTACAGCCAGGCTGTGTGAAAGGGGGAAATGGTGCATAAAAAGCCTGTCTCTGGGACTGGAAGGCAGAGTCGCCACTGGAACAAGAGAACCAAGGAGAAGCTGAAGGAAGACGACTGCTGCAACTACTGGACACCCGGTGAAGCCCTGCTGCAGGTCTGAATCACCTGAAACTACGACGACAGAGGAGATCTGCAAGGAATATTCTTCCCTTGAGCTTGGTGGGAACAACCAGCTTGCCAAACACGAGACACCGGTCCTCATCCTGGTTGAATTTACTGTGCATCACTGCAGTAGATCGGATAGCCAGTGGGAAGAGGACCAGTTTAGGTTTTAAGGAGCGCACCCTTTATTCGCCGATTTGCTCCGCTGCTGGCTTCTTCCCTGGGCAGTGCAGGACCCTCTAGCCATCCTCCTTCTTGTCAGCATGACAAAAGCTCCAGGAACTGTGAGCCTGCAGGAACTGCCAGGAACAACTCCCTCAGCTACAGCATTCTTCCTTTTTAAAGGTACTGTGCAAATTCGGTTGTTCGTTCCGTCCGACCGGGGCGAAAGTGCAGGAAATCTTTCACCTCTCTGAAGGCTTGTTCTTCTGTTCTCCTTTAAGTAACTTTTCCTCCGACCAACTTCATTTTGAAAACTTGGCAAAGACTTAACCGCAAACTACTTTTACTGTGTGATCCTCTGCAAAGACTCTGAACCATTAACCTTGGCCCATACCTATTGACTTGAATCCTAGTTGTAGTAGCCTTTTCTAGATTGCCCTGCCTATAACTTGTTGGTGCTATTGATTTTGGATGACCTTGTCTTTTCTCCCGTTTAAATTTTTGGAGTGCCATTTTGCTCACACTTCATTTTGAGCTTAACTTGTCCAGAATTGATTGGGTGTTATTGTAGTATATTACGACTGTGTTTTTCTGCTGCTTTAGGATAGTGAACTGTTTTATAAATGCTGGTGTAAATAAATGTATATTCTTTTACTCAGAAACCTTGAATCAGTGTTTGTTTGAACCATAGTGATTGTTGTTCTTTGTGTAATCTATTGTACTGCTCACTTTACTCTTAGATATATTTGGCTGCTCAGCCATCGCTACCACTTTACTGTGTAGTACAGGCTTGTACCAAAGGTGAAACTGTACTTATTGTAGTCTTAGGGCCTCATTACACGGACGGCGGTAAGGGTTAATGGTCACTGTTAATGGTACCGGTGACCTTTAACCCTTACCGCCTTACTACGAGGTCCCTTTGCAGGTTGGAGACTTTAACGCCTGCTTTTTGCAGGCGTTAAAAACCAACCCGCAAAGGGACCAGGGTGCCAATTACGGTACCTCATTTTCCGGCACCGTAATTAGCGCCTTCCCCATTCCTATAGAGCCCGATGGGGCAAAAATGGGAATGGGGAAGGGCAATGGGGGAAGGGGGAATTACCGCCCCGCCAACATTGGAATAGGGCGGTAATTCCCCTTTCCACCAAGGCGGTGCCAGTATTTTACTGGCATGGACCAAGGTGCTAATAGCACCTTGGTCCTCCGCCTACCGTGTAATGAGGCCCTTAATTGTGTGTAGTGTTTCCAAAGGGTACTGCATGATTCTACCTAACACTGGTGGCAGGGTGGGATAAAGTATAGTGATTACACTTAGAGTGCTGCTAATACCTTGACTCAACTAACCACAAGGCTAAACACCACGGAAAGCTATTTTAATCATGTCTGATATGGAAAGCTACAATAAGGAGACCCTCCTTACTTACACTGTTGATCTTTTGAAAAATCTGTGTAGAGATAATAATCTTTATGTTAAAGGCAAACAGTCAGAATTAATTGGAAAGTTGCTGGAGAACCAAAGTCTGGGGAGTGGGTCTGAAATGCCTACCCCTCCAGCAAATGTGGAAAGTGATGAGGAAGATAATGTTTAAAATGTTATGGATGAGTTAGATGAGGCAGATGAGTCTCCCAATGTAGGCCCTATTGCTCCTCTACCTGCTCAGAAACCTCAGCTTTGTCTACTGGGACCCCATCAGGTCCTACACTCAGTCCTGAATTCATTGCTCTAGCAAAGATGACGCTTGAATTGGAATTCAAACGTATTAATGTACAATCTCAACAAAAGCATCAAGAACTTAAGCTCAGAGAAATGGAGTTGAATCATGAACTAGAAATGAAAAAAGTTGTCTATTGAGAATGCTTCTCTCCCAGAGTCTTCTAGCTCTTCCAGTCCTAGGAAACCCCATATGCCTAAAGAAATTGTGGGTATGTATGAGGCTAAGCTTGATATTTTGAATTGGTTGGCAATGTTTGAGTATAACCATGGGATTCAAGATATTACAGGGAATCAGTTGCTTCCTTGGCTCTTCTCTAGGTTACCCACTGTTGCATCTGATGTTGTGATGGAGTTGGGTGGAGAGGATGGAATATGAGTAAATGTGTAAATAGCTTTAATTGCTAGATTTGTGATGACCCCTTCCCAGTACCTTAAGAGGTTTAGGACCCTCAAAAGGTATGATGGTACCCCTTGGGCTACCTGGGTTTGTGAATATTTGAAAAACTTAGTGGGTTGGATTAGGGTTAATAGAGTTAACACTTATGAAGGTATGAGAAATCATGTTATGTTGGAGTCAATGGGCCTCATTACAACCTTGGTGCTAAGTGCACCAACTTTAGCACCATGGTGTAAACTCTGTTTACACCATGGTGGATGGCGGATTTACCGCCCCATTACAAGGTGAGTGGGGCGGTAAATCCCCATTTCCCATTTTCCCTTCCCCATTCCCATTTTTGCCCCATAGGGCATAATGGGAGTGGGGAAGGCGCTAAGTACGGCACCGTAAATTACGGTGCCGTAATTAGCACCAAGGTGCCTTAGCACCATGGAACTTAACGCCTGCAAAAAGCAGGCGTTAAGGTGGGAATCAGGCGTTAAGGGTTAACGGTGGCGTTAACCCTTAACGCCTGAGTTGTAATGAGGCCCACTATATGATGCCTGCTCTCCTGAGCTCAGACAGCACTTGACTGATTCTAAGGAAATAGATCCAAAGAAGTTAGCTAAGGCTGCTGACTTGTGGATTGCCAACAGGGCTTCTCACAAGGATTCTGGGGCAGCTCAGAAGAAGGATGAGGGAAAGCAGCCAAAGAAAGATAACAAGGAGAATTCTAATACCTCCAATCCAAAAGAGAGCCCCAAATATAATAAGGGTAAGGCCCAAGGAAAACCAAATAAGGCTAGTGTACCTCTGGTGGAAAGCCAGAGGTGAGTCAGAACAAACCCCCATTCATCAAAACATTTGGTAAATGTTATGTGTGTGGGTCAACTGACCATGTGAAAGGGGATCCCAGATGCAAGAAAGAACCTTCAGGGGTCCACACTGTCTCCTTAGCCTTCTCCCCAGAGGAAGAAGTACATAAGGCAAGTGGAAACTTTCGCCTACTGGCTGATGAACCCATGAGAGGCTCAGCTAGTGTTTCTTTAGTGTCCCTGGGGTCGTAGGAACAGCATAATTCCATCCCAGATAATGCTAAAGAGTACTATAAAGATAGTGTCCTTGTAAATGGCCAGGAGACTAACGCCATCAGAAACACTGGAGCCAGCATAACTGTGGTTGATGAATAATTTTACAGGGTAGAGGATGTTGCCAAGGCACCCAAACACCTCACCAAGTTAGCTAAATTAGCTGGAGGCCCTGTGCAAATGTTTCCCCAGTTACCAGCTCCCATCCAGTGCAATGACATGACTGTCAAAATACCTGTTAGTGTGCAGATAGTTTTACTGTACCTCTCAACTCCACCACAAGAGGACCGCCAGTAGGCAATGTGTAGTTTCCTGTTTATCCCAAGTATCTCCCACATCTTTGTCATCACTTCGTTAGTGAAGTGGCTACCTCGATCAGACTTTTGGGGTAGTCCAAAACACAAGAAGATGTGATTGGTCATCAGGGTAGCTGCTGTTTCTGCCTTGCAATTTGCGGCCGGGAGACATTCCACCCATTTAGTAAATAAGCATGTTACGGTCAACATGTACTTGTTCCCCCTAGAGGAGCGAATCACAGGCCCGATACAATCGACTTGCAAATCTGACCAAGGCAGTGTCATTCCCCTCTTTTGGAGGGGAGCACGGTGTGTGAGTGATGTTAGCTGAAACTGTGCACACACAAGACACCCCATCAAGTATTGGTCGAGGTCCTGCCCCATGTGTGGCAAGTATGCTACCTCTCACAAGATTTCTAATGTCGTATGAAACCCCCGATGACCGGCTGTGGCCGCATCATGGGCGTGACTTAGGATCAGGCTTTGGAATGAGGTAGGGACCACCCACTGGTCATGGCCAGATATGGATCTCATCACCAACAAACTGTCTTGGATTCGGAACATTTTTGGACATTTCATCAACACTCTGAGGTCCTCTTTCCCAATGCAATCAGTATCCATCAGGGGAAGTTTTCAGGGTCCTCAATGTGTTGATAAAACTTACCAATTATTGGATCCCCTTTTTGAGCCGTAATCAAATCAGCATCTGGGGTCTCCTTAATCCATTGGGTAGTTGAGAGATCATTGTGAGAATTTATCTGGGACCTAGTGATAGCAGTGACCTGGATTTTCTCCAACAGGGACTCGTTCTCAAGTAGATCCACTTGGATGGCTCCGGTTTTGGCCAGCTGATCAGCTAGGTCATTTCCAGTTTTGTCTGGTCCCTCTACTTTAGAATGACCCTTGATCTTTTTCCACTAGATGGTTATCCCATTCGAGGTGACCAAATCATCTATATTCTGTATTAATTTTCCATGTTTTAGTGGTTTATTGTTAGCACATAGCATGCCTCTGGTTTTCCAGTTAACCAGTGCTCCACGAACCCATTCCGTATATAATCTGAATCAGTGATGATGACCAGTTCATGGAGTTGGTGTTGGACAGCAGTGAGGATGGCTTGATGCACAGCCATCTGCTCTGCCACTTGACTACTACAGGGACCGATTTTGTACCCATCAGAGGGTCCTGGGGCATCATTAACCAATGCATTCCCCACGCCGGCCACAAGTTCCTTTTCCCCATTGTTGCCAACATGGTAGGAGCACCCATCCACATAGACAGTGGGCATTCCCTCACACTTGTCTTTTTCGAGAGGCAAGCAATATTGCTTCACAATCACTGGAGTCACACCAGAGTCCGTTGGAATTGTTGTTGTATGGATTTCGGTGCAAACACAGTCATAGGAGTCCACCACAAAGAGATCTCAAAAATCTAACAAAACTTATTTCAACTTTTGCTTTTGCTCCAGAGTCTCACAGGCATCAGCTAGGTTGACTCTCTTCAACCATTTGGCTGAAGCCCGGAAAGACTTCGGGTTTGGCTATCTCAGTGGCCTCCTCCAGCTGGGTGTAGAAGTCCCTGGTTAAAATACTGACTTGGAGTGATGGCTTCAGATGGGGAAAGCACTCCTGGTGGATTTGAAAGATCACCTCATCCCTCCTGAAGTCACAGGTCACCTCTTCCTTATCATAAGGGCAGGAAGAGTACACCAGAAAATTCCCCCCATGCTGGGTGAAGATCCTGTCTGGTGTTGTGTCATAGTCGCTATCACTGTCAAAACAGTCATTGGGGTTTGGTCCTAAAAGTTAATTGCCTAAATCTATGGACAAATGTCGGTCATCAACCGCCATTCAAAAAATGGTGCCTGTGCCCAGAGTGATACTCCTAAGGTTGCTGTTATCCACCACTATTGGAATGGTGTTGTGTTCTGTATTGACTAGTGGTGTTGGGTTTAACCCCAACCCTTGCTGTTGGAATTTGGCATTGTTTAGTTTAGTTTAGTTTATTCATTTGTATTGCGCGCCAGACCCGAGAGTATGTTGGCGCATGAGCAGCAGATTATTCAAAGCTTGCTTGCAGGTTGCTTATACATATCTTATACATATCACTTACAGTGTTACAGTGAGGTAGCTTATACATATCATATACATATCACTTACAGCTTATACATATCATATACCTACATTACACTGCATTGAGGTGAACATATGCATCAGGATTTTGCAGTTTCTGTCCTCTTTTAATTTTTACTTTAAGTGTGAATTGTCGGGTCCGTTCTGGGATGGTTACTTCCTCTCCAATCTGAATTTAAACTGCATATGGCAGCAATTGAGCTGACCAAAATGCTTTCTCTGGGTCATCAAAGTCCATGGGATTACCCGCTAATCGGGACCAGGCTTTGAAGTTTATTAGGTCCAAACTAATGGCAAAGCAATTGAGAATGTCACTGCCTAAATTAAATGCAGCAGGGACATCACGCATGACCCAACAATTATAGACTATGCTCTTGTTGCCTATGGACATTTTGAACATACACCTGCTAGGCAGGAGATGTTTGGATTTGGGTGTTTCCAGGTCCATTTCCCCATGTGTCTATCAATTTAAATGTGGGAATGGCTGGATCTTTTGGGAGTTTTCGGAACATGGCCTTGCTGATGAAGCTCTTACCATTGTTCACGCACACTCGGGCGAGAACAGAGTCCTTCCCCCAATTTAACTGAATGGGGATGAACAACTGTTCTCCAATTTTCTGAAGATCAGCCAAGCTTTGAGCTGATTTCTCATAATTTTGGACTATAGGAGTGGGATTTTTTTCTGATTGTGAATTGGTATAGAATTTCAGAGTATTCCCTTCCAGTGTTGACTGCCATTTGAGACTGGGAGGAAGGTTGATTTTCAGAAATAGAGAGGACTTCCCATCACCAGTTTGTTGTCCTACTGCAATTACTGTCACGTCAGGGGTTTGGTGGTTTCGAAAATGGAATTCAATTTGGTCAGGTTTTTGTTCAACCATGTGGCATGTGCCATTTAAACTAACATGGTTGACACTATGTTTTAATTTTATAGGTCGGTTAGTCTGGATCCAGAGGACCTTGTTTACACAATCTATGAGGGGAGACAATCTACGCAGGATGCCATTCCCTAGTAAACATGGTGTGCCCTCTGGGGTCACAACTATGACCAGGTGTTACACCTTGTGTCGCCCAATTTTAATTTCTAAATCTGCAGTCATCTCGACAGGAATTCCATTCCCATCGAAATTCTGAAGTTGTCCAGGAGAAGGGGTGAGAGGGATCTGGTATCTCTCCCACCTTCCCGAATTCATCTGATCAAAGGCCCTTTTTGACAGAAGGTTGGCTTGAGGTCTAGTGTCCACCAGTGCCAAAAATGTACATCCAGTGCCAAAAATGTACATTGCCCCTGTAGTTGGACCGGGGCATAAAATCTTCCCTCCTTCTCCTCAAGGGGGCAAAGATAATGCACATTTTGGTCCACTTCGTGGGTTAATTTGGGAGCTTGGGACCCTGTAAGAAAAAGGTGGCAGTTGGATATGGGGGGAGTATTGGGCTCCGCTGGTTCGGATTCTGGGCTGCCCCCCATTTTTGGAGGCAGTCACCAGAATTGGTTTGGGCAAGGTGATTTTCTGGTTTGTCGTTCTGGGGTTCAATTTTGGGTGGTTTTAACTCAGTCCCCACATCTACCCAGTCTGGATTAGCATCTATTGGGACCCACTTTTCTTTGGGAGGAGTCCCCCCCCATCCCTGAAGGAGAAGATCCTTTCCTCAGAATCCTCCGAGGACCCCTCTCCTTCAAATTGTAAGACTCTAACCTCTTCCACAAAATGGGTTTTTTTAGGCCCTTTATTTCTCCTTCCCAACCTCTGTTGCCTACTTTGCAGATTTCCAGGGGCAGGAGATTTTGGTTCCGGTTCTTGGGTTTCAAGGGGCTTTTCACAATTGGGGAAGGAAGCTTCCTCTAAGGCTTAACACTCCCTCCCCCCTGTGTCTCCTTCCTGGGAACCGGTGGGTTATCGGGGTTCTCTACCTGTCATTGCCCTGGAGTACCAGGCCCTTGATTTGAGGGGTTCTGGGCCGCCATGTTCATCTGAGGGTTCTGCTGAGCCGTGAACATGCGACCCAGATCCTGTGACAAGTTCTGGACCTGGCGCTCCAGTTGGGACACCCACTCTGGCTGGTACGGGGGTCTCTGGTCCATCCTAGGTTGATCACAGGAAGGGTAACTTTCCCTTCTCCCATAACACCCTTGGTTGGGATAGTTCTGGTACCCCTCTACCCTTGGCCTCCCCTCTTCCGGATTGGGCTGTCTGGGCTCAGGAAAGTGGGGAAAGAAAGAAGGGTTGTTTTGGGGGTTGATGTTTAGTTGGTACCGGGGAAAGAACCTCAACTAGGCATTTGGGGGATTACTGCCCTCCTGGGGAAAGTTAGGAGGGAAGTTTCCTGGGTTGGCAGCTGTGATGGTGGAAATGCATCGGAGGGACAGGGCCTCTGTATCCTTGTCCTTTACTGCTTTTTATCGTGTGTTCTGTCATGTTGTCTGCGCAGGAGTTCCTGTGGGACTCCTGGCGGTGCAGCTCTCTCTTTTGGTTTGGTGTACAGACCCATGCAATACCCTTATGGCACCCATGGAGGCTGGTACAACCCTGTGCCCCTAGTGTATGCTTTTGGGCACCTGTGTGTGGCCCACAGAGCAGGGTATGGGCTGGTGGCAGCTCCATGCTGAACCTGACAGGTGCTCTAAGTATCCTCCATTTTGGGATACCCAGGCCCCGTCATTGGAATCAGTCAATTCCTGATAGGAAACAAGATGGCCCCCATGGCCTCTTACTTTCTATTGACTGTTACCTTGTTCTATTGCCTGAAGCCCTGACTCTGTCCCTTCCCCCTGACCGGCTATTGGGTGGAAGTTCCATATATGGTGTTGTTGTGAAGTCCAGGTCAGACTGGCTGGAGCCTTCCCAGTGACTGTATGTTGTGGGTACACCCTGTGGGTGGGACCTGGGTGAATGGAGTGTGTGACGAATATGCATTCTGTGTTGTGGGTTTCTAGTATCTGGTGGTTGACACAATGACTGAGACAGCCCTGCCCGAAACTGGTATGAATGCAGTGTGGAGTGTTGAATGGCTGGGTACTTGTCCCAATACACATAACTTGTTGTGAGTGTCTGGAGAGGAGTGAATGGCCTGAATGCACTATGCACCTGATTGGATGCCTACCTGCATGAATGCTCTTCTGACCGATTGGTTGCCTGAGTGTGACCCAGCAGAATGAATGGGAGATCAACTAGTATATCTGGGGGCCTCTCACTGCTAGAATTCATCTTCAGAAGCTGAAGAGTAACTGGATTGAAACTGAAGCTTAACCTTGAAGCGCTGCTGGAAGAGAAGAATTGCTGTTGTTCTCCTTCACAATCTGAAAGCTGCTGTGTCTCCAAGAACTGACCCAAAGAGGACCTGGTAAGGCGCCCTCTTACCGAGCTACGAGGGACCATCGTGCACCAGCTGATCTTTGCCAAAGCTCCCTGGTCGACGATTGTGATAGTGTACATAACCTTGAATATTAATTATATAAAGACTGTGTTTTAACTAATACAGCGTGTGGAAATTCCTTTGTGAGGGCTTGGGGACTACACTGTACTTAGGAACTAGCCTGCATCACCTCCTGAGAAGCTAGGCCTTGATTGCTCGACCATAGCTACCAAATAGAGAATCTTGGCTGGGGTCCTCTGTGCCTCTCCTCTACCAAATAGAGAGCAGAAGTACAGACACCCCACTCCAGTCTTTACAGCATACAGCAGCTGCCTGGTTGGATCCCCCCTTGGGCTGTGGGAGTCCACAAATAGCGCAGGATGGGTCTGCTGCCCTTGTTACAGGGGCTGATGTAGTCAGGGGAGTTAGGGGTCCCATTTGTAGGGTTAGCTCCCTGACTACCTGTTTGGGATTGGCCCGAGGGCCTTCTGGGTCTTTGGTTAGGAAGATTTTGCACTGGAATATTTTTAGGCCACCCCATCTCCAGATCTAAAATGGGGGTAACCTTCACCTCTGCCACCTTAGCAGCAGCAGGGGTGGTGGTTGGTTTGGGGTTTTTAGTTGTACTTTTATTTTCTACCAGTTTCTGCACTTCATAAAGGCGAGTTGCCTGTTCAATGACCCAGTTTAGTGATCTCTTCTCATGAAAGTCCCTCACCAGCTGGGTCATGATGTATTTAGGGAGTGCATGAAAGAAAGTATTAATTAACTCCCTACTGTCTGTGCGCACCCTCCTGGTGGTCTGCGCAAAGGCACATTTTAACTCTTGTACAAATTCTTGAGGGGCCTGGTCTTCCCCACATTGCAGATTCTAGGTTGCCTTGCGGGCCTCTTGAGGGTTCCTATGTATGGAGAAATGCTTTAAGATGGCCGCCCTATAGTTGGACCATCTTGAGTGGTTCTGATCCTCCAGCCCCGCAAAGAAGCTGGAGTATTCAGGGGAAAATGTCCACTTGACATATTAAATGCAACTTTGGCTATCCTTCAGGTGGACAGTACGCATGATTTGCATCATACAACTTGAGGTGCTCCAAAACTGAATATTTGGCATTTTTATGATAGGGTGTTATGATGCTCCTAATGACCTTGATTTGTTTCAGGGGATCTTTCAGTAGGGCCCACTTAATTTTCTTGGCCTTTTTCATCTTAGTCACCCTCGTCCACTCATCCTCTGACTCAGAGGCAGTGCTACCAGAGGTTGCTATCTGATCCTTTAGGCTCTCTCTAATTCTGCGGGCTTGGGAATGGTTTGCAGAATGTCGGGGCCTAGTCTCTTGAGACCTGTGGCGCTCAGAAGAGTCTTCTGACTCTCACTTTCTCCTAGGATTGTCCGAGTACCCGCCCCCCACTTCCCAAGTTGGGAAGAGGTTTTTAAGATACTCTTGGTGGGTCTAGTTTCATGGCGTTCCCCACCAAATTTGACAGAATGATACCTTGGTAGGCAATATTTTTGAGGATCCAATTCTCCGATTCTCCCCTCACTGGAGTTTCCTGATTAGAGAGGATAGCCCTCACATTTGGGAATCAGTACAGCGATGCCCGCCTATCCATTTCTGTGAGGGTCTGATCTGTCAGTCCCATATTTACCATTGTGCTGAAGTCTACCATCCCGTGGCCCTTGGTTCATATGAGCCAGTGGACATGAGGGTGGCAGAGTCCATGGAACTGAAGGGAGTAAAGTCCCTGATAATAGGGGTCCTGAGGTTATGCTGAGGGGTTTCTCAGTTCCTTCTTATCTCATCTCTTTCAGCCCCTATTCCCTGATGACATGCCAAAATCTGACCCTTTTACTCCTCTATTAAGGCCTTACTGGTATCAATGATTTGCTCCTGCACGGCTATCTGTTTGTGGAGCCTGTCATTCTTTTCACAGAGAGCCTAATTGTCTCTCTGTGCTTCCTGACTGGATTAGAAATATTGGGGCCATTTATTTTCTGCAGGAGACTCACCTCCTGAGTTTGGTCCTTATTGGTCTGAGTGTTCTTTGCCAGAGCATTCTCCACCCATTTGGTGTGCTCCAACAGCTTTGCATGATCAGTTTTAATTTCACTAAACTCCTTAAGGGCCAGCTTTCTTTCCCCTAATCTAATTTTTAATTGGCTGACTTCCTGGCCTAAGTCGTCCCTCTCCTGAGTTAGAGTGCCCCTCTGTGCAGCCAGGTCATCCCTCTGTTTTTTAAATGCACTAGATTTCTGGCGCTCCTCATCAAATTCCTCTTGAGAGTGGATGTCTTTAATAATTAATTTATTATTTTTCTCTTTCAAGGATTCTAGCCGGTTTTGTACGGTGACTATCTGTTCTGCACAGACTCATTATAATTCAATTGATGTTCCAGTTTCTGTTGACTCTGTTGTAGAGAGCCAACTCTTTCCTGATACTCCTCTTGCAGTATCTGTAATTTGAGATCTTGTTCTACATTCTTTTGCTGCAAGAGAGCCAGATTTTCTTGGAGTTTGGTAATATACTGCCTAGCCTCTGTTTCAGATGCTTGGCTATCCTGGAGCCTTTGCTCTGCAGAGTCCATATCGGTCTGTATTTTCTGCAGTGCCTCCCCTTCTACAATTTATATTGTTTGCATGCTTTTCCTGTATGATTCCTATGGAGAGGTACAGGTAGGCCACTATTTTGGCAATTTTACACTGTTCCTCTTTTATTTTTGGGGCCATGTGCAGTTCGCTAAGCGCTTGATGTAATGGACCCTTGTCCTGCAGGTATCAAGGTCGATTGCAGTGACTTATTGTTTTATTTCCTGCAGCCATACCTGTTCATCCTGTTCTAGCCACTCACCCCTGGCAAACAGTTTGTGCAGGAAGGGTTCCCTAGCAATATTCATTTCCACTGGGGTCGCCATCTCAGAAATGTCAATTTCCTTCTGACTTATCTCAGGGTTAATTTACTTTTGCAAACAGGCCCAATTCTTTTGAGTATTTCTTTTGAGGGATGCTTGTACAGTGTAGCAAGGTATGCCAACTCAACAAGGTGTTCATGCCGGCTAGTATGCTGTGTTAAACCGTCACAAGTGGTAGGTCAAATTCAGGATCCCGGACACGAGCCCCCAAGCTATAAGGGATATCAATCAGGCACACACCCAAGTCTCACCCAGCATGTAGTGCGCAAAGGAAATCCTTATTTATTTTTGTCTATAGGTTCAATATTCTGAATGATATACCACTCATCTCATACCCTTCTCAAAATACCCCCCCCGCTCACACTGAACCAGGAATCAGGCTAGTTTGTAACGGTAAATATTTATTTATGGATTGAGAATTTATAACACAATACATTTTTAATAGGTAACAACAATCACCAAGGGGTGACAAGGACAATGAATAATATCTTTAATGCACTGGGAATTAGGTAATGGACACACAATGAATGCAGCAAAGAAAAGAATACTTTTGGATTGGTTTGGAACAGATAGCACTGTGGCTAGAGGTTCCCCCTATGACACCCCTCGATCCACCAATAGGCAATTTAAATAGATGTGAGGAGAGGGCAGGTACTCAGGAATAATGCAGACCAAACAGAATATCACCCCCACATTCCCACCTTAAACACAAGAGAAAAACGGATTTGACTTTTCATATATCAGTAAGGCTTTGAAACTGGCTGAGCAAAAACACTAAATGTGGTCAAAAATGCGCAAATTATTATAAATTTCTACAGGAGCCGCTTTGAACAGATGCAAACAATCAAAAGTAATGATTTAATCAAACGAAAACAATTGGAATATCAAAGGCAAAGTGGGAAATATTTTAAAGACAATTCACACTTGTAAAACTTTTGCAAAATGTAAATTTGCAACAATCTTTTACTATGCGATTTTTGATAAAAACAGATCAACTACATTTTTTCATTGTGGATGTAGCTAAGGATGTTAGGTATCAGTGGGAGTTGAAATTTCGTTTCTATCTTTAAAACTGAGGAAGTTATGGGGGTTTTAGTGGGAGGTGTTTTTCGAAAATAAAGACATACATTTGGACAATAACTTCTGTTTAAAACCAGAAATGATGGATTATGCTTTTACTCAAGACTAGAGCATGCAGGCTAAACAACCAGGTTGGGACAAAGTAAGCTCTGAGACTGATTCATGACTTCAGTAACATATCCCCAGTGCCTTCCCTGGTGGAACCAGCCCAAACACTCGAAGTGGGATTTTTGGATCAGAGTTACACAAATAAAAATTACTATGAAAATGATGCTTTAGCGAATAGACAGAATAAGATAGCACTAAACATTTTGACACGGTCACTGGTTGTGAAAGTAAGAATAGTTCAGATATTAGGGTGGAACAAGATAAGGCAAGGGATACAATAGTTCTCTAGCATCCTGTTAATATTCACAATCCACTGGGATTTAAGATTTTTGGCCCGTCAAGCTTCTGGTCAATGGATCGGGTCTATCAGGGAAGGACAACAAATCAGCTAGAATCAGCTAGGCCAGTCACTGGAACTGCACGGGATCTGCCCTTCTTGTTTCTGGATATTTCAGATCAGCGGGATGGCGAGTTCATCAGGCAAGCGTTATAGTAGAAAGCCAGATAGTTTCAGTATGCTTCCCCACACCACAGCGCTTCACTGGGTTGCAAGGATTAGTTGAAGATTAATTGAGGATGCAGTCCTAGATGAAAATGGTTCAGCTACTGCTCGGCCTGATGATTGGCATCTGGATCAGAGTGCTTCGCTGGAATCAGAAGAAAGAGTGTGTATGTGTTGTCAGATGTCTCTATTTATCCTTTCAAATGACATCACAAAAATGGGTGTATGGGTCGGCTTAACTAAACCTGCCCCTGTGAACTGGGATCGGATCAGAGCCTCATCTCCGCCTTGCATCCGAGTGATTGGATCAAAGACAGATGATGTCAAGTTTATGGTTTAGTTTGTACAATCCTTAGAAACCTCCCCTAGCCACTAGTATCAACATTTAATTTTGTCCTAAATACATATTTATACATGTGTAACCTCTACGAAAATCACATACAAGGATTACATAGTTTATGGAGCATATCTTCATCAAAATCCCGCAGCTGAGAGACCTTGTTTCGCCTTTTTGCAGCATTTTGTCCATTTTGCCATGAACACATTTTCCAAACGTTCTCAAAATTTCCACACATATGGGTGTTTACCATAGGAATATGTGTGCAAGGTTTAACAATTCTAGCATAAATACAGTTCCCATAAAACCACAAATATTGTCATTCCTGTTTAGAATATGCTACACAGTTCCACCACGTTTTGAAATATAGGGCCAAAAATTAGATGAACAAATCTGCCCTTTTTATATTTTTCGAGACTTCTGATAGCGAGTTTATAAGTTTCTAAAAAATGTTCATTCCATATTCTTAGCAGCAAATGGTCAGCCTTTTGTCTGTCTCTGGAGGCAAGGAGCAGCCCCCACCTTTGGAATTTCCTTCTGCAAGCCTAGTTTACGACCTCTTCACACGTCTTGAGAATCTGCCATTGTTCAGTCCTTGGTAGTAGACAAAAGTCAGGCCTACCCCACAATTATCATGTGTCAGTGAGCATCTGCTGAGATCAATGCCCTCCCCTTGGGTGGAAACTTGTTTTGCAACCTCTTGCTGGCCCAGCCAGCCTAAGATAATTTTTAATTTCTTGACTTGAAATCCAGCATAAAACAAACTTGTTGCATCAGATGACATCAATAAATTACATTCTTAGGTTTAAACCTGTGGGATCAAAACAACCGAGATCCGTGTTCCTTTCAGCAACAGTCCTTTTATATTAATCCGGCAGATCTTTTGTTTTAGACAACTTTAAAGTTTAATCAGGAGAGCCCATTTGACAGGGGCTGTCACACACAGATTGCCCAGTGTAGCTGCACACATATTTTTGACAGGAATTGTCATTCACAGGCAATCCAGTTTTGCTGAGAAAATGTTTTGCTCTTAACATTTCAGGACTTTGTAAACTCACAGTGCTTCATTAGATTAACTGAATTTTAGCACCAAGCAAGATTTTGAGTGTTGGAAAGTGTGATGTACAGGCATTTTGAAGTTTCAGCAGCAAAGTAAATGTCATTTACAGGCAAATTCTGGAATTTCACTTGCAAAGCACTGCTTCTGCCTCTGTACTCCAAGTTTACTTGTCATGGAGCCCACTAGCACTTTTTCTGCAGCGTGTGCTCTGTTCCACCACACATGCACCATGGGTGGCAGTTTGTGCAGCCATCTTTTTGTGTGTTGAAAAAACACAGTTTTGGAGGTTTTGGCGAACTCAAGGGTTTTCCTGCCATTTTGCTGTTTCTTGCACCATAGATAGCAGAGTGAGGCGGCATAGTATAGCAGAGTGGGTCAATACATCCCACATACCCCAGCTGGCCTCTGCCAGTTTAAGGTTATGCCTTTTGGATTAAAGAATGCACCTGCTCATTCCAAAGGATGGTTAATCAAGTTCTGAATGGGATGGAGGACTTCTGCAAGGCATACTTGGATGACATTGCAGTGCTCAGCCCTACTTGGAAAGAACATGTTGACCACTTAGGATATGTATTGTAGGCTCTTGAGCAGGCCCATCTGACCATAAAGGCAAGTACATTTCAAATTGGTCAGAGCAAGGTGGTCTACCTTGGTCATGAGGTAGAAGGAGGTGAAATAAGGCCATTGCCTAGCAAAGTACAAGCTGCACAAAACTGGGCCACCCCTACTACTTAAACCCAGGAGAGAGATTTCCTAGGTCTCACTGGGTACTACAGCAGGAACTTCATAGGGACCATAGCTTCTCCCTTGAATGTGGTCTCATCTCCAAAATTCCCTAAGAAGGTCAAATGGAATGAGGAGTGCACTCAAGCCTTTGAAAACCTGAAGAAAGCCCTTTGTCAAGTTCCAGTCCTAAGAGATCCTTATTATCACCAACCCCTCATTGTGCAGACAGATGCCTCCAATACAGGCATAGGTGCAGTCCTTAGTCAAATGGATGGGATTGGTAGGGAGCACCCCATTTGCTTTATCAGAAGAAAGCTGAAGGAACCAGAAACAAGGTGGGCAACCTTTGAGTGTGAGTGCTTTGCTATTGTGTGGTCTCTGAAGAAGTATAGACCATACTTTTATGGATCTACTTTGTGATTCAGACAGACCACCAACCCTTAAGATGGTTGATGCAAATGAAAGGGGAAAACTCCAAACTACTAAGATGGTCAATCTGCCTGCAAGGGTTTGATTTCACCATTGAGCACAGTCAGGATGTCACCACCAAAATGCTGATGGTCTCTCTAGGATGTTTGACCGACTAGAGTGAAGAGATTCATCCAGGAGTGGATTAAATCCTCCTGTCCCTTAGTGTGGGGGGGGGGGGGTGAGTGTTAGCGAGAATTCTCCAGAATGGCTAGTTTCCGTTACCTGTTGAGTCCCTCACCAGCTTTGCAGGAGTTCTAGGATTTTTTTTTTTAAACTTGCATGTGTTTTTGCATGTGTTTTTGATGTGTGTTTTACTTTATGCCCATGGACTATGGAGTCTCACCTGACCCATAGGCATCATCTTTTTACTGTGTGTCACCCAGCACCTTTAGTGCAGTGACACAGGGTTGTATTTTCCGACTTCCCACTTTAAACTTCATTTTCTGGCACTGACTACTGTCTCCCAGAACCTGTAAAGTTACCATTGACTTTACTAGTCATTTTAAATTTACAGACCCAGTACACCCTATCTTTCAACAGAGTACTGCAGGGGTTAATAGTTATCCCCTTTTGTCTGATTCTCATGGAACATTGTTATGTTCCCCTTTCTCTAAGATTTGGCTGGTGGCAGTGGTATCTACCATTTTTATTCTACCGCGGACTATAGAAATAGCCTCGGTATCATTAGAGGCTATGGTGGTAGGCTCGAACTCCAACCCGGAAATCCACGTTTATTTTAACTTGGTTCCGGTCGAGTTCTTTTGCCATATCTTTTTGTAAAGGTCTTTCTAGTGTTTTACTCTGCATGCCAAACCAGGTTTGGTTCCTTTGTACGCCGTCCTTTGGTGGGCTTCTGCACAGAAGCCCTACTTAGGCGCCTGAGTGTCTGGGTGAACAGGATGTGAGGTAGGGGTTTGGGGCCCCCTGCACTGAATCTCCTTCAAAACCCAAGTCACACTCTTGTTTGATTAGCTAGGTGGCTGCCCTGCCAGGACAGCCACCCTGCTGCGTGATTGACAGCCAGGCTGTGTGAATGTGGGATTTGGTGCATAAAAAAGCCTGCCTCTGGGACTGGAAGGCAGAGTCGCCACTGGAACGAGAGAACAAACGAGAAGCTGAAGGAAGACGACTGCTGTAACTACTGGACACCTGGTTAAGCCCTGCTGCAGGTCCGAATCTCCTGAAACTTCAACGAAAGAGGAGATCTGCAAGGAATCTTCGTCCCTTGAACTTGGTGGGAACAACTACCTCACCAAACACCAGACACTGGTCCTCATCCTTGTCGAATTTACTGTGCATCATTGCAGTAGATTTGATAGCCAGTGGAAAGAGAACCACTTTGGGTTTTAAGGAGCGGACCTTTTATTCGTTGATTTGCTCTGCTGCTGGCTTCTTCCCTGGGCAGTGCAGGACCCTCCAGCTGTCCTCCTCCTTGTCACCACGACGGAAGCTTCAAGAACTGCCTCAGCTACAGCATTCTTCTTCTTTACAGGTACTGTGCAAATTTGGTCGTTCTTTCCGTCCGACCGCGCTGAAAGCGGGGGAAATCTTTCTCCTCTCCGTAGCCTTGTCCTTCTCATCTCCTTTAAGTAACCTTTCCTCTGACCAACTTCATTTTGAACTTTTGGAAAAGACTTGACCGCAAACTACTTTTAACTGTGTGATCCTCTGCAAAGACTCTGAACCATTAACCTTGGCCCAGACCTATTGACTTGAATCCTAGTTGTAGTAGCCTTTTCTAGATTGCCCTGCCTATAACTTGTTGGTGCTATTGATTTTAGAGAACCTTGTGCCTCATTACGAGGAGGGCGGTAAGGGGTTAACGGCGCCGGTAAAGGTGCCAGAGCCGGTAACCCCTTACTGCCCATTTACGAGGTCCGCTGGCGGGACCCGCTCAGGACGCCTGGTTTTATCAGACGTCCTTAGCGGGTCCCGCGAGCGGCCCAGCATGCTAACAACGGGCCCATCATTAACGGGTCCGTTGTTAGCATGTTTCCCATTCCCATTGAGCCCTATAGGGGCTCAAATGGGAAAGGGGATGGACCGGATCCGGGTTACCTGAATGGGGAAATACCAAGGTAGGAATGGCCCGGTATATCCCATTCAGGGAACCCGGACCCGGGTTTGGGGGTAGCCATGCCCTTATTAAGGGCATGGCTACCTCCAAACTCGTAATGAGGCCCCTTGTCTATTCTCCCTTTTAAATTGTTGGAGTGCCATATTGCTTAAACTTCATTTTGAGCTTAACTTGTCCAGGATTGATTGAGTGTTATTGTAGTATATTAAGAGTGTGTTTTCCTGCTGCTTTAGGATAGTGAACTATTTTATAAATGATGGTGTAAATAAATGTATATTCTTTTACTCAGAAACCTTGAATCAGTGTTTGTTTGTACCATAGTGATTGTTGTCCTTTGTGTAATCTCTTGTACTGCTCACTTTACTCTTGAGATAAGTCTGGCTGATCAGCCATCGCTACCACTTTACTGTGTAGTACAGGCTTGTACCAAAGGTGAAATTGTACTTACATTTGCAGTCTTAATTGTGTGTAGTGTTCCCAAAGGGTACCATACAAGATTCTGCCTAACAGCCACTCAGCAGGTTTCTTTCTTGATATTACAATCACTGGGATGTAATGTCCAGCCACTACTTGATTTTTAAACTGTCTGTCTCATTATAGGTTTGTTGGTATTCTGCAAACCCAGGGGATACCACCAAACAATCTACCGTTACCGGCACCTGGTGTGCCAGAATTACCAGTAGATTACAAGTACCGGTAAGGGTCGGCAAATCGCCATTTAATGGAGTCCCAGAGCACTCAATTAGGGGATTGACGGTATTACTGGCACTGGTAATACTGGTGCCAGTACTACTGGCTGTTAGCTGAAGTTCCTTCAATTATATGCAGAAATTTGCATACAGGAAATCATTTGAAAGGGGTGATGATGGTAAAGTTCTCCGCTGCGGTAGGTTAGGTGCCAGAGATGGCACAAATTAATGAGAAACGGGGACAGAGAGCAGCAGCTAACTTGCCCTACCTAACCTCACCTAGCCCTAGAGGGTGCTGCTGCACCGTCTATCAAAAAGTGGATAAGTTAAGAAAACTCAAAGGACGCCAAAGTAGTCTCTTTGCAGATGTTTCCGTATTGTCTCATTGTCTCAACATGTCTTCTATGTCACCAATTCACCCCTATTCAAACCTCACTCCCACACATTCAAACAAAGTCCTAATTATAATATTTGTGGGTCTCAGAACACTATCTTTGGCAACTATTTGTTTTATTGGCCGATAGTCTAGTGGCACAAGCTACTTAAAACCATATTACAATATTTCAACTCAATTGGGATATAAAAAAATACCAGCTTGACCTACTTAAGGGGTGTCTCCTTAGCCCTCAGGGGTCAAGTTTACTGAGGACTGTATCAACCAGATTCAGAGGGGCAGCATTTCTTTTTCCACTTTCATCAGGACGGTCTTAGCATAAAATGTGTGTTATACTCACATCAATGGCTTAAGGCCTCACCACAAGTTTGGCCTGAGGCCTTAAATGCGGCTGTGACAGTATTACTGCTGCATTTAAGAACTAGCCAACTTTGCTGGAGGTAAAAATGACAATTTTGGGGGCGATTTCGGCACTATTACCGCTGGCGCAATTACTGCCAGTGGCAATAGCGCTCCCCAACCCCATTGGGTCCATAGGTCAAATGAGGAATTGGGATTTACCACCCCACCCCCGCTATTCGTGATCCAGCACAAATTGCGCCAGACCGAGTTACGGTAGTGCTTTTAGCGTTGGGCGGTATCCCAACGGTATTACTGCCGGGACACTGACCAACTCATGATGAGGCCTTAGTGTGGTGCCCTTGCAGCAGCTCTTACCGCCTGTGTGGACAGGTACAACCCATGTGCAGCGCTCCTGTGACTCTGTATTGTGACAATTCCAAAAACAGAACGTCACAGCTTTTTGCACATCAAACATTCTCAATATGTCTCCGTATAAATGACACCTTCTCCAATAAGTGGTATATTTCCCTAGTAGTCTTATTCTAGTGTTACTATTCCCGGATTCCCAGGACATTTTCTATACATGATTTTATTTAAAATATGCATAGACCTACATACAAGCACCGTATATCTGTAGGCTCACATTATACTTTGCTAGGTACATTTGTCTATATGGGGGCAAACTCACCTCTCGGTGGAAATATTGTGCTTTCTTGGCACGAGGTACGATATCCAATATCGTCAGATATTTGCTTCCCAGCTATTATAGTTGCACTGGTGAGATTGCTTGTAACGCTGCACAGAATCTGCAGAGGGCATCGGAAGAAATTATATCTTTCAAGGTCCCTTTCACCGAATTAAGGCCACAAAAGATTGTTTTTATTTCTGTTTTTATGAGCCTGCTTGCAAGCACGACCTCTCTGTGGGACTTATGTTGGACTTTGCTACGTGCATCTATGAGCAGACACAGCTCTCAGTGAAACTGTTGTACTTTCTTAAAAACGGAATGAGGTGTCCCATCTAATTATATGCTTATATCACGTCTTTTTCAAATGCACTGCTGCAGTTATTTAGGAATGTTGTGTCGGATTTGTAAGGTTCCTCAACGAAATGACATCTTTTAGATCCCCTTACCGACAAAATGTTCCCAACAAAAGCAGTTACAACCTCGACACTAAAAATAGAGGAAGTCCCAAAGGGGTAATAACTTACCCAGTTAGTTGTAGCATGACATCCTCACTCTCAGTGTTGCTAGCGCAGAATGTTCGCAGCAACTCCGGCTTCAGAAAGCACTAATTCAATGTGCTTCTGTGTTAAGGAAAGCCTATACATTCAATATGTGTCACGTGATGTTATTGCGTCTGCATGGGTACGTGATTACTGCAGCCAATCGCGCAGGCCTCCCCACCAAAACCGTAGTCGGGTTATAGCGATCATAGTGTTAAAGGGATGGTCTAGTAAACATTTTTATTTAAAAAATAGATAGGCAACATAAAAAAAAAAATACTAGCATTCTCCGTTTTAAAACTTCCTATGTAAAATTTTGAGCTATTCAAGTTCAAAATTCACAAAAGCAAGCACATGGGCGCATCCATTTTGTGAAATGGAGGTCCTCCTGTGCTGGCTTTTGCTTTTGCGGCACTAATGAAGGAAAAGCCAGCCAGCTGTAGTAAACAAAGGCTACTGCTGGGTGGCCTTCCCTTCATTAGTGCTGTAGGCGGAGGACGGGGAAAGGAGACCAGAGCAGGAAAGCTGCAGCTGAATCTCGGTAAGTGCTATTTATTTTTTTTTTAAAAAATAAGCACTAGCTGCGGTTTTTTTTCTAAGTTTTCCGGGCTGGAGGAGCACCGGAGACCCAAAGTGATAGCCACAGCAGGCAGAAACACACACGGTTATGTTTACATGCCACATAGTGTTTCTACCTGCAGCTGATTTCCCATTTGGGAGGAGGAGCCTGAGAAACTTGGAAAGAAAAACCGCAGCGTTTTCCAACACAATAACGTTGCATTTATGTTTGCAGTCACTTCAAAAGTGACTGCAAACATAAATGCAACGTTTTTAAAGCTGCGGTTTTATTTCTAAGTTTTCTGGGCTCCTCCAAAAATAAATAAATAGCACTTACCGAGATTCAGCTGCAGCTTTCCTGCTCTGGTCTCCGGTCCCCGTCCTCCGCCTACAGCACTAATGAAGGGAAAGCCACCCAGCGGTAGCCTTTGTTTACTACAGTTGGCTGGCTTTTCCTTCATTAGTGCCGCAAAAGCAAAAGCCAGCACAGGAGGGCCTCCATTTCACAAAATGGATGCGCCCATGTGCTTGCTTTTGCGAATTTTGAGCTTGAATAGCTCAAAATTTTACATAGGAAGTTTTAAAACAGAGAATGCTAGTATTTTTTTTTATGTTGCCTATCTATTTTTTAAATAACATTTTTTACTAGACCATCCCTTTAAAAAAAGGAATCACAGGCTCTAAAAGTAAAGGCTCATGCCCAGGGCTCAAGTCCTAAAAATTAAAGTGGGGGGGACTTGTCACCAGAAATTAGCACATCAAGGTGAAATATGCACATTTCATTACATTTGCTTTGCATAAACCACCAAAATTGCAGAGGACGAATGTCATTTGCCTTTCATAAAAACAACACACACACAAAGCCCAGAGAGGATTTTTTCTTCTAATAGGGCTTTTCAAAACGTTTAAAGATGTGCATGCTTTAAACTCCAAGAACCAATACAAATGTTTACCCTGGGAATTGCAGTACCGAAATGAGACATTTTACCTTTAGTTGTTTGTTATTTTTCATCAGGTTATATAATGCAGTGGTGAAGTGTCCAGCCTAGAAACCTGACGACTGTGGTTCAATCCCCATGGTCAGCTATAATACATATTCAAAGAGGATATTCACTGTTTATCATTTTAGCTGGGGGGGGGACTGAGTCTACCCTCTTATAAAAGTGGCTGGACTCCGTCCCCCTGTGTGTCCCCATAGCTTTCAACTCACACGCTTTTGGCGGGTGTCACCCACCTTGTAAACAGCGGACTCACCCGCCAAGCCAACATCACGCCCATTTGTTTCAATGGGCCTCTCACCCGCCAAAAATAAAATCGGGTGTTTTCACCCGCCTTTGCGACATAAATGGTTGAGAGCTATGGTGTACCCTCGACTTGAGCCCTGCTCATGCCTTTGGCATAAGCACAGGGTGGTTCCACTGTTTGCATTACTGACTTTTTTCACACTGTTTTTCTAACACTAACTTTTATCCAGACTACATTTTAATCAGTTTTCTCCATATAAGTCCCCACCTGCAAATATATTTTGGAGTGGAATTATGCCATGAAGTTTGGATGATGTAAGGCCTACTTCACATGGTGTCTGACAAACTCCTCCTTCTGGCTTCAATGATCACCACCACTGAACAAAAACAATTCTGAGACAGGGGGAGCCAGACCGAGATTGATTGTCACCCTATGTAATGTTAGACGTGCTTCTATGAGACTATGCCAACAAAGAAAACACTTGATATTTATAGCCAGCTATAAATTAACCTTGATAAACTGCACCACCATTTTATCTGCTGCCCCCCCTTGATATTCACATTTGTTCATTATTGCTGTGTTTTGACTCAAAATGTGATTAACTCTTTCCAAGGTGGAACACTTGGGAGTGAGGATGCATGGGTTGGTGTTGGTGCTACATTGTTTTGGAGGTGAAAATAGAGTGCATGTATCCAAATTCTTCTTCTCAGAAGCTTCCCTTTCACGTACCCCACTTCATTTGAGTATATGTTTCTTGTATTTTTCCACATCAATCTCTGAAAGAATGAAAGAAGTGGAAGATCAAGATCTGCAGCATGGGCTAAGAATTGTGGCACAGATCAGCTCCCAAGAGGCAACTATGCCTATATGGATAATGGTGTTTGTTTCTAAATTCTATAGTATGTGGCTGACCAAAAGCAAATCTTCAAAATTATGGTCATCTTAGATTTTTTGTCCCATGATCACGATGCGCCTTTTAGCGCATGCACCAGTGGGATTACATCACTGATATTAGTGGTGTTGTTGCTGCTAGCCTCTGTAGCATCTTAAAACAATTACTATAGGCTGAATGAAGTTAGACACTATTTCTTAGGATTCAAAGACATCAATTACTCTGCCAATAAGTGTGTTGTATCACATGCTCATTGATAGATTTGTGCTACTCAAGGAGAAATTAAGACATATTTAGAATATAAAGCAAATCTGTAGCATGTCAGTCTCCATTTGTAGTCTCCTCCACAGTTTCCAGGCTTTGATAAAACAGCTGAAATAGAAACACATATTGCTACATACTTCCATTATGTTGGCATGATCTGTGTCTTATTTTAAGATCTCCTGCATGATCAGTCTGAAGCAGTGTATTAAACATGCCACATGGTGTAAATTCCCATCTGCCATTGAAAATGTAATGTTTCTATCATTGTTAACTAAAACAAAACCATCAGTCGACACTTTTGATCTGGCTACCCCGTCATACATGCAAAATGTTCAAGACAGCATGCATCACCAACAAAGCAGTCACAACCAAAACATCACATTACCTGGCGCCATGAAACACACCCTCTCCGGAGGTCACTAGACCACCAAAAGCCACAAAATCAACTAACTATAAACTAAGTACTATAATAGGGGAAAACAGAAACAAGCAGTCTCCGGCTATGCGCCCTCTCTTTGGAATAAGTATTAAACTGAACCCCTCCACTCCACACTTGCTCTTGGAAAGATCTATAGAACCCACTTCCCAAAAAACATCTTGCCAATCACTGATCGTTCCACTCTACCTCCCTCCGCCTCCGGAAACACACCAGGCCCTCCCCTTCCCTTATCTATTCCTGCTCCTCTACTACCCTAAAAGCCATATTCATAACCCTCTGACTGCATCACTATCTAGATGGTATTTTGCCTTCCAGCTAGATTTGCACTTTATGAATCCAATACATACATACATTTGGTCTAAACATGTAAATACTCTTGGCATAAAATGTTTGCTGCTGTGCCCCTCTTCCATGTCAAATACTGAAATAGTTGCTTGTTGGGAACCTTTCCTTATAAGCAGCTGATTTATGATTTGTTGCCCAGCCATTTTGAATGTCTTTGCAATTTTCCATTGCCTGTCTAGTAATATGCACATATCGTGTAACATAATTGGAGTGCACAATGGACTCTATCACTACAAGAGCTTCTTTTGGTTCTGGCTGTTACCTTTCAACATGTCACCATAAACACACATGGGCCCTCATTACGAGGTTGCTGTTACATAAAGGGTGGCTGCGGAACAGTAGGTTCCCGTTCCATAATTAACACCACGACTGGCAGTTTTTACTGTTAGAAAAGGTGATACAGAGGCTGATATTGTTTCAGTAATTTAGACTCCTTAGTCGAAAGGCTTCATGAAAATTTCACTCACTACCAAGAAACCATGGCTGCAGGATTTGCCGCTGATGTATATGGCCATGCCCGGTAAAACCCTCTCGCTAAGAAAGCTGGTCGCTGAGTCTCGCTGACACTCCCACTGACGAACATGTTGACGGTTTATATACTTTGCAGGTCTGTTCCCAATCAACAACAATGTTGTTCCTTCTCTACAACAGCAAAAAAATAAAGCACCATGGAAAGTCTGTATGTCACTCGCCAACACTCCCACTGACAATTGCTTTCAGAAGGACTGTGTAGAGTTATCTAGTGACTTCAATAGGAAGACTGTACTGAGTGAAGCTATTATCGCCCACCGATTTCCCCCATAATCAGTGACAAGGTTTGAAGCATAATGATTTCCCCCACACATAGTGACAAGGTCTGAACCATTAAAACTTATGAGTGGAAGGAAGTAGAATAGCAAGCACATTCTAACATGGAATAGGGAAAGACCTCCATGAAAAGTGGACATGGATGGCTTGTTATGCAAATTAAAGGCAAGATGAGGCCACAGTCAATGCGATTTTGAGACTATTATCAAGAGACTGCATGCAGCATGAGGATAATGAACAATAGGATAGTGTAAGTGGCATGAGGGTGGATTGTTTGCAGTCTTCAGATAAAGGTAAAGACTTTCAATTATCCAACCATACAGCAATGTTTGTCATATTTGTGACCTCCCCATAGCATGCAAAAAAAAAAGTCAAACATGTTTTATGCCAGTTAATACAAATGCTACTGTTGAAATTGGTAGTTGGCTTGCCGTAGGCCAGAATAAAAAACAATCTAGCGGCAATCCTTGATCAAATTTAAAGGAATAGACTTGGCTGAATTGCATACAAAGTACATTATAGTTGGTGTTATTGCTAAGAATTACCAGCTACAAAGAGCAGTTAGAGCAGCATGTAAAAAGGTGCTGACTGGTATCAAGCCGAAAACCCTTCCTAGCATAAAGAAAGGGAAGGCCCTAACAAAGGAGTCAGCAGTTGGGATCATCAACACAGTCTTGAACAAAAGAAGTCAGCCTGAGTTTGGCAAAGAGAAGATAACTTGTTTGCTGAATCCTAAGGTAAGTGATGGAGTCTTCAACAGCAGAAAGTCACACGTCCACGGCAGTAATGGTGAATTCTGGTGACATTTCTGACTTGGACCCAATGGATAATAATTCCCCTCTAAATGAATGCTTCGGCCTCCAAACTATTGAGGGAACCTTGCTGATGCTCAGAGAGGTGGAGGAACAGCCAGTAGTAAGTAAATGTGTTCATAGAGTATACAAATGCACAATGCATTTCCAACAACCCTCACTCCAAGCATACTTGATGGTACGCACACTATTCCAATGTGAATATCACATTAATTCAATTTCTTATTGTAGTTTGTATGTACCTTTTCTGAATTCACTGAAAGGGATAGCCCTTACGGAAGACTACCTTGTTGCTTCAATAGCCAACCAGAGACAGACATCCCACTTCTATTAGCACCACTCATCAAGCCCAACACCAAATGTATTCTCTTAGGAGACTTGAATTTAGGATTGAACGATAGCCATGATCATAAAGCGGAAAATACTACACTCCTCCATGAAGGACATTAGTTTTACACAGTTAGTGAATTCCTGCACCCATATCAAAGGTAGAACCACCCATTGGATCCTATTGCTAAACACAGATATTTCCATTGACTTCATAACACCTGTTGATTGGTCTGACCATTACAATATCATGTTCACCATCAACTCCCTTGAACCCACTACAACCACCTCTACCATGCCCAACACTTATGAAAAAAGAAACCACCACAAACTTACTACAACCACTATTTTCCAAAGCACTAGACACAATCACGATCCATGATGAAAACCCCAACACATTAGCAGCTGCTTACCACAACTACCTCACATCTACCATCAACGCAGTAGCCCCACTCATCACTAAAATCAAGTGTTCAGAAAAAAGATCATGTTTCTGGTTCAATGAAGAACTGGTCACACTCAGGAGAACCAAACAAGCTCACAAACACACCTATAGAAAACATCCCTCTCCAGAAACTGAACTAGCCTACCAACAAGCTAACAAAACGTACAAAAAAGCTATCATCACCCATAAAGCTAGCGCATTCAACATTCGAATCAGCAATGCTGCATCCGACTCAAAAGAACTATTTTCAATCTTTAAAGAATTGTAAAACCGTACACCAACTACCAACTGTACCAATTCTAGCAAAAAATGGTGCACCACTATCCAAGATGCACTTGCTGCTAAAATCAACCTCCTTCAAAACAAAACTCAAACCAAAAAACAACTCCTAGCAGACAAATCTGCCCCTGATATCCTCTAACGACAATACCAAACCAACGTTTCAATTCACTCCAGTCTCACAAGAATTAGACCTTAATACCATATCCCGCTTAAAGCCTCCACTGCAAGGAAGACTCCGTCACTGCAAAAGTAGTCAAATCCTGCGCCCACGCATTGACACCTATCATAACAAAATGTATAAATGCATTCTTTGACAAAAATGTCATGCCAGCTAGCATTAAGGAATCTTGGGTTACCCCTTTGCTAAAAAAGCCTAACCTCGACCCCACTGTGCCCACAAATTATAGACCAATAACAATGGTGCCATTCTTGATAAAATAGCCTACAACCAAACACAAGCACACTTAGAACAGAACCAACTCCTTGGAAACAGAGAATCAGGTTTGCTGCCCCAACCATAGTACAGAAACAGCTCTCTTGGATCTTAAAATCCAAACGGGCTCTATCAGAGACTCAGGAAAGCTCTGCATCCTACTCTTATTGGACTTCTCTGCAGCGTTCGACCTCGTTGACCATAACAAAATCTGCACCTCCTTGGCCAAAGACTTAAAATTCTCCAAGGACGCTACCACAATGATTAAATCCTTCCTGGTGGAACGAACCTCCAGAGTGTCCATAGGCAAAGAAGCAGCGGACCCAATACCAGTCCCATAGGAGTCCCACAAGGATCCTGCCTTTCACCCACACTTTATAGCACCTACACGAAACTCCTTTTCTCAGTGCTAGAAGATGTAGGTGTCATCTACACCAATTTTGCAGATGACACCCAGATCGATTATCACTCAAAGGCAACTGCTTACAAGACACATCTACCATAAACAACATGTACTCCATTATTCAAAATTGGATGGCTCTAAATAGCCTGTGCCTCAATGACAAAAAGATAGAGATTCTCATTGTAGGCTCTCCATCTAAAATAAATGCCCTCCAGCCAGAGTATCCCACTATTAATATAGATGGTACCATCATCCCAATTCTCAAGCATGTCAAAACATTAAGACTCTACTTGGACGTAACCTAGAAGCTCGCTGGAAAAGCAACCCGTCTGAAATGAATAAAGCTAGTCTTGCCTTAGCCACTTTGAACTACAAAGATGCCATCCTCCAGACTGAAAAAGACACTTAAAACAAACGAATCCTTCAAGCCAAATCAAACACTAACGAGATGTTCAAGATTTTAAAAGAATTAGAATCCCCCGCAACACCACTTGACATGTGTACTAAAGATAGTACTTGGTGCACCAATATTCAGAAAGCGCTCCTTGGTAAAATAGCCACACTTCAAGCCAAAATTAACAACAAAAAAACCTGCCTCCAGATTGACCCGCAACACAAGTCCCAGCATGCTAGAACTAAACCTAGCACACACACTCATAAACCATTTAGTTTCATGCCCCTTTCTACTAATCAGGTTGAACATATCATTAACAATCTCTAACCCTCTAACTGCCAGGGTAATCTGTGTCCAGCCCCCATTATCAAGATGGCCTCACATAACTTAGCCCCATTCATTAACACCTTCATAAACTCTTCTTTTGATACAGGTATTGTCCCAGATAACTTGAAGGATGCTTGGGTCATCCCGCTGCTGAAGAAACCTACATTGGATGCAAGTATAACTACAAATTACAGACCCATCACTACTGTGCCCTTCTTGTTAAAAATTCTAGATCGAGCAGCCTACCTGCAGATCCAAGACTATTTAGAAACTAACAAACTTCTGGGCCTTAGACATTCGGGCTTTCGACCCTGCCACAGAACCGAACCACCCTTATTGGTCTAAAAACCCAGATTGAAGACCTAAAAGACAAGGGCAAGTTAGCCCTACTACTCCTTCTTGACTTATCAGCAGCTTTCGACTTGGTAAACCACCAAATCCTCTGTTGCCACCTTAAATTAGCTGCACACTTCTCAGACAAAGCTACTGCATGGATCAGTTCATTCCTAGACAATAGATCAATGAGGGTCTTCTCCCCCACTGCTGCTGCTGAACCTTCACCAGTTCCTTGCAGTGTACCACAAGGATTGTGCCTTTCCCCTACACTCTATAATGTGTTTACAAAACCACTGTTTGATATTTTAGATTATCTGTGTTTCACCTACACAAATTACGCGGATGACACCCAGATACTCATTCCTATTACCGGTGACTACACAGCTGACACACTAGCAGTAAACACCATCTACAATTCATCCAAGCCTGGATGGCTCAACACAAGCTCTGTCTCAATGATGAAAAGACAGAGCTTCTCATCTTGGGATCTCATTACAGACTCAATAAACTAGACCCCTCCTTCAAATCCTTTGTCAGCTAGGACCTTGGTCATGTCCAAAATCGATTACTGTAATGCCGTCTATCTAGGCATTAACCAAGGCAATCTCAACAAGTTACAGGTCATCCAGAATAATGCCATCAGAGCTGCATTAAACGTCCCTAGGAATCAGCACATTTCTGACACCAAGCAGAGCCTTCGCTGGCTACCAGTAGCACAAAGAGTCTCACTCAAAACATTTGTCTTGATGCACAAATGCCTTGCAAATCAAGCGCCTAACTACCTGGCCTGCAGATTTGCATACCACACCTCCAACATACCTCTTAGCACTGGCCAGGCCAACTGTCTCTCCATACCCTGCTTTAAGTTGCAGAGATCAGGAGGGTGAGCTTCCCAGTACTTGCTGCAAAACTCTGGAACTCACTTCCTAACCCTCTCAGAGCCGAACCTTTGTTCCTTGCCTTCAAGAGTAAGGTCAAAGTATGGCTATCTGCCCAGGACCTTCCCTGCACTAACTAGCATCATCACATGCTCGCCACAGCATTGCAGAATTCTGCCTGTGCATAACCTGTACATTTTCTGCTTTCCTACACATTTTCATATACTCTGTGATCATTTCCTGGTATCCTGTTATCCTGCTATTCCTGCAGTCCTCCTTTCTGTGCCCTACACTGTAGAATCTGTATATGATTGTAACTGCTGTCTCCTCTTGTATATGTTATTTTACTCTGTATGTTTTGGATATGTCAATTTGTTTCTGTAATTTAAGATATGCCCCGGATGCCTCAGGGCCTGGTGCGCTATATAAATAAATAAAATACAAATACAAATTGGACTCCAATCTCTCCCTGACCAAACATATCAGCGCACTCACATCCTCCACATCCTACACTTCTAAGACTAATTTCTCTCAGCCACTAATTCTGCATAACCTTAGCCAGGGCCTTAATTTTATCAAGACTTGACTACTGTAGTGCATTAGTATTAGGCACCACAGCTACCAACCTCAATACATTGCTGATGATACAAAATAAAGCCCTCAGAGCTGCCCTTGTAATAAGAAAATCAGATATATCCAACACCAGAAGAGAGCACCACTGGCTTCCCATTAAAGCTAGATTCTTATTCAAATAGCTGTGCATCACCTTTAAATGCTTCCACGACAATGCTCCCATTTACTTAAACAATGTAATATTTTAAAAAAACATGCTCTAGATCGCTACGATCAAATAACCTCTCATTATTGACAATTCCCCATTACAACAAGAAGAGAGCAGGGGGCGCTAGTTTACAATACTTAGCCCTTAACCACTGGAACCCCGTCCCACTAGCCATAAAAAATGTGGAAACCCTCAGGGGTTTCAAACAACTGCTGAAAACGTGGTTATTCAATCAATATTAATAACTCAGTTTGCATAACATGATGTAACTATGCCATTCCCATGTATATACCCCTGTGTGATGAATATGTGATTCCTGCTTTTTCTATTTACTGCCTCCAATATAATTGTGCCTTGCCGGCTTTTTCTGTATCCTTTACAATATAATTGTGCCTGGTCGGCCTCTGTAATGTATGCATCCTCAACTGTAACCTCGCCGTGATACCCCAGGGTTAGAGGGGGAGTAATAAATGTAATAAATAATAAATTATAATAATATGGTCTCTGTTCTCTCTCCTTTTTCGTCTTCTCCATTAAAGGTGGCACCCAGTGAGAGGGCCTCCTGCTCCCTTCCATTCCTCTAAGACCATCATTAATCTCTACTTAAATGGCACCATTTTGGTCCAGTGCCCTCTTTCCAGTCGCCTCCTTTTCGATAGATGCTTCCCGTGCCTTATCAACTTCCTTTCTTCTCCTGCCATCCCTACTTACCCTTCTCTGGCTCCTCTGACACTTCCTCCCTCTGCCACCCCTCTGGCACCCTATTCTGCTTCTTTGGCCACCCGGCTACCTCCTTCAGTTGCTACCCCTCTGGCAATCTCTTCTTCATCTCTGACTTCCCTAACTTCTCTTCCTTCCTCCTCTGCCCATCCTCAGGCACCTCCAACACTTCCGCAGGGAGAGCATCTGGCCTGTACCCCTTCACAGAAGTCCTTCAAGGGTGGCAACCTGTTCCACATCGCTACTCTCAACTCTCGATTCGCTGTCAATCACTCCTCTGACATCTGCCATTTCCTGCAAGAGCTTGATTTGAATGTACTCAGTCTCACAAAGACTTGGTTCATAGCCATCTCTGTCACAAGTTTTGACACTCTCCTTCCTGATGTCTATAAGATCCCCTCCAAACTCAGAACTAACTGTCCCGGTGGGGGTTTAGCCTTGATTTTCCTCCCAGAGTGGATCCCTGCTTTTGTCATTCCAACGCAGGACGACTCTTCCTTTGAATGCCTGTTTGGCAGGCTCTCTGTCTCTCCTGGCCTCTCTCTCATTGTTCCTCTCTGAGTGGGCTGACCACTCCTCCTCCCTCCTTGCCGCTACCTCTTCATTTCTCCTTCTCTGAGACCTGAATATCCACTTGGATGCTACTAGCCCTCTTTGAGGCTCTTTTGCAACCTCTGTGACTCTCTCTCTCTCTCTCTCTCTCTCTCTCTTTCTCTCTCTCTCTCTCTTCATCCCTCTGGCCCCACCCACTCTGCAGATCACTCTGGATGTTCTGATCTCTTTGGACGTCCCCCTCTCGAACCCTCACACCACTCGACTCTCTTGGAGTGACCACTTTCTCCTTTTCTCCCACCTCTCTCTCTGCCCCTCAATCAAGCTGACCCCAGCAAAGCCACCTACCTTCTTGGTCATCCAGCCCATGAAGACTTTCACTGTTACTTTCTCTCCTCCTCCTACAATGTTGGCTGACTCAAACTCTGATACAGTCCTCTCTAACCTTCATCTCTCTATCTCTAACACTCTTGACATCCTTACCCCTTCTCAGGTTTGACAGGTTGATCAAGTACAGTGTCTACACAACTAGCCCCACTATCCCACTCCTCACCTGATGAATCTGTCGGAGACGCAGTAGATTCGTCTGTAGAACATTCCTTCTTCTTTTCTCTCCAGGTGGTTTCGGTCTTGTTCTTGGATTTGAAGATAGAAGGATGGGCTCGCCTAGAGTCCACTTTGCCAAAGAGGATATGTGCCCGGCAGCGGAGACTCCAGGGAGCCCACCCCAAACCAGGGAAAACCCGGATGAAAAAACCCTGGTAGATCTTGATATGGATGGTAGTTGATGTAGTCCGTAGAGGAATCCAGTTAGAGTGAAGGCAAGCGTAGTCTTGCCTACAAGTACCAGAATTCACTGGTTGTTGTCGTAGTTGGCGATTGCCTGTTGTCCGGGTAGAGGTCCAGTTGGCGTGCGGATAACACGCGGATATGGTGGTACACAAGGAAAGAACTGTGTGTCGGAAACACACCGCTCCAACGGTAGACACCGCTCACAGAAAACAATGAAAGCTGAGGAACCGCCCAGCGCGGGAGAGAGTACAGCAGTAGCAGGAAGGGCGGAAAGAGATGCAAACAGGTAATGGCGACAGACGCCGCACAGGCGGAGTGGAAAGCTGTCCAGAACGGAAGGAGGCAAGGAGCTGTTCGAGTGGGACGCAACCCACTAACAAACGACCAACAAGGAAGGCATAAACCGGGAAGGGAACAAAAGAGGGAGCGTAAGCTAACTTACTCCCAGGAACAAAGTAAGGAAGTTACAATGCACAGGTGCTTCTCATCTGCTGGTCTTTAAGGCGGCTAATACTGGAAGACTAGAACGCACTGTGTGTTGCATGGAATAATTCAGTCCTTCTTCCATATCGACCATCTCCTCCATACTTTCCATGGGCGATATGTGACACTCCTGTAATGAAGACCCATTGGAAGCCCACATCCAAGTGCAACTCTTGGTATGATTCAAACCTCACCACCATTAAATGCAAGTGTATGGTGGCTGAGAGGAAGTGGAGGGCATCATGCGCACCCACCGACAAACTGACATGCGCCCTGTTACAAAGGCAGTACCGACTCTCTGTCCTCTCTAAGAAGAGAGCCTTCATCCAAGCCTGTGTCTCTGTGGCATCTAACAACTCGGCCAAACTTTTCAAAATCTGCAAGGAGCTGGCTACACCTGCTTCAATCCCTACCTCACCTGTTCCCTACCAGGCCCTCTGCACGGTCCTGGTTTCTCATTTAACTACAAAAACTCAGGAAAACTCTCTCATCCTCTACCTCCTCTACCTCCTCTATCTCCTCTACCACCCCTGACCTGTCATCGAACACTTCTCCTCCTCCTTTCCCCTCCTTTCCCCTGTTCACCCCTGACAATGTTTCTAGACAAGTTTGATATATGAAAGTCTCATCAAAGCAGAAGCTCACCTGCTCATCCAGAACCATCAAGGACCACATCGATAGCCTTGGCCAATTTCTGCAATCAATCTTTTGCCCCTAAGCACAATCTTGTGCCACCCCCTTCTTAAGAAACTCTCTGCAAATCATTCCTCTCTGTCAAACTATTGCCCAATGTTCATCACTCCTTTCCTCGGAAATCTCCTGGAAAAGCTGGCCTCTCCCAACTTAATCTGCATAATTAATCTGTTGGTTGTCTCCACGACCACCAGTCTGGTTTCAGAGCTACTAAAATCACAGAAACTGCTCTGCTGAACACTTGTGAAGACCTTCTCTCCAATCTTGATTCTGAACTTCCTTCTGTCCTCCTTCTCCTCGATCTATGCTCTGCTTTTGATATGGTCATCCATGCCATCCTGCTCACTCGCCTCCGTGACAACCTGGGTATCACTGGTTAGGCTCTGGCCTTGTTGACCTGCGTTCTCACTGACTGACCCTGCCATGTCCAACTGGGGTCTTTCCTCTCTTCTGCGTCTCTTTTTACTGGTGTGTTCACCAGGGGTCTAACCTTTATTCCTGGCGTTTCAACCACTGCATGGCACCTCTTGTCCACCGCATTGCTATTTCTGCTCTAACTGTTATACAGATGACACCCAGCTTGCCTTGAGGCTCCCCTCAGCACTCTCATACCAGCCGCATTTCAGGAATGGTGTGCTGCCAATGATCTCTGCCTTAATGCCCGTAAGACTGAGATACTCCTCATTGGGACACCTGATATGATATGATATGGCATTTATAACGCACCTATACACAAGTGTTTCAAGGCGTGATGAGCCAAGGGAGGAGAACAGAAGGAAGACAGAGACAACAATCTTACTAGGCAAGGTGACATTGAGATTGCACAAGTGCAGGGAAGGGGGAAGGGGAAAGTGTGAGGGGAAAGGAGGAGGGAAAATGCGGTACAAAGATGAACAGTAAATAAATAAAAACAATAAATAGGAATAGTAAATAAGAAGTGCGGCCAGCTGGTGGCAGGTGCAAGGGTAATTGCAGACATCAGGTGTCAAGTTCTAGTAGGGGCCTTCTCCTTCATTTCCTCTCTCTATCTCTTGCCACCCACCCTGGGCCCTCTTCCTTCTCCCTGCTGTGAGGCTAAGAACCTTGCTGTCATCTTCGACTCCACCCTCTCCTTCTCTCCTCACATCTCTGACGTCCCTAACAAGTCACACTTTCAGCTGCACGTCCTCAGAGGTATTATGCATTTCCTCACTTTCCCCCAGAATCTCACTGTCTCCAGATCCCTGGTTCTCTCTAGGCTGGACTATTGCAACCGCCTCTTTCTAAATCTGCCTGTCTACTTTCCAACCCTTGCAACTTATCCAGAACCGGACTGCAAGTCCTTGGCCTCAAGCCCAGGGATCATATCTCTCCAGCTCTGAAATCTCTTCACTGGCTCCCTGTAGCTGCAAGGATCAAGATCTTTTGCATTGTCCAAAAGGCTGTCTGGGACCGCACTACCTAGAATTTAATCTTCCTAAACATCATCCTTCTCAAGCTCTCTACTCATCCACCTCCAACTCTCTGAGGGTCAGACGCTTCTCCAAGCAGAGAGTGGGGGGCAGATCTCTTTCCTCCACTGGAGCCTCCCTCTGGAACAGCCTCCCTGCCTCTCTGAAAATTGAACAGAACTGCCTATGGTTCCATAATCAACTCATGATCTTCCTTTACGCTTCCACTTTCTCTCCTCCTCTCCCCTGCTGATGTTCCTGACCGCTCCACGCACTGGTCACCTGGCTACTCACTGAAATTGGGCCCAGGCTCCTGCATGTCCAGTTGCTCTCACAATGCCTTTGCCCCCCCAGCACTTAAGGGTCTGTATCTGCATCCCTACAGTCCCTCCTCTCTTCTCTTATGAACCACCCTCTGGCAGCACTTATTGAGTAATCTGCACCCCCCCACCTAGCACTTCCCCATCCCTGCACTTGCACAATCTGAATGATGCAAGGCCTAGTAAGATCATTTTATTTGTTCTCCTTCTGTTTCCCCCTCCTTGTCTTGCCGTGCCTAGAAACATATATGTACAGGAGTGTTATAAATGACATATCATATCATAATCCACTTGGGTCTGTGAGTATCCAACTGTTAACACATTCAAAATACATGGCAAATAGTGTGCTTGCTATAAATATGGCTAGATCATCTGATTTGCCCAAGATAGTAGCAAGCATCTATGCCTCATTTCCGGTTAATAACTCTGAGTTTTCAACTATTGATTCATCGGTTGATGAAGAACAGAAAGACCTGGAATACTTAATAATGTTAAAAACTCTTTTTACCATTAGTAATGCCATGTATTCAGATCAACTAATTCTCAAGGTAGGGTTGAAGAAATTGTGGTTCTCTTCCAAGATCCTGGTCAACGTAAAAATATAATGCAGGATTTGATAAACCCAGAAACAAATCTGGAGGAGCTGTAAGGAGTGCCTAACTACATTAACAACCTAAGTAAAACAAATATTTTGGAGAGCTCTTTCCTGGCTGATAATTCTGATTCCCAATCGGATATTGAAGATATGACTAGTTTAAAGAATGTTAGACTGATACCAGGAAAAGAAGGGAATAAATGTAAACAAACAAAGAAATACCTGACTAGGAAACTGCCCATAATGTGCTCCAAAGTTTCACATTCCCTGGCAGCTATTTCTCCCAAAATGGTGAATATAAAGAAAGTTCTAACCATTTTGAGTTGGTGAACATACCGGCTGAAAAACCGAACCACTCTCACAAACAGGGGACCCTTGCGTCTTACTTAAATAAACAGCCATGGTCATCAAAAGCCTCTTTTTGTTCAAACAAAGTTCCCTCTTTGAATCATAGGAAGAAGAGCTTGGTCACTGCTTTGCCTGAGAGGTTAAATGCGGATGGATCACAAGAGGCTGTTGCGCTAACCCCTCCTTGTCAGATTGAGTCTTTGATGAGGAGGGAGACACAATTTGCGTTCTTTAGATCTAACACTAATTTAACAAAGAAAATAAAAATCTCGGATCCATATGCTACAAAAAAGAGCTTGTTTCAAAATAGAGCAAATGTATTGGAATTAATTCATCAGTGTCTGAATTTGGACATGATTTCAACTAGTGACATTGTATTTGTTGAAATAGATTGTACAATGACAGAAGATAATTGGGCAATCATCCACTTGAGTGGAGCAGACGAATGGAAAATAAAAAAAGTCAAACATATCCAGTGTGTACGATTAATGGAACAGGACACAAAAAGGAATGGGTTTGAATTAATGGTTACCAGAATTATAAATGCATTAAAAACAATGTACAGCCTTCCAATTTAGAAAATATTGGCCCTGATGAAGTCATGCTTTGGGATGTTTCTTGGCCAAACAATGGGATAATTGGAGGCATCAAATGTATATCCTGGAATACTAGAGGTTTTAAATAATTCTTGTGTAATCTGATTGGTTTGTCTTACCTCATAGAAGCATAGATGTGTGCTTTACAAGAAACTTGCCTAGTGTATACATTTTCATTAGATGGGTACCAAATAAGTCAAACAATGGCATTGCGTAATGGGCGAGGCAGACCATTTGGAGGTCTGATATTAGATGTTAGCCATCAAATTAATAATATAGGAAATAAAATATGTTGGACCGAGAAAAATATAGAAAGATTCAACTCTCTGTGTTTATTAGAGAGTTGAGTAAGAGTCATGTTCCAGAGCACCATGATAAAGTTTAATATGGAACCTCCTTTACGGCAAAGCACAGATGGGTAGACTTCACAGGAAATATCTATTGGATACAAGACATACAATGTTGTATATGATATAAAAATTGAAATATGAAATAACAGTTGAAACTTGAAATAAAGTTCACAATTAAGGGAACATCTACCAAAACCAATAAAAAATTATAAGGAAATTAAAAATGTCTTTTAAAAACTGTGTAAAATGCTACAAGGGTTCTGCTAATACTCGTAAATGATTTCAACTATACAATGTGCTCAGGAATACTGATTCTCTGGCCTTTTGGAACCTTAATAAATCTCAATAGCAAGTGAATATAGAGAAAAAAAAGGAACCTGATACCAGAGTTAGCATGGCTGGAACAAGTAACTAAGTTGTACTACAGAGCCCACGATACTCCAAAGAATGTGGAGTGTTCAATTTACTCTTTTGAAAAAGAAGGATTATCCTCCAATATGACTTAACCTGGTTGATAGAAAGAATAAAACCATCCAGAGCCCCTGTCCCTGATGGTATTTCCAATTTAATAATGAATAAATACATTAATAACTGGGCACTTAGATGTCATACACTTTTTCAGAATGTCAGAGAGATGGGTTGTGTCCCTAATATTTGAAAGGCATCTATTTTAATCCACATTTTCAAAAAGGTTTCCAGACGAAATCCACAGAAGTATAGATTACTTGTGATGGTAGAGGCTAACTCTAAACTATTCACACAATTGTTGTGATCCAAAATAAATGTTTGGACAATTAAGAATAAATTCTTGGGGAATCAACAATCTTTATTCAGTAAACGTTTGAGTAATCTCACTAATCTTTGGTCACTTTTTTATTTAATTTGTTCTACTTTAATGACCAGAGATGCTTCCTTGTTTATCTCATTTGTTGATTACAACTTGGCCTTTTATACAGTTGATAGGTAGTTACTGTGAAAAAACGAAAGAAATGGAATGTGAATGCATTGATTCTCCATTTTGTCAAAGCACTTTACTCTGATGCTTTTGTACAGTTGTGATTATCCCAATAGGGGCTACTATCTAAAAAGACAGAAACTAACTTTGGTCTAAAGTTAGACTATCCCTCAGCACTTATATTATGTCATCCTTATGTGGCAGATGTGGGGACAGACTTGTAGGGGTGCCATAATGTTCCTCCTCGGATAGGCCAACAGGCTATAAAGTGGCTGGCCAATGCGGATGACACTCTATTATTAGATAGAAACTGGGGTAGGTCTCCAATGAAGTTTACAGGCTTTGAGTAAATATTCTAAAAAGAATGACCTGATTATTAATTACCAGAAAACAATAATTTTGAAAATTGTGATGAAAAAGAGGAAGAAACAAAGGTTTGTTTCGAAGCTGGAGAATGTGATTTTCTAGATTGACAACTCTTTTACTTACTTGGGGTGCTAGTCACTGTCTCATTAAGTATTAAAGAGTTGGAGCAGTGTGTCTTTCCAAAAACTGAAAAGAAGTTCAGTGCAATATAGAACTTTATCCGAACGAAGGGCAGATTTTCAATTGAAGGCTTTTAAAAATGATATAATACTAGTTTGGTCCCAGGCATACCTTATGGATTTCTAATATTTACTAATCAGGAAACAAAGTGATTATGAAAATTGGAAAAGTGCATTATGGAGTAGAACGCTTGGCCTGGAAAACTCTGCTCCAATTTGGGCAATAAAATGTGAGCTTGACCTCACCTCATTGACTACGACAAAACAATTATTATCAGGAATCTTTTTTATGAACATTTTATCAAAAACTGACAAACATACAATCTTGGCTTATTTCTCTGCACTTTTTTGCACACCGTCCAGACTTTAAAGTCCTGGATGATTGGGAAAAATACACTCTTTTCTTTTTTGAATTAATAGGCTTTGATTATATTAAAGAAAACAATATGTCTCTAGTCAAAAAGAAGATAAAGAAATTTTAAAAAATAAGGGACAGAAATAGCGTGACTATACTCTCAAAAATAAAAGGTAATCTCTATGTGCTGCTGAGTTTCCATGTTGAGACCCCTTGTACTTATCTTAAGAATCTGAACAACAAAAAGGTGAGAAGATGTATTATGCACTTGAGACTAGATCTTCTCACTACATTTAAAAAACAGGTGTTTGAACAGCGGTTCCTTATCAGGCTCAATTGTGCTGTATCTGTAAGAAGGAGGTGGAGACTCAGAGGCATTTACTTACAGACTGTCTGGTTTCCCTTGTATAGTATAGTGTATGTATTCAGCATCACGAGTAATTCCATGTTGTCAACTCCCATCATGTACCAGGGTCCTCTGGAACTGGCCTTTTCCATCATTGTAACCACTTAGGTGTCAACCTTATCCTACTCCATTCTTCCAACACACATTTGCAAAGATTCCCTTGAGCCCACTTTGCACGTTTTCAGCACACCTTTCACATTTCTGGGCACTCCTTGACATCAATATGTTGGACACTCTGTTCACATCTTAAGCATTTGTCTCTGTCACTACATGGGATCTTGTCATTGTTCTTTTTGAAGAAAGACTGTGATCTGTGCCCTGATCCCACCTGATATGTTTTCCTCTCCCATTTCCCATCTGTGTTAATGACATTCATGTCTTCCTATCGTCTTCTTCATGTTTTCCACTGATGCTGAAGCTTACCTACTAATGTGCTTTTAACTCTTGACCTGACTATCTTGACACACATGTGATTCAAATACGCGCCCGCACAATCAGGTTTCAGAACCTGGCACAGAACTGAAACCACCCTAACCTCCATCTGGGATGACCTTAAAATCGCGGCAGACTCTGTGGGATGCGCCGCATTAATCCTTCTCAACCTATCTGTCGCCTTCGACACAATCAATCACTCAATCCTCCTTGACCGCCTCCACTCCCTAGGAATTTGTGGAACTGCTCTCAAATGGATAGCTTAATTCCTCAAAGATAGGTATCAAATAATGATACTCTCCACCTATTCCTCCCAAGCCTGACCAATCGACACAGGAGTTCCACAAGGAGCATGCCTATCTGCCCTCCTGTTCAATCTCTACTTGATCACCCTTCCACCAATAATTCATTCGCACAACATCCTGTGTTACAACTACTCTGATGACACTCAACTAATTCTAAAACTCTTGAACTCAAAACCCAACCGCTGACCTGACCTTGCCTCCTGCCTCCTCGGCATAGAGCTCTGGATGACCCAAAGCCACCTCTTGTTAAACCCCTCCAAAACCGAAATCATGGTATGTGGCAACTCCGAACTTCTTCCACACCCACTACCCTGGCCATCTGCCATGGGCAACTCACTGACTCCCTCTAACTCAGTAAAAAACCTTGGATGCACCCTTGACTCTGACCTAACACTCTCGCGTCAAGTCAACAACGTCTCAAAGTCCTGCCACTACCACCTTAAAACTCTTAGGCGCAGTCCAATCAATTGTTATATCAAGATAGGACTACGCATACCCCCTCTACCTCTGAGTCCACGCTTACCAACTGAATAAACTTCAAAGAGCACAAAACGCTGCAGCCAAACTGCTGCTAGCGCTCGCCCCGAGAGACCACATCTCCCCAGCCCTTAAAACTCTGCACCGGCTACCAGCGGCCCGAAGGGTGACTTTCAAAACCTTATGCATTTCTCATCGAGCAGTGAATAAAATCGGACCTCAATATCTTCAAGACAAGCTAAAACCCTATCACCGTCCACGTACTCTAAGATCAAGCACAGCCGGCCTCCTAGTCATACCTAAAACAAACTCAGTCAGGTTAGGCGGATCATCATTCTCAGCCTTGGCCCCCACGCTGTGGAACGCACTTCCACCCCACATCTGCCTACTGAAGATCTAATGTCTTTCCGCAAACTACTGAAAACTTGGCTCTTCCCCTAAAACCAACCCGTACGCAAACTAACCCAAACTGAATAACAGCAACTCAATGACACCAACCCAAAAAACTACTAGATCTTGAATTACAATAAGACGAATAACAATACAACATCAAGATCCACGCAAGAAAGCGACAACTAATAACCGCAGAATAGAACGAGTAAAGTAGATCAAAGCAGTGGATAAAAAGAACAAAGCGTACGAAAACAGTAATGAGGTTTAAATTAATGAAATGGATGTAATGAGTGCAATGGACAAAATGGGCAAAATGAATAAAGAGAAGAGGATGGAAAGATGAATACAAGAGACTAATGAGGACACAGACAGATGACACCGACTGTATGAGTGCTTGACATAAATGGAAAATACAGAATAGACAATTCAAGTACATGAGATGAGTGTAATGCATGAAACAGATAGAGAGCACGGAACGGATCCAGTGCGTATGACAAGTGACGTGGCCTGAAATCGATAATGCATGATGAATGAACAAAGTGAATGGAGCGGATGAAATCGTTATAATGAATGAAGCGCGTGGAATCAGATGAGTGCGCGGAGCGGATGAATGCATTGAACAGATGAGTGCGCTGAGCGGATGGGGTGTAGAATGGAGGAGTGTGTAGAGAGGACGGGTGTGTAGGGCGGATGAGTGCGTATGTGCAGAGGAGTGTGTAGAACACAGAAGTGCATAGAACATATGAATGTGCAGAGCGGATGAGTGTGTAGAGCGGATGAGTGTATAGAGCGGATGAGTGTATAGAACGGATGAGTGTATAGAGCGGATGAGTGTTTCAGAGCGGGTGAGTGTATAGAGTGGATGAGTGCATATGAGCGAACAACTTTGTAGAGCAGATGAGTGCATATAGTAGATGAGTGCGAGAAAAGAACAAGTGCATAGAGTGGATGAGCGCCGGGAATGGATGAGTGCGTGGAGCGGATGGGTGTGCAGAACGGATGAGTGCGCAGAGCGTGATAGGTGCGCAGAGCGGAAGAGTGCACAGAGCGGAAGAGTGTGCAGAGTGGAGGAGTGTGTAGAACGGAGGAGTATATAAGAATGAAGGAGTGTGTACAGTGGATGAATGCATAGAACAGACTAGTGGGTAGAGCAGACGAGTGTATGGAGCAGACGAGTGCGTAAGAGCGTATAAGTGCGTGAGAGCGGTGGGGTGCGTGAGAGCGGAGGGGTGCATGAGAGCGGGTGAGTGCGTAGAGCGGGTGAGTGCGTAGAGTGGCTGAGTGCGTAGAGCGGGTGAGTGCATAGAGCGGGTGAATGTGTAGAGCGTGAGAGGGCATAAAGCGGACGAGTGCCGTGAGCAGACAGGTGCATAGTGCAGACAAGTGCGTAGGGCGGATGACTGCGTAGAGCGGATAAGTACGTAGAGCGGATGAGTGCATAGAACAGATGAGTGCGTAGAGCATGTAGAGTGGATGAGTGCATAGAGCGGATGAGTGCCTAGAGCAGATGAGTGCGAAGAGCGGATGAGTGCAAAGAGCAGATGAGTGCATAGAGCGGATGACTACATACAGCCGTTGAGTGCGTAGATCGGACAGGACGGGTGAAGTATGTGGATGGAATGGGTGACATATGTAGATAGAACGAGTGACGTATGTTGATGGAACGGGTGACGTGTGACACATGTGGATGAAATGGATGACGTATGTGGATGAAACGGGTGAAATATGTGGATGGAACCGGTGAAATATATGGATGGAACGGATGAAGTATGTGGAAGGTACTGGTGTAATATGTGAAAGGTATGGGGAAGTATGTGGATGGTACAGGTGAAATACGTGGATCGAGTGCATAAAACAACTTAGAAATACACTGAACGGATCAGAGCACATGGAACGGATTGGAGTGCATGGAACGGATTGAAGTGCATCGAATGGATTGGAGTGTGTGGAGCGGACTGGGGTGCGTGGAGCGGACTGGAGTGCTTGGAGCGGACTGGAGTGTTTTGAGCGGACTGGAGTGCATGGAGCAGACTGGAGTGCGTCGAGCGGACTGGAGTGCGTGGAGCAGACTGTAGTGCATGAAACGGACGGAGTGCATGGAGCAGATGGAGTGCATGGAGCGGACAGAGTGCAAGGAGCGGACTGGAGTGCATGGGGCGGACTGGAGTGCATGGAGAGGACTGGAGCGCATAGAATTGCGCGACTTACATGGAATGGTTTGGAATGCATGGAACGTTTGAAGAGCATGTAACCCACCATATCACATCACCACGCTTACTCTCTTCTTTACACCACCACAACTAGAACACAGATATACTATGACACCATTCGGTATAACTGTTCTCATACCAACATCTGCCTCATACTCCCCATCACTCTAAGAAACATTGCTGGTTACCCCCCCCCCCCCCACACCCCTAGCCAGGTGTTCTCCTCAGGCCTAATGCAGCCACAATCGGTCTGGATAAATCCTGACAGAACAAACACATTGGGCCTCATTACGGGTCGGGCAGTCCGGAATTAACAGTGGCGGTAAACCCGTCGCCACTGTTAATTCCGGGCCGCCCAATCCCGACCCCTGCAGGCGGAAGGTGATCTTCTCACCAGGTCTGACGTGGCGGGTTGAACACCTCCCGCCTGAAGGCGGTGAACACCTCCTGCCTGCAGGCGGACGTGGAAACACTAGCACCATCACGAGATGGTGCCGGTGTTTCCACTTCCCCATTCCACCTCAGTGACTCCCGGGACACCGGGGCTGTAATGCCCTGGTAATTCCGGGAGTCACGGAAGCGGAATGGTAATACGAGTCCGGCGGTAACCAGGCAGTTTTACCGCCGCGGTTACCGCCGGACTCGTAATGAGGCCTATACTCTTGATCACTCAACAACCACACCTACCGCTGAGAAGCAGCTATTACACAAATACCACACCAGCTGCACACATATTCCGTGCTCACACGCACCTTTGACTCTCTCTACTCTCTCCACTGACTCGAACTTCGGTTCCCACAGGCTTTCAACCTACCAGCGCCTTCAGACCATACCAATGGTACGTAAAGCGCTATATAAATGCAAAGTAACATAACATAACATAACATAACAGTATTATTTATATTGCTGCCTGCAAATCTTGTTTTATCACGTAACATACTATTTTCTTCACACTGGCATTTCAGCTGTTCATTATCAACTGGTCTTGAAGGGGGTGATAATGAGTTTGGTGGTAGCGATACAACATGTACTGTTTCTGAAAAAGGAGTTTTTCAGTTCCAACAATCGTCAAAAAATGTCACCATATGCTTGATTTACACCAGCTTTTTAAAGTAGGAAATGTCCTACACTCAAAAAGCAGTGCCACGTGCAATATTACGTATAGCAGGAATCGCCAGCATTTCCCCATCAATCCTATGGAGCTCCAAAATGGAGACTAACTGAAGAGTCTGCATGACAATGAGTACTGCAGTCCAAATAAACTTAACTTTTTGCTTAGTGCATAAGTCATATTAATTATGTTTGGCATTATATCATGGTGGGAAATTGATATAATTCCTTGCCTGACATGGGATCAGCCATCCTCTGCCAATGTGGAAATTGAAATTGAAATAGATGCATTCATGGCCTGCTATGTGACGGGCTCCCTTGCTCCACCTTGTAGCCGTAGGCACAGTCGCCATGCAGGTCTCCACATGGAACAGCACCCCACAAGCGGCCCTGCATAGATTCTGTCCATTCAGACACTACTTGTATATATGAATTGGAAAGAGCATCCTAAATTGTTTCAAAATGCCTGGCTCATGTATAATATAAGCAGAGCTATACAATTTCGTTTTCAAGATTAGTGAAAAAAACACAGGGTGGAAGAATGGTTGGATACAAGTGTTAGTCATAAAAATATATATTTCCTTAGCCCATCAAAAGCCCTTATACTTTAAAAATAAATACATACATTCCTTGGAAGGAAACTGCACTACACATGATATGGATTCAAATAAAAAACACATCAGAAGCTCCTCTAACCTTATAGACTTGAATATCTGCAAAGGTTCCAATATAAGTGTTAGGTAAGCATTGGTAGAGTCAAACTGGTGTGGGACATTCCAAGATTTATCTCTTGCCATCAGGTAACCCACCTTTTGATATAGGCCTGTACTACACACGTTAGTTTTGTGACTGAGCAGCCAGGCTTATTTCAAGAGGGGTAATGAGAGCTGCAGAGCTGTACAATGAAATCAGTAAACGCTTACACACTCAAAGTTATAGTATGCATATGTATTTATATATACACAAGGATAAACATCTTTAAAAAGCAGCAACTAATAGTAACGTTAATCCCAAAGTTAGGATTCAATTCAATGAGAGCAATAAATCAGGTGAATAACTTTTCATGTTATACATATTCCAGTACATTGAGTGACATCATTTGAGGTCAGTAATAACACTTATTTGTGATCACCATTGTAATATTGAGTTATGTGGAGGGAAAAGTTATGGTTAGATTAGAACCTACATTGTACTTTGAAAAACAGTTAGATTCTCCCAGAGGGATGCAGGCAGTTTTTTTTTTATTCCAGCAATAATAGTGTTCAACAATTCAAACCTTTAAGGGAACAAGCACTGCCAAAGATCATAGGTTCAGAAGAGGGCCTTTAGGGAGCCAGGACAGCCAGGGTCAATGAACTAGTTAAAAGTTCTGATGCACTCTTCATAGAAAATGTTTTAGAAATGTCAGTAGTTCAAATAGAAAATCACGGAAGCTCATGTGTAGCCACATTCAAGAAGCACTAGCGGGGAGGCTAGTGAAAGTGAGTTGAGGTCAGCTCAAAAGAGTGTAAAATAGTACTCTCCAAGCAAGGAAACATCACAAGTTGCAAAGGGTAGATGTACCCCAAGCACCACAGTACCTGTGAACCGAATAATTAGTTCCAGCTGGATGCCTTCTTGTTGCAGTGTAGCAGACCCTTGCTCCTGATCCTTGGTCATGGTAACGAAAGGGAGGATGTCTGGCAGACTTCTGCGGCAGCACTCGAGATAGGGGCTCTGAAGCAATGGATTCTCCTTAATTTAGCAGCCTTTTGTGGTTTTGGCACTTTTTTCTCATTGCCAAAGAAGAACAAACAGCTATGGTTACAAGTTACTTGATCACTCAGTCCTGGACTCTTGCGTGGGGACTCTGGATGAAGATGTCCTGCTTCTCTAGGGTCCTCTGAATGCCCAAGAAGTTTTGTCTGGATTTGCACTTCTGAAGACAATGCACTCGATAATGGTCAGGGTTCCCAAGTGATGGGATTCTGCAGCCTTGGAAAGTCACAGATCGTTGGGTTGTGCCCAAATGAAGCTTGTCCCAAGTCTAGTTGGTTGCACCATCCCAAGGGAGGAAGTTATCCCATACAGGTCTTCCCATTCGAAACAAAAGCAGGGTCAGCACAGCTGCAGGGCTTCACCGGGCACTTTGCAGTCCACAACGGTGCTGCTGGCATCTCTTCATGTCTTCTTCATCGGATGTTGTCGTCTAGTGGTCGACTCTGCCTCCTGTCCCAAAAATATTGTCTTTTAAGCAAGTTCCCATTCACTGACAGCCCTAGGCTGTCAATCACCCAACAGGGTGGCTGTCCTCCCAGACACCCAGCCTGCCAATCAGAACTGGTATCACTCAATCATACCTAGAGACAAAGGACTGGGAAGTTTCAGGAACCTCCCTCACTTCCTGCCTTTCCAGACACAATGGAACCTGGCGGGTTTCAGGGTTGAATCCCATCAAAGGCAAAATGCACAAAGGACTCAAACATGATTCAAACAACAGAGTAACAACCCTGAATGAACTACCTGACTAGAAATGGTGAAAAGAAATGCAGGAGCTATTTTGGGAAAATGGTCACCCTTGGGCGAAGTACTGCAGCTGAGGTATCAGCCTGCCGATGCATGGCACAAGGTAGTAGAAAAGAAACCACGGCCACCAGCCATTCAAGTTAGTTAGTGTAACAGAATGTTACATGAGAAGTGTGATAAAGGACTTACTATGTAACCCCCACACTCCACATAGGGTGTTGAGTGCTGGACCCGCAACACATAAGGCAGTACTTTAGGCATGGCAAGCCATCTCAAATATTATGTCTGTCATTGTTGGTGGCAACTTATGTTTTAGACAGGCTGTGGCTGGTGATGTTTCCACCTTGTAACAAGCTAAGTTATTGAATGATGACAGAAGAGTGTCAGGAGATTCATATTTGGCATAATTTTCTATGTGTCATAATCATCCACAGAGCAATAATCAGCCAGGTTGTCAGGCACAATGCCCAGAATGTCTTTTCTTTGTTCAACAGTGTCTATTGCTTTTCCTGTGACTGTTCCATTTAAGAGGATTTGCAAATATTGCTGCCACTAAAATCTCTTGAAGTTGGGTGAAATTGTGGAAGCATATAATGAATTGATAGCTTTCTCCAGGGGATTTATTTTCCCAAGACTGTGGGCAAACTTCATATCCAGATGACATGTTTGTGGTAGACACTGGATTTCTGGCTAAATTGTTGCTTGAATTTAGCAACTTCATCCACTTCTCAATCATCAGGGAAACTGTATATCCTAAGATTAATATTATGGCTGCGATTTTCAAGCTATTCAACCTTGGTGCCTATAAGGCTCAGCTCGTTTTCCATCTTGCTCATTTTCCAAATGCAACCTTTACACACACTGGGCCTCATCACTTGATGGGCGGTATACCAGCGGTATTACCGGTGGGATACTGCCGGTGCTAATAGCGTTTCCGCCACCCCCCCGGTGCTATTAGCGCCAGATCATGGGTTTGGCGGAACAGGAATTCACCATTGGGCCCAATGGTGAATTTTCAGCATGACTACCGTCGGTGGTATTACTGCACTAGATTGTGCCGAAAATTGGCAAATTTGCGGCAGATTTATCCCCAGCTCAGAGCTGGAGGTAAATCCAGCCAAACCTTAAATCCAGCAATAAAATCCAGCCAAACCTTAAATGCAGCAGTAATATTGTTACCGTCTCATTTAAGGGTTACTGCCAAACTCGTGTTGACCCCGACTGTCTCTATTTTTTACCATTTATAGATGTGTATCAAACCTTTCTATAGAGATACGAATCATGTTGATATCTTTCCTGATGTCTTTCTTGTTGTCATTCATTTAAGCTCTGAATGGTTTCCGTGAAGAATTTCCACCACTAGTCCAATTAGGGTTGTTTCTGGTTGCTGTTTTCACAAGGAAGTAAGATGTGATTTGAATTTAGTGCCTGCTGTGAGTAAAACAAAATTGTCTTTCTTTGGTGCTTGACATCTTGTCTGCATAGGCAGTAGCATTGTCTATGACAGGGTCGCCATATTTAACTTAGGTAACTTGTGATATATGCAGGGAGCTATTGCCCATAATTATGACACGTTTGCAGTATGGGTACTCCGTGTGAGTGTTGCTTGGTGTTACTCAACCAGAGAGACGAGTGTGTGACACCTTGTGGTACACTTGTTTGTAATTAGAGTGCTTCCTCTGAGAACACAGGGTGTGAGACTGCAGAATTCATCAAAAAGTAGAAGGGTGTTTGAATGGTTAATCATATCTAAATCAGGATTTTCTTTATAGTATATGCATGCAATGTCCACTCAAGTCTTCTAACCCCATTCAATGACTACAACCCATGAGCTTAATTTACATCTCCTAGTATCAAGAAACTCCTTCATAAGTAACATAGGTCCACGTAGCAAAGGCATTAAGACATGCTGGCAGCTCCTATTCAATTGCAGAAATTATGGGGAGCTTCACCTGCTCAAATTAAATATATTTTCAGATGACTGATTTCACACTCATAAATGACTGTTAATCAGGTCTAGTCAAAGTAACATCCATCAGCGTGGCATTCTGGTTCTATCTAACAACACACAATAGCATAAATGTCCTGGCACAGCTAAACGTATGGATATCCTAAAACACTGTGTCCCAAGCACTCCTCTGGGAGGAAACCAGCTTCATGTGCAATTACATTTTCCTTGCCCACTGAAGCATTGGTGTCATTTCAGGACATTGTTTACATCTCTGTAAGCACACTGGTCTGAGCATGTAATGGTATATGCTTTCCTTGTTCAGACAATGAAAATAAGAGGAATTAAATTTAGTCAGAAATATACTTACACTGTACACTAGCGAGGCCTCCATTAATGGGCAGCTATCTGTGGTCCTATTTTCAGATCACCTGTTCCCCTGACTGTGGGGTTTTACTAGCACCTTCGCACTGATAAATTCCCAGAGTGCTTCTTCTTGATTAAAACAAATACGGTTTTATAACAAAGTGATGTTTCAAATCAAAGAGTCAGGAGGCCGGCACAGCTCAGAAATCGGCGGCCATCTTGACGCTTGACACTCGTACTTGTGGCACGTTTATCCCCAGAAGGTATACTATGGGAGTTTTGTTAAACCATACAACTGTATTCACAACGAATTGGCATGCTGGAACTCTTCTAAATCCATGATGATAACCATTTACATGCTGTGTCCTCTAAGCCCAAGGGAACAATGCAGTGAGGATACTGTTCTTCAAATAATGTAACCAGTCAAATAATAACTAGAGGTTGGTATCTGTTGATAACAGAAGTTCACAATTTTGTGATATGTTCAGCTCCATTACTAACATACAATCCTCTGCCATGGAATATGCTTTCCTGGCTGGTGCGTTCAGGTAGGTTGCGATGAGGTAACCACATTACTTGGCGTGATATACAGTAAGGTGTGCACAGTTGTAAAGTGAATATATTTTACCTCTTCAGAAGTTTTCACTGATAATGTACAAGTTGCAAACATAAATCCACACAATACTACATAAGGATTTTTAAACTACATTATCCACTATTTTCAAAGTTAAACTACAATAAAGAAATTAGATCACTTGCGCAGCATTGAACATTTGTGCATGTATTGATCCTGCCTTCTATAGATATGCATTCTCATCTATCTAAGCTGCAGCATGTCCATGCATGCTGATCTTACTACATGAGTAGCCACCATTGGGACATAAGTTAGTGATCACTTTGTGCACAATCCAACCTAATTTTTGTCATAACAAGCACTCTTATTCTCACATGGTGGACAGGTAATGTATTTTGAAATAGTAGATGTGTTGCATTTCTGTTTAATTTATAACGGTTCTGGTGGGACATGATACATGAGGTAGTGATCTGAGAGCGATCTATAGAACTTTTCAATTTCTAGTCACTCAATGACTGTGTAGACTGGCTGTTAGGGAGAATTCTCATAAATGGCTGATTTCCCTTACCTGATGAGTCCCTCAGCCGCTTTGCGGGATTTCTAGGATTTATTTTTTTCACCTGGTAAGAGTGTGATCCTTTTTCCCACTCTTACATGTGTTTTGCCATGTGTGTTTTTACCATTTGTTGTGTTCTTGGGCTCTAGAGACCCACCTACTCCATGAGCACCACTTTTCGTGTGTGTTACACAGCACCTTCAGTGCAGTAACACAGGGGTGTCTTTTAGACTTCCCACAGACTCCATTTTTCTGGGGCTGACTACTGTCCCCCAGAAACATGTAAAGTTGGCATTAACTTTATGTAGTCTCTTTTAAACCACAGACCCAGTACACCTCATCTTACATGGAGTATTGGAAAGATTTCATTCTTATCCCTTTTTCTCTGTCCCTCTTGGAGCCTTGTTTCGCTCCCTTAACATTAAGACTTGGCTGGTGGCAGTGGTAACTACCCTAACTTTTCTACCACAATTATCTTATATAAACGTGGTATTGTTTTAGGCTATTATAGTATCCTCGAACATAAACCTGCTTGACCAAATACATTTTATTTTGGCTCTGGCTGGGTTAGTTCACCATTTCTTTTTGTTAAAGTCTTTCTCGTGGTTTTCTCTGTGTGCCAAACTGGGGATGATTCATTTGTTTGCTGTCTTTTCGCGGGCTTCTGCAATGAAGACCTCCTTAAGGCATCTGAAAGTCTAGGTAGGCAGGATGTGAGGAAGGGATCTTCGGACCACTGCCAAGGGTTCCCTTGGTAACCCAAGTTGCACTCTTGTCGGATTGGCTAAGGGGCCTGGCCTTGCCAGCCACCCTGCTGTGTGATTGACAGCCAGGCTGTATGAGTGGGGGAAAACTGCATAAAAAGCAGGTCTCTGGGATTGGAAAGGCAGAGTCGCCACTGGAACAAAAGAACCAACGAGGAACTGGAAGAAGAGGACCCCTACAATGACTGAACTGCCCGTTGAAGCCCTGCTGCAGGTCCGAATCTTAAGAATCCGACGACAGAGAAGATCCTCCAGGAAACCTCTTCCCTTGAGCTGGTGGGACCAACCAGTTCACCCAATCTACAAGCCAGGACCGCTGCCCTGGTTGAATTTGCTGTACAAAGCTACAGTGGGCCGGATAGCCAGGAAGGTTGGACACTGCTTGGGTTTTAAGGAGCGCACCTTTTAATCGTTGTTTGGCTCTGCTGTTGGCTTCTTCCCTGGGTGGCACAGGACCCTCCAGTCTTCCTACTTCGTGACAGTCCGACAGTCGCTTCAGGAACTGTGAGCTTGCAGGAACTACCAAGAACGTCCGCCGCAGCTACAGCTCCCTCTCTGTTTTAAGGTACTGTGCAAATCTGGTTGTCCGTTTCGTGCAACCGCGGTGAAAGTGTCTGAAATCTTTTGCCAATCCGAGGGCTTGTCCGTCTCTTCTCTTTGAACTAACTTTTCTATCAACCAACCTCGTCCGGAATCTGTGCCACGAACTTTACCACAAACTACCCTGGACTTTTGACCCACTGACTTTGGCTCTAAGCCTTTTCTAGCTGATCTCCTCACTGAAGTTACTATTGTTCAAATGCTCTGAATACTTACCTGTTGGTTTGATTTAATTTCTGCTAACTTTGACTTTCCCTCCCTTTTAAATTGCTGGAGTGCCATTTTGCTCCCACTTCATTTTGTGAGCTTAACTTGTCTGGAATTTAAGGGAAGTGGTGTGGTGTATTTATGATTGTGATTTTTAACTTGCTTAGAATAGTGAAATGTTATACAACTGTTGAGTAAATAAGTTTATATTCTTTTACTTAGAAACCTTGAGTCAGTGTTTGTCTGAGTCATAGTAATTGCTCTCCTTTGTGTAACTATTTGATACTTCTCACTTACTCTTGAGATAAGTTTGGCTGCTCTGCTACTGCTACCACTTTAACTGTGTAGTACAGGCTTGTACTAAAGGTGAAATTGTACTGTCACTTGTAGTCTTGAAAGGATACTGCATATAATTCTGCCTAACACTGGTGTACAGCGTTGAGGATAAAAGTATAGTAATTACACTTAGAGTGCTGCTATAACCTTGGATCAACTAACCACAACGCTAACATCACTAAAAAGCAATAATAATCATGTCTGATATGGAAAGCCACAGTCAGGAGACCATCATGAGTTACACTGTTGATTATTTAAGAAACATGTGTAAAGAAAGGAAACTCTGTGCCAAAGGCAAAAAGATTGAATTAGTTGAAAAGTTGTTAAAGAACGAAAGTCTGGGGATGGGGTCTGAAATGCCTGACTCCCTAGCAAATGTGGAAAGTATTGCGGATGATGCAATGTCTGTTAATGATGAGTTGGAAGAGGTAGATGTGTCTCTTAATGTAGGCCTCTCTGCCCCCTTGCCTGCTCAGCATCCTCAGCCCTTGCCCACTAGGACCCCCATAGGTCCTACACTCAGTCCTGAATTCATTGCTCTAGAGAAAATGAGGCTTGAACTAGAATTCAAACAGTTAAATGCTCAAACTGAACAGAAACACCAAGAACTTAAGCTCAGAGAAATGGAGATGAATCATGAACTTGAAATGAATAAATTGTCTCTTGAGAATACTTCTCTCCCAGAGTCTTCTAGGTCTTCCAGTCCTAAGAGACCCTGTATGCCTAAAGAAATTGTGGGTATGTATGAGGTTAAGCTTGACATTTTGGATTGGTTGGCAATGTTTGAATATAACCATAGTACTCAAGGTCTTCCAGGGAATCAATTACTTCCCTGGCTCTTCGCTAGGCTACCTACTGCTGCATCTGATGTTATGATGGAGTTGGGGGAGGTGGATAGGATGGATTATGAGCGTGTGAAGCTAGCTTTCTTTGCTAGATTTGGGAAGACCCCTTCCCAGTACCTTAAGAGGTTTAGGACACTCAAAAAGCATGATGGTGAACAATCTTGTAATGTTGGAGTCTATTTTTGATGTCTGCTTTCCTGAGCTCAGACAACACTTGGCTGATTCTAAGGAGATAGATCCAAAGAAACTAGCAAAGGCTGCTGACTTGTGGGTTGCCAACAGGGCCACTCACAAGGATTCTGGGGTTACTCAGAAAAAGGATGAGGGGAAACAGACGAAGAAAGACAACATAGAGAATTATAATATCTCCAATCCAAAAGAGGGCCAGAAACAGCAACATAAGGGTAAACCACAACGGAAACCTAATCAGGCTAGTGTACCATCTGGACCCAAACCAGATGGAGATCAGAACAAACCCCCATTCATCAAAACATTTGGGAAATGTTATGTTTGTGGGTCAAATGGCCATTTGAAAGGGGATCCTAGATGTAAGTGTAAACCTTCAGGGGTCCACACTATCTCCTTAGCCTTCTCCCCAAGCAAGAAGTACCTATGGCAAGTGGAAACTTTCACCTACTGGCTGATGAACCCATGGAAGTTTCAGCTAGTGTTTCTTTAGTGTCCCTGGGCTTGTGGAAACAACAGAATTTAGATGTCTATAATTCCATCCCAGATAATACTAAAGAGTATTATAAACATAGTGTTCTTGTGAATGGTCAGGAACCCCCTGCCATCAGAGACACTGGAGCCAGAATCACTGTGGTGGATGAATCATTTTTGAAGGTGGAGGATGTTGCTAAAGCACCTAAAAGCCTCACCAAGTTAGCTGGAGGCCCTGTGCAAATGCTTCCCCAGTTACCAGTTTTCATCCAGTGTAATGATATGACTGTCAAGATGCCTGTTAGTGTGCAGAGTGAAGTGCCTGGGAGAGTCCTGTTGGGTAATGACCTTAATACTCTTGGAGTTGTGTCAAGCACCCCCAGGCCTCCCAGTAAAAGGAAACAGGAGCTCACAAGGTCTGCAAGGGAGAGAACCTTGAGAGGCTCTCCAGAGGAGATGATAGAGGAAGCTATCCCTCCCACTCCACAGGAGTTGCTCACTGCTATTTCTAAGAAGAATGAGGCAAAAGGGAAACCCAAGACCCCCAGGAAAAAGTGAGACAGCACCCCTGTGCTACCAACAAGGACATCATCAATTTTGTCCAAAGTCACTACTGTGTGGTTGGGCCAGCATCTGAAGAGTCAGATCTGGAAGAAGACACTGTCTTAGTTGGAGATCCTGACCCTTTTGAACATCCTGAGCTGCAGTCTTTACTGGCAGAAGGTGGACCCAACAGGGCAGACTTTAGCAAAGGACAGAGAGAGTGTCATACTCCCGAAGGTCTTCCACAACAGGCTGCTAACAAACTTGATGGGCAAGAAGTTGGAAAGCACAGGTTGAGCTGGGAAGAGGGCCTCTTCTACAGTGAACCGACTGAGTCTATGCCTAGGGACTGCAAAAGAATTGTAGTGCCCCTTGCTAACAGACTCCAATCCCTACAGTTAGCCCATGAGAGACCTTTGGCTGGTCACTTGAGTTTCAAGAAGACCAAGGAAAGGCTCTCTCTCTACTTCTACTGTCCTAAAATGGGTGCAGAAGTTGACAAATTTTGTAGGAGCTGTCACACTTGCCAAACCTTTGTCAAGAGTGGAGCTAAGAATGTGGCACCCCTGGTGCCTCTCCCAGTGGTGGAAGTTCCTTTTGAGAGGGTGGACATTGACATTGTCGGTCCCTTTGGCCCTCCCGCATCTTCAGGGAACAGGTTTATCCTGGTTGTAGTAGACGATGCTACAAGATACCCAGAAGCCATACCTATGAGAACTGTTAAGACTCAGGCTGTGTCTAAGGCTCTAATTGGTATTTTTACCAGAGTAGTGTTTCCTAAGGAAGTGATATCCGAAAGGGGATCCAACATTATGTCCCACTACATGCAGGCCATGTGGACAAACTGTGGTGTCACTTACAAGTTCTCTACAGCCTACCATCCACAGACAAATGGATTGGTAGAGAGGTTTAATCGTACTATGAAGAGCATGATAGGTGCTTTAGAGGAACCCCTTAAGAAAAAGTGGGACCTTCTACTGCCATGCCTTCTCTTTGCATATAGAGAGGTCCCTCAGGAGGGAGTGGGTTACAGTCCCTTTGAACTTCTCTATGGCCATCCAGTCAGCGGTCCATTGTCCCTGATCAAGGAGGGTTTGGAGAGTGCTCCTCCCCCCAAGCCAGTCAGAGTGACTGACTATGTGATAGGTCTCCGGAGGAGAATGTCACACATGATGGCAGAAGCAAGTGATAACTTAAAGCATTGGCATGACCAGAAGGCCAACATGGTTGAGTTTAGTCAAGACCAGCTCGTATTAGTTATGGTGCCAACAAGGCAGAGGTCCTTGCAGGACAAATGGATAGGACCCTTCAAGGTTGTGGGCAAACTTGGAGAGGTTAACTATTTGGTGGACTTAGGCAGACCTAAGGAGGCTCCTATAGTCTTTCACACCAACCGTTTAAAGGCTTATATCTTAAAACCAGAAGTGGGAGCTTTGATTCTAGATTCAGCTCAAGAGGAAGAGGAGAGTGAACCTCTACCTGACCTCCTCAGAGGCCAACCTTTAGATGAACAGATACAAGGAGTTAATCTCTCTTCTCAACTGATTTCTGAACAACAGGAGGAGTGCAAAGTTATGTTGAATCAGTTTGCCTCCCTGTTTTCACTTTCACCAGGCTTGACCCCTTGGAGCCAGCATGGTATTCTCACTGTGACTGTTTACCTGTCAAAAGCAGGGGGCACAGAATGTCAGAACATGTGAAATCCTACATCAAAGGAGAGGTCAACAAGATGCTTGATCACGGGGTTATAGAGCCATCCACAAGTCCATGGTCTACTCCAGTTGTTCTAGTACCAAAGGCAGGATCCAAGGAGTTGAGATACTGGCCCTCATTACAACCCGGGCGTTAAGGGGTAAACGGCACCGTAAAAGGTGGCGGCGCCGTTAAACCCTTAACACCTGATTACGTGGTCCCTTTGCGGGTTGGAGACTTTAACGCCTGCTTTTTGCAGGCGTTCAAAACCAACCCGCAAAGGGACCTTGGTGCTAAATACGGTGCTGCAATTTGCGGCACCGTACTTAGCGCCTTCCCCATTCCCATTGAGCCTTATGGGGCAAAAATGGGAATGGGGAAGGGCCATGGCGGCATGGGGAATTACCGCCCCACCAACCTCAGAATGGGGCGGTAATTCCCCATTCCGCCATGGCGGAGTCGGTAAGTTACAGGCATGGACCATGGTGCTATTAGCTCTAAATGCAGTCACTAAGACTGATGTCCATCCTTTGCCAAGAACAGATGAACTGGTGGATGGACTTGGTTCAGCCAAGTACCTCAGTACATTTGATCTAACCTCAGGCTGTTGGCAAATAGCACTGACAGACCATGCCAAGGAGAAAACTACATTTTCTACCCCAGCAGGCCTCTACCAGTTTAAGGTAATGCCTTTTGGACTAAAGAATGCACCTGCTACATTTCAAAGGATGGTTACTCAAGTTCTGAATGGGATGGAGGACTTCTGCATGGCATACTTGGATGACATTGCAGTGTTCAGCCCTACATGGAAAGTACATATTGATCACCTTGGATATGTTTTACAGGCTCTTGAGCAGGCCCATCTGACCATAAAGGCAAGCAAATGTCAAATTGGTTAGAGTAAGATGGTCTACATTGCTCATGAGGTAGGAGGAGGTGAGATAAGGCCATTGCCCAGCAAAGTACAAGCTATGCAAAACTGGGCCACCCCTACTACTGAAACCCAAGTGAGAGCTTTCCTAGGTCTCTAAAAAAGTGAGTTGTCAGAATGGCTAAATGAAATGGTGCAATGGAAAATAACGTAAAGTCCTAAAAGTGTGGGGGAAAATCACCAACTTTAAAGTCCGTCCCTAAAGTAACTAAGTCCATCAATTCAAAGAGGAGTTCTCCCAGGCCTTTTCAGGGTAGACAAACGAAGGAATCAAACGGGACCTGTAGTTGCCTTTCAATTGGGTCTTCTGCTCCATTTCTTTATCTCTATTATTTGGGTGATTTCTCCCCCCTTTCTATCTCTCTCTCTCCCTCTCGTCCTCTCTCTGTCTCTCTCACTGTCTCTCTCTCAAGAGTGTTTCTTCTTTACCTTCTTTTCCTCTCTTTTTTCCCATCACACCTTCAAGAGAACTGAATTGTTGAACCTCTCCTCTTACGGGTATCTTTTGCATTTGCCCCTCTTCTCTTCAGGGATCCTGCTTCTGTCATAGTCTCTCTACTAGGGTCTTATCAAGGTTTTCCCTTAGCCTCTTCTCAGCCTTCTCAGGCAGGCCACCTCTTTCACCTTTCTAGGTTAGGTGGTGCTGCATGGGTACTCTCCTTCATCCCACAGAGTTAGTCACTTTCCTGAGCCTCATCTCCTGGCTCTTAGGCGGGTGAAGTCTTCCACCTTTTTGGCTTAGGTGGGCTACAGGGAGACTCTCCTTCCGCCCGCTGGCTCAATCAGTTTCCTCAGCCTCTTCTTAGGCTTGTTAGGCAGGTCAACTTGTTCATGCTTTTGGCTAAGGTAGGTTGCAGGGGTACTCTCCTTCTTTCCCCTGGGTCAATCAGTTTCCTCCAATCACTTAAAGCATCATCCAGTCAGGCAGTGCTCCAGGCAAATCAGGCTCCTTCTACAAGGCAGTTTATCTTCCTTCAGGATACAGCTTGTTGGGAGGCAAGTGCAAATTGTATTTTCAAAGAGAGCTGGTCATTCAGTGTCAGTATTTTCTGTTTGAATTGGAAGTTCTGCACACATGTTATTTGTAATAAGCTTTGACACATTTTGGGGAGCATGACAGACCCTTATATGATGAACGAAGGAGCAACACTGTAGTTATTTTGCTAATTATATTCAGAGGTTAAAGCAAGGGTATTGTTTAATAGCTTTGTAGCTAGACGTAGTGACTTAAATTGTGCTTTGGGTACCTTAAGGACCTGCTGTTTTATTTTACATCCAGTGCAGCTTTTTGTAGCTGGTAAAAATGTAGAGGAAGTGTACAGCAGCCAGATAGGTAAATGTTGGGCTTGAGTAACATGAGGGCGGTGTGCCGTGGTAGTAAGGGTTCCACCATTTTGGATTAGGCCTTGCTAGAAGTTGTTTCGTTTAGTAGTTACATAATTAGGTCACCCTTTGGAGCTTTTGTTTTGTTTGTTTAATTAGAATGTGTATATCCTTCCCCCAGTGAATGATCAGAGAGCCAAGGCTAAAGAAAGAAGAGATGCATGCGACGCAGATAGCAGGTAATTGTGCCATGTCGGGCATCTCACTGGAGCTGGAAACAAAATGCTGGATTTGGATGATTAGATTAGTGCTGCAACTGTGAAGGATGAATTTTATGAGAACAGGGCCTGGTGTCTGGCACTGCCTGGAGGTCGAGCTTAGCTCGGAGTAATAGTGTTTGAACTACATGTGCTTGATACAATAGGGCAAACAATCACAAGAAATTCATCCACAAGAATGGTTACTTTGACTGTGCTGTTTATAAGAAACCTGGTTCCCAATAGAGATAGAGTAGGAGGCCTGCTAGGGGTGCAGCATGTTCTCAGACAGGAGTTGAAAGACGTGATACCAAAAAGTACAGCTCAAGGTCAAAGAAGCCTTACTGGAGTGACAAATTGTCTGGTCTCATGAGGAAGCCGTTGAAATAAAAGACAGGATTGACCTCATTGTTCGCACTAGCTCCCTGATTGGGTCCTCTCGGGGGAATGCGCATCACTAGTTGTCTAAAGTTGTCCTGAACTATAAGCAGAATACATTTTTGAAACAATTCAACCTGAGTATTACGGACCAATCACATCACAGTGTTTTCTGTCGACTGCACAATTAGGTTATCTTGTAAGGGGTTGTATTTGGATATGCGTGAACAATGTGGTAATGCACTGTGGTATAGGGGATGTTTAGATTTTAGTATGTTAGCCGTTGGGGAATGTGGGATTATGTTGTATCTGAAATTGTTTGCTTATGCTAATGTGTGATTTGCTGCTATAAAAGATGTAACTTAGAATAAGCATATTCTGTGAATTTCAGTTTTCAATTCTATGGGACTGACCGCCACTGCCCGACGTATTTGCATGTTATGCAACCTTTTTTTCTTGCAAACAGTGCACTCAATATTGACCCCTTTTGGAGTGGCTTTTTATTGATTGGGTTTTGGGCCTACGGCCCAATCTCTTCTTCCCTTCACCAGCATCTGTGTAGAAGTGCAGGGAACTTTTCCCTGACTGAGACAGGTTAGGGGTGAGCTGGCTCTGCTTTTATTGCTAGATTCCTCCTCCTTGTTGTGTTGGCTACTGATTGGAGAAATGCTCTGCTCACAGGATTGGCTGGCAGGGTGCTTCCACTCTGGTCCTCCTGTTTTAGGCTTTCTCTCTATTGGCCAGTTATAGTTCAATTAGTTCAATTATAATTTAACTTTCTTGATTAGCTTTTATGTTTACTTGTTTTATCCGGGGCTTCAAATATTACTTGTCCGGTCCCTGGTGTTCAGGTTTTTATTCTATTAAACTAAGTAACCCTTACATTTCCAAGGTTGCGCTATGGGTATTTCAAACCTAGTCTTCCCATAGGCTATATGGTGTTCTAAACATCCAGGACTTTCCCTGGCTATGTCAAAGGATAAGGCTAGGGCCTTTCCTCTGAGGTCCTGCAGTGTCTTTCTGTCGTCACCTCTCATCCACTTTCATCTCTCAGAGAAGAGAAAGCTAAGGCCTGGCTCCTGGTGTTCCAGCAGAGGCATGCTGAGGAGTGGATACCCCTTTGTTCCTCCACGTGTGTTTCTTGTGTAGATCTCGGCACATTGATTCACCACAATGTTATGAACACTAACATGAGCACACAGCGTAATAAGGCATTCAAGCATGCAACCCTTTTATCATGCTCATTTTAGTCAAATCTATATTTCTGTGATCATTCTTAGGTTCTCAGATTCATCTTTGATTTTTTACACAGCAACCAGGAACTTTCATTGGTGCTCGTTGTCTCCTCCTCTTTCTCAGAGTACAGTAGCTATGCACAAGACTGTCTCTCTTGGAATGATAAACTTCACCCAGATAATCATTTATTTGCTTTTTCGCTTTTGATAATATGTTTTGCATCGTAAAACAATTGTAACATGATTTGTATGACTACAATGCAGTGCTTCACTTTTGGTAATATTTGCCTGGGCTGACAGCAGGTACTTATTCCCGAAATATTTGCACTTAATATCTCAGACTTTTTTTTACCTCAAATTATGAGGTGGTGTTTTAGCAACTTCTTTTTTATATATGTCAGTCAGTCTTAGTCACAGGGCAATCTACAACAGTGTGTCTCATGCTGACACTTTGGTTCTTATTATATTTTATTGTATATACATTTTATTTGAATTGGACTACATAGCTAATTGAATTGCATAATCCATTTTTCTATAAAATAGGAATAAAAGAGAAATGAAAAAAATAAAAATAAAAGTAAACAACACCTTAAAAGCATGGAGAGAAATGCACATCATGTCATGGTGTCCAATGTAGAAGTTCCTTTCTTAAGAAATAAATCAGAGATCATTCCTTAAAACCTCATTTACTTACGTTAATACTTTTTCAGAATGTTAACCAAATATTGTGCGTGTAGTCTAGCATCATTGGAGTAAAGTTGTTCAAAGTGTAAACTTAACTCGACTGCCAGGGCAAGAAGGGCAGCAACAATTTGTAGGGCGTGCTTGGGTGGAATATTGAGCAAAGCAAGAATTTAGCGGCAGTAAATTAAAACGAATTCTGGTCAAGGCGCATCGTTCAATCAGAAGTCAAATATGGCTGAAGATCCATAAACGAGATTGGTTGGTGTTCGGAAACATTTTCGTCAAAGGGACAAACTAGCAGCCAGATATATTAGTGCCTTGCCTCATGATTATCTGTTTAATTTGCAATTCATTGAACGAAATTATGCACATGGCTGACTTGTGAACCTTTTATGATATGTCTACACCACAGAATTTTGTTAACGTCCAGATGAAGCATAATGTGGTCTGAAATTAAAGTGTACAGCAGTGCTTTAAGATTCTAATTGAAATATAGCCACAGCTTGTGGGGTGCTCACGCCCAAGACTGTGAGATAAATCAAATACTTAATTCAATGTGTAATTTAAAAGAAGGGGAGCAAGAAGGCAAACCCCTATAACTCTGCGCTTTGTATCCCTGTGGCCCTAGCACATGCTGCACAAAAGTTCAAAATCGCCAGACTGACTGATGCTTACATGCATTGCTAAATTTATGAAGAGCAAACAACACACTTAACTTCTTTGTAATTGTGATGCCAAATATGAGAAAGAGTCTTTCACCTGGATCCTTTCCTTATTCCCTCTGGTATAAATTAAATGCTGTTTAAGTTTTTTGTTTTTTTTTTTTTGTTGAGAAACTGACTACCACATATCTGATTGCATTACATTTTATGTGTAAACTTGCTGTGGAATTCACATATCTGATAATATGTTCTTAAAGAGAACTTGGTGTCCTGGCAATAAGGACAACATCACCTGCATTTTCCAGAGCAGGGTTTATTTTGGAGGCTAAACATGGCACGTCAACTTGATCACTCAATGGGCCTCATTACGACCCAGGCGGTAAGTTACCGCCTGGGCCGTGACTTTACCACCATGGCGTAAACTACGTTTACGCCATGGTGGTTGGCGGACTTACCGCCCCATTCCGACCTTGGCGGGGCGGTAAGTCCCCAATCCCCATTTACCCTTCCCCATTCCCATTTTTGCCCCATAGGGCATAATGGGAGTGGGGAAGGCGTAAATTACGCCACCGTAAATTACGGTGGCGTAATTAACTGCTAAAAACAGGTGTTAAAAGCCATGGCGCTAAGGGACCTCGTAATTGGCGGTAAGGGGTCGGCGCAGCTAACGCTGGCGTTAACCCCTTACCGCCAGGGTCGTAATGAGGCCCAATAACACATGTTCTAGGTTATTGGTACATAGAGAGAACAGCAGGGGTGGAAGGACAGGCCCCGACCTTACACCTCTTTCAACCTTACACCAAGGCCTACAGTCTCCTGAATGCCCCGCTCCGACTGATTCACAGTGCCAAGACTATCATGCAAACCCAGTTTGCATCACATAACATAAAATGTGTCTCCACCCATTCACTTAAAAGGAAAACAATATGGTTGATTTTTTTTTAAAGTGCTGACGTATAAGGATACGGTCGATAACAGGCCTGAAGTGTAGGATTCCCTTTCCTATACATTGAGCATAATAAAGCTTTCTGCCAAGAGTTAAGGAACGCCTTATGTTAAAAATATAACATAACATAATACAAAATGACAGACTGCAAATACAAATCATATTTAATAAGGTCGGAAGGTATTCTATTGGTACCTGGGGCTTTGCCGACCTTGTGTACATGCAGAGACTTCAGCACATAATCCCAGGAAAATCTCATGCATTTCTAAGGGCCTGTTTGTATTCAGAACTTATTTTTCCTAAGGCCCTTGTATGAATGGGGCTTGATTTCAGAGTGGCTATCAGATTTCATACACTTTCATGAATAATAATGAACCAGAAGGTGACAGCTCTGAACACTCATGCTGGTCATGCCAGCAGTCTGCCATAGATAGTCTAAATGGCATGGCACACCTCTTCTACTGTACTTACTGCCAGCAGTGGTGCAGAGGCAGCAGCCAGGATACCCACTGCAGCTCACTAGAGCAATTGGCTGATGGGTATGCAAATGTACATGTGCCAGGCTTTGCTGCAACACCTTGTTAAGCTGGAGACTTCACTTTGTTTCTGGTATGCAGCCCAGCATGGGGTAAACCAGACAGCAGGCATGTGCCAGGCCACAAACTCACTAAACCTTCAACACACATTGGAAAATAACGATCATCAATGCTGCAAATTCAGCAATGCCATTATTTATTGTATTTATTGTGTTGGTCATTTCTATAGCGCCAATACACAAAAACAGTGTTTCAAAAAAGTGCTTCAAGGCAGGGAAGGCAGCAAGGGGTAAATGCAGTAAAACAAAATATCACTGGCCCATGAGTCATTCAGAGCAAGTGCTATAAGCGTTAACATGGCAAAGACACAGAACAACAAGAGACTGTTTCACAGAAAAAACATAGTACTAGGCCTGATGGCATTTCAGAGAGTGCAAGTGCTGTGAAATAAATGAAGGAGAGATGGTAGGGGGAAGAGAGGGGGAAGGGACAGAAAAAATAATGGGATAGAAAAGTTCAGGCAGGCAAATTGTAGGCAAGGGATGCAAGATGTAAAACAATCGTAGATTCAAGTTTTCCAAATAGCACTAGAAAGCAGCACAAACCTGAGGATGCACAACCTAGAAACAATCCTGCAAGTCATTCAGGATGAGCAATAAAGATTACCCCTGCTAACTGCGCAGGGAGTATTCATTCTATTAAAGACTAGGAGGCAAGCTTTATGCTTTAACTTCATTTATTACTATTCTTCAGCAGTTTCAACAAACTATAACAAACAACTCTGAAATGTCCCAAGTGATTTTTTCCACTTTTAAACTACCAATCCCATAGTCTCTGTAGTCCTTCCTCCTTCAGCTCAGCTATGACCACTTCCTGTCCCTGAGATCCTCCTCTCTTTTACGTGCTCTGAATGTCATTAAACTGTTACCTTTTCGTCCCGCCAACCGAGCAAAGACTACTTCCAATCCAACTGGGCGCCGATTCCTCTGACTGTTCACACTCCTCCTTACTAGTCACCTCACTTAACTATTCTTCTGCTCTTCCCCTATGGAAAATACAAAATAAAGTGTCAGGGTGGTGTCTAGCTTTGTTATCATATCATCACAAAATATGCATACAGAACATATGATCAACAAATAACAGTGGGTGGGAACTAATACTCGAATCCTAGTCTTTAATAGAATTAATACTCCCTGCGCAGTTAGCAGGGATAATCTTTATTCTATGGCAAGACTGGAGGCGAGCATTATGCTTGTTTAAGGCTGCCCCAATACTGCCGTCGCTATACTCTCCGCTGGCTTAAAGTAAAATTCTCTAAAGGTGCGATCATTAGACCAGTCTGCTGCTGACATAAAGTCTTGCAAGGGCACTCCTGTCGTATATGCTTTGAACGCCATCGCCCCTCTTACGGAGTGAGACCCATACTTCTGTAAATCAATCCCTGCTGCTTGCATTATATCCCTGACCCATCTCGTGATGGTAGCTGTCTTTATAGCATGGAAAGGCTTCCTATGCACTATTAGCAATTGGGTCGTACTTGCTGCCCTATGCTCTGCTGTCCTAGCTTCGTACTCTTTGATGCAGCTTGCTACGCACCATTTGATGTTATTCAGAAAATATGGATAGTGCACTGTCGTGGTGCCTGTCTTAGTCCTTTGCACTACTACAAAGGTCACTCCTTCTGGCCCAAATGTCCTCCTACTGATTTCTAATGCCTTGATATTCCGACGCTCGTTTACAAGATACGAGACAGAGCAGCATCGCTAACTTGCCTGAAAGCTGCTTCAGAGATAGGAATCTGTTAACTGGCCTGCTCTCCAAAAGCCGCAGCACTATTGTCACGTCCCATAGGACTTTGTATTTAGGCTCCGGCGGTACCTTAAACTTAGCTCCTCTGATGCCGGGTGCTCTCCTGTTGACACTCCTTCGATCGGTATGTGCCCCGCAGAGATTGCTGACCTGTACACTCCTATGGTGCGGAATGCTTCCCCGCCCTGCAGGAGCTGCACTAGAAAATTCAGTATTAGCTACTACAGGTGCTGAAATGGGATGAAAATCTCTCCTTCTACACCAGCTAGACCACTTGGCCCAAGCCGCGTCGTAGCTCCTCCTAGTCGATGGAGCCCAGGATTCTGCGATGAGCTCCGCAGCCTGTATCGAAATGCCTGGCAGCTCCCATTGCTTCCTGATATCCTGCCCGCGATGAGCGGGAGTGTCCTTCTCACTCTCAGAGGATGACACTGCCCAACTGGGTCCGTGAGCAGTCGCTCTCATTTGGGGAGGACTCTCGGCAGGTCTAACAAGTGTTCCATCAACGTCGGTAACCATACTTGTGATTTCCATAACAGTGCCACTATTATCAATTCTGCTTTCTCCCTCCGACACTTCGCTAGCACTCTGCTCAGCATCATGAAAGGAGGGAATGTGTAATGCAGTCCACCTGCCCAATCTTGCAGGAAAGTGTCTGTCCCGCTTACGTCTGAGTCTAGCCTCCAGCTGAAGTAGCTGGCTGTCTGCGCGTTGAGGTGAGACGCAAATAGGTCCGTGTATATCGGACCCCACCTCCGATCCAGTCTCTGAAATACTGCTGGATCTAGCCTCCAGTCGCTGGAGTCTGTGAGGTATCTGGAATTCCAGTCCGCTACTACGTTCAGTGTCCCGGGCAAGTATTCCGCTGTCACTGATGTTCCTGTCTGCAGGCAAAAGTGCCAGAAATCCTTTGCTAGTTCCGCTAGCATCCTGGATCTCTTTCCGCCTAAGTGGTTTATGTATCGTACTGCTGATATGTTGTCCATCTTCAGCAGTACACATGACCTCACTTTGTCCCTCGTGAAGGTCTTTATTGCGAAGGCGCCTGCTAGAAGCTCTAGGCAGTTTATATGTAATTTTAACTCCTCTTCGCTCAACTTTCCTCCTGTCTGCAACTCTCTGCATCTCGCCCCCCAGCCTAAACGACTGGTGTCGAACTCTATAATCAGGTCTGGACGGTCTCCGAAAATGGCACGCTCATTCCAGGCGTCCATATTCTGCAACCACCATTCCAGCTCCATGATGGATTCCTGATCCAATGGTATGCATTGATGGTATTTCAAACCTTGTTGTAGGTGTGTTATCTTTAACCTCTGTAAGGCTCGATAGTGTAAGGGGCCCGGAAATATGGCTTGTATGGAGGCTGCTAGGAGGCCTACTATCCTCGCTAGGACCCTCCGTGAAAACACTCTTTTCCTCAGACACATTCTGATCTCTCTCTTGATATATCGAATCTTCCTTGCTGGAAGTTCTAGCATGGATTTCTTTGTGTCTAATACGAAGCCGAGGAAATCCAGTCTCTATGCTGGTTTTGTATCTGACTTCTCTATGTTCACTAGAAAACCCAGTGACTGTAAAAGGTGTATGACCCACTGCGTCTGATAATCTAGCGTTCCCCGATCCTCCACTAGGAGTAGGAGGTTGTCTAGATATATTATTAATCTTATGCCCTTCTCTCGGATAGCTGCTGCTACTGGTTTCATCAACTTGGTGAAAGCCCAAGGAGCTGACGCAAGCCCAAAGGGCATTGTCTTGAATTGCCAGAGCTGTCTCTTCCAGTGAAAAGCTTAAAATCTCCTGAACTGCTCCTGTACTGGGATCGGTTGCCAGTCATTTGGTCGAAAACAATTGGTCGACTGGACAACTGGTCGAATCAATTTGGTCGAAAACCAAATGGTCGAATTTTTTTTTTTTATTATTTTTACCCCTTTTTTTTGTTGTTTTTTTTTTTTCTACACGAAAACCCACAAAACACATATATAAATAAAAAAAAAAATTCGACCATTTGGTTTTCGACCAAATGACGTCGACCAAATTGCAGTCGACCAGTTTGTAGTCGACCAAATGACTGGACAGCACTGGGATCGTCAGGTAAGCATCCTTCAAGTCCAGTCATGTCAGCCAGTCTCCCTCTCTGAGGGAATCTCTTAGCTGGTTAATCCCTTCCATGTTGAAATAATGGTGCACTATCCAGCCGTTCAACTCGTTTAGATTTATTACTGGACGCACTTTCTTTTTCCTGTGAGCGAGAAACATGTTGCTTATAAAACTCGGAGCTATCGGGCACCTCTCTATTGCTCTTTTCTCCACTAGGAGCGATAGTTCTGCATCTAGAGATTCCTGCTCTGTTACTGCTAGGCGCGGGCGCTAGGGTACACGGATCGCTACTGGCGTCTGCATGAATTCTAACTGCAGACTTCTGACGGTTTGCAAAATCCAGGCATTGCTGGAAAGCGCGCGCCAGTGTTCCCAGAACATACTTGTCCTCCCCCCTACTGGGTGGTAAACAATCGCCCTTACCTGACGTGGATCCTTGTCCCCGTCCGAAACCTCTGACTCTACGCCCTCTGGTGTTGCGACCTCTTGATGGGAAGAATGCATCCTGCTGCCTGTTCTCCCAGCATTGGGCTCTATGATTGGGGGGCTTTGCCCTCCTTGTTGGTGACCGGTCGAGCGACCCCTGTAACGACCGGTCCCGGCAAAAACTCTATGCGGGAAGGTTTTTTGAATGGATGCTTGGGCTTTCTCTAGCGATGTGTAAGTGCCCACGAAACGGCCCATCTCCTTTCTGAAGGTGTCCCCGAATAGAAGGCCTTGAGCCACTTCTCCTGCTTCATAGGACGCTAGGTCGCTGAGCTTTGAATCAATCTTTAGCAATAGCCCCCTCCTTCTCTACGATGCTAAGGCGCAGTTCGCATTCCCCAAAAGACATACGGCTCTTTGCACCCAAGCTGCTAGGGTATCCGGATCTACCTCCTCTCCGGTGTCTCTCTCTCGTTCCGCTAGGTCCATTATTTTCGCAAGAGGGCCCGCCAGGTCTAGCACCTTCTCCTGACAACTCTTCCATGACCTGTCTACACCCTTACATTGGTCCTTTTGGTCTTGGAAACGAAAGTCAGCATTTTGGGGTCTAGTTCGGGGGTCTCTGCCACCTTCCCTGGCAGGTCTGGGCGAGGGCATTCTGCCCGAAGGCGCTGTCTCACCTCTTTATCTAAGGCTTTTCTCAGCCTCGCTGTCATGTAATGGGCTACCCTCGGGGATGGCTGCCAGTCTGATGATCTCGGGTTACGAATGCTCTCCGGATCAAACATGTCATCATGTTCCTCTTCGAGGTGCTTCTCTTTATGGGTTCTCTTTCCCCCGCTGGGCTTTGCCCATTCTTCTTTGACTGGCTCTTCCGAATCTTGCAGGGAGAGGTCCCCTTCGGTTGGTTCTTCTTCAGAACCTAGGTCTTCTTCTCCTTCATTGTCTTCCCCAGGAGAGGGGCTTGTGAGGTCTGGCACTGCCTGACACTGTAAATATGCCTCTTTAAGCTTTGCGAAGGCATCAGTGACCTCCGGAGCCTTATCTTTCACCCCTTCCATAGGGCCCTGGGGGTCTGCAGAGATTTTTCTCTTGTGGGCCTGAGTACTCCCCTTAGACCCTACTCCAGGGGGTTCGGTGGGCGTGTGGTTTGTCCTTGTGGTGCTATCTTTAGGCTGGTGAAGCATAGCTTCTAGTGTCTCCAGTCTTTCCTGTAAGGGTCTGACCCCTTGAGCCACTGCATCTACCAGGGAATTACCCAGCACCTCCTTGAAGCTGGCAGCTAAACCAATGACTGCTCCTCCTCGCTCCACTCGAACTCAGACATGATCAGGATGGTGCTGTGTGCCTTAATACCTAGTGAAAGGTGTCTTCGCCGCCCGCTTCCTGATAGATGCTCTTATTGAGATCAATCCCAATGTATTTTCCTTCTCTGATGTGTCTTAACTGTAATTTCTTTTTCTTTTCTTTTTTTTTTAATTTGTGGCTGCACCAGACTTGTTATGCAATTCTCTGTGCCTGGTATCGCTCATGTCTTCGTCCTCCTCTTCCTTCCTTATTGAGGGCTGTAGCCTCTTATGTGGTGAAAGAGGTCTGATCCTGTTGATGAGCACAGATCTTCTTTGCCTCCTTACTTGTGGGGTTGAGGTGCACGCCTCGTGGGCAGAGGATCTCCTCTACCATTCTATGAGCTGCTAGAGCTCTGCGCCGTGTATCACTGCTGCTTTCTGCAGCTCACAAACTTAATATACGTGTTATGGTCCTCCTCCGGTGTGTCTGGATCTGTGTCGCACAGCAAATGCGATGCAGCTGGAGCACACTCGGAGGCTGGCTCCGCCCACGCGAGGGTGGGGGCCGTACCACTGTGCTTTGCAAAGCCCTCCACTGGGGCTCCGGAAGAGCGTATTTCGCACTCGACTCTGCCTCCACAAGGGAGGGGGTCTGCGCTCCTATGCTCCTTCCCTCTTACGAGGGTTGAAGGCTCAGCAGCCGCTCAGTGGAACCCCTGAGGTGCCGGCATACGGCACATCGGAGCGCGGCTGGAGATTCCTATACCTAAGGAAACGTCTAAACTTTGCGACGTCCATCGAATTCTGTATGGCGGGTGAGGGAACGCTTCCTCTTACGGTCCTATACGTCTATATCGACGCTGTTCTAGCTGCACTCAAACTAATGCACTGTGCCATGCTAAACTCTGCATATCTATCACTTCTATGTACTCTCACTTAATAAAGATGCTATATGCTATACAATTCTTATAAAATGAACAGAGAGGTAGAGAAATGTTACTTATCTGCTTGAAGAGCAGTAAAGGAAGAGGAGGAGCTCAGGGACAGGAAGTGGGCATAGCTGAGCTGAAGGAGGAAGGACTACAGAGACTATGGGATTGGTAGTTTAAAAGTGGAAAAGCCACTTGGGACATTTCAGAGTTGTTGATTGTTATAGTTTGTTGAAACTGCTGAAGAGTAGTAATAAATGAAGTTGAAGCATAATGCTCGCCTCTAGTCTTGCCATAGAATCGCAAAACGTGGGGAAGCAGCAACACAAAACAAAGAACATAAAACTATCATACTAGGCCTGATGGCATGTCAGAATGTGCAAGTGCTGTCCCATAGGTCAGGAGAGAGGGGGAGGGGTGAAAGAGGGGGAAGGGACAGACAAGATGAGGAGAAGAGGAAGTTTAGACTGACAAAGGATAAGCAAGAGGATGCATGGATATTACCAGAGGCACACAATGCAGTATGGTGCATGGATGTAGAACACATCTAAGCCAGTAAGCACAAAAATAAATACAAAATGGAGGCATGTACAGTTGGAAAAGCACAACTAACATCGAAATTGTGAGTATTATATGTTGATCAGGGCATTAAGAAAGCAGTAGTGAGCTATCAGAGATAGGTACAACATGATGCAAATTTCAGGTGCAGAGTTTGGAGTTTATGGTTTCATATGTAAGAAGCAGGAAGCAGCCAAGGCAGTCAGAGTGTCCCGTTCAGTGTGTGGGCCAGGATGTGAGCCATATAGCTTACCAGACCAATTGTCAGAGGAGGATTCTTTTTTCTTCTTTCTTTCTATGAACGTGGTGTGGTGGCAAGGTGCTCCCTCCAGTTCAGAAGAAGATGATGCAGCAGGATGTGGAGCATTGATACGTGGAAAAGAGGACTCACCATGTTAGATAGATGGTCAGACATCACTAGAGCATGCCTGAGGAGTTGCACACAAAACTATGAGTGGAGTGACCTGAAGTAGAGTCAAATGCTGGGGGAGGAACAAGAGGCCAGCTGGGTGTAGCACATGTTACTGATGCATGGAGTAAGAGCACAGGGAATGTAGTGAGATAATGAGGCCGCATCTACTTGGCCGTTAACAGGACAGGTGAGTGAAAGGGTGCACAAGACGGAGAGGCTCGCATGGGCAAGATGAAGAGGAAATCATATCCGCAATGTAGGTTTTAGGCCAGATGCCACTTTTATCAGTCCGAGCCAGTAAATGCACGTAGATTGTCAGGTGGAAGGATGGCACTGACCAGCAAAGGGCCAGGTGACAAACCAGCCCACCGGCAACGGCCGGACAGGATGGAAAAGGGCCTTAAGAGTGTGCCTTGAGGCTGTGTGCCGGCTTTACCTGCCGGCTCCACTCATTGGCTCTTATAATCTTAATTAAGCCAATGGCAGCAGAGCAGGGTGGGTTCAGGTGAAGACACACATAGCCATCAATGCAGGGAATGGTGGCGGACATTTTCGGATGGCAAAAGGCCTCATGATAAAAACACTGTAGCCCTGATTCGCTTACCTGGGACATCAGCTTCAGAGCACTAAACGTGGCAGGCAGGAGATGTGAAAAACAGCCATGAGGACCCCTGTCCTCATCCGAGGTGGAACAGTAAAACAAGCTAGTGGATAAGTGGATCAGAGCGTTTATAGTGATTACGTTGAAAAAAAGGTTGACATGCAAAACCATTGAATACAAACCATTGCATACCAAAGCATCGACAACCTATATTTTACATGTAAAAGTGCAATTCCATCAAAACCAGTCCATCGACAATATACATGGACTGGTTTCAATGGAAATGCACTTTTAAATGTAAAAAGTAGCATTTCCATGCTTTTTTTGTAACTTTAAAACATTACATTGCACTTTCCAGTGCTGAAATTTCAGCACTAGCCAGCTCCTTGTAACTTTTTTAAGTATTTCTGTATATTGAGGCGGGGGGAGCCCCGCCAGCTGCCCAACCCCCACGCCCAACCCTCAACCCTAACCCTAGCCCTAACCCTTACACTAACCCTAGCCCCAGCCATAACCCTAACCCCAATGCCCCAATGTAACCCTTAATCCAACCCTAGCCCCAACCCCAACACTAACCCTTGCCCCAACCCTAACCCTGAACCTAATGAAACCCTTAATCTAACCCTAGCCACAACCCTAACCCTAACCCTAATGTAACCCTTAATCTAACCCTAGCCCCAACCCTAACCCCCAACCCTAACCCTAATGTAACCCTTCATCTAACCCTAGCCCCAACCCTAACCCCCAACCCTAACCCCAATGTAACCCTTAAGCCAACCCTAGCCCCAACCCTAACCCTATTGTAAACCTTAATCTAACCCTAGCCCCAACCCTAACCTAACACAACCCTAACCCTAATCTAACCCCTAATCATAACATTACATTTCGATGGATCCATCACATTTTATTCAACGAAATGGCCATTCTATGGAATGGTATTTTGATGGAAAAAATGTGGTGGTTCGGTGTTAAATTGTCATTCGATGGAATGACTGGATACTGATCAGAGGGGCACACTGCAGAGAGGATAACAACAGGACAGGCACCAGCCAACAACACTGCTCGAGGGGCATCTCTGGTGAGTGTCAACCTGTAGAATATTTTGCTTAGGTGTTTGACAAACAAGTTCATCAGTTCAGTAATGATTTTATGTGCATTTGTCCAGCACTTTACTCTATTCTCTGATAGACAGTTACCATAGTCTACTATATAATCTCAGAACATTGGTAATGACGATGATGTGTTAAAAGAAGCAGGAAACCATTTGGGGTATCATTTCAAGTCACAAATTCCATGTTATGTTATTATGACTGGTATTTGAAACCCTCATATCTGCTATTAGTAAGGCACACATCACCTCCAATGAGCCAGTGTTTTATCCCCAGATATGTCAATGATATGTGGTAAACAGCATTGGCTGGGGGCAGCATTGGGCATCTAACGGCGGCATTCATGTACTACACACGTGCTAGAACTTATTTATTTACAAACTAAGCACTGTATACTGAAAGCGATCATTAGAAATTAACATTACAACATTTTAAAAAGACTCAATGTCAGTACAATTAAACAATGATGTATTTGTTATCTAACGCTGCCTGTAAAAAGACTGTGGTTCACATTACGCATTAGGTGGTAATTCAGCGGTAAATCAACCGAATTACCACCAATCTCAATTACTGTTACCACAACTTGGTCCTGTGGGGTTATCACGGTTACAAGTGGTGGTCAATCCCTGTTTTGGAGACAGTAAGGTCCTAATTCAGGGAATGTTTACCACATCTTTTTTTGTAAATTAGGCACATTTAGCACAGTGCAAATAGTACTTTTGCATTGCAAAATGCCTTTGCTCTGCAAAATACACTTTACACTGCTCTATGAATTAGACCCGGTGGAAGCTGTTTGTTGGCAGTGCAAACTCATTTTTTTCTGCGCTAAATGTTCCATGAATTAGGCCCTAAGATTCCATGGGGATTTTTGTTGGATTAACCGCTAGTGTGATTACTGCATGATAAATCTGCTGATTTTTCACGTAAAGTGGCAGATTCAGACTTAGCTTTTTGCTGGAGGTTACTCGTCTACTTCACCTCTAAATTTATAATTTGGAGGTGCAGGTAAAATGGTGGTAATTCTGTTACTGCCCCAAAAGTAGCATTTATGGAATTACCACCATGTTTTTCCCCACAGTGCCGGAATTTTAATGTGGTCCCTGTCTTTTACAAAAGACACAAGGCCTCATTATGATCCAGGCGGTAGGGGGTTAACAGCACCGGTAGAGCTGCCTGCACCGTTAACCCCCTACCGCCTCATTACGAAGTCTGCTCGCGGGTCCCGCTAAGGACGCCTGGTAAAACCAGGCATCCTTAGCGGGTCCTGCGAGCAGACCAGGATGCTAACAACAGGCCCATCATTAATGGGCCCGTTGTGAGCATCCTGCCCTTTCCCATTGAGCCCTATGGGGGCTCAAATGGGAATGAGGATGTACCTGATCCGGGTTCCTTAAATGGGGAAATTCCGGGCCCGCCAAGGTCGGAATGGCCCGATATTTCCCCATTCAATGAACCTCGACCCAGTACCTGGTATGGCTACCTCCATACTTGTAATGAGGCCCACAGTTCTCCAATGCACTTTTCCTTGCTCTCATCGCTATGATCAATGGTTGGGGTGGCTCTAGCAAATGCACATCTGACAACACACTTGCTCACAGAGTCAGGGAGAGAGAGTCACATAAAGGGAGGGGGGAGAGAGGGAGAGAGAGAAAGCGAGAGAGAGAGACAGAGAGAGAGAGAGAGATATGCTGGGTATTGCTATTGTTCACTATTTCCTTTTAAAGTAGTATGCACTTGAATGCAATAAACTGGATTGGCAGGAGGAGCTCTGGAGGTGTATGAAGGACACTGCTCTTGGAACACAGGTTAATGTACTGGGGCCACCGCAAAGTGTGTAGAGACAATGATTCATCCTAATTGATCTCATCTGGCAATGCAAACAATTACTAAATGCATTCGGTTCATCAGCCTCATGACATTATTGACTAAAGCGCGCTCTGCCGCTGACTGGCGCGGGTTTACTGAAAGACAGAGTCGGAAAACAGCGTCCTCCCCTATCTGCGGTGTCCTCGCTCTGCTTTATCATGATAACATCAGCGTGGAACGGGAAATGTCACAATGTGTTCAGCACATCTGTAATGCCTCACTTTAGAATGATAGAGCATCGGGGATTATAGGGATCACTTCAAACACAGCGTGTGCTATGCAAAAGAGACTGGGTGGCAGGGCTGCGTCGGTGCCCATCAATCACTTCTTCTGCAGCGAAGCTAACTAGTCACCCAGCAATAGCGCTTCCCTGCAGAACATAGCCCATGCGCGGAGGCGCCTCGCCTGCAAAGTAGACATCGCAAATGCATGCATTTATTTTTAATGCTGTCAGAAGCCGAAAAGCTTCAGCCACTCTCCTTGCATTGTAACTGGTGTGCCCACTATGGTGAGATTGCAGTGAGAGCATGTGTGTATGTGTCGTTCAAAATTGTGCGACGAAACTGGAGATTGCGACAAGGTATTCTGTGAATGGTCTAAAAGCTGAACATTCGAATAAAATGCTTCCCTGCAGTACATTAGTAAAACGTGCTAACCCGTGTTCACTATGAGAGATGTAGAAGGCATCACAAAGCTTGCACTTCGGAGGAAAAAGGTACAACACACAGGTGCAATACACACTGTTGAAGTTGTGTAGTCAGAGATGTGTTGTATATTGCTGACCACTTTTAGGTATTACTGATGGTGGAGGAACTGTGTTCATGTGAAAATCGCTGTTCATTGCAGTATTGATTCGCTGGATAATGGTAAAATGTTCATCATCAATAGCGGCACGCAGAGGCACGCAGAGGCGTTACCAGGGAGGGTTCTGGGGGCAGGGGTTATAGCCCTGGATCCTTTTGGTTGTAACTCTGTATAGAAGCTTTCAGAGCTAAAACCAAAAGGATACCTAGCCCGACAGTGCCGACATTAGTGTAGCCCCAGATCTGTTTCAGACCTAACAAAACTCCTGGTGGCGCGTGCTGTTTGGAGATTGGCTGTTGGGTTTGTTTGAATTGTTTCTCTTGTATCCGGCATGGTTTGTATGTTTTCATCCAGCCAACCCTGATCGCAAACTCCTGGGCTGCAGGGGTATGTAAGGTATTATCTTGTCAACCATGTTTTTCAATCTCTATGTGCTAACAAGAGCACGTCTTACCAGATCTTTGACTTTTTCTTGTCTTTTGAGCCTTTGTGGAAGTCCGGGATTCTGTTTCCATCACTATGCTTGCACCAAGAGTGGGTGGGGTGGGGGGTGGGTTGGCTTGGGGCAGCACCAGGGACCAGGGTAACAAGAAGGAGCAAATGGAATTGCAAGACTTTCTGAAGCTGAAGAAAAACACAACGAAGAGAACAGGGAAAGACCCTTGCAGATGTAAAGATTATAGAAAAAATGAAAGATAAGGTGGTTAATGGAAGCAAGGGATTTACAGGAAGCAAAACGAGTGAGCAACAGGTTAAAGGCCCTGGGAACTTTGAGACACACTGGAGGAGTGATGTGCAAATATGATAACGCCAAGCATTATCCAGAATGTATAAATGACTAATCTGGATTGGGGCAGGTGTAAGTAAATAGAACACAGGCTGTGGTGGAATCAGTGATCGTGTTAAGGAAGAAAGACTTTGACACATTTCATCATCTAATGTACTTATAAAGGAACGTCTTAGGTCTTACCTTGCTGCCTCGAGAACCTTCATTCTTAACAGCCACTATGCTAGGTTTGTGATCTGAACCTTTGGTCCACAGACACAGTGGTGGGAAAATGTCTAAAAATGCACATTTCCACTTCTGTTGCTAATGAAATTATCCGTGGGGACATTAGGGGTATATAGAGCTGGTGTGCCAGAGCAGAAGTGCCTAGGAAGTGCTTGTTCGCCTGAATACTCTGATGCTGTTGCTTTCTACGATGTGCAGCCTGTTCCTTTTTTTGGATCATATTCAAGGTGAAGACCCTCCATACTGTACTGGACATTGTCATATATTGCAAAATGTTATATACTTGGGAAATATAGTGTTAATATAAGTCTTATAACACTACTCTTTACTTGTTTACCTTAGGCCCCGCACCCTTACTAGCCTCTGCTACTTTAGGCACTGGCCGCGTGACCTAAGCGTGCGTGCCTGAGTTGAAGTGCCTAGGAAGTGCCTGTTCGCCTGTTAGCCTGGAAGCAGGGGGTGTGGGTGCACGGAACCTTTCTTGAGTGATAGGACTCACAAACGGAGAGTGGAGTCAACCCACACAATCTCAGGGATATGTCAAAGAGGTAAATCATTGACCCGCTGTTTTCATCTGGTGTGCGGTTGAGGAACCTCACGGACTGCTGTAAATAAGGTTGTGAGTCTCGAAGTCCTGCGTCTATTCTGTAAGATACACGTTGTTAATACTGTTGTTTTCGCAGCTCAGTCACCTCGGTTGCTACGCGTGCACCAACTGCGAGATATACTAACAGGGTATTTCCTAGAAATTCGCAGAAAAGTGTCGCAAGCGGCTGGCGCAGAGTGTCCGCGTGCGATTGTCTGCGCCAGGCACGTGCGCTAAAACCGATTTCTGCGCACAGCGTATTCATGGATTTCAGGCTACCAAACCAGCCGTGGCGCAGAGAATCGCAGCGACCCTGCAGCAGCACCAGTAACGCCCCCAAGAACGCCCTCGCGCAAGGAAAAGCCATCAAAATCGCTAAATCATCGCAAAGGGCTGCGCGAACCCTGGACCAGTTCACCGGGCTGCCAAAACAGCAAACGCCAAGCGGGGAACGTGTATTTCAGGGGTGCGCGGGAAGTTGCATACGCGATTGCAGCAGGGTACGTGTATTTCAGGGGTGCGTGGCAAGTTCCACACGCGATAGTCCCAGTGCGAGCAGGGTACGTGTATTTCTGGGGTGCGCGGGAAGTTGCACACGCGATTGTCCCAGTGCGAGCAGGGTACGTGTATTTCAGGGGTGTGCGGGAAGTTGCATACGCGATTTCAGCAGGGTACGTGAATTTCAGGGGTGCGCGGCAAGTTCCACACGCGATTTCAGCAAGGTATGTGTATTTCAGGGGTGCGCGGGAAGTTGCACACGCGATTGTCCCAGTGCGAGCAGGGTACGTGTATTTCAGGGGTGTGCGGGAAGTTACATGCGCGATTGGCCCAGTGCGAGCAGGGTACGTGTATTTCAGGGGTGCGCGGGAAGTTCCACACGCGATAGTCCCAGTGCGAGCAGGGTACGTGTATTTCAGGGGTGCGCGGGAAGTTGCACACGCGATTGTCCCAGTGCGAGCAGGGTACGTGTATTTCAGGGGTGCGCGGGAAGTTGCACACACGATTGTCCCAGTGCGAGCAGGGTACGTGTATTTCAGGGGTGCGCGGGAAGTTACACACGCGATAGTCCCAGTGCGAGCAGGGTACGTGTATTTCAGGGGTGTGTGGGAAGTTGCATACGCGATTTCAGCAGGGTACGTGAATTTCAGGGGTGCGCGGCAAGTTCCACACGCGATTTCAGCAAGGTATGTGTATTTCAGGGGTGTGCGGGAAGTTGCACACGCGATTGTCCCAGTGCGAGCAGGGTACGTGTATTTCAGGTGTGTGCGGGAAGTTACACGCGCGATTGGCCCAGTGCGAGCAGGGTACGTGTATTTCAGGGGTGCGCGGGAAGTTCCACACGCGATAGTCCCAGTGCGAGCAGGGTACGTGTATTTCAGGGGTGCGCGGGAAGTTGCACACGCGATTGTCCCAGTGCGAGCAGGGTACGTGTATTTCAGGGGTGCGCGGGAAGTTGCACACACGATTGTCCCAGTGCGAGCAGGGTACGTGTATTTCAGGCGTGCGCGGGAAGTTACACACGCGATAGTCCCAGTGCGAGCAGGGTACGTGTATTTCAGGGGTGCGCGGGAAGTTGCACACACGATTGTCCCAGTGCGAGCAGGGTACGTGTATTTCAGGGGTGCGCGGGAAGTAACACACGCGATTGGCCCAGTGCGAGCAGGGTACGTGTATTTCAGGGGTGCGCGGGAAGTTACACACACGATTGGCCCAGTGCGAGCAGGGTACGTGTATTTCAGGGGTGCGCGGGAAGTTGCACACGCGATTGTCCCAGTGCGAGCAGGGTACGTGTATTTCAGGGGTGCGCGGGAAGTTACACACGCGATAGTCCCAGTGCGAGCAGGGTACATGTATTTCAGGGGTGCACGGGAAGTTGCACACGCGATTGTCCCAGTGCGAGCAGGGTACGTGTATTTCAGGGGTGCGCGGGAAGTAACACACGCGATTGGCCCAGTGCGAGCAGGGTACATGTATTTCAGGGGTGCGGGGGAAGTTACACACGCGATTGGCCCAGTGCGAGCAGGGTACGTGTATTTCAGGGGTGCGCGGGAAGTTACACACGCGATAGTCCCAGTGCGAGCAGGGTACGTGTATTTCAGGGGTGCGCGGGAAGTTGCACACGCGATTGTCCCAGTGCGAGCAGGGTACGTGTATTTCAGGGGTGCGCGGGAAGTTACACACGCGATTGGCCCAGTGCGAGCAGGGTACATGTATTTCAGGGGTGCGCGGGAAGTTGCACACGCGATACCAGCAGGGAATGTGTATTTCAGGGGTTCTGGGGAGTACTACACGTGAATTGGCCGTGTGGGTCCTCCCAGGTGTACGCTCCACAACCTCCACGGCCCTTGCAGGCAGCCCACACCACGGGGGACTACCCTGCACCCCTGCCCATGTCCCGCAGGCAGCCCATTCACCATGGGCATGCCCCCCAGCCAACCCACATGTCACCTTGCACTACTGATCAACAATGCATGTCTCCCACCACCCCCACCCCCCAGCAGTGCAGGGGCAGCCTCCACCAGGCCCCCACTCATGTCCCCCTGCACCCCCACCCCCCAGCATCCAGGGTCACCCTACACCAGGCCCCCACTCATGTCTCCCACCACCCCCACCCCCCGGCAGTGCAGGGTCACCCTCCACCAGGCCCCCACTCATGTCCCCCTGCACCCCCACCCCCCAGCATCCAGGGTCACCCTCCACCAGGCCCCCACTCATGTCCCCCTGCACCCCCACCCCCCAGCAGTGCAGGGGCAGCCTCCACCAGGCCCCCACTCATGTCTACCACCACCCCCACCCCCCAGCAGTGCAGGGGCAGCCTCCACCAGGCCCCCACTCATGTCTCCCACCACCCCCACCCCCCTGCCACCATGGGCAGCCTCCACCAGGCCCCCACTCATGTCTCCCACCACCCCCACCCCCCTGCCACCATGGGCAGCCTCCACCAGGCCCCCACTCATGTCCCCCTGCACCCCACCCCCCAGCATCCAGGGTCACCCTCCACCAGGCCCCCACTCATGTCTCCCACCACCCCCACCCCCCTGCCACCATGGGCAGCCTCCACCAGGCCCCCACTCATGTCCCCCTGCACCCCCACCCCCCAGCATCCAGGGTCACTCTCCACCAGGCCCCCACTCATGTCTCCCACCACCCCCACCCCCCTGCCACCATGGGCATCCTCCACCAGGCCCCCACTCATGTCTCCCACCACCCCCACCCCCCAGCAGTGCAGGGGCAGCCTCCACCAGGTCCCCACTCATGTCTCCCACCACCCCCACCCCCCGGCAGTGCAGGGGCAGCCTCCACCAGGCCCCCATTCATGTCCCCCTGCACCCCCACCCCCCAGCATCCAGGGTCACCCTCCACCAGGCCCCCACTCATGTCTCCCACCACCCCCACCCCCCTGCCACCATGGGCAGCCTCCACCAGGCCCCTACTCATGTCCCCCTGCACCCCCACCCCCCAGCATCCAGGGTCACCCTCCACCAGGCCCCCACTCATGTCTCCCACCACCCCCACCCCCCCTGCCACCATGGGCAGCCTCCACCAGGCCCCCACTCATGTCCCCCTTCACCCCCACCCCCCAGCAACCAGGGTCCCCCTCCACCAGGCCCCCACTCATGTCTCCCACCACCCCACCCCCCTGCCACCATGGGCAGCCTCCACCAGGCCCCCACTCATGTCCCCCTGCACCCCCACCCCCCAGCATCCAGGGTCACCCTCCACCAGGCCCCCACTCATGTCTCCCACCACCCCCACCCCCCTGCCACCATGGGCATCCTCCACCAGGCCCCCACTCATGTCTCCCACCACCCCCAACCCCCAGCAGTGCAGGGGCAGCCTCCACCAGGCCCCCACTCATGTCTCCCACCACCCCACCCCCTGGCAGTGCAGGGGCAGCCTCCACCAGGCCCCCACTCATGTCCCCCTGCACCCCCAGCCCCCAGCATCCAGGGTCACCCTCCACCAGGCCCCCACTCATGTCTCCCACCACCCACACCCCCCTGCCACCATGGGCAGCCTCCACCAGGCCCCCACTCATGTCCCCCTGCACCCCCACCCCCCAGCATCCAGGGTCGCCCTCCACCAGGCCCCCACTCATTTCTCCCACCACCCCCACCCCCCGGCAGTGCAGGGGCAGCCTCCACCAGGCCCCCACTCATGTCCCCCTGCACCCCCACCCCCCAGCATCCAGGGTCACCCTCCACCAGGCCCCCATTCATGTCTCCCACCACCCCCACCCCCTGCCACCATGGGCAGCCTCTACCAGGCCCCCACTCTTGTCCCCCTGCACCCCCACCCCCCAGCATCCAGGGTCACCCTCCACCAGGCCCCCACTCATGTCTCCCACCACCCCCACCCCCCTGCCACCATGGGCATCCTCCACCAGGCCCCCACTCATGTCTCCCACCACCCCCACCCCCCAGCAGTGCAGGGGCAGCCTCCACCAGGCCCCCACTCATGTCCCCCTGCACCCAAACCCCCCAGCAGTGCAGGGGCAGCCTCCACCAGGCCCCCACTCATGTCTACCACCACCCCCACCCCCCAGCAGTGCAGGGGAAGCCTCCACCAGTCCCCCACTCATGTCTCCACCACCCCCACCCCCCTGCCACCATGGGCAGCCTCCACCAGGCCCCCACTCATATCTCCCACCACCCCCACCCCCCTGCCACCATGGGCAGCCTCCACCAGGCCCCCACTCATGTCCCCCTGCACCCCCACCCCCCAGCATCCAGGGTCACCCTCCACCAGGCCCCCACTCATGTCTCCCACCACCCCCACCCCCCGGCAGTGCAGGGGCAGCCTCCACCAGGCCCCCACTCATGTCCCCCTGCACCCCCACCCCCCAGCAGTGCAGGGGCAGCCTCCACCAGGCCCCCACTCATGTCCCCCTGCACCCCCACCCCCCAGCAGTGCAGGGGCATCCTCCACCAGGCCCCCACTCATGTCTCCCACCACCCCCACCCCCCTGCCACCATGGGCAGCCCCCACCAGGTCGTCACAATCCCCAATCATGTGCGTAATGGTCAGCTTCCACAGCCAAAAAGCCCTACCAAGTAACCCATTCACCCACATGGAAATGTAAATCACATGTTACACCCCCAATGTTCATGAAGCTAATGAACCCATGTCCGTCACACACAATTGTTGCAATTGAATGGGAAAACACACAACATGACATGCATGAAACCAATGAGATGATACCACACAGTGAAGTATGCAAACAAAATTGTATTGAAAAAAATAAAGAATGCTAAAGAAAGAAAACAAACTACAATGTGAATGAGAAAAAATAAGCTGCATGTCCGTATAAAAACACAAAACTGGAAATCCAAATCGAAAAATTTTTTGTCCAAAGTCAAATGTAAAAAAATCTCCATGCAATAAAGAACTATGTACAAAAATAACAAGGGTCCATGAGCCCAACTGAACAAAGGAAACCTACTAAAAAACCTACCTAAAAATCAACTATATACAAAAAGTGGAGCAGTGTCCGTCGACTCCAAATCATAATAAGAAAGAAAGGAAACCTAAAACTAAAGAACTATATACAAAGGCGGCGGGCAAGTCCAGCGGCTCACTCCGTGGTGTCCCGGGCCAGGGCATCATCGAACTCCTGGTTGATGTCCCGGAGGCAGTCCAGTTCCATGGCCCCGAGGGTCCGCAGGGACGACGCTGTGTCCTCCTCCAACCCCCTGCGGATTGCCTCGAGGCACTCGGCCTGCCTCAGGGCCCTCTGCATGGAGTTCTCCGCCCTGACCATTGTGAGCCACGCCTCTTCCGCCCGCCGCCGCTCCGCACCTATGGCGTGGCCCAACCGCTGCCACACGGAAGACACTCTCTGTCCTGGGTCCCCCTGCCCTCCGGCCGATGCCTGCCCCTCCGATGTCGAAAGCCCCGAGCCTTCATGTCTCCCACCATGTTGCTGCTGCTGCTGCTCTGCCTCTGCCCGTGCACTGCCTCCTACTGCCTGCACATCCTCCGCCGGCTGGGGTGCACTTGTTGATGTGGCCACCCCTGCTGGACCTCCGACTCCCGACTGTGGCAGGGATGCCTCCTCCACCAGCCTGGCCGCACCGTCAGAGGCAGCTCCACAGGGCACCCAGGTGACTGATGGGTGGGAAGATGGCACAGAGGACGACTGGCGCGTAGGGGGCCCAGTTGAGGAGGGGGTCGGAGCAAGCCCCATCAGACAGCGGAATCCGGCCTGGGTGACCTGTCCCAGCAGGCTGACGTGGTCAACGAGCCATTCGAGAAGACGTGCAGTCTCTCCATGAAAAGACTGCAGGTCACCTCGCATGGCCCGTTGACGCAACACCACACCAGCCAGGACAGGCTCAACCCGGACCTGGATGGCCACGTCCGCAGGCAGAGGAAGGCCAGTTGACGTCAGCTCATCCCCTGCCTGAAAACGGGTCTGGATGTAGGCATCCCTGCTGGTGCAAGATGATGCAGGGACAGGATCGGGGACATGATTGCACACAGGCACCTCCGTGGCCGCCTGTGCTGCCTCCTGTCCCTGGCCCTGCACTGCACCACTAGCACCAGAGGGATCCCCACCTCCAGACCCCGTCTCTGGTGCTTGCGCGGCCCCCTCCTCCACCAAACCCCCCACCAACCTGGATGACTCCATGCCATCTTCCCCTGTTGGGCCCTGCGGGATCCCAGCTGCCCCTTCTGCTGCCGAGGAGTCCAACTGCAACCTCCGCCTCTTGGACCTCCCCCGGCAGCTGCGGCCTGGGACGCGGCACCGGACTCCTCACTCCCCGACGAGATGACAACACGGGAGGGGAGCCGGGCCTTGCGTCTCCGGCTGGCGGTCGGATCCCCGCCGCTGTGCTCCACAGCACCTTCTCTGCCCTCTTCATCAGTTGACGCTGCAGACAGGGAGAAACAAAACACAGGCATCAGGGCACTGTACAATGGACACATACATGCATGACAGTTGCACATGAGTGGCATTGGCAAACCTCAGACATGTCATCACAATCCCCAACACACACATACAACAGCATCAGCAGCCAAAGGGGAGCCAGACATCACATGCAACACAGGAAGTGCACCACACATGTACACACACCACCACACTTGCATGCATGTCTACACCTCTGCCAAGTGTCGCACTGTTCAGACGGGCATCCATGTCACATCTACCAATCAGGCTTCCACATACCGCTGTCACATGCATCCATGTTGCATCACTGTTGCACCCTTGTCAAATACACACACATGCACATGTACACAGTGCTCATACATGGAGCCGAAAACAACATACATGCCTGACATCACGGACATGTCTACTTACATACACATTCATCCAAACATGTGTGCACGCACAACTGCATTTGCCATGCAGGCCACACACACAAGCACCATCCATGTCTCACACATTACAGCCCTCGCATGTGTCAGCCCCATGGCCCTGTACACTCCCACCCATACTCGACCCCATACAAACAGATGTGCAACCGGCACAATGGCGAATGATCACCACACGCACTGCTCACAATCAGGATGCATGTACACTCACCGCTCGACTCCAGACGGGTCTGCTTCTCTAGGACCTGGACGTGGAGCGCTGGGGATATGCGTTCCAGGACCCCCATCTGTTCTTCCGACAAGTGGCCCCGGAGCCCCTTGGCATCCGCTGCCTTCAAGAGGCGCCGGCCCTTGTTCAGGGTCCTGGACCTGAAGTCCTCCCAGCGCTTCCTGACATGTTGTAAGTCCCGGACTGCCACCCCCTCCGCGTTGATGGCAGTCACGATGTCAGTCCAGATCCGAGTCCGTCCTTCCTTGTCGGCGCGTGAACTTCCGAAGAGGGCATCATACTGCCCCAGGTCTTGCTCCACCAGGACACCAACTTTGGGGGCACTGAAGCTGATGCCCCTCTGCTTCTTTGGCCGGGGGTTGTCAGTGGTCACAGATGGTGTTTGCCCCGACATGACAACCCCAGAGGCAGGAGTGGGTGGGCAACTGGGTCCTGGGGCTGGGCTGTGGAGCGATGGAATTCCAGTCGGGAGTCTTCGGTTCCAGCAGGGGTGGTCACAGCAACAGCACCCCTTGCTGATGTGCAGGTAGCAAATGGCAGTGCATGTGGGCAGCAGGCAGTCAGGCAGCAGCATAAGGCAGGTGGGAGCGTGCTCAGGGCTCTGGGGGGCAGTAGTTCGGCCTTCTGGGCTGGAGCGTGGTCTTCCGTGTGCTTACGCGTGGCCAGCTTGGTACGGAGTGATTTGGCACGTGAAAATCCTGCACGTCAGCGTGAAAACCGAGGAAAGGCCCTTAGCGCGTAAGCGCGTCAGCACGCATACGCGATTCTATTGGACCAAAGGCCCTCAGCACGTAAGCGCGTCTGTGACGTGAGCCGCACGGGTGTTTCCCACACAGCACGTGATGACAGAGCACACGTGGAAAGACTGCACGTCAGAGTGTCATCGCGTGTGATTGGTGGAAATGGCCGTACACGCAGAAGTGACAAAGCGTGTAATTGGTGGAAATGGCCGTACACGCAGAAGTGACAAAGCGTGTAATTGGTGGAAATGGCCGTACACGCATAAGTCACAAAGCGTGTAATTGGTGGAAATGGCCCTACACGCATAAGTCACAAAGCGTGTAATTGGTGGAAATGGCCCTAGCGCGTAGACGCCGAGTGAGTGACGCTGGATGTGTGGGCCTGTATAAAAGGTACGCATAGAACACCATTTCCTTGTACGTGCTTTCCGTGGAGAGCGAGTGGGTGAATTCTGTACTTCTTGTCGGTTCACACGCGATTTACTTCACGGCATTTCAAGTTCGTATTCCCTGTTACCTCTGACAGATTTTTCTCCTTTTTCTCTTTTACTGGTTTACCTGGGCCTGTTCCCTCAAACAGTGTTCCCTTCTGCTGTTGTCCTGTCTCCTCAGACAGCGTACATATCTTCTTTTAGCGGGGGTGTTGCCAACCAAACGCGCTCCTTTTTCACGCTCTTTTACCTGGCAGACGGTGAGTCACGCACGTATCTAACATCTGTGCTTGCCCCGTGTGTAGCCTACCCCTTCAGAGGTCATTCTAGGCTGCGTGTGACACGCATACGTTCATTCTTGTGTTACTGGGTGCCACAGCGTAGTGCAGGTTTTTCTTTCTGCACACGTGGTCTAGGAGGGGTTGCGTGCACGTCATCTCCCTTTTTTGGGGCTCCTGTGCGTAGCGTGACCCGTCATCTTTCCCTAGGGGTTACAATCAGCCTTGCAAGAGCACTAGGGTACAATTGCCATCTGGTACCCAACCCCGTTGACCCCCAATTGCCCAGGACAATATTTTACTGCCATTCCCATACGCACATTAACATCAGTGCCATGGCTGGGAGGCGAGGATTCCGTAAGGGTGGCAAAGGTGGAAGAGCCACAAGTGGTGGCCGTGGTGGATCCGGTAGGGGACGTGGTCGTTACTTGCAGGGTGAGCCTGTCCCCCCATGTGTGGAGGACCAGTCAAGGGCACCCATAACCCCCCCCCTCCCGTTGAGGCTGATGTGGCTGACACCATCCATGCTCAGCCCTTGTTGGACCAGCCCATTGTGGCACCAGACCTGGCTGACTCCATGGCTGACTTCCAGGTCAGCAGGCCTATGACACGTGCGCTGGTGCACGTTGATGTCACCATGCCACGTGCATCTGGGGTAGCAAGGTCATCTGCTGCACCAAGTAGGCAGGGCGGAGAGGCTGCAGGGGCAGCTGCGGCTCCATCCACCCCAGCCCTCACACACCCAGCCCGGACAGTGTCGGTCCTAGTCCATGCTGCTGATATACCCCCTGACACATCACACTAGAGCCAATGCCTGCACCAACTCCCATGCTGAGTGTGCAATCCCACACTCCTGATACAGAGTCCACCAGGGCTCCTGCCCCTAGTGTCCAGAGCTGCGCAGGACACTCAGGATCACCACCACCTTCCAAGCGGAAGAGGAAGAGTGCTCGTCCGGCACAGGCTGATGCCCCAGACACGGCTACACAGTCCGGCCCGTCCAGGAAGCCCATCTTCACGGATGACGAACTCAATGCACTTGTCGAGTATGTGTCCGCACATGACAACGAGATGGTCATTGTTGCAGGATCCAAGACCACACCTGCACAACGCCAGGCACACTGGCAGACCGTTGCGGATATCGTAAGTGCCCTTGGAATCGTGAGGCGCACAGCCAATGATTGCTATAAGCGCTGGAATGACCTAAAGCGCAGGGCAAAGAGTAAGCTGGCCTCAAGTCATGCCGCAACTCTAGTGACTGGAGGTGGGTCTCCAGTAGTAGACATGGAACTCACTCCACATGAGTCAGTCGCTGGGACCTACGTCACGGAGGAACAGATCCAAGGCGTGGGAGATTTGGCTGATTACGAGGCATTGTCCGGTGAGTGCACATGCATGTGTGTGTCATCCATGTGCATGGTGTGTGTGAGGGCTTCTGTTTGTGTGCCAGGTGAGAGTGTGTGCACCTGAGTCGTATGGGTCAGCCATGTGCTTCATGCAATACATCCTGCGCAGCTGCATTTGGCCATAGCTGTATCCCTTCTGCCAACAGTAGACATCTAGCCCAACTGCACGCCAGTTGCCCTTGAAGTGTCACCTTGCCACAACATTGTTGCAAAATTTTCCACTGTTCATTTAGTCAGATTTTTTACATTCCACCACTTTTACTAGGCATGTCGCAGTCCTCTAGTCACATGTCTGACATGGCTATGGTAAAGTGGAGTGACTTTGTTACCTGGATATCATTTGTTCAAACATGTCCCTGTGCAATTGCACCATTTCGGACTGGCAGCTCCAGGTGAAGAATCTGACCTGTTTGAATTAGAAAAGCTATTACATGCGGGAACTGGACAGAATGAATAGGCGCTGCCCTCCTCTCCATCTTCACTCAATAGCAATGGTACATGCCATCTGTGTGATGGCATGTGTGTTTCACCTGCCAATCACAGGCCAATGTGTGATGCCACTGCCAGGCAGCATGCAGAAAATTTGTTCATCTTCAATCTTGGTGTCATCAGTGTGTGCCATTTGCCTGCCCTTCATACGCAGTGAGGTTGCATGCATGGGAGGGTTTTAGTCATGTGGGACATGTGTCAAACAAGTACTGGTTCTCTTGCTTCTCAGCCCTCATTGTGTGCCATGGTGCTAATGTCTGTTTCCATTTCTTTGTTTTTATGTCTTTGCAGGGGAAGACGCACCTGATACTGCTGGGGTTGTGGAGATGGTGCAGACCCAGGAGGGGTCCGAGGGCCGACCAACCACCAGTGAGGGACGTGGTGTGGTGGTGGGTGAGAACCCACAAGTGCTGCAGGTCGTGCTCTCAAGGGGTGCCTCTTGCTGCACCTCCCCCGAGCTGTACTCAGGTGTTGATTCGGATGAGACCTACGTGCCGTCGCAGGTGAGTGTTCCAGGGAGGGATTCTGTTCTGTCTCACCCACCTGCACCAGGGTGAGAACCCTCAATGGGGATGTCAGTGTTGGCAGCTACGCCTTTGGTGGTTACGGATGAAGGGTCACACTCCGTGACATCGGATCCTGTTCCTGGGCCAGCAGATCAGAGGGGGAATGCAGTCCTGCAGACTCAGGCAGTGCCGGCACAGCAAGGCGCAGTTCGCCTTGCCCCAGACAGGTGTGGTGCCCGCCGACGTGGTGGCCGTACGCCACCTGGCAATACTGCATGGGAGCAATCCATTTACGGTATGGCAACCCAACAGGCAGCATCATCCGAGATGATGGCTCAGGCCATGTATAGGGTGGCCACTTCCATTGTCCCCCCTGAAAGGCTGATGGAGCGACTAGAGCAGGAAACCGACTCCATCTGCCAGTCACACAGGGAGGACATGTTGGGGTCCAACAGGGACAGGCGGTCGGCACTGGCGACTCTGCAGGAGGCCATCTCCATTGAGTCCCAGGGCCACAGGGAAGCCCTGAGGCAGGAGCTCCTTCACCTCAGGACGACTCTTGTTGAGCTTGAGGCTTCTACACACCAAAGGACAGAACAGCAGCTGGAGCGTCTCACCCGTACGCTCTCAGCTGAGATGCAGGCAACGAGGGCGGAGGTCCGGGCATCCCGTGAGTTGTTGCATGGGGACCTCCGCACACTCATCCTCCAGAACCAGACCTACCACACCCGCATGCTTGCAGCCATGGAGGAGCAGACTAGGGCCTTGCGTGGGCTGCCTCCCATAGTGCAACCACATCCCGATGCAGCTGCACAGGGTGATAATAGCGACAGCAGTGATACTCCCACAATAGGGTAGCCGTGTGGGCCATGAGCCCATGGAGGTGTTTTTTTTTCCCAGGATACACGCAGGTGGGTTCTGGTGTGCATCCTGTCCTCGGACCTCCTGGGTGGCCTCCCCAACCCCCCAGGACCTTCAATGGCCATTTTTAATTTTTTTTTTTTATTTTTGTTTTTATTTTTATTTCTTTTATTCCCAATTTTTTTGGGACGATTTGTTGGCTTCCGTGGTTCCTGTGGGCATACGCTGCATTGTGGCTGGGCACATGCAGGCTTGTAATGTATTTGGTTCAGATGCTTGGGTTTGAGTCACACACACCCCTCCTGCTTCCCGTTTCCATGGGCTTGCAAAGGGTGTGCCCAAGTGACAGTGAATTACACAGTGACGTTGGACTCCCATGAGCTGTGTGGGCAGTCTGTAGTCAATACTGTGTATACATTCCTAGTGCATATTGCTGTTGTGTTGTACACTGCATGTTGCATTGATGTGTAACTCATCTTCTGTGTCTACCTCCCAATTTGCAGGTCCCTTCCTCATGTCTACACAAGGATCTCTAGTCTGGAGATGTGGTCCATGTTGGCAGCAGTGCACCTACAACTCTACAGGCGCCAACACTGCACAGTTGGTAGTGGTGGGAGTGCAGGCATTTCCAGGTGGTGAGACTACTAATATTAAACATTAGTGATGTCAAGTTAATGGTAATACGTGCTCAAGTTTGTTGTTGGTCCGCCATTACTGTGAGCATTTCAGGTGTTGCAAGTTTCTAATAGGGACACTGTACATTGTGACACTAGTGTCATGTTGTGGGGATTACATTGTTTACCTGCAAATAGCATGACATGGCACGGTGTGTCGTGTGGCGGTGCTGGGGTTGGGTTGGCTGACATGGCACTGTCCTCTTGTTGCATTTTGCAAGTGGGTATTAATTTTAGCTGCTTGAATGTGTAACTTCACAAAACTGCATTGGTGGTGTCAGTGTGGGTAGGGATGCACACATTGTGACACTTCCAGGTGAACAATCTCAGGCTGATATGGTTTTCACGGTTCTTTCTCCAGACATTCAGGATCAGTGTCAGGTTGAGTCATCATTGATTGTCAGATGGAATGTGCCAGGGCAGTGTGCACTCCACAGGGGTGTGATTTCTATGTGAAGTAATTAGCTACTAGCTGTGTACGGGCTGCCTCCCCCCGTGCCCTTTCTCCTCCCATGCGCAGCGGCTGTGCATGTGGTTGGGGATGGGGGGGCACCACCATGTCCACGGCCAGGCCCCGGCGTGTTGCAACGTTGTGCAGGACACATGCTGCCACTATGATCCTGCACACTACTGGGGGAGCGTACAACAGCTGCCCGCCAGAACGGTCAAGGGAGCGAAAGCGTGACTTCAGCACTCCGAATGTGCGCTCCACTATGCCCGGGTTGTAATGTGGGCAGCGTTATATCTTACCTGGGGTGGCGTGGTGGGGTTCCGAATTGGCGTCATCATGTGGGGGTTGAGAGGGTAGGCACTCTCCCCTGTGGAGGTGGTGATTGGTATCATTGGTGGGGTTTAGACCTTGCTCAGTATCTGACATGCATGCATGTGCAGTGGCATTCATACTCACCAAGCAGCCATGTATCGCCATGCCGGCCAGCTTCTAGGTCCCGGCTTAGGGGGGACATTCGGTAAATGAAGCTGTCGTGGGTTGACCCAGGATAGTTGGCATATACTGAGGTGATGATTCCCTTGGCATTACATACTACCTGCACGTTGATGAAATGCCAGTGCTTGCGGTTCCTATAGATGTGCTCAGATGCCCTGGGGGGACGTAGAGCCACATGGGTGCAGTCGATGGCACCTAGCACTTTGGGGAATCGTGCCACAGCGTAAAAATCCAGGGTGGCAGCATGCCTTTCTGCAGGGGTTCTGGGCAGGTATATGTGCCTGTGGACTGATGGGCGTGCAGTGATGATGTTCAAGACCTGGTGTAGGCAGCGTGACTGGGTGGCCTGTGATACACCACCCACAATGGCACTTGTCTGCTGAAATGATCCAGTGGCTAAGAAGTGCAGTACATTGAGGACCTTCTCCAGGGGGCTGAGTGCTTGGGAGCACAGGGTGGGTGATGTGAGGTCGTCCTCCCACTCACTCACCAGGTCCAGTATGATGTGTGGTGGAAACCTGTACCTCCCATGCACCTGGTCATCAGGCATCCCGAAAAGGCTGGTTTTGGGTGTGAATATTCTGGCCCTGACTATCCTCCTCCTCCTCCTTTGGTAGGCCACGGCCACTGCTGCTAGGAACGGTATGTTCATCCTGGGTCTGAGCTAGTTATTTTGTTAGCGCGCAAATTAATGCGTTGCGCGTGTTGTAGGCGAGCGTGTGACCCGCGCACCCCTGAAATCCAGTGCACAGTCCAATAGTGTGTGGAAATTGCCGCGCACACCGGGATACAGGTGCGCTGACGTACTTGCGTGTGTAAGTGTCCGCGCACACCTGATATACACGTACATAGGCCAATCGCGTGTACGCGCACTTTTGTCCAATTACACGCGATGAGACTCTGACGTGCTGTCCAATTACACGCGATGAGACTCTGACGTGCAGTCTTTCCACGTGTGCTCTGTCATCACGTGCTGTGTGGGAAACACCCGTGCGGGTCACGTCACAGACGCGCTTACGCGCTGAGGGCCTTTGGTCCAATAGATTCGTGTATGCGTGCTGACGCGCTTACGCACTAAGGGCCTTTCCTCGGTTTTCACGCTGACGTGCAGGATTTTCACGTGCCAAATCACTCCGTACCAAGCTGGCCAAGCGTAAGCACAGGGAAGACCACGCTCCTCCCAGAAGGCCGAACTACTGCCCCCCAGAGCCCCGAGCATGCTCCCACCTGCCATCTGCTGCTGCCTGACTGCCTGCTGCCCACGTGCACTGCCATTTGCTGCCTGCATATCAGCCAGGGGTGCTGTTGCTGTGACCACCCCTGCTGGAACCGAAGACTCCTGACTGGAATTCCATCACTCCACAGCCCAGCCCCAGGACCCAGTTGCCCACCCACTCCTGCCTCTGGGGTTGTCATGTTGGGGCATACACCATCTGTGACCACTGACAACCCCCGGCCAGAGAGGCAGAGGGGCACCAGCTTCAGTGCCACCGAAGTTGGTGTCCTGGTGGAGCAAGTCCTGGGGCAGTATGATGCCCTCTTTGGAAGTTCCTGCGCCGACAAGGAAGGACGGACTCGGATCTGGACTGACATCGTGACTGCCATCAACGCGGAGGGGGTGGCAGTCCGGGACTTACAACATGTCAGGAAGCGCTGGGAGGACTTCAGGTCCAGGACCCTGAACAAGGGCCGGCGCCTCTTGAAGGCAGCGGATGCCAAGGGGCGCCGGGGCCACTTGTCGGAAGAACAGATGGGGGTCCTGGAACGTATATCCCCAGCGCTCCACGTCCAGGTCCTAGAGAAGCAGACCCGTCTGGAGTCGAGCGGTGAGTGTACATGCATCCTGATTTTGAGCAGTGCGTGTGGTGATCATTCGCCATTGTGTCGGTTGCACATCTGTTTGTATGGGGTCGAGTATGGGTGGGAGTGTACAGGTGCTTGTGTGTGTGGGCTTGCATGGCAAATGCAGTTGTGCGTGCACACATGTTTGGATGAATGTGTATGTAAGTAGACATGTCCGTGATGTCAGGCATGTAGTTTGTTTTTGGCTGCATGTATGAGCACTGTGTACATGTGCATGTGTGTGTATTTGTCAAGGGTGCAACAGTGATGCAACATGGATGCATGTGACAGCGGTATGTGGAAGCCTGATTGGCAGATGTGACATGGATGCCCGTCTGAACAGTGCGACACTTGGCAGAGGTGTAGACATGCATGCAAGTGTGGTGGTGTGTGTACATGTGTGGTGCACTTCCTGTGTTGCATGTGATGTCTGGCTCCACTTTGGCTGCTGATGCTGTTGTATGTGTAGGGATGGTGGTGGCAGTTGCGATATGGCTGTGGTATGGCTCATGTGTGCCAGTTGCAATGACATGTGTGTTGGGGATTGTGATGACATGTCTGAGGTTTGCCAATGCCACTCATGTGCAACTGTCATGCGTGTATGTGTCCATTGTACAGTGCCCTGATGCCTGTGTTTTGTTTCTCCCTATCTGCAGCGTCAACTGATGAAGAGGGCGGAGAAGGTGCTGTGGAGCACAGCGGCGGGGATCCGACCGCCAGCCGGAGACGCTAGGCCCGGCTCCCCTCCCGTGTTGTCATCTCGTCGGGGAGTGAGGAATCCGGTGCCGCATCCCAGGCCGCAGCTGCCAGGAGGAGGTCCAAGAGGCGGAGGTTGGAGTTGGACTCCTCGGCAGCAGAAGGGGCAGCTGGGACCCCACAGGGCCCAACAGGGGAAGATGGCACGGAGTCATCCAGGTTGGTGGGGGGTTTGGTGGAGGAGGGGGCTGCGCAAGCACCAGAGACGGGGTCTGGAGGTGGGGATCCCACTGGTGCTAGTGGTGCAGTGCAGGACCAGGGACAGGAGGCAGCATAGGCGGCCGCGGAGGTGCCTGTGTGCAATCCTGTCCCCGATCCTGTCCCTGCATCATCTTGCACCAGCAGGGATGCCTACGTCCAGACCTGTTTTCAGGCAGGTGATGAGCTGACGTCAACTGGCCTTCCTCTGCCTGCAGACGTGGCCATCCAGGTCCGGGTTGAGCCTGTCCTGGCTGGTGTGGCGTTGCGTCAACGGGCCATGCGAGGTGACCTGCAGTCTTTTCATGGAGAGACTGCATGTCATCTCGAATGGCTCGTTGACCACGTCAGCCTGCTGGGACAGGTCACCCAGGCCGGATTCCTCCGTCTGATGGGGCTTGCTCCGACCCCCTCCTCAACTGGACCCCCTACGCGCCAGTCATCCTCTGTGCCATCTTCCCACCCATCAGTCACCTGGGTGCCCTGTGGAGCTGCCTCTGACGGTGCGGCCAGGCTGGTGGAGTAGGCATCCCTGCCACAGTCGGGAGTCGGAGGTCCAGCAGGGGTGGCCACATCAACAAGTGCACCCCAGCTGGCGGAGGATGTGCAGGCAGCAGGAGGCAGTGCATGGGCAGAGGCAGAGCAGCAGCATCAGCAACATGGTGGGAGACATGCAGGCTCGGGGCTTTCGACATCGGAGGGGCAGGCATCGGCCGGAGGGCAGGGGGACCCAGGACAAAGAGTGTCTTCCGTATGGCAGCGGGTGGGCCACGCCATAGGTGCGGAGCGGCGGCGGGTGGAAGAGGCGCGGCTCACAATGGTCAGGGTGGAGAACTCCATGTGGAGGGCCCTGTGGCGGGCCGAGTGCCTCGAGGCAATCCGCAGGGGGTTGGAGGAGGCACAGCGTCGTCCCTGTGGACCCTCGGGGCCATGGAACTGGACCGCCTCCGGGACATCGAACAGGAGTTCGATGATGCCCTGGCCCAGGACACCACGGAGTGAGCCGCTGGACTTGCCCGCCGCCTTTGTATATAGTTCTTTAGTTTTAGGTTTCCTTTCTTTCTTATTATGATTTGGAGTCGACGGACACTGCTCCACTTTTTGTATATAGTTGATTTTTAGGTAGGTTTTTTAGTAGGTTTCCTTTGTTCAGTTGGGCTCATGGACCCTTGGTAGTTTTTTATACGGACATGCATGTTTTTTTTCTCATTCACATTGTAGTTTGTTTTCGTTCTTTAGCATTCTTTATTTTTTTCAATACAATTTTGTTTGCATACTTCACTGTGTGGTATCATCTCATTGGTTTCATGCATGTCATGTTGTGTGTTTTCCCATTCAATTGCAACCATTGTGTGTGACGGACATGGGTTCATTAGCTTCATGAACATTGGGGGTGTAACATGTGATTTCCATTTCCATGTGGGTGAATGGGTTACTTGGTAGGGCTTTTTGGCTGTGGAGGCTGTCCATTACGCACATGATTGGGGATTGTGAGCACCTGGTGGAGGCTGCCCCTGCACTGCTGGGGGGTGGGGGTGCAGGGGGACATGAGTGGGGGCCTGGTGGAGGCTGCCCCTGCACTGCTGGGGGGTGGGGGTGCAGGGGCACATGAGTGAGGGCCTGGTGGAGGCTGCCCATGGTGGCAGGGGGGTGGGGGTGGTGGGAGACATGAGTGGGGGCCTGGTGGAGGGTGACCCTGCACTGCCAGGGGGTGGGGGTGGTGGGAGACATGAGTGGGGGCGTGATGGAGGGTGACCCTGGATGCTGGGGAGTGGGGGTGCAGGGGGACATGAGTGGGGGCCTGGTGGAGGCTGCCCCTGGTGGCTGGGGGGTGGGGGTGCAGGGGGACATGAGTGGGGGCCTGGTGGAGGGTGACCCTGCACTGCAGGGGGGTGGGGGTGGTGGGAGACATGAGTGGGGGCCTGGTGGAGGGTGACCCTGCACTGCCGGGGGGTGGGGGTGATGGGAGACATGAGTGGGGGCCTGGTGGAGGGTGCCCCTGGATGCTGGGGGGTGGGGGTGCAGGGGGACATGAGTGGGGGCCTGGTGGAGGCTGCCCATGGTGGCTGGGGGGTGGGGGTGCAGGGGGACATGAGTGGGGGCCTGGTGGAGGCTGCCCCTGGTGGCTGGGGGGTGGGGATGCAGGGGGACATGAGTGGGGGCCTGGTGGAGGGTGACCCTGCACTGCCGGGGGGTGGGGGTGGTGGGAGACATGAGTGGGGGCCTGGTGGAGGGTGACCCTGCACTGCCGGGGGGTGGGGGTGGTGGGAGACATGAGTGGGGGCCTGGTGGAGGGTGACCCTGGATGCTGGGGGGTGGGGGTGCAGGGGGACATGAGTGGGGGCCTGGTGGAGGCTGCCCCTGGTGGCTGGGGGTGGGGGTGCAGGGGGACATGAGTGGGGGCCTGGTGGAGGGTGACCCTGCACTGCCGGGGGGTGGGGGTGCAGGGGGACATGAGTGGGGGCCTGGTGGAGGCTTCCCCTGGTGGCTGGGGGGCGTGGGTGCAGGGGGACATGAGTGGGGGCCTGGTGGAGGGTGACCCTGCACTGCCGGGGGGTGGGGGTGGTGGGAGACATGAGTGGGGGCCTGGTGGAGGGTGACCCTGGATTTTGGGGGGTGGGGGTGCAGGGGGACATGAGTGGGGGCCTGGTGGAGGCTGCCCCTGCACTGCTGGGGGGTGGGGGTGCAGGGGGACATGAGTGGGGGCCTGGTGGAGGCTGCCCATGGTGGCAGGGGGGTGGGGGTGGTGGGAGACATGAGTGGGGGCCTGGTGTAGGGTGACCCTGGATGCTGGGGGGTGGGGGTGCAGGGGGACATGAGTGGGGGCCTGGTGGAGGCTGCCCCTGCACTGCTGGGGGGTGGGGGTGGTGGGAGACATGCATTGTTGATCAGTAGTGCAAGGTGACATGTGGGTTGGCTTGGGGGCATGCCCATGGTGAATGGGCTGCCTGCGGGACATGGGCAGGGGTGCATGGTAGTCCCCCATGGTGTGGGCTGGCTGCAGGGTCCGTGGAGGTTGTGGAGCGTACACCTGGGAGGGCCCACACGGCCAATTCACATGTGATACTCCCCAGAACCCCTGAAATACACATACCCTGCCGAAATCTTGTGTGGAACTTCCCGCGCACCCCTGAAATACACGTACCCTGCTGAAATCGCGTGTGGAACTTCCCGCGCACCCCTGAAATACACATACCTTGCTGAAATCGCGTGTGGAACTTCCCGCGCACCCCTGAAATACACGTACCCTGCTCGCACTGGGCCAATCGTGTGTGGAACTTCCCGCGCACCCCTGAAATACACGTACCCTGCTGAAATTGCGTGTGGAACTTCCCGCGCACCCCTGAAATACACATACCTTGCTGAAATTGCGTGTGGAACTTCCCGCGCACCCCTGAAATACACGTACCCTGCTGAAATCACGTGCGGAACTTCCCGCGCACCCCTGAAATCCACATACCTTGCTGAAATCGCGTGTGTAACTTCCCGCGCACCCCTGAAATACACGTACCCTGCTCGCACTGGGCCAATCGTGTGTGGAACTTCCCGCGCACCCCTGAAATACACGTACCCTGCTCGCACTGGGCCAATCGTGTGTGGAACTTCCCGCACACCCCTGAAATACACGTACCCTGCTGAAATCGCGTGTGGGACTTCCCGCGCACCCCTGAAATACACATACCTTGCTGAAATTGCATGTGGAACTTCCCGCGCACCCCTGAAATCCACGTACCCGGCCAAATCGCATGAGAGACTTCCCGCGCACCCCGGTATACACGCACACATATTTTTTGTCAGCGGGTGTCCGTGTTTGTGGGTACCCCTTTGCACGTCATTTGTCCTGGAGGGCCACAGTATAGGACATTCATCATGGCAGTATATAGGTGCTATTTGTTGGTGCACCTTTTGGCGCACATTTCTTACAGCCGCAGAGACGCTACCGCCTGCTTTCTTGTGGCGGTCGTGTTTGTGCCTGTGCGCTGGTTTGAGCATGCGCTTTTTTGCCCTATTCTATTCCATGAATACGTGTTGTAGGCGAGCGTGTGGGCGTTCCGCGCACTTGTGCCCTGTACTTCCCCCGTGACGCCCACGTTTTGGCAAGTTGTTCCCCATTCCGAGTGTTACGCCCGTGTTCCGCCTACTTTTGTTGCGTGCGCCGCGCTATGTGCGAATTTCGCTGTGGCCTGTGCGATTTTCGCTGTGACCTGGCGCACGCTGTTAGATGGCCTGTGCGCCAACGTGCGCCGCGCACTTTTTTATCGCACGTCCGCTGGTTTTCTCGCGCACGGCCTTCCATGAATCGATGTGCGCTGCTTTTGGTGCGATTTTCGCACTTGCACTGCGATTTTCGCTATTCCACTGCGATTTGCACGTTTTTGCCCACTTGCGCCGCGCTAATTATTCCATGAATCGGCCTGCTAATCTTTATATTCCGCATAAATGAAAGTCATTTGGGTCTCTTCACAAAGGTAGAAAGGCGTAAGGGGAAGGAGGAGTTAGATTATATAGAGGTGCAACCAGTGAATGATTGGTATGTGATTGGAGGAGGAGCAAAAGAAAAAAAAACTGAAAGGCAAATTTGTTAAAGGTAAAGTGGTGTATAAGGGTGAAGGTGACTCTGTATTTAGTGTATGGTGGGAACCCTTAGGAGTGGAAAGATACCAACGTTGTGTGAGCCACAAAAAGAATCTGAGAGGCAAAACACAATAATTGCAAGTGGGACCTTCATATTCACACATACAACTAATCCTCAAGTGACAGACCTTTTACCCATTAAAATGCACGTTGAAGATACCAGGGGTGTGTTGGGAGTGGCAGAGACAGACAAATGGGAATTGAGTGGAATTGAATTCCCACCACTACAAGGCGAACGGAAAAAGGACCAAATGTAGTCATTCAACAAGATAGATTTCTTAGAAGAGCCCTCACAGAAAAGTTTTTTAAGCATACAAGAAATACCAGTAAAGCCCTCTGCCTTAAACATGGATGACACCATGCCCTCTACACCCCAGCTTGACACGTCCCTATTGGCCCCCGTAGTATCTGCTGAGCTGGACAGAAGGGTTAGGCTCTCTACGGGTCCCTCTACCCCTGCAAGGGCTAGGGGAGGTGGCCTCGAGAATGTGCACTTCCACAAACCAACTATTGGAAGAACGGAGGAGCACGAGACACCTCTAAAACTTTGTCCCCGTGAGAATAACATGGGGCAAATGATGGGTATGTTGGGGGGTGAGAAAATGGGAGATAAAAAGTCAGCTTCATACAAATGCTCTAGTCCGACTTCCCCTGACCATCTTCGGAGGTGTGAGCTCGAGGCATTGATGTGTAATCAGGCCAGCGAGGAACTTAATGCTGACGAAATCATGACCGAACCTGAGTCCTTTCCAGTCCTAACCAAGATACTTAATCTTCTGGATAAGGGTCACGAAAGGACTCATGGGGAGATACAGGAATTAAGATCTATGATTGTAGAATGCACAGAAAAATTAAGCAGGCTGGAAGGGTTTGTGCATTCTTGAAACATGTGTAATAAACAAATCCCCACAAAAGCACCAAAGGAAATGTATAACAAAGAATCCCAAACAGAGAACGAAGATAGAGAGTATAAGGTTGTGGCAATAGATAGAAGTAGCAACTTCGTGGCCCCAAGAGAACAACCTTATGGGGCGTATTTACCCTGTGAGGCTGGAAGTAAGGAAAAGATAACTTGGGAAGATGTGAAGGAACTAAAGAGAGTAATACTATTTAATCTAGAAAAGATCAAAACTGTGGAAAATAATGCAGCAAATACCTTAGAACAGATCACAGGGTACAGGCTGGACAGTCCATCAGTATTATTGGAGGTGATGGAGGACGAGGCTGTGCAAAATCAAGTGCAGAAGCAGGTACCTGGGGGAGATTTAAATCAGGAAGAAGAGACTCCTTTTGTGTATGTCATCACGCACAGAGAAAAGAAAACGCGAGCAAGGGCCCTTAAAAGAAGAGCAAAGAGTGAGAAGGGGGGAAATATAATGGCGACAACAAAATTGAAAAATCACCCCTCTCCCAAGCTGAAAAACACAAATACAAACATCAAAGACATATGTAGCTTATCAGGAGAGGGAGGACCTCTAGACCTCACCCAGCAAAATGAAGAAGGTAAGCTAGCTTTGGAGGTGAAGGAAGTGTTGGGTAGACAGGAACAAGTCAAGAAGGGAAATATAGATTGCACAGTAGAAAGTGCATCGGAGGTATATTGCAAAGAATATGGAGAAGCTAAGAATACTCTATCAGAAGCTATGAATCATAAAGGGAAAATCAGTAAAGCTAATCTAAAAAATCAAAAAACTGAAGTAAACAAAAAAAAAATCAAAAAAAGCAGAACAAACATAAATCAGAAGGAGTCAATGAGGTAAGGAGCATTCAAGAGTTCTTTAGCTCAAAACTCAAGGAAAAGTTAATAGTGGCAGATGACGCAGAAGAAAACAAGACAGCCCCAAAGGCAGCAGATAGCCTTAATGTCCCTATTAGTTGAGCAGAGCATGAGGGGGCGGTACCTGTGGGAGGGAAAGATATGGAGGAGAGTAATAGCAGCGAGACGCCTGTGATTCCCAGTGAATACATCAAAAAACTGGTACAGGAAGCGCTCCTTAAAATCCTCCAACACTGCTCTAAGTATGGACCCCCTTTACCATCGCCATTATCATTATTTGACTGCAAAAGGTCTGAGGGAGACCAGCAGAGGATCCCTCAGCATGAGGTAGCGGAAGAAAACAAAGAGCAGAATCAACAGGGACTAAAGGCCCAAAAGACTAATGTCGGCCCCGATATACGGGCGACCACACTAAAACAAGGGCCTGAATCAGCAAATGTACAGGCCAGTATGATGGATAGGAGATAGGAAGGCAAGGATGGGGGATCCATGCTAAAAAAAAAAACAAAATGAGGCCAAGGGAAATGTAGAGCAAGGATTCGAACAAGCAGAGAATACAAACAAGAGAAGGATGGCAAAAATGACATTGCGGGAGGTGAAAGCAGGGAGAGGGGACCTGGTAGGCACTTTAGGACAGAGGGGCAAGACCCAACGTTATACAGTGCTTGGCCGGAAGATAGAAGAGAATGGAGGGAGCCGAAATTTGTGGATGACCCTAGTGTCATATTGAACTATGACCCTAGTGTCATATTGAACTTTATGTTAACAATAGGAGTACCCCCGTCACTAAACCGAGGACGGATCCTCTCTCTGTTTAATGAGATAACTCAGCGCTCATTAATTTCATCACGTGATATCAAGCTTATCGACTATATGCACCCGACAAGATATGATTGCGTAAGGATTGTGTTTCACTCAAGAGCAACGTATTAACTTGCTCTCACTGAAGGAGTGGCACTGCAAAGATTTGGGTATGACATAGTAAACTTTAGTCAGGGCTCAGGGAAACAACAGGGAGGGGCGAGGGGTGGGTATTCGAGCTAAGCATTGGAGTAATACAAGGAGGGAGAGGCACGAACACAGAGATACATGCAAATGAGGTGGCCGAGTTCAGATGGTTGGCATCGACACTGAGAGAATCAATTTCTAAGATACAATGCCTGAAAGAAACTACTTAGAGCACTGCAAGGCATACTTTTTTATCATGGAACTCTAGGGGCTCACAAGCTTTATTGTATTCGCCAGACACATGCGCAGCGCTTTTGGCACATTCGTTTTTATGCATACAAGAAACGTGGGCTGAGACCTTGATCTCACTAGATGGTTTTCACGGTCTTCCAGGGACCTGCTACTAAAAAGCCCAAGGGGAGACCGTCGGGGGCCTGCTAATTGCAATTAAGAACAACATAAACTTTACAACCTTAAAGAACCTACACATTAACAAAGGGTGTATAGCGGCCTCAGTAAAAATAGGGTGGAAGAATCTGCCCATGTACCTTCTAATTATAAACATATAACGGCGACCTGACTGTGATCTAAAGGCTAATACTGAGGCAATAGATATAGTGATTCGGGAAAGCCAGGATATGAATAAGGAACTATATATCATTATGTGTGGGGATTTCAATTCCGAAATAATGTCTGGAAGAAGGTATGAATGAATGTAGGGTTGGACGGTTGATCAGTGAAAGGGTTGACACTCGGAAACGAAATTAGAGGGACATATGGGCTCATTTCTTGGGAGGTTGGGGGCTTCAAGGTGTAAATGATATAATGGAAGACTTAATGGATAAATTCACATGGTCAAATGGAAAATGGCTATCCACTATAGACTATGGGCCTCATTACGCCCCAGCCGGCCCAGAAAGAACGGTGGTGGTAAATCCGCCACCGCCGTTCTTTCCGGACCGGCTGATCAAGAATCCTGCAGGCAGGAGGTGTCACTCCCACCAGGTCTGACCTGGCGGGTTTAACACCAACCGCCTGCAGGCGGACATGGAAACACCGGCTCTATCATTCTTAATACGAAATTGTTTCCAACAAGCTTACCTACCAGTTATAGAACTATAGCCTTGTTGGACGTTGATTCCAAAATATTTGCAAGCCTTGTTTTAGAGCAAATTCGGAGCTGGATGGACAAATGTAACATTCTGTCGACTTACCAGTTTGGATTCAGAAAGAACGTGGGCACAGATGCAGGAGGTCTACTAATTAACATCATGCAAAAGGCGGCGTGGACTCCGGAAAATCCTCCAATTTATGTAGCATCAATTGACCTAACATCTGCTTTTGATTGAAGTGGACAGATCAATTTTGTGGACCAAACTAGCCAATTTAGGAATGCCAGCTCCACTGCTGTTGATTGTATATAACATGCATGAGGACTCTAGACTAAAGGTGTGACTTAGTGTGGAGGGCAACCTATCACACGAAATTAGGGTAAAAAATGGCCTTCGGCAAGGGGGCAAATATGCACCGACAATTTTTGATTCATATTTTTCTGATATGGGAGTGAATTTTAAAAAGTAAATTCACCTAAAGTTGAGGGTACCAAGATCCAATGACTGCTTATGCAGAAGACGTGACCGTATACGATCATACCCCCCGTAGGTCTTCAACATGTTTTAACTGTTTTCAAAGAATACATCCTCACAAATGCTTTAAAAATTAACTACTCTAAAACAGTGATTGTATGTTTATCCAACAAGAAAAAGCATAAAGCAAGTGCTCTGTTTCTAAACCATGAGAAACTGTCAAGTACGGCTATAAGATACCTAGGGTACCCTGTATTCGGTAATAAGGAAAAGGCCAACTTTCGGGCCTTATTGGAGGTGAAAATAGGCCCTATGACAGCTGAATTATGTAAACTTTACTCAGAATACAGCAAATTCTCGCTAATACTGTGTGTTCGTCTGTATAAAAACAGAATAGTGGCTCAACTTTGCTACGGCCTAGAAAAAGGCGCCTTTATGGTGCAGGATGGTGGCAGCAGCATACGAATCCAAAGTTGTAAAATCAATGGTGAGGTGTCTGCCTAAATGTGTGCCATTGGTGGCGATAAGATATGAGCTTGGTCTGCACTCGATTAGAAGTACTATAGAATGGCATAGAATGGCCATATACAGGAAATTGTTAACCAGTAAAGAAAACAACTCTATATGACATCATGGGTAGAGGCATCAGGAGTGGTGCACCTACATCTAAGTATTTTAGGAACATGATGGAGGAAGCAAATTCAGTCCTGGATAAATTGCGGGTCCCTAGAGACATGCTTATCATGAACCCAATGAAAGTGAAAAAACTATTGCTCACTCCGATTGGAATCTTACTGTTCAAGAGGTTAAAATTACCCATCTATACAAGCATATTGTTTCTGACTGCAAAAAAGATGGGGGAGCTGGCACCTTACTTAATCAAATTTCCTGACAGGGTATGGAGGCAGGAATACATGAGATTTTGTTTCAATGTATTGGGCACGGGAGAAATATCAGACATCAGAAGCGGATTGATCAAGGGATTCTCCTTTTGCAGATTTTGCAAACAAAGGGAGAACTGTGAGACTCTGGAACCTATGCTGACTGAGTGTGATGGTGTAAGGAAAGAACGCATTAGCCACTTTAGTAAATATGTACCAAACACTGAGTGTGTGGATCTGGATCTTTTAAACGAGTCAAACTACAGATTGCAGTAGTTAGGTTTTTGAAGAACTATTGTTGTCTCTAAAAAATAGACTAGAAGAACTGCCTACTGGATTAAATCATGTACTAGTTTCCTGTGTCATTTTTAGGAACTGGGTGCATTCAGATGTTTTGTGAGGAAAAGAAATAGAATGTGGGCTAATGAAATTCTTCTTTTTCTCCTTCTCCTTCTTTTAAAGGTATATTGTGATATGTTTGTAAGAAATGAAATTGAACGTGGAAAATGCAATCCTTTTCCATTCTCTTCCCATGCTAAAATGGGAATGGGGAGGCCGCATGCACCGGCACCATTCATTAATGGTGCCGGTGCATGCGGCATGCTGTGCTCGTGGGTTCCGCTCTGGCTGCCAGGTCCGACCAGGCGGGCAGAAAGTCACCAGCGAGCACAACTCGTAGTTTGCCAGTCGGGAACTACGGTACCAGCAGTCTTACTGGTACCATAGGTCCCAGACCAGAAAACTTGTAAAGAGGCCCTATATATTTTGAAGTACATTTAAAGTAGTTAGAAACTTAGTAGAGGTCTTCCAGATAAATGTCATACCAGGCCTTCATAACCATTAACATCTTGAAAATACGATACTTTTATCTTTGTGTACACATGTTCTTCTCTGAGCACTGTGACTGGAGCCTGTCAGAGCACTGTTCAACTGCTGCTGTGTTTTGCGTCTTTAGAAGAACATGTTGCATTTATCTTTGTTTTCCTAGCATGTAAGGATCATTGCCATATTAAGATGGAAAGCCTAGTTACAATTAGGAAGTATTCATCTAGCAAACACATGCCGCTTTTTTAGTGAATGCTTGCTTGCATTGCACAAAAGTAAGAGTTCTTGTGTTGTGTGCATTTATTATAAAGTTGAATCTACGTGGTGTGTTCAACACATTAATGTGTACATTCATGTGTAGGAGAACATGTTCCACAAATGTAACAATTTGCTAGAAGCTAGATATCTTTGCTACACTACGGTTTTTGTTGCTATGTGTTTTATTAATTTTCAGGTTAAGTAATGTTCTAGTTGTTTGTTGCATACAATTTACACTGTTGCAGAGACAAACTATTGTTACTCTTACAATGTAATTGTGTTAAAACAGTGTATAAAATACTCCTTAAAACCGTATCTGTGGAATGGATAGTTATGCAATGGCTAGTTCAAATGTCTATTAAAACCTAACTTGGAGTCAATGTGGTAAATCGTACTATAAATGGTCACTGGCAGCAGGGCCCTTGCTCAAGGGTGAGTGATTGTGATTACACCAATAACAGGGGTCACATCCTCTTTCAAATCTTCAAGATTGTACATAAAACATTCAAAACCTGTCTCTCCATCCAGTGCAAGTAATATTACAACAACAATGAAATGACTGCATTTGCAAACAAAATCAAAACTCAGCAAAACCTGTCCCTGTAGTGGGAATCAAGGTAGGTATTTACATTTTTATGTAGCGCTTCATGCGGGATGCCTTCACCTTCTAAGCACTGAGATTATTACTAGCTCTGTCTGAAGGTTGTAAGGCTAACGTGGGCTTGCCAACATATAACAATGAGACAAGATGTAGATTTTAGCATTGAGCACTTGCCTCGCTGTGCTACCTCATCACAACACTGGCATACCATTAAGCACTACTAGCTACAGTTAATATGGGCATTTATTAATCACCAGCAGACAATTCTGCTATCAAACCTCAAACACATAATACAAGTCATGTTTGCTTTACGGTGTAAGTGGCTAGGTTTGTTTGTGTCTTAAACATTAAACTATATACATAAGAGATCAATTGTGCAGACCTTTATAGAGGAAAAATGAAAGGTATATGGAGTGATGTATCCTCCTGTAATATTAACATCCGCTTCTGCAACATGGTTTAGGAAGTGGGTCAGCTGTAGAGTGGACGAGAAATGGTACACCAATAATTTGCTGTTCTAAGGTTGAATTCCTTCCAATTACGGTTTACTAAATTCCCACTATGTGGTGTTTTTTCTGAATCCGGAAGCAGAGTTACTGTTCTATGTGGGTGGTGCTTCCACTAATGTTATGCTATGTCAACACGCTCATTGCTGGCTTCTCCGTTGGAGGTTGTTACCTCGATGGCACCTTGGTGGCTTGTTTGGATGTTCGAAACAGACTCCATCATCTTGGGGTGCTGTCAGGATGGTTACCATGCTGGCTACGAGGTGCAGAGGCAGGGGAACCATGTACGGGTTTCCCGCATGTGCTGTACACATGGTGTGGACCATTGCAAGTCGCAACCTGGACCTGATGACCGAGCCTCGGTCCCACACCAAGGCTGGATAAATGCTTCAGAGTTGTGCTGCTCAGTGCATCACAATTTCTTCCTGTTTCCCTTGGGAAGGAGATGCTCTGTATGACCTGCCCGCTGTTTCCTAGTGGTTTCTTGTCACTTTCCCATTTCTTCTCCTCTCCTAGCTTCTCTCTGCTTACACATCCTGACCTACTCTAATTCCCTGATCTGTTTATCTTGTCATCTCTCTTCTGCCACCTGCCATCCAGTATCCGCACTGTCCGGATGCCCCCACAGATTGGTGTCCACACGACTGTGGCATTGGGAGGATTGCATCCCGACCTAGTGGAGTATCCTTCTTTCCATGGCAGTGGGCAGTTCTCCTACGCTGCCTAGTCTCAGATGAAACCTGACCCACAGACAGCAGGGCTGATTCCGACTGGCTACAGCAACATCTTTCAGGTATGAAATAGCAGTGCAAAGCTCAGTTTGACATGCTTTTACTTGTCTATGTGAGGAGAGCTTGAATCCCTTACCTCCTCCTGGGCACGTTTGTTGTGAGGTGAGTTTGGGCTGCTAATGCCTATGCTGTTCCCGTTTTATGCAAGTGTAGTTTGCATTTCTGATGCCATTCGTTTACCTGTTCAGGGTCGGGGGGCTTGCACTGACATCCCATGCAGATTTGTTCTCTAAGCGAGTGGAATCTCTACTGCTGTGACTGACTTCTCTGTGGTAATCTTGTACCGTTGATACCCATGATGTTCCTGTTACACATATGGAAAGAATGCTATAATGAGGAACATGGCATGCCTTTTCTATAGTAGTTGAGTGTTCACTCCTGAAGCCTATGTTGCACCTGTACTATAGACCCATGGCTTACCTGTTCTGTGTGTCTGTATCGTCTTCCCTGGTTTAACTTGCACCAATACACTTCACATGTTCTACATGTTGGCAGCTTGCATTGCTGGTGCAGTGATTCACGTTTTCTGTTTGTGTGAGGGATGCCTGATAAGCACCTATTCACGATGACCTGACAACATGTTCTGTATGAGCGAAGCGTTATGCTGCTTTTCTACCTATTCTTTTCAGGCAGGGGAAGCTAACAGTGTTAGTGCTCATGTGCCCCATTTGTGAGAGGGTGCATGTTATACTGCACAATGTGATTATCTGTTGACTTTAGAGAAGCCTGCTTTTCTATCATGATGTGGACCGCTGTATAATGATTTCCATAAAGTTGTAACTTTTTGGTTGGGTCAGCTATATTTTCACATTCTTTTTATTCTTATGTGGATGCCAAAACTCATTTTAACTCCTTTGAAATTGCATTTTCTCTCAAAGTTTCATAATAGGAAGTAAAATACGCCCACCTCAAAATCCTATCTGGAGCACTGCTTGGCAGTGTATTCTATCTGTAATTTGTTTAAGAAATATATTTTGTAACTATACGTTCATAGTGGTATTTAATGTATAATTGTGCTACTTGGGTTGTTTTGTGGATTCATTTTTGTTTTTAAGTAGTAAGACACTGAGAGATACATTTTATGTATGATATGATGATTGAATTTTGGTTTAAGGAATATTAAGTAGGAATTTTGTAAGTTTGCAAGTAATCTTTGTTTTTGTCTCATATTTGTTGTTATTTTAAAGACAACCTCTTCTTTGTTTTGCATATGCAGCATAGTGTTCTGAAGTGGTTTTGGCACCTGTGTGGTCTATTAGGCGCATTTGTAAAGTTGGTGAGTTTACAGTTTCTGTTTGTTCCATCTGCTCTGTAACTTAGAAGCATAAAATATTGGTCATGTGTATCTATATGTATTGTTAAAAGAATGTCTGCATTGCAAAATGAGCAAAACATGGCATGATTTGCATTGCTTAGAAATTGTTGAAATTGCATAGTATCATGTGAGGTCGTTAAAGCTATATTCTTGTCTGCCCCTAAACCAACCAACCCCTGTGGTGGCATTCCCAATTTTTGGAGTTTACTGATCATCCTCCCACTGTTATTTTCTGTTGTATGACTTATTTTATGTATTAACTCTCCTTTTCTTTCTTCTTCTTTCCCTTTCTTGCCTCTCTTTACCAACACAGCGTCCTTCTCCATGGTCTACCTCTCGTTAACATACTTACCGTCTTTAACTTTGAAATTCATGTATGCTTCATATTACCTGGAGGGCCCTACACATGCCCCTTTACTATTGCTTTTTTTTATTTGTCTGCCTGCCACCCACCAGTGCTCTTTACTTTACTCTTTACTGCATCATCGCCAAATCTCACTCTATGCATGGATGTCACCACATCTATTCTAAGGGGGTTGGAGATATTTTACCCTTTTGGCGTTCCAGCCTTGGATACCACCATCTCTAAACTGTCTTAAAATGAACTTGAGTCTGTAGAGACCTAAACGTTTTAAAAGGAGGTAACATTCAGCCCTTGGCCTGAAACCAAAGTTCTGAGGCCACTGCAAATGGGTAGTACCTGTTGTTTCCAAATTTGAATAATCCCAACTCCTGTCACCACCACACCTGTTCCACGTTTAATCTCCATATAATCGCTTTAAAAATAACTTCATCATGAGTTGTGATGACCGCCAGAAGCACTTTTATCGCAATCTGTGTTCAACTATGGCAGTTATTCACTTATTCATAATGGCCACACAACTGGAAAAGTAAAACAAACCGTAGAGGGTATTGTACAATGTAGATATGTGTACCCACCAAATGAGTCCAGCAATAATTGTATATTTTTAAATTTGATGGGTAGTTAACTAAGCCAATCCTTCTTACCTGCTACGTTACTTTTCTCGCCACCTCTTGCTGGCATACTTCCCCCACTCTTCACTTACCGCCTTATTTGCCCATTTTCCAAACCACTTCCATTTCACATATTTTCCTCACCAGTGGCTGCATCAAGGAGTTCCCACCTTTTATTAATTACTCCCCTGATCCTTCACTCCTTCCCTCATCTTCAAGCACAACTCTTTGGCTGTTCTCCACCTCTTTAACCTTCTTCCCTGTGGAGATTGCATTTTCCCGTTTTGTGACCATGATGTATGGTAGCTCCTGACACTTTCAATAAAGCTGCAACCATTCTTCCCCCTTTCTTATTCATCCTCATCATCTTCCACCCTTGTGTGCCATGCCATGAGTTTACATTACACTGTTTGACCCAGTGGCCGAATGTAAGGTACCTTAACAGTAGATACTTCAGATCCCAATAAAGTTAATAGTTAAGTTAGATAAGTGCAGTTGATTGGCGCCGGTACTGTGTATTGTATATAATATTATTCTGAGAGAGGGGAAGTTATGCACTTCAATGAAGGAAGCAATCATCACAGTAATTACGAAACCTGGAAGAGATGCAACTAAGTGCTGTAATTATCTGCCTATTTCCCTGCTCAATGTTGACATAAAGATCTTTACCAAGATCCTAACTGTAAGACTGGAAAAATATATGGGAGGGTTGGTAGAGCGATCTCAGACAGGATTTATGAAACGGCGATATGGATATGACAATATTCGAACGCTATTAGATATATTGAGTTTACCGGACTCAGAGATCAAAGATATTTTGTTGATCTTTTTATACACCAAGAAGGCCTTTGATAGGGTTAACTGGGGATTCTTGAACTACACATTGTCAACATTGGGATTTGGTCCTTTGTTTATTAAGGCTATTCGGGCTCTAAAAACTGACATAACAGCTAAGGTGAGGGTAAATGAGGGATTTTCAACATCATTCCGGTTATATAGAGGCACACGAGAAGGCTGTCCTTTGTCATCCGTGTTGTTTAATCTGGTATTAGAACCCTTGTTAGCATACATATGACAAAAATGGAAGTATCAGAGGCCTATGTGTGGGAGATGGAGACGTTAAGACATTGGCCTATGCAGATGATGTGGTGGTTATCTTGAATAATCCTGTTGAGGGGTGTCACTTATTGAGAAGTATTTTTGAAGAGGTAGGAAAGTTATCGGGATATCGGATCAATTGGGAAAAAACTGTAGTATTTCTGGTGAGGATCTCACCGAGATGTGAGCAATTGTTAGGGTGGAACTGTAAATGGGAGAATGCGAGTGTAAAGTACTTGGGTATTTACATTGTTCGGGATGTTAAAAAGATAGTGAATTATAATGTGGATAGGATCATTGATGTCCTCCAAAGAGATATTATGAAATGGGGACATATCACTTTAACTATTTGGGGTATAATTAATGCAATTAAAATGCTCCTGCTGCCAAAGATTTTGTATATTATTCAATCATTGGCCCTACACTTTACAAAGAGAGCTCTTGGGCATATGCATAGGCTGTTTCAAGATTGTTTATGGGGAAAAGGGAAGAGGGCCAGAATTCCTCAATATATTATGGTCTGGAGAGTTGAAGATGGAGGTTTTGGGTGCATGATACTTAAGAACTATTGCGGCAATTTTTTATTGAAAAAGGTGTCTTTTTACACTAGCAGGGATCACAATCAGGTGCCATGCTGGGTGCAAATTGGGATGCAGCGTTTTCCCCATATGACATTAAATGCCTGTTTTCTTTTGGGAGGTTACCTGAGAAGGTGCAGAGTTTAAAACAAAAGATGCATCGTCTTCTTTGGTAGTGAGAACTGGGCTAGGATTATCCATTTATAAAGAGGCCTCTCTTTGGCATAATCCCGGTTTACAGATCAGTAATAAAGTACTGGATTAGAGGAGTTGGATTAAGAGCGGCATTTTAACAATTGGAGATGTCTGGAGTAATGACTGGGTGGTAGCCTTTGAGAGTCTAGTAGAGAGATTTGGGTTGCAAAATAGGGAATTAATAAGATATGGTATATTGGTAGATTCACTCTCTGAAAGGAGACAGATGATGGATGCACCGCTTTTGCAGAAGCCGGAAGTTTTTAGGGTACTGACCAGTGGAGCTCAGAAAGTGTCAAATATTTTGAAAGTTATGCAACTTGATGCAATATGGCTGGTTTCATGGGAGATGTTACTGCTGTGGTGGTCAGAGGAGTTAGGTAGAGATCGTACACTAGAAGAGTTGGAAAGGGTTTGGTAAGTCCCAATAAATGCTAAGTAAGATTTACAACTACGCTACACTCATCTAAAAATATTGGGTAGAATTTACTGGACCCTAGTCCGTATGTGTGCTTTGAGGATGATTGATGATGATCAGAGTTGGGCTTGTGGGAAGGAGAGGGGTAGTCTGCTACATATGCTGTGGAGTTGTGAAAGGGTGGTGAATTTTTGGAGGGATGTCGTTGACAGGATCGACAAAATCTGGAACATTACGTATCCACACAATCCCTTAGCAGTCATCCTACAGCTATCAGGAAGTGGTCATAATTATAGTTGGGTAACATCATGTTGGATTAACACAGTTTTGTTTGTGGCGACTAAACATATATTAAAAGTCTGGAAGACAAGGAAGAAACCGACAGTGGAGGAGTGCATTTAGGATGTTCAAGTTCTATCAAGGTATGATAAGACTATGTATTCTAAACAAGACAAGGTAGCATTTTACGATGAACTGTGGGGAAGTTTCACTGAACTTTATGGGTGATCCTAGATCGGACTATGAAGTGGAGTTGGTTTGATTTAAAAAATAATGAGGGTGTCTGTGTCTTTTGTGTTTTTTGTTTTGTGTCATTATACTTGTTTATTGATGTTAGATTTGTGCACATGGTAACATTTTAGGTTAGATCTAGGTTGTTTTGTAGATTGTAGGGTTGCAGTTTACTGTTTACTTTGAATTCTGTTTCAAACTATGGTATTGTCTGTAGCCCAATGACCTAAGCTGTAAATACTGTTGCATGTGTTATTCTCTGTTGAAAATAACAAAAAAAAGAGTTTAAAAAAAAAGATGAGTGCAGTGGAAACATTTGCCACTATAAATGATGACAATGGAACCCCATTGAATAACTATTTCCGCTGTGCACTTATCCACCTTATCCCTGCTGGCTAAGAAACGTGCAACAAGTCACTTACACACTCAGATTCCTGAAAACCCATCTTTGTACTTCAATCGATCCTTTTATATTCCATTTAATTCTCCACCTTGCTCTATTACCCCACCTTCCCAGTTTTGTTGCGGCAACTGATGTTTGTGAGGAATTGCCATCTGGCAAAGGTGCAAAGTCCTGGCTTCTTTTATTTGTATTAATACATAAAATGATGTCAGTGATTCTGTCTTCAGAGGGGTAATCTGTTAATCAGATCCCCTTTTGGCACAACTTCATGATGAAAGCATGATGTACTTGGGTTCTGCTGCATCAGTATTCAGAATCGCATCACCCGGTCTGCTTATGGTGCAGAACACTTTCAAAGGTCACAATATGTCCACTCGACTGCTGCAGCAACAGCAAAGTCACTGCAGCATAGGGGCACATTTAAGAAAAGCCCCCCTGTGCCCAATCTACCTGATCATGAGTAACCTAGGCTAATGGAAGAGTAATCTCTAAAAATAAGCGATGCCTGAGTTTATGCATAGTGCATAACGCTACTTATGATGACGGCCAACACATCCCAATTGATATTGAACATGTGTCAGCTCCTGTAGGTCAGCACTGCTGTAAAAGGAATGTATATTGGAGACAGAAGGGCGGATACTGCCCAACAGCAGGACAGGAACCCTGAGGACCCAGCCTCTCTGTGATTCTCTTTGTGAGGGCCGGCAACCCATTCCCCCACAGACAGCTGCACATCAGGCAGCTGTCCTGAGCCCAGCGATCAAAGTAGCAGGCCAAATTCACGAGAAGTAGCTGCACACCTCGGTGCTGCATGTCTAAAGGTCTTTGTTGTCAGTAGGAAGGATGGGTGTGGGAGTAGGAAAGGCAGAAGTGTTCTGGCCACTGGAATACTCCTTCCACCATTTTGTTTCTTGGTGTCTATCTTTCCATTACTGTCTCCTCCACTTCCTCTGGTGCAAAGCACTTTGGGTTTGACATCTTGGTATGTTGCTAACAATCTCTGCCTCAAAGCCAGTAAGACAGAGATAATCCTCATTGGGAACCTTCCCCCATTTTCCCAATTTCTCAAAGGCTGGCCTCCCTTGTCCCTGCACCCCTACCTGCTAGTGAGGTAAAAATACTGGAGGTCATTTTCGACTCCACTCTCTCCTTCTCTTCTCACATCTCGGACATCTCTGAAAAATCCAACTACCAGCTGCACCTCTTCAGAGGTATTCTACCTTTTCTCGCCTTCCCCCAAAGGCTCACCTTCTCCAGAGCCCTGGTTCTCTCTAGACTGGACTACTGCAACATCCTCTTTCTCAATCTTGCTGCTTCTTCTCTCCGTCCACTAAAACTGATCCAGAACAGAACCGCAAGACTTATCCTTGGCCTCAAGCCCAAGGACTGCATCTCTCTGGCACTAAAACCGCTCCCCATGGCTTCTACAATCAAGTTCAAGACCCTCTGTATAGTCCACAAGACTTTCTGGGGCTGGGGCCCACACTATCTACAACACTCTCTTCCTAAATGCTCTCCTTCTAGAGCCCTCTGCTCGTCCTCCTCCAGCTCTCTACGGATGAGTCGTTTTTCCAAGCAGAGATTTGGGGTTAGATATATCTCCTCTGCAGTTGCCTTCCTCTGGAATAGCCTCCCTGCCCCTCTCTGCCTTGAGCCATTCCTCCTTAAGTTCTGGAAACTCCCCACTATGTTCCTCTTCTCTTCCTCTTTTTCACTCACACTACCCTGCTAACCTTCTCTCTCTTTCCTTCCTAATCCCTCCATCTCTCGCCCAACTCTATTCAGCTTTTGCTGACTGGTGACTTGGCTCACCTCAAGAGCCACATAGGTCCCAGGCACCCCTGCCAGTCATTGCACTTGACTCCGTGCCTATGCACTATGCTCATCACTACTGCACTTTCAGCATACGTTCCATGAGAGGGGTAACCTCTCTGCACTTAACTCAGGGCCCTGCTGGACTGGGTGCACTTGTTCCCACACCCGTCCCTTGCACTTCCATCGGTACACTTGCATGACCTTAATTTACTAGGCCTAGTAAGTTCTGTCTTGTCCCTCCTCCGTCTCCCCTCCCCAATCTGGTTTCGCCTGAAACACTTCATGCACTTACACTAGGAGAAATGCCTTCAGGCCTAGTACTCTAGTTACTTTTTTGTTAGATCATTCAGAAACCTCAAGTCCTAAGGATGACTACTGTATTCCCTTGCTCCCTTCCCACCTTGAAGGGCTTTGAAGCACTTCCCTTGTGTATAAGTGCTGTACAAATAAACAATTAAAATTACAATCAACAGGGCAAAGTCCACTTAAGCAGGAGCATGGTTTGGTCCCCTAAAGCAGGCCAGCTTTAGAAGAATCACCTAAGGATTTGCACCTTTACAATAGGGGGTTTGCACCCGTTCAGCATAATTCCCTCAGTTCTTCAAGGATACTTTAAGGCCGAATTTACGTTCTGAACATTCTCACAAGGATGTCCTTTGGGACAGTAAACCCTCCACCTGAGGTGAAGAAGGAAACATCCAAGACAGAGGGAAGATCTGTCCCCTAACCAGTTGCAGCTAACTTCGGGAGTGACCAGTGCTGTGGACCAGGACCAACCACTCAGCAACAGATATTCTGTGCAAGCAGAGCAGACTATGAACTGGAGCAAGCTGTCCACAAGTCTTTGTGAAGGCCCCACAGCAACTGAAGGATCAGACCAGCCGAAGCTCCATTTTCTGACGCACCATACTGGTCGCTCTGTTTTTCCCCAAATCCGGAACAAAAGGGAAGGCACTGGTGCTGGTGTCTGTGTTTCTCCAACCAGCCAAACTATTGCACTGCATCTAAACTAGCTTGACACTGCATCATGTCAAAGCCCTTCACTTGTTAGACACAAAACAACTGTTAAATGCCAGAACCTGAACAATATCTATGGAGTATCATTTGTTGACTCTAACCATGGCTCACAAACACAGCTTGCCCCAGCTGGCCAGTGAACTGCTGCCCCATTGATCGAACATCAACGCACTTCTGATCCCCTCTTCGATGATCCTTGCCTATTGACTAGAACTGCTGGAGCATCACTCGCCAAACACTTTCAGCGGGTAAACCCAACTCAGCCAGGCCAACTGCAAAGTTTTCTTTGTACCGCCCCGACCTCCATATTTCAAGAGCAGTTGTTCAACTGCACAGAGCACCCTCATGTACCCCTGCTTGACGCCAGCTTGCTATCTGGGCCTTCACAATCTGATGTGCCTGATCAGATTGCACCATTCTTCAACACTGGGTCTGATTCCTCAGACCACCAGGAACTGATTTCAGGTACCTGCTGATACTGAACTGCACACCAACTAACCCCTGTCCACTTGGGCCCTAGAAACTGGTTAGGTCAAAATAGTCCCTGTTTTCACACCCAATATCCTTGTTATGGTAGTACCTTATGCACCACCTCAAAGTGCTACTCTCTCCAGTCTGTTGCCTCTTCTCTGTTCTTTCCTTTGGAGTGGATTTTCCTTCTACATGCAGATGGTGTGTTTAATTAACATGTTTATATTTTTATAAAATCGTGATTGGACATTACCTTTTTTTAGACTGTGATACTGTGATGTTTGGGTCACTACTGATTCACCTTCACAACCCTCTTGAGAGTATAGGCGTTCCTCGGCCCACGTTACCACAAAGGGCGAAGGAAGTATATCTCTTTATTGTTCCTGTTTTACCTTTATGATTGCGTTGTGTTTTGTTTGTTTTGGCAAATTACCCCTACTCAACCTTGTACTGCTGCGAGGCAGAATGCAATTTGTCACAATATTCCATATTTGTCTGTTAGTGAATTATCTTTGCTGCTTCTTCTAAGTAACCATATGCCTGTGAAATTGATGCATAAAAGGCAGTGTTAAATAATTAGCAACATATAAGTCTCCTAATGAGCAAGTCACAATAGGTTTTCCTGTAAAGGCTATTCTAAACCCAATCCCCAATAGCTCTCCCCGCCATATGCAGGACTGGCCTGCCGGGAACTTTGGAATTTCCCAAAGGGCCTCTACCCCATGAGATTTTTAAATGTGGTAATCCTGGTTTCTGTTGCTCTCAACCACTTACCCATGCACCCACCTCATTCTTTCAATCTCTCCTCATTCCCCACAGCCCTTTGAATCAAATAACTTGTTTAAACATTTCAAACATATTATTTCTTACCCTTAACACATGTTTCATGCCATTTTATTGTATCTTTAAGAAGCAAATCTGCTTTAAAGTGCTCTAATTTAATCAAGTTAACTTGGGGACAATTGAATCAAGTTTTACTTAGAGTGGATTGGCATGTTCATTACATTTGCACTAACAGTGTAATATGGGGTTGCTTTTGAAAAACATTTCTATGGCCAATTTTTGTTTCCAGTATACCCCAAGCACTACATTATCCTAACCTCCAAATTATGTATATGACAATTTGATCAAGAGCATCTTATATTAAATTTAACACGTGTATATATCACAAAAAACAAATATTGCATTGTTTTTGTTTTTTGCAACCACTGCAAAACAGACACATGTCTATGTGCTCTTCTGCTTCAGATTGCTGGTGATGTTGTTTATAAACCTAGAGATGTAGTCCTTCCCAACTGATTGAGACATTTCAATAACTTGAAACTAGTAGAACTTAACCAGTTGAAATCACATACCGCGCTTGCGCCAGCCAAATCGCATGAAAAGGCCCTTGCACACCCCCGCGAAATCGCGTACCCCGCTCACGCCAACCAAATCATGTCGAAAGGCCCTCACGTACACCCGTGAAGTCACCTAACCCTCTTGCGCCAGCCAAATCGCGTGAAAAGGTCCTTGCATACTCCCGTTAAATTGCGTAACCCGCTCGCGCCAGTCAAATTGCGTGAAAAAGCCCGTGCGAGCTGCCAACAGGGACCGACGGGCTGAAATGGGGGCTCTGCGCACAGCCATGGCTGCGAAGGCAGAGACCCAGATGGATGCCCTGAAGGAAGGGAACACCTCCCTCAGAACTACTCTAGATGCACTTGAGGTGGCCAGCAGTAGACGGGAAGAACAGCGGATGGAGCAGCTGACACATAACATCTCTGTTGAACTCCATGCAACCCAGGAGGAGATCCGTGCATCACGTGAGGCCTTGCAAGTGGAACTCCATGCAACCCGGGTGGAGATGCGTGCGTCATGTGAGGCCTAGCAGGCGGAACTCCATGCAACACATGAGGTGCTGCATGGGGACCTCTGTACAATAATCATGCAGAATCAGACCTATCAGGCCTGCATACTTGCTGTCATTGAGGAGTATACCAGGGCTATGTGTGGTCAGCCTCCCTTAACACGCTCACCTTCTAAGGTTACACCAGAGGGTGCCAACAGTGGCGAGAGCTCTCCCACTATAGGCTAGCCGGGCAGGCCATGAACCCATGGAGTTTTTTTTAATGATTCTCAACATCCACGCATGTGGGTGTTGAGGTGCACCCTGCACCTCCTCCCTCATGGGTGGTCCTCCCTGTCCCCCCACCACTCCTGGTCCACCATGGCCATTATTTTTTTAAATGTGTATTATTGTTTTGTCTATTGTGCATCATGTAACAGTGTGTTGCTTTGTGTGGCATCCGTAGGCTTCCACTGTGTGTTCCGGCTGGGCCCATACAGGCTTGTCTCGTGTTTGTGTTTGTGGCTTGGGGACCTGGCACATATGCCACTCCTGCTTCCCCTTTCCATGGGCTTGCAAGGAGGGCAGCATGTGACAGTGACTTACACAGAGGCATTGGGCTTCCATCATTTCTGTGGCCAGTCTGAAGTGCAACCTGTGTATACACCCCTTGTAGGGATTCATGATTGTTTGACCTTTGCATGTTTAGCATGCATTTTGCTTTGGATATTGGTAAATGTGTATTTTTTAATGTTACATCTTCATGTATTACCTTGCCTGTCTCCATCATTGATACCCTTCATGCTGTATGCGTTACCCTGCCCCCTTTAGCTAGCAGAGACCCACTCAAGATGGAAGGGGTCCATGTGGTGGCTTTGTCACATTGAGGCACTTGTGCTATTATGATTGGCCACTGTCTGACATTTTCACTCATGGGTCCTGTGTTCATGATATGTTATGCTGGTAAATAGATGTTCCTGTGTATGGTTTTATTTTCATGTGTCAGGGGGAATTGTTTGTGACTTATTTACATGTGTCAGAGTGCACTTTGCAACAGTTGTGTCATGTGTTCTGCATTTATTTGTGACTTTTTACATTCCATGGCGTGGTGTGTTGGCCATCCGACATTGGTTTTGGGGGGGTGTAGTTGACATACCAATATTTGGATGTGCTGTTTTGCATGGGGTTAGTGGCATACTGCATCTTGAATGTGTGCCTTTTGGTCACACAGGATTGTGTTGGTTTGAGTAGCTAGGGATGCACACAATGTAGCACTTCCAAGGACACATTCTCAGTGTGGTAAAGTTGTGACAGTTGTTAGGGAGAATTCTCCAGAATGGCCAATTTCCCTTACCTACTGAGTCCCTCAGCAGCTTTGCTGGATTTCTACGCTTGTTATTCACCTGGTAAGAGTGTGAGCCTATTTTCCCCACTCTTACATGTGGTTTGCTGTGTGTTTTACATTTTTGTGTTCATAGACTGTGGACTGTCACCTAATCCATAGGCATCATCTATTTATTGTGTGTCACACAGCACATTTAGTGCAGTGACACAGGGTTGTCTTTTTCAGACTTCCCACTTTAAACTCCATTTTCTAGGATGGACTACTGTCTCCCAGAACATGTAAAGTTGCCATTGACTTTACTAGTCTTTTTAAATTTACAGACACAGTACAAACTATCTTCTATAGAGTACTGGAAAGGGTTAACAGTTAGCCCTTTGTGTCTGTCTCTCATGGAACATTATTTTGTTCCCCTTTCTCTAAGATTTGGCTGGTGGCAGTGGTACCTACCATTTATTTCCTACCGCGGACTATGAAAATAGCCATGGTACTGTTAGAGGCCCTGTTGGTAGTCTCAAACTTTAATCCGCCTCACCCCTGTTGAGTTTATTCTCCATTTCTTTTTGAAAATGTCACTCTCGTGTTTTACTCTGGGCAGCAAAACAGGTTTGGTTCCTTTGTTGCTTTGTTCTCCGTCGTTTGGCAGCTTCTGCAGAGAAGCCCTCCTTAGGCGCTTGTGTGTCTGGGTGGACAGGGTGTGATGGAGGGGTTTGAGGCCCCCTGCACAGGGTCTCCTTGGAGACCAAAGTCACACTCTAGTTTGATTGGCTAGGTGGCTGTCCTGCCAGAACAGCCACCCTGCTGTGTGATTGACAGCCAGGCTGTGTGAAAGGAGGAAAACTGCATAAAATGCAGGTCTATGGGACTTGGAAGGCAGAGTCGCCACTGGATCGAGAGAACTGAAGAGAAGCCGAAGGAAGAGGACTACTGCAACTACTGAACCTCCTGGTAAAGCCCTGCTGCGGGTCAGCATTGCCTGAAACTTCAATGACAGGGAAGATCTGCCAAACGCCAAGCAAGGCCTCCCTTTCCTGGTTCAATTTGCTGTGCATCGCTGCAGTGAACTGGATAGCCAGGAGGACTGGACCCTGTTTGGGTTTTAAGGAGCGCACCTTTTATTCGTTGTTTTGTTCTGCTGTTGGTTTATTCCCTGGGCAGTGCAGGACCCTCCATCTTCCACATTCTTGTCAGTCCGACAGTCACTTCAGGAACCGTGAGAATTCTTATTCCACTAAGGTAATGTTCAAATCCGGTCATTTGTTTCGTCCGACCGCGGTGAAAGTCTTTTAAATCTTTCACTAATCCAAGGGCTTGTCCTTCTCTACTCTTTTAAATAACTTTTCTTCTGACCAACTTCGTTTCCAAACTCTTGCAAAGACTTAACCGCAAACTACTCTGAACTGTGTGATCCTCTGCAAAGACACTGAACCATTAACAGTGGCCCAGGCCTATTGATTTGAATCCAGTTGTAGTAAGCCTTTTCTAGATTGCCCTGCCTATTACTTGTTGGTGTTGCTTGATTTTTAATAACCTTGTTTTTCCCTCCCTTTTTAAATTGCTGGAGTGCCATTTTGCTCACACTTCATTTTGAGCTTAACTTGTCCAACATTGATTGGGTGTTGTGTAGTGTATTAAGATTGTGATTTTCTGTTGCTGTATATCAGTGAACTGTTTTATGACTGATGGTGTAAATAAATGTATATTATTTTACCCACAAAACTTCAGTCATTGTTTGTTTTAACCATAGCAATTGCTGTCCTTTGTAAACTTCTGATACTGCTCACTTTAATCATGAAATAAGTCTGGCTGCTCAGCCATCGCTACCACTTTACTGTGTAGTACATGCTTGTACCAATGGTGAACTGGTAGTCTTAATTGTGTGTGGTGTTCCCAAAGGATACTGCGTATGATTCTGCCTAACTACAGTTGATTGTTCCTTTCTCATCATTGATTGTCACCTGGAATGTGCCAGGTATGTGTGCACTCCGCAGGGGTGGCATTTTAGGTGACAAATTGTGCCACAAGCTGTGTATGGGCAGCCACGCCAAGTGCCCTTTCCCCTCCTATGCGCAGGGGGCATGCATACATGTGGTTGGGGATGTGGGGGCACCACCATGTCCATCGTTACGCCCCGCCGTGTTGCAATATTGTGCAGGACACATGCTGCCACAATGATCCTGGACAATACTGGTGGTACATAAAGTAGCTGTACACCGGAGGTCAAGGGAGCGGAAGCGTGACTTTAGCAGTCCGAATGTGCGCTCCACTATGGCCCTGGTTACAATATGGGCTGTGTTGTATCTTACCTGGGGTGGTGTGGTGGGGTTCCGTATTGGCGTCATCATGTAGGTACTCAAAGGATAGGCACTGTCCCCTGGGGAGGTGATAATGGTTGTCATTAGTTGGGTTTGTCTCTCGGTCTGTGTGTGACATGCATGCATATGCACAGGCATTTGTACTCACCAATGAGCCATGTGTTGCCATGCTTCCCAGCTTCCAGTTCCCGGTTTAAGGGTGACATTATGAATATGAAACTATCATGGGTGTACCCTGGATAGTTGGTATAGGCAGAGGTAATGATTCCCTTGGCATTGCATACAACCTGCACGTTGATCGAATGCCAGTGCTTGAGATTGCAATAGATGTGCTCAGTAGCCCTAGGTGGACGTAGGGCCACATGGGTGCAATCAATGGCAGCAAGCACTTTGGGGAAGTGTGCCACCCTGTAAAAGTCTGGGACCATGGCCTGCCTTTCTGCGGGTGTTCTGGGCATGTATATGTGCCTGTGGACTGAAGGGCATGCAGTCATGATTGACAACACCTAGTGTAGGCACCGTAACTGTGTGGCCTGTGAGACGCCCCCAAATATGGCAGTTGTCTGCTGAAGTGACCGAGTGGTCAAAAAATGCTGTACATTGAGCAATGTTTCCAAGGGGCTCAGTGCTTGGGAGCACAGAGTGGGTGATGTGAGGTCATCCTCCCACTCAGTGACCAGGTCTAGGATGATATGAGGTGGAAACCTATACCTGCCATAGACCTGGTCATCAGGCATCCCAAAAAGGCTGGTCCTGGGTAAAGAAATGTGGGGCCTGGCTATCCTCCTCCTCCTCCTGCGGTGTCCCACGATCACTACTGCAAGGAATGGTACATTCATCGTAGCTGTATAAGCACGTTTGTTGGTTGCACGCATTTTTATGCATTGGCTTTGGCGCGCGGGTGCGCTTAGCCTGATTTCGTGTTTCCGGGTGTGTGCGTCTTTTGCCACACGCTTGTGAGCCCTGTTCGATTCCATGAATATGTGTTGTTAGCGCGCGTGTGGGCGTTAGAAGGATTTTACTGCGGTGCTTCCCCCGTTACACACACATTTTCATGTGTTGCTCCCCATTTCACGTGTTCTGCCCTTTTTAGGTGTGTGCGCTGGAAGGCGTGCGCCTTCGCTGGCCATATCGCCAAGGCGTTCGTGGTGTCGCAGTGACATGGATCCACACGGATTCAACGCAGGTCTCAGTTAAGCCAGACGCAATGTGTTCCATGAATATGGAAATGGGCGCTTGTGCGTGAAAATACTTGCATGCGCCAGTTTTCGGTGCACATTTATTCCCTGTATTACCCTGTAAATTATATATGTTATATGTGTGTGTGTGTGTGTGTATTTGTAACGTGTTGGTGGGTGGTGGTTGATGTAGTTGGGGGTGTGATTGGTTCTCCACACACTGGCCTCTTGGGCCACCCTGCAGATCCTGGCCACGTCCCCTACCGTCCCCACCTCTTTGAGCTCGGCCACCTTTGCCTCCCTTACTGCTTGGTCCCCTCCCAACCATGGCACTGATGTTGTTGTGCGTATGGGAGTTGCAGTTAACAATTGTGCCGGGCAATTGGGTTGAAAAGGTTTGGGTACTAGATGGAATTCGTACCCTAGTGCTCTAGCAAGGCTGTCTGTGACCCATGGGGGAAGATGACGGGTCACGCAAAGCACAGCCACCCCTAACACAAAACCCTGGTAGACCACGTGCATGGCAAAATGAACCTGCACTACGCTGTGGCACCCAGAAACACAAAAATAAGCGTACACATTATACACGCAGCCTACAATGACCTCTGAAGGGGTACGTGACACACGGGGGCAACCACAGTTGGAAAATACGTGCGCGACTCACCGCCTGCCTGGAAAAAGAACGTGAAAAAGACGCGCATGTGCGCGTTGGCAACACCCCCGCCAAAGAAGAAATGAACGCTGTCTGAGGAAACAGGGAGTACGAACTGGAACCGTTGTGAAGTAATCACATGTGAACCGACAAGAAGTACAAGAATCACCCGCTCGCTCTCCACCTCTCCACAAAAAGTACATACAAGAAAATGGTGTCATACGCGTACATTTTAAGCCAGCCCACATGTGCAACATCACTTACGCGCGTTCGCTCTAAGGCCCTTTCCTCCAATAGCATGCTGACGTGCATTTTTCTCACATGCTGATTCACTATGAACCCGTGTTGTGGGAAACGCCCGCATGCGTAACGTCACAGACGCCCTTACGCACTAAGGGCCTTTCCTCGAATTACGCGCTGACGTGCACTTTTTTCACATGCCAAATCACTCTGTATCAAGCTGGCCACGCGAAAACACACAGAAGACCACGCTCCTGCCCAAAATGCCATTTTCCTGCCCCCAAGAGCCCCAAGCACGCTCCCACCTGCCATCTGCTGCTGCCTGCCTGCTTCCCACGTGCCCTGCTATTCTTTGCCTGTATGTCAGCCATCTGCAGGTGTCCAGTTGCTGTGTCCACCCCTGCTGGAACAGAAGACTCCTGACTGGGATACCATCGCTCCACAGCCCAGTCCCAGGACCCAGTTGCCCACCCATACCTGCCTCGGGGGTCGAGAGAGGCAGAGGGCCACCAGCTTCAGTGAGAAGGAAGTTGGTGTCCTGGTGGAGCAATTCCTGGGGCATTATGATGCCCTCTTCACACCATCGCACGCCGACAAGGAAGGACGGGAGAGGATCTGGGAGGACGTTGTGGTTGCCATCAACGCAGAGGGGGTGGCAACCCGTGACATCAAGCACGTCCGGAACTGCTGAGAGGACCTCAGGTCTAGGACCCTCAACAAGGCCCGGCACCTCGTGAAGGCAGAGGATGCAGAGGGGTGCCGGGTCCACCTGAGCAACATCCAGATGAGGGTCCTGGAACGCATAAGCCCAGCGCTCCACACCCAGATCCTTCGGAGGAAGACCCTTCTGGAGTTGAGTGGTAAGTGGCCATGCATTGCTGTGTGAAACATGGCATGTTGCTGTGTGCTGGTAGTCAGCTACTTGCCTGTATGTGTAACATAGGCCATGTATGGATGAGTGTGCGCCGGTAATGCGTGAATCACATGGATGGTGCATGTGTTCCAATGAGACATGGGAGCTGCATGCGGAATGCACACATGAATGCATGCCAGTCCCTGTTCTTGGACATGGGTGTGCGGTGAGAGATGGGTGCTGCTCTCCTGTACATGTATGGTGTGCATGTCTGTGTGTCTGAGAAGCATGTGTGTGACGTCGAAACGCCATGGATGCATGACACATTTCTGTGACGGTGTGTAGATCCACTCATGCACTCACTGTGTCTGTGGTGTCTGAGCCATGATGCATGACCCTCCGGTGATGTGTGTGCATGGGATCAGTAGGAGCCATAATGCATGTGAGTTTAGAGACAACATTTATGTTAATAGAGGCCCTTGTACATGGATGCTGATGTTGATTGCATACACCGTGCCTGTTTCTGCATGTATGTTGCCTGCATTGACCCATGTGTTGTGGAGGGACAGGATGGAAGTGACGTTTGACAGTGCCACTCATGTGTTATTGCTTCCTGTCTAGGGAACTATTGTACAGTACCCTGATGCTTGTGTTCTATGTCTCCCTCTACGCAGCGTTGAGTGAAGAAGAGGGCGGAGACGGCGCTGTGGAGCTAAGCGGCGGGGATGCCTCCACCGGGCAGTGACGCAAGGCCCAGCCATCCTCCCAGGAATTGCCATCATCCGGGAGGGAGGGGACTGGTGACGCGCCTGCCACTATGGCTGTAGCGGAAGGGCCGGGTGAGCCCCCACAGGGGCTTGCAATGGCGGAAGACGGTGCAGAGACATCCAGGTTGGTGGTCTCCACAGAGGAGGAGGAGCCCGCTATGAGCCGCACATGGGGCTTGGTGGGGGTAGTATCTCTGGTGCAAGTGGTGCAGTCCAGAGCCAGTGTCAGGAGGCAGAACAGGTCAACGCGGAGGGGCCTATGCATGTTGCTGGCACTGACCCTGTGGCTGCACCACCATGCACCAGCAGGGATGCCCTGTCCCAGGCCCGTCCGCAGGCAGGGGGGAGGCCCAGGTCATCTGGCTCTCCAGTACCTGCAGAAGAGGAGTCCCATGACTGTATGGGCTCCGTCCTGATTGGTGTCACGTTGCGCATGCGTTTCATTCGTGTTGGCATGCGTGCTTCCTGGGGGGAGCATGCACGCCATCACGAAGAGCTGCGTGGCAACGTGTCACAGTTGGGAGGGGCCATGGTCGGGGGGTTCCTACATGTGTTGCGCACTCTGGCAGACCTCTCCTCCTCTGTGGAGACTATGCGCCAGTCGTTCTCCCTGCCGTCTTCTGGCCCAGATTCCACCAGGGCCCCCTGTGGACCTGGCCTGACAAACACAGCCAGCTTAGTGGAGATCCCATCCCTGCCACAGTCAGGAGTCGGTGGTCCAGCAGGGGTGGACACCCCAACAACTGGTGACCAGCGGATGGAGAATGTGCAGGCATCATCAGACAGGGCACATGGACAGCAGCAGCAGCAGGCTCTAAGTGGAGCGATGATGGCTCGGGGCCATCAACATCAGAGGGGCAGGCATCGGCCAGAGGGCAGGAGGACGCTGGAATGGGAGTGTCTTTTGTGTGGTTGCGGTTGGGCCAGCGGATAGATGCGGAGCAGCAGCGGGCGGAAGAGGCACGGCTCACCATGGTCAGTGCAGAGTTCTCCATGCGTCGGGTGTTGAGGCGGGCTGAGTGCCTCGAGGCAACTCGCAGGGAGTTTGAACAGGCCATGAGTGCATCCCTGCGAGACCTCGGGCCAGGGAAGAGGCCCGCCTCCGGGACATCGACATGGAGTTCGATGATGCCCTGGCCCACAACATCACAGAGTGAGCCGCAGGACTTGCCTGCTGCCATTGTATAAAGTTAGATAGTGTTAGGTTTCCTTTCTTTTTTTTATTTTGGGACGCTTGGACAATGCCCCCTCGTTTTTGCATAAAGTTGTAAATTAGGTAGGGTTTTATATATAGGTTTCAGTTCATTTGTTGGGCTCATGGACCCTTGTTGCAATATTTGCACATATTTAGACCATGTTTTTTTTTTTCTTACATCATTCACCTTCACATCGATCAATGGATTTTTGGATTTTGGTTTCCTTTGGATTTACTTTGGTGGACAGGATTTTTGACAAACTTTATTTTGGATTCATTTGGATTGTGTCATCATTATTATTTCTTTTGTTTTGGACATGCCTTATTTTCTTGTTTATGATTATTTACATGCTTTGAATCATTTTTATTATGTTTGTGCACAATACATTTTGATTTCTTACTTCCATGTGTGGTAGTTGCTCTTTGGTTTACTGCATGTCACAATGTGGGTTTTCACAATCACTCGCACCCAGTGTGTGTGTTTGACAGACATGTGTAGATGTGCATATTTGACTTATGGTTGGTGAGAAGTAATAGGCCTTTCAGTGTGGGGTGGATGGGAAACTTGATTGTATCTAAAGACTGGGGTGGTGTGCAGTGGGATTTTGGTGGACATGAGGCCCATGAATGTGCATCTTTATGGCATGTTGGGTGGGGACCTGAGTCGGGGCCTGCTGCCAGGTGCACATCAATGCTGGGTGGGTGGGGTGCTGGGGGACATGAGTTGGGGCCTGCTGGCAGGTGCCTGTCAATGATGGGTAGATGGGGGTGCTGGGGGACATGAGTCGGGGCCTGACCCTCAATGCTGGGTGGGTGGGGGTGCTGGGGGACATGAGTCGGGGCCTGCTGGCAGGTGCCCGTCAATGCTGGGTGGATGGGGGTGCTGGGGGACATGAGTCCGGGCCTGCTGGCAGGTGCCCGGTAATGCTGGGTGGGTGGGGCTGCTGGGGGACATGAGTCGGTGCCTGCTGGCAGGTGCCCGTCAATACTGGGTGGATGGGGGTGCTGGGGGACATGAGTCGGGGCCTGCTGGCAGGTGCCCGTCAATGCTGGGTGGATAGGGGTGCTGGTGTTACGCTCACCTGGCTCCCACAGGGGCGTCGGTCGGACCCGGACAGCTGCGGTCTCCACCCACATGATGCGTAGTGCAGCGATGACTGAATGGATCTGCCCTCCTAATCTTGTCTGCTTAACCCGTAAAAATATTCTCCTGTCAGTGGAGAGATGGATTTAGACACTTGTGGATTCAAGTGATGGTACCCCCACAGTCCTCCCCAACTAATCACCTCCGAAATGCCCTCACAGCAATCTCACCTTATATTCTTGAAAGATGAGCTCTCCATCCTGCGTGGATTTGCAGGGGTGCGTCGATTCCAGTTACTTCACTGGTTTGAATGCTCGGGAGAGTTCTGGAGAGTATTGACTTGAGGTTCCTTTTGAGAACCAGTAAGTATTAAGTTCATAGAGTTCAATATGTCTGATGTTCACTCTTGTTCCCCCCTTCCTTTCTTGTCTTGCAGCTGGCTCATGAAAAGATGCTCTTGTGGCAGCTGGTGGTGCTCAGGTAAGAGTCTGTATTACCCGGTGCTGTCCGGTAAATGTTGCACGTGGAAAACGTGTTGTTTTGTCTCTCTTTACAGATGCGGCACGTGAAAATATGGAGAGTCACAAAAGGATGCCTCCGGTGGTAAATCAGGTAAGTCTATGGTGGTAAGAATTATATTTGTTGGTTCCCTCGGCTCACCTTGTGGTTTTCTTTTGTCTCCTAGGTGCCGAAGTTCGGCGAAGAAATGATGGAGGCAGCGCCGACCCGAAGGATGCTGTGAAGACTAATGAGTATGGCGCGGCGCTGCAGCTGGAGGTGCGGCGCGTGCATAAATGATGTTCTTTACAGGTCCGGAGACGAGATGGATCCAGAAACAGGTGTGGAATAGAAATATGTTTGTTTTCTAACCTTGTCCCTTTCTTTCCTCTTTGTTTTAGAAGCTCCGGATTCGAGGCGGGCGTGGCAGAAGACTGGATGCAGGCTGCAGGCACGGTGAGCGTTACGCTGCTGGATGCAGAATAACGCGAAGCGTGTATTGCTGGTCGGGCGTGGTTTAAATAGGCTCAAAAGTAGTCCCAGGTAAGAAGTCCCTAGAACCACACCCGACTAAAAAATAGTCCCTGTAGAAAAATAGTCCCTTTCAGGCTTCATGTTGGATTGGAGTCATTTGCAGCATGGTCTTCCTGAGGTAAGTAATTACTATGAGCCTAGCGCCTTAGGCGCCAGGACTGATTTCTACTATGAGCCTGGCGCCTAAGGCGCCAGGACTGAACCCAGATAGCCCCTAGCTGGGGCTGCTGAGGTTTTACTAAATGTCTAGATGCCTACTCCCGGGGCTGAGGACTTGGTCCGGATGCCTGGGGGTAGGCGTCATGACAGCTGGGGGACATGAGTCGGGGCCTGCTGGCATGTGCCCGTCAATGCTGGGTGGATGGGGATGCTGGGGGACATGAGTCGGGGCCTGCTGGCAGGTGCCCGTCAATGCTGGGTGGATGGGGTGCTGGAGGACATGAGTCGGGGCCTGACCCTCAATGCTGGGTGGGTGGGGGTGCTGGGGGACATGAGTTGGGGCCTGCTGGCAGGTGCCCATCAATGCTGGGTGGATGGGGGTGCTTGGGCACATGAGTCGGGCCTGCTGGCAGGTGCCCGTCAATGCTGGGTGGGTGGGGGTGCTGGGGGACATGAGTAGGGGCCTGCTGGCAGGTGCCCGTCAATGCTGGGTGAATGGGGGTGCTGGGGGACATGAGTCAGGGCCTGCTGGCAGGTGCCCGTCAATGCTGGGTGGATGAGGTGCTGGGGGACATGAGTCGGGGCTTGACCCTCAATGCTGGGTGGGTGGGGGTGCTGGGGGACATGAGTCGGGGCCTGCTGGCAGGTGCCCATCAATGCTGGGTGGGTGGGGGTGCTGGGGGACATGGGTCGGGCCTAATGGCAGGTGCCCGTCAATGCTGGGTGGATGGGGGTGCTGGGGCACATGAGTCGGGGCCTGCTGGCAGGTGCCCGTCAATGCTGGGTGGGTGGGAGTGCTGGGGGACATGAGTCGGGGCCTGCTGGCAGGTGCCCGTCAATGCTGGGTGAATGGGGGTGCTGGGGGACATGAGTCTGGGCCTGCTGGCAGGTGCCCGTCAATGCTGGGTGGATGAGGTGCTGGGGGACATGAGTCAGGGCCTGACCCTCAATGCTGGGTGGGTGGGGGTGCTGGGGGACATGAGTCGGGGCCTGCTGGCAGGTGCCCATCAATGCTGGGTGGGTGGGGGTGCTGGGGGACATGGGTCGGGCCTAATGGCAGGTGCCCGTCAATGCTGGGTGGATGGGGGTGCTGGGGGACATGTGTCAGTGCACACTTGTGCGTGGTGATATGTGGGCTGGCTGGGGGGCTTCGCCAGGGTGGATGGGATGCCTGTGGGGCATGGCCAGGGGTGCAGTGCATTCCCCTGTGTTTTGGTCTGCCTGCAGGCCCTGGGGAGGGGGGAGAGGGCACACCTGGGAGGACCCACACTGCCAATTTGTTCGGGCACCCCAGAAATACACGTACCCTGCTCGCACAAGGCCGATCGCATGTAAAATTTCCCGCGCACCCCCGAAATACATGTACCCCGCTCACACAAGGCCGATCACGTGTTAAACTTCCCACGCACCCCTGAAATACACATACCCCGCTTGCACAGGGCCTATCACGTGTGATTCTCCCCACGCACCCCCTAAATACACGTACCCCACTCGCACAGGGCCTATCGTGTGTGATTCTCCCAGCGCAGTGGGGTATGTGAATTCAGAGGGGTGCGCGGGGAGTTTTACAGACATTTTCATGGTTGGGGGGCTGTATGCTGGTCCACTGGGCTGTGCACCATGAACGGGATTTGTGCGCTGTTCATGGCGCACAGGGAGGGGATGGGGACATAACTGGTGCTGCTGCAGGGTCCCTGTGCCACTCTGCGCCACAGCTGGTTATGGATGTTAAAATCCATGAATACGCTGTGCGCAGAAATGTATTTTGGCGCATGCGGCTGGCGCAGGCTGCCACACATGCACACTGTGCGCCAGCCGCGTGCGCCACTTCTTTGCGCTGAATTCTATGAATTACACCCTTGGTCTGGTATTTCAGCAGATTTGTTTTGTTTTCTTTTTTGTATGTGTTTATTAGGACGTTGGTGTTTATGAGGTGTACCGTAATGTTTTCTGAAGGTACAGAATTTTCTAAGTCAACTTCAGTTCCAAAATATTTACGTTGGATATGCTCTATTTCCTGAAGCAGATCTTTGGCTGTTCCATGTAGGAGCATGTTATTTAAATTTAGCAGTTGTAGAACATGACTGTTGTTCATAGTATAGTAGATGCACAAGATGCCGTATAGTAGAATGGTGTGTTGCTAACATATTGACTGTGCACTGGACAGGAGTCCTTGGTTTGTAAAGTTTTCATTCACTTTTGTCTTTTAGTTTTATGTAGTGATTGAGGAATTGTCGTAAAGATGTAAAAGATTTTTGGCATATATTACACATTGAGCTGGATGTCCATTTATACACTGGACTTTTTTGGGTGAAAGGAACATTTGGCTGAAAGTTTTTTGTGGACTTTTTTTCTAGAAGGGTTTCTTTTGTCATAATGGTCTCTACAACCATTTCATACCCTCAACCATTATTGTCTATTTCAATTGTAATTTGTTGTTATTGTTTATATGCTCCGTCATTGATATATGCTTCTGTGCTGCTTGTGTGAATCCATTCACCATCACAGAAGTTTGAAAAGGTTTATATACTGACACTGCACATGTTTCAAAGTACTTTTTGTAATGTATTTATTCATTTAGTTAGTGGTTTCATTCTGTTTAAAATCAATATAAACAATTTTCTCTTTAGTAGAAAAGCGCTGTCAATTAGAACTTGCAGGATTAGTCTCTTGCGGTAGATATTAAGGGTAGATTGTGATTTTTCTGCTGTTTATAGAACATTGTGAGGAAATGTATGTAGGAACATTTTTGTAACATACATTTTTTGGATTGCTTTACCATAACTATGTTAACACTGGTAGATACAGGATTAGGTTCATTAGTAAATATTTTGTTAACTTTTAGTTTTTGTAAATGGGGCCTTAGATTTTTTTGTCGTGGCTGGTTTAGTTTTGTTGAGTGAGTTTACTAGCTCTTTTATTTTAATGCTTTCTATATATTGTTTTAGAGGTGAATGACTATATGGTCCAGGTTTATTCTTATCTGTTATATTTGTACTTTCTTTTCTACAGAGTTGCTTTTTAGTAGGACTGTTGTTATGTCTGTTGTGAAAAGAGAAAGTTTGATTTGGAAAGTTGTGCAATGTACACGCAAGTTATGGTGCATGGGTTTGTGAGTGTGATTACAGAGATTAATAGAGTGCTGTTTGATTTTGAGGTGGTATTTTAGGTGTGGTTGGGAAGATTGTGAGTGTATGAGTCTGCGGAGGGGTGTTGGTGCTGGGTTATTGAGTGAGGGAGTAGTGGCCAACATATTAAGGTGGCAGACACTAAGTGCCACGTAACAGTTGTCTACAGATCTATTTTATCTGCTTTTGCCTTCTTTTATGAAAAAGTGACACAGTGCTGCTGTACATATACATATGCATTTTGTTTACTTTCATCACTCTACTTGTAAAAAGAAACATTTTGAAACGCAGATCATTCTAATGGTTAGCTGCTTCATGTGAGCAGGTGATGAATGTCGCAATGCATGATGGCATTTGCTAGAGTGGTTAAAAAAGAAAATATGCTTATTGAGGAGCTTATTTCAGGGTACGTAGCAGGTACCCCCCCCTCTCTCTCTCTCTCTCTCTCTCTCATATATATATATATATATATATATATATATATATATATAAATCTGGGATACTATGCTTAGGTTATAGCGGACTAACCAAATCAAGACCAATCACCAATCACCATATCCCTAGGAAATATAATATGCATAGAACCCCAAGCAGCAACAAAAGCAGAGTGATGTCTTTTGTAAGCATAATTACTAGGAGTGAATACAAAAATGAGTTACATCTCTAATGTACCCCTTCCCCCTACTTCATTGTTTCTCAGATGATAGTGAAGATATTCGCAGTCTGATATGTACTCACAAGTTCTATACGTAGGATACGGAGTATAATGCTACAATTTGTAGGATGGTCAAACTGTAAAAATGGTAATATGCTTCATAAAATGGTTTTTGTAAAAGGAACATTATATTGAGATGTTTGTAGAAAGGTATCCTGACGACATTACCAAATGGTGTATTATTTGCTATGCACTCTGTATAAACAATGATACAAGTGTTGAAAGAGAGGAAGGGCTATTAAGAAAAATGTAAAATGAGTCCACTTTCTATGTTAACCTAAGGCAACGGGTAGTGACTATATAATGAAAGTTGAATGCAATAATCATGTGATCAAGCCACAAGGAGTGGAGAAACGTGTCAGGTTTTTTGCCTTCCTAACATTTTGCTGGGTAATGGCCAAATGATGAATTTTAACGAAATGATGGAATAAAGTAATTTTAAGGAACATATTGATTGGACTGTGATGTTTGTGGTGGAGTCTTCCCTTATTGGAAATTAGAGATCTGTATAGCTAGCTGGGAGTGCGATTTCCTTACACCAGTGCAAGGCCTGGTGGTTTCAAGATATATATATTTATATTTATATAGCGCGCAAACAGCCCAGGGGCAATGAGGCGCTGTTGCTTGCAAGAGCTTAGTTATAAAGGTACAGGAATGGTCGCAGTCTTTGCCAAATTGTGAATACGTGTATAAACAGGAATGCCACTAAATACAGCTACCCGCCTACACACAACCTAGGTGTGACTAGTTGCACCAAGTGTTAACAAATCATGTTGGTCTATAGATCCAAACAGGAAAAAAGAATAGAGATAAACATATTTTAATTAGTACATAAGAAAACTCGACACGTTAAAAAACAACAATGCATTTCTTTTATACAAAACATAAAAACATATTGTGAAAATCAGCATTTTTCCTAACCAGGAAGACAACAACTGCAATCGTCATTTTTAAACAGTGTTGTGGGGTTAGTACAAGTGTGATATTAACATTTCATATATCCTCAATTGTTATTATTATTTGTCCTTGACTCTGTGGACACAGAGACATGTGTTTCTGGGTCCTAGCAGATGTTATTGCAAGGAAACACTCTCTAGCTGTTGTTAGACTGCTATGAGACGTGTGCTGAACCCGTCTTCAGGACAATAAATTGTGAGGCCACAGGATAAATGTCAGGGGCGCAGTGATTAAACTAAAAACCAAAACACAAAAAATATAAAACTGTTGTTACAGATGTTGCACTTGGTCATTACATTACATTACAGCTTCTGCAGTTCATATGTTAAGTATTTGTGCTGTAAATATATATATATATATATATATATATATATATATATATATATATATATATAGTTATGGTTAAGTTGCTGTTTCCACAGGAAGAACACTTTTTGGGCAGCTTATAACTCCGCTCCCCCTGGACGAATCCTCACCAAACTTTGAAAAACAAGTATATTGCCCACTCTGAATTATTTTGCAAAGTTCGGTGATGTTTGGTCCAGGGGGGAACAGTTATAGGGGGGGTTCCAAAACGTCTTTTTTTCCCATAACTGAATGGGGGAAAAACTTTGCTCACGGCTACAGGTCAAATCGCTGGACGTATTTTCACGAACTTTGCCACAGGTATAGGGGCTTGGTCCAGAAAGTGTGCATTTGTAAATTTGGTGACAATCCATCCAGTATTTTCCTTTAAAATGACCAAAAAGTATGTCTAAAAAAATAGTGATATCTATGTCCACTCCGCGGTCACACTTCCCTGTTCGCTCTGCGGACAAGATAACGATTGGCTAATGAGCTCATTTCATGACCGCGGAAATGCGACGTCTCTGCCGATTGGCTTCTGCGAGACGTGTTCTGCGTAAGATTGTTTGGCTGCGCCTAACATCTTGGATCCGCTGATAGTGGAGCAACAACCAGCGTACACATGCTATGTTTATAAAACTCTTTTGCTGTGTCACAGAGCGTTGGTACAGGTTCAGACAGTAAGACATGTGTGATCAATGCATTTGTTCTGGGGGTCGGTCTTCACAATGTATTTTCTATGGCCACCTTGTACGCACAGACAATGAGGGGTGTAATAACAGTAGCATTTCAGTCCATGCAGTGCACAGGAACCTTGTTACTGTTGTAAGGGCACGCGTAGTGGTAGCGAGCATTGAAATTGAGTACATGCTGTAATTAAATTATTTTTTCCCTATGAGTGTGCTATTCATTTGTGCTATTCATTTGTGATGTCATCTTTGATTTCCTGGGTGTTAGTCTTAGCAGTGCACGGTGGTGGCAGAAGTTATGGTTGCTTAGCTTATTAGCTACATTGTTTAACAAAACGAATGTAAAAAGGAGCAATTGTAGTCTATCTTTAGATGTGCCATACATTGTATTTTGGGTTGTGTATCCTCACTTACGGTATTATATTGTCTGGCTGTTCAATGTTTGCCTATCTAGTTTATTGGTATGTATTTTCTATCTTTTCTTATTTTTTTAAGTTACTTTACATAAGTACATGCGTAGTGTTGTACTGTATTGATCATTTCAGTTGGATTGTAGTATAACACTTGAAGTCAGTTCCCCTTTGAACTGGAGCACTCTATTTGAACAGTTATTTGAAATGGTAGAGAGATGGCTTAATTTGTTGTGGCATTGTCTAGCTCTGTCTACAGACAGTGCAATTGGATGTTCGGATCTGTTGATACGTCCATAAAATGACATCCGTGCATCGACAACATCCACTCAGCGGGCGCAGAAGTCTGTCACAAGCACAAAAACAAGTTTATATTTATCATTGCTTTCTGTACTTGCTAATGAAAGTGTTTTCCAATAACTGGAAGCACATTTGGCACTATAACCCGTAACTGTTATGCAGACATTGCAGGCATAAGGTAATATTTTATCTACAATTTCAAAGGCACCACACCAAGATGGAAGAATGTTCTGCTCCTTGGTCTGATTCCTTTGAAAAGTGTACAGGTAAACATTGTCCCCTATTTCATACTCTTGCTTGGTGGTCTTTAGGTCATAATAGGTCTTCATTCCTTCAGCTGACTTTTCTAAATTGTGCTGAGCATAAGCAAATGCGTGTTCGATGTGCTTGTTTAAATGTTCAATGTACGTTTATCAGTGTTTGCTCCATAGTTCTATAGAGCAGATGTTGTGGTAACACAATTTATTATCCGGTCAAGAGCTCAAATGGAGACATCTTTGTTGCAGAAGATGGTGAAGACCTAATAGCCATCAGGACAGGTGGTAATCAGAGGTCCCAACTGCGTCCAGAGTCTGCCAAGAGCTTAAGATACACGCAATTGTCTTGTTATATCTCACTACCCCCTTTCTTGAGGCTGGGTGGTAGGCAATGTGGAGTTTTCTTTTCACCCCAAGAATCTCCCACATCTTCGCCATCACTTCACAGGTAAAATGACTTCCTCGGTCCAACACGATCCTTTGTGGCAGACCAAAACGAGAGAAGATGTGATTGATCATTAGTGCAGCAGCTGTCTCCGCCATACAATTCGTGGCTGGAAAACAATATGCCCACTTTGTAGGGGAGCTCTCTGTGTGAGTGAACTGGGTTGAAATTGGACACACACAAGAAAATCCTATAGGTATGTGTCAAGATCCTGGCCCATGTGTGGCCAGTAGGCAACCTCATGAAAGGTTTCTAATGGCATGTGAAACCCCCATATGACTGGCAGTGGCCATGTCATGGGTGTGGTGCAACATCACACTTCTTAATGGGGTGGATACCACCCACTGGTTACAGCCAGACAGGGCTCTCCTTACAAACAAACCATCTTGGATGTGCAAAATCTTGGAAAACTACATCAACACTCAGAGATCCTCTTGAACAGTACAATCCAACTCTGTTAGAGGAAAACTCATGGGGACTTCAATGTGTCGATAGCATTTCCTAATGATTGGGTCCTCTTTCTGTGCAGTGATCAAATCTGCATCTGGGGTTTCTATACTCCACTGGGCAATCGAGAGTTCACTATTCACATGAGTGTGTGACCTGTTGAAAGCAGCAACTTGGATAGTCCCCAGCCGGGATTCCGTGTATATTTGAAATCCCCCTGCAGGGCTCTGGTTTTAGCCAGTTGGTCAGCCGGATCGTTCCCAGTCTTATCTGGTCCCTCACTTTTGGAAAGACCTCTTATTCTGTTCCAATAGATAGTCATCTCATTGGAGGTCAGTAGATTGTAAATTGACGGGATCAATTTGGCATGCTTTAGGGAGATTCTTCTAGTTGATCAGGTGCTCCACGAACCCATTCCATAATCAGAGTCAGTGATTATGACCATTCCTCTGAATTGGTGGTGCACTGCAGTGAGGATGGCTGCAACCTGACTACTTCAGGATTTTATTTTATAACCAGCAGAGTGTTCCAAGGTATCATTCACCCATGAATTCCCAATGCCAGCCACCAGTTATTGTTTCCCGTTGTTGTCAAAATGGTAGTAACACCCATTCACATTTTTTTTAATTTATTTATAGACCTTGTGCCGGGAAGTTAAGTATCTCTCCATGTTGTAAGTGAAATGTGCTCTCCCTAGTACTGGACTTCTGCCAGCGACTTGAAAATATGACTGGTATTCTTATACGGTTGACATTTGTCATTTGTAGGTATAGTTGAAAAATGTTGTTACATCTCCCCGGAGTCAGTGGAGGGAAAACCATATACCACTTTCAATGCCTACACCGTTGCTGGCAGTGCCTTCTCGCAGGCATTGCATTTTTCCTCCACAGAGGACAAAGTCCTGCATGCATACAAGATGTCTTTGTTGACTTTGTTGTGCTTGTGAGACAACACCACTGCTAGGCAAGTTTCTGAGTCTCCAAGAAGAACTCCTTGTTCTTCATGGGGTAAGCCAAACAAGGAGCCTGGGAAAGGGTTCTTTTCAGTTGTTTAACTGCCTCTGCTTGTTCCTGACCCGACTCCCACTGGACTTCAGCCTTTAATACATGGACAAAGGGTTGAGCGACCTCTGCATAGTCTTCAATGAAATTCCAACTATAATTAGTGAGTCCATGAAAGCTTGTTAATTATGCCAGACTAGTAGAGTCTTTTAATTTCAATAAGGCATCCACCTTCTGCGCCTGGGAATTAAGATTCTCAGGGGTGATCGCATACCCTATGAAGTTCACTCGATCTTACACCACTGTGCTTTCTAAAAGGACAGTTTCGCTCCAGCTTTCTACATCTGGTTCAGAACATTGTAGATTTCTACTATATATTCCTCTAAAGGTGAGCTCCCGATCAGAACATCATCCACATAGGACAGGTTTCCCCTTTTGCCCAAGTCGAGCATGGCTTAATGTACAAAGATGTTGAACACATTGCCGGAGTTTATGTATCCAAACCAGGTTCAGGTCCACATGTACTGCTGCCCCAGATGTAAAGGCAAGCTTGTACTGGTCTTCCCCTACCCATGGGTACTGTCCAGTAGCTGTTGGTCAGGTGAATGGTGGTTTACACCTTTGACCCTTGGATCTGAACCAGTCCCTGATCAATGTAAGGAAGGTTCCATCTTGACATGTGGACCCATTTTTTCAACTCCCTCATGTCTGCACATAGTCTACATTGGCTGTTTGGTCTGAGTGTCCCCAGTACTGGGTTGTTGAAGGTACTGTGGATCAGCAAATTATCCCGCAGGATTGTAAATTCCTAATAATCTCTGTGAGTGATTCAATGGACGTGAGAGGTAACCGGTATTATTTCAAAAACAATGGAGCCATCTTGGGGTCACTAGGAATGGTGGTTGAATGAATGGATGTGCGTCCTCAGTCATATGAGTCCATTGAAAAGATATCTTGGAATTCCAGGAAGGCCTGTTTTAGCTTTTGTCATTTCTCCTCTGTCTCACAGGTATCAGCAAGATTGATCCTTTCCTCGACCATCTGCTTGAAACCTGGAAAGACTTCAGGCTTAGCAATTTTAACAGTATTCTTCAGTTGGGTGGAGAGATCTCTTTTGATGATGTAGACCTGGACAGGGCGTTCGAGGTAGGGCTCCTCGACTCTGAACACTACCTCCATCCTCCTAATGTCACAGGTCACCTGACCCACCCCATAAGAAATTCCCCCCATGCCTAGTAAACTGCTTTTCTGGAGGGATACCGTCCCTGATGTCGAAGCAGTCTTTTGGGATTGGTCCCATGATTTCATTACCTAACTCAATAGAATAATTTGGGCATCAACCGCCATTCCAATAAAGGTGTCTGCACCCAAAGTGATACTACGAAGGTTGCAGTTATGCACCAATATTTGAATGATGTTGTGCTCTAGGTCTACTAGAGGTACCGGATTTAAATACAAACCTTGTTGTTGGAGAAGGGTATTTAAATTTATATAGGCGCCCTGATGTTTGAGGTTCTGTCCTCACTTAATTTTGAGGGGAATAGTGAATTGTTGCACCTGCAATTGAGCTCACCACAACGCTCTTTTAGTGTTGTCAAATCCCATGGGGTTACCTCGAGTCGTAACCAGGCTATATTATTAATTAGGTCCAAATTGATTGCGAATCGGTTGAGAATGTCACTTCCCAAATAAAAGGCAGAAAGGGACATGTCTCACGACCCAACAATTATGCTCAATGCTTTTGTTACCAATGGAATTTTTTAGCATACACCTGCTAGGCAAGAGATGCTTGGAATTCAGGGTTTCCAGTCTTACTTTGCATTTGTCAATCAATTTAAATGTGGGAATGGCCTGATCTTTTTGGAGTTTCCTGAATAATTTTTCATTGATGAAGTCCATTCCATTGTTCAGGCCTACTCCCCCCCCTCATTTAATTCAATGGGGGAAAAAACAACTGTGTGTCCTTTTTCTGAAAGTCCCTCCGACTTAAGGGCCTCATCACGAGTTGGGCTGTAGTTCTTAAATGCAGTGATAACAGTATTACGGTTGCATTTAAGGGCTGGCCCTATCACGAGTTGGATGCTAAATCGGCTGTTTTACCTACAGCTTTCTTCTGGAGGTGAAAATCCCTGCTTTCAAGGGTATTATAACCGGCTGTATTAGCCTGCAGTATTAGCACCGAAAATTCCCCATTGGATCAAATGGACCCAATCAGGAATGGGGATTTACCGTTAAGGCCCAACCCGTGATCCGGTGATATTACCACCGGACCGGTCGGTGCTAGAGCTATTAAAGTCAGCGGTATTACAGCTGGGAATACAGCCCAACTCGTGATGAGGCCCTTTGGGCGGATTCTTCCGTACATTGATTCACAGGACTCATGTTTTTTTCTGATTTTGGACTGGTGAAAAAATGTCAGGGTGTCCCCTTCCAGTGTTGATTGCCACTTAAAACTGGGATGAAGGGTGATTTTCAAGAATAGAGAAGGGTTCCCATCACCAGTTTGAACTCCTGCAAAGATGACAGTGATGTCTGGGACCTGGTTATTCCGGAAATGGAATTCTACATTCTCAGAACGTTCATCAATTAACTGACAGGTACCATTCATGCATACAAAGTTGGTACTCATTTTTAATTTTAGGGGTCGGCTATTCTGGGTCCAGAGGATCTTGTTTACACAGTTGATCAGAGGTATTAACCTCCTCAAGATATTCTTCTCCAGTAAACTAGGTGCGCCCTCTTGAGTCATGACTATCACCAGATGTTTTACTTGGTGACAACCAATTTCTATTTCCAGATCCGCTGTGCCTTCGATTGAAATATCACTCCCATCGGAATGTTGGAGTTGTCCAGGAAGTTGTGTGATGGGAATTTGGTGCCACCCTGCAGCCCCCGTCCTGAGTTCAGTTGGTCAAAGGCCTTTGTGGGCAGGAGGGTGGCTCGGGATCCAGTGTCCACCAGAGCTGATAATTCACACTGACGCTGTACTTTGACCGGTGAATAAAATTAGCCTTCTTTCTCCTCCAAGTTGCAAAGAAAGTGTGAGTTATTTGAAAGCCTGGTTGTAATGTTCTTAATATTTAACTCTGGCACTGTTTGAACTTGGGCAATTTTCTGTGGTGGTGTTCTGGAATCTGTAAAGAAAACTTTGCAACTTGCAATGGGATTCGTTGGGAAATCCTCCTTTTCCTCAGCACCTTTATCAGGCGACAATTCTCAGAACATGTTTGGAGTCAGGACACCCCCTCAATTTCAATTGTGTCTGGCACACATTTTGGGGGTTGAATTTCTTGCTCTGTGTTGGTCTCCATATTTACCATGTCCTATTCAAGTTCTTTTGGGACACATTTTTCTTTTGGAAGGGTCATCCTGTTCCTGAAAGAAAAGATTTCCTTACCTGAATCCACCGGGGATTCTTCTCTTTGAAAGGGAATGATCTGGAGCTTCTGCACAAAGTGGGTTCCCTTTTGACTTCTACTTACTCTCTGTTCTTTAGGTTCAATCTTTTTGGGGGTAGAATATTCATATTCAGGCTCCAAGGTTTCCTGGGGTTTTGGCGGGAAAGGAAGCTTCCTCTAAGTCTTGGCATTTGCCTTCCACCCAGGCCCCCTTCTCAGGAACCTGTTGGTTGTCATAATTTTCCTTCAGTCATTTCCCCCTCAGGACATCAGACCCGGGAGTTGGGGGTTCTGGCCAGCAGGTTCCAATTATGGGTTCGACTGATCCCTCCTCATGCAACGCAGATCATTAGTCGGTTGATGGACCTGTTGCTCCAGTTTTGAAACTTTTCTGAGTTGTAAGGAGGGCTCTGGTCATAATTCTGCACTCCCGGAAAGGGTAACTGTCCTTCTCAAGGAGTAGTTTGCGTATTGGTATTTTCCCCCATAATTTTCCATCCTCTGCTTTGCTGAGGGCAGTTTGGAGGGAAGTTGGGTCACCATTATTGTACCCCACCTAACTACCATTTGATTGGGCTGGGTCAGAGGGTCTCCTCTGCCTTTTATTCTCTTGTTGGCAGAAGGAATAATTTTAGGCCCCCCCATCTCCAGATCCAATGAAGGGGTAGTTTTCACCTTTGCCACCTTTGCAGCGGCAGGTATAGTAATGGGTTTAGGGGTTTATTGTACGCTCAGTGGGCTTCTGGACCGTGTAGATCATGCTTGCCTCTTCAATCACCCAATCCAGAGTCGTGTGCCCACGAAAATCCTACACCAGCTGAGTCATGATGTATTTGGGAGTGCATGGAAGTAGATAGTCACAAACGTCCTACTATTGGTGTTCACGCATCGGATGTCTGTGCAAATGCTCGTTTTAAATCCTGCACAAATTCCCTAGACACATGGTCTTCCCCACATGGCAATTTATATGGTTACTTACTGACCACTTGTGGATTCCGGTGGGTCAAAAAAATGTCAATATGGCTGCCATATAGGTTGACCATCTGTAGGGATTCTGATCCCTCTGCCCTGTAAAGAAGGGAGAATGTCCACGTGACAAATCCATACAATTCAGATTATTTTTTTAATCCAAATGATGTCTTCATTTGCTCATAAAGCTCTAAGTGCTGCCATACTAAATATTTAGCATTCTTGTGATAGGGAGTCATGAAGCTCTTTATGGCCTTTATCTGTCAAATTGGGTCTTTAACAAGACCCTTCTTCTGTTTGGCAGCCTTCCTTTTCCTCTGCACCTCAGTCCACTCACCTTTTGACTCAGAGTTGCTACTGTTTGTAGTCCATTCTCCATCCTCTATGCGGTCCCGATCTCAGTGAGATTGGAAATGCCTCCCGGAGTCACAGGGTCTGGACTTCTCTCAACTATGGCACTGTGAACACTCAGGGTCATTTCTCCTGTAGTCAGCTTTTTCTGCAGGAGTGCACCCATTTGCCTAATCCCTCCATCTAGGGAGGTGGGGGGAATCCCCACCCCCTAGATGTGCAGAGGTTTTCAGAATGCTCTTCCTAGGCTGAAGCTTTGGATCTTCTCTTTCTACCAAGCAGACTAAGTAGGTTCTATTTAAATTTATTTTCTGCCAGTACAAACTCCCGGATTTTCTCATCAAAGGAGTCATCATGGTCAGAAGTACTCACAGTGGTATTTTGGATTTCCCTGGTCACACTGGCCCAGCCACCTTCCTTTATGCTTGGTAAAGATGAATATTCATCAATATCAAATAAATACTGGCCTTCAGTTGGGCTAGTCTTGGGTGTGTCCAGCTGTCTCATGTTTCCCAGTTCTAGACAAGTGGTGTGAATGAGGTTAGTTGCTGTTGCGACATTTCAAGTTGTCCCAAGCTGGCATGAGGTCCCTGGTAGAGAGTGTATCACTGTTTTATCAGTGGGTGCTTTTGCATACCCTGACTGGTCAGGGTTCCTCAATGCCTGTTTGTATTTTCAATTTGACTTGTCAAACTCTCACACCTGCTTCTCTCTGTCTTGATTTCCCTATGTATTCAGAGAGCTGGCTTTTAAACTCTGAGACCAAGGCCAGTGCAGCCTTGAGCACCCTGCACTGAGCCATGACTCGATATTTCATTGTTGTAATTCCTCCTGAAATGCTTCATTTTCTTTCTGGGCGTCCTGTATGATGCGTGCTTATTCCAGGCACTTGTCTTTCAAGAGACTGATCTCTTTCTCCAACCCACACCTACAATTTGCTGCTTCTAATTGCTTCACACACACCCTGAGTTCCATGTTTTCTTCTGTAATTTTGGTCGGCTCCTGAGAGTCTGAGGATTCCTTTTCTGCATCATGGTCTTTTACCAGCTGCAAATTCAGTTGATTCTTAATTTTTACATTCTGACGCATTTCATCAAACACCTGTTGAGAGTCCATCTGTTTGATGATAAACTGACTATTTTCCTTCTATAATTGCCTGATTTGTTGTTTGAGGGCCATAATATCTGTCATGATCCCAGTAAATGAGCACAGTTCCCATTCAGGCATACAGAAGAAGCAAGGGACATCACATCAGTCAGCAGGTCAACAGTGGGTACCAGCCTGGCACAAATGGCATATGTACCATTCATAGCATGTGCAACCATAGGCCCTCATAGTGCTTACAGTGGTTTTCATACACTAAACATGGCCACTGCTAGGTCCATTGATAACTTACAGTACACTCTATACCTATTGCAGAGAGAGCTACTTAAGCCTTGCCTCTGCTGGAGGGCTCACTTCGTGTCTGCTCCGCTAACAGCGGGTAACGCTACTGGCATCTCTCCTCACAGAACCTGTCAAAGGAGAAAAACAGAGACATTAGTTTTCACAGAAAAACAACAGAATTCCATAGTATTTGAAAAGACTTACCGAACCAAAGTATTTCCGAACCATTTCTTCAGTCAGCTGCTTTTGTTCGTAGCCACAGCATCTACTGTCAGAAGTTCCCTCACAGCTGCAGCATCTTCTTCAGTCTTTGTTCGCTGTCACAGTACCTTCATACAGAAGTTTCCTCAGCAGACTATGCATCTTCCGAAGGTATTTCTTCTTCAGCTTTCCGAAAACCTGCAAACAAAAGGTATTTCATTAACGAACAAACTTAATAGAAATAAGAAAGAAGAAGTTTATCTAAGTTACGTACCTGAAGTTTCTTTAAGTTTTCACTGCTAAGTTTTGACCACGCTCTTCCCTGAAGGCTGCAATTACTCTGCATAGACGAACTTACGCTTGTTAAACGTTTCTTCATCCCGAGTAATTTTGCAATCATTCTGCAGCCACTAACCTTTCCGAAATCCAAGAACCTGCAAGATTACGTGAAAATATTAGAAAGAGATATCTCTCCAACGTAGGGACTATTCAGAATCTAACAAACTATAAGATTTTCACCAAATACCTACCCAAGACAACTCTAGAAAAACAAGGACATTATAAAGACAAGAGTCCATTGAACACCGCAGCCTTCCAAGTTCAAAGTTCGTCATTCCAACGCGCCCCAGTAGAATACAGGATGGAGAGCTCCACAAAACCTAAACACAGATGAGAATGGAGGGATTACCAAAGGCACACTGCTATACAGTAATTTCTCAGAAAAATAGATATCATAGTAGTTCTATTGTTATTATTGTCATTTACACAGAAAAGGAATCCTAAAAGTGTCCAAGTAAAAGATCCACTGGCTGAGAAGGCATTATGCTCCCGAGGAGTCCAGGCAAGCGTTACAATATCATCTAACTGGGCTGTATTATAAATAGTCTGGTCATTTACCTTATGTTACAGTGTGCTCAAATTTTCCACACACTTTTTATGTACATCCTGCAGTGCAGAAAAATGCCTTCCATGCCCTGCGCTCTCTTGTTGCTGTATTTTGAGCTCATTTTGAGTTGCTCAAGGAGATTGTCTAGTTTTATTTCTATAAATTGGCACTGATGTGCGTTATCTTCTAACTGTTTCAAATATTACTGGGTCTCTTACAAAACCAAAGTCTGATTCCGCACACAGGCCTAACTCTTTTGGATTTTTTCTTCCACTAACTACATTCAATTACACTACCTGCTTTTTTATCACAAAAAAGAGTTGTAAAATAACAAGTCTGGCAAGCTTTTCTCAATAGACAAAGAGATAGCAACAGTTGTTTCATAAGGTAAAATTTTACATTTTCAGGAATGGCTTTTCAGGAATGGAATCCCAACAACTTCTAGATGTGTGCATGGATTATTACGAGGTTATGCTCTGCGCATAAAAGCAGAGGTCAACATTATGGTTTTCTCAAACTTGAAAGGTACCTCATGACCTCCCTGTAAAATCAAAGATTCTAGCTTCCCAATTACAGATTGGCCTTGTTTTCAAATCCTGACCAAACACGTTTTGTTAACGAGAGGATTTAATTGCTAATAAACCTCTTTTGCTAGCTTCATCTCAAGATGAGCACGCTGCCAAAAAGATGGGTGGCCATGACACATGATTTTGAGAAAGCCTTTGACTATTTAATTTAGGGCTTCATGAGACTATAAACTAGCATGATCTTGCAGAAAAAAACTGTATTTCAAAAGCCGATGCCTTTCTAATGCCTACATATTTATATATTCAGTTTATAGGGCTCTCTATCTCCTGAAAAGGTATATTGGAGTTAGTCCATCATTGAAAAATGAAGTACTTGTAATCAGAGGCAGAGTTTTTGAAGTATTTTCTTACTCCAATGCAAGATGATTGTTGGTACAATAGAAGGCAGTGCATGCCATTAGCCACTATGTCAGACATTGTGATGGCTAGGTGCATTCACCAATCAATGATATGCTTAGTGCAAATATCTGAAGAGAATGTACAATTATCCTACAGGTGGGTTCTTTGTGATAAGAGCCATCCAAAGCTACTCTTTTTGTTGAGACCTTCTCATCTTACCTTATTTTCCTTAAGATACGGACACTAGGAAAGGCATTTTCGAGTTTCCTTATTTAAATGCCATGTAATTTGAGCCCTTTCCGGATATTAAGGAATGGGTGATAATGTTATATCAATAGGAATGTGGCCTTAGAATGTTTGTGTCAGATAACTCTGACAACATTGTGGTCCATGTGTTTGATTCCAAATACTCATCTCATCACTTTATTGAGTTACATAGGAATTACCCAAGTGCTCCATGCTATATGTTCAACACAAATAACAGCACAATCATGATTTGTACATAGTTGTGTACATTAGTTTATTGGCGACATTCAGTCAATGAATTTCTGGTCAGGCCTTAACATTTATCCTATAATAATTAAAGCCCAGTAACTATAATTTTATGAAATTAAACACTCAGGTTTTGCAACTGTATTTAGTATAATGGAGCCTTAGTAATAGCTAAACATTCTTATGACTAGAGCTGGTAAGCCCACACCGACCCTCACCTTTGTTGTGTTGACCAAATATATGAACGGTCAATTCTTCCCCTCTAATTTGGTTACTGCAAAATATACAAATGTATTTTACACTCTAATGGATAAGTGATTGCACTATGAAACTGTCACTATACACCGCACCTCGATATTCACATTTCTTAAGGAGCCTAATGCATCAGGACTTTATAGAGCTTTGAATGGACATGACAAGCATCATTATGAGCAAGGTCAGTGAAAACATGGATTCAACGCTGTTAAAACTTATTATGAATATTGGCCTAAGCCAATTCGCACTGCATGTAAAACCGTGTAGCAAAGTTCCGATTTTTTTGGTTAACTTCGCCTCCATTTTAAGACTCATCCGCCATTTTGATTTTAACTCATGTTCCATGTTCTAAAATGGTGGACTATGTTTTCGTCTTGCAGTCGAGCTGAACAACCTTGAGTTCTGTTAATGTTTAGGTTGACCTAGAGCCGACTGTTTAAGCTATGCAAAGAATCCTTGTGCTTCATACAAACTGCCATTCAAGTGTTGTCTGTGCTCCTAAGCCTCATCCTTGTATAAACATTGAAACAATGTAGAGTAAATGTCGATTGTATGCCTTAGCTGAACTTCATTGTAGTGACTCTTGAAATAAGGCTTACAGCGGATGCGAGATCCTACAACATCATTGTATTTTCATGGAAATGTAAACCTGTATAATCCCTTGCATGATATTGGGCCTCATTACGACTCAGGCGGTAAGGGTTTTACGACGGCGTAAACAGCGCCGACCCTTACCGCCTGAGTACGAGGTCCCTTAGCGCCATGGCCATGCTTTTAGCAGGTGTTAAAATCCATGGCGCTAAGGGACCATGGAGTTAATTACGCCACCGTAATTTACGGTGGCGTAATTAACGCCTTCCCCACTCCCATTATGCCCTATGGGGCAAAAATGGGAATGGGGAAGGTAAATGGGGATTGGGGACTTACCGCCCCGCCAAGGTCGGAATGGGGCGGTAAGTCCGCCAACCACCATGGCGTAAACGTAGTTTACGCCATGGTGGTAAAGTCACGGCCCAGGCGGTAACTTACCGCCTGGGTCGTAATGAGGCCCATTGTAACATCTGTCATTTGAACTAACTCTAGCCCGTGAAATATTAACCTGAAGAGAGGCTGGACAATATTGTAGAAATCGTATATAAATATGTCTGTATTTAGATGTCCAGCACTCTCTCTCCTCACTGTGTCGGCAGGTACATACTGCGAGGAGTTGGGAGCCAGATAGCTATCTGTTTTGCTTTGTAAACTTTACAGTAGTAAAAGATACTTGTATCTTTTCAGCCTGTGATTGGTGTATTTCACTTGTTGTACTCAGGCTCGATATTTCTTTGTTCTTTCAACGCATCCTAAATGTGGAAACAGATTTGGGAGAAGACAACAGCAAAGTGTCTCATTCATATGTGACTTTAATCCACCTCTAATGCCCCTTTATTCAGCACTTAGGGGATGATTATGGGACAGGCACCATAGACGTTTCCCTTCCCCTCTTGTGATCGCTTCTACTTGACCAGTGACTTCACCTTGGCATCCAAATGAAGTAATCATTACCATTGCTCTATCCTTGTCCACAAAGATATCTTCGTTGGCAATGAGTGTCAATGATTTCCAATGAACTGTTTTATGATTGTTTGGAGATGATTATTGCAAGCTCTGAGGACCACGTTAAGAGCGGCTGACGGAATTAATGCCACCACTAAGTGTTACCAAGTTGGAACATTCACAGAATTGGACATTATATTTGAAAAGATCAACACAAACACAAGCATTTTGAATTGTATATATCTTTTTATGTGACACAGCACTGGGGCCTGCTTCTTATGTTAGTGCAGGAATCTGCATCTTTTGACTCTACAAATGTATTGGACTACATCTCCCTTCATCATGGGCCAGCCTGCACAAGGGTAAGGGGTCACATCAGTTGTGGTCTATAACATCATGCCGTGGATATCCAGTTTGCGGACCAAGCACTAAATCTTACATCTGTGGTGGGTGCTTAAGTACATCAGGTGCACGGCTTGTATTCATGTTGTCATTTCTTCTGAATGTACTTTACGATTCCTGAGCCGTGCATTATGGCACAAAGCATTTCTACACAGATCTCAGGAAAGGGTCATAGCATCGCATCTTGAATCGGGAATGTCTGAATGCACTGGGAACAAAGGAATTGTCCTATCACCTACCTGTGTGTGGGAACAACACACGAAGGAGTCCAAAACATAGGATTGCCTGTGAGAACAGCAACAGAATGCCTCGCTCGCTTCGGCAGCACACATACTAACATTTGAACGATACAGAGAAGATTAGCATGGCCCCTGCACAAGGATGACACGCACAAATATAATAATAATAAATAAATAACTTCAAAATATAGTGGTTACTTTTACTCTACGCAAGTCTTGTGCGGTATAAATTGCTACACAACAACATTCTTGCCTCTATAATAAAGATTTGCTGAGGAATCAAAAGAGCAGGACCCCCCTGCCAGCTGTTAGTATGTATAATCAAAGGTATGATAGGTTTACCAGATAATGCTCCTGTTCTTCATCAGATAAGAAATGCAGAATGCAATGCATTGCCTTCTCTCACAACAGATAACAATAGACAGGGTCCAATAATCTCTTTCCTCTCCACCGTGTCCCACTTACAGCACGCGGGGATCCTGATACTGTAGGCCGCAATAACAAAATATGGTAACCATGGGCACTTCTTTAAAATCCCCGAATGACCTTCATCTGTGCTGGAATCGGAATAACAAGTGAGTTCAGAGACCAAGCGGCAGACAATCACATTGAAATGTCGTACTTGCGGCAAGGCACATTGATGCTCCGATAGTCTCTTTCTGCTTTAGTTTCAGTTTCTACTGTTTGTGGATTACGTTTTGAAACCGTATGGCTTTGTGTTACTTAAACAATAACATGAAATAAAATGCAATTAACATGAAACCAACAAAATAAGTCGCTGGATAAGAATACTCTTAAATCATTTGCAACAAACACCCAATGCATTAGTATATTGTAAAATAAAATAATAAAACAACATGGTTTTGGAGGTCTAGGGGTATAGAGAGGGAACTGTTTACACTGGGCCTCATTCCGAGTACGGCGCTAACCAATGGCGCTATTAACGCCTTGGTTGACGCCGTACCCGGACCGGCAGCGCCTTGGTGGATGGCGGAATCACCGCCCCATTCCAAGGTTGGCGGGCGGTAATTCCCCATTCACCAAGGCTCTTCCCCATTCCCGAATGAGCCCCCATAGGGCTCAATGGGAATGGCGAAGATGCAAATAACGGTGACCGTTCATTACGGTCACCGTTATTGGCTTGGAGGCCCCTCAAAGCAGGCGTTAAGGGCGAGGGCGCATAGGGGAACTCAGAGTATGGCGGTAAGGGATTACCGCCACCGGTCTCGTTACCGGTGGCGGCTATCCCTTACCGCCATACTCGGAATGAGGTCCACTGTCTCTCCATAAAACAAGCACTCAGATTTATTCCCTAGGTCATCGAAGAGATGAAGTTATTTTCAGCTCCAATCATTCATAAGCCTCAGCCGTATACGAGGGCGACATGTTGTTTAACTGTGCTTATTTATTTATTTGTATGTGTTTTGTTTGCACACTTGGAAACAAAACCTACAGAATACTTTTAAACAATGTCAATTGAAAAGAGGGATTGGAGGAGGTGATAGCGGGAACTTGTTAACACTTGGCAAATGATAATACATCACAATGTAACCTGGGCAAACCTCATGCATGGATAACACTGTTTCTTTCGAATGCTATGCCATCGATAAAGTTGATAGGTGCAGTTAGTTAGGATTGACAATGGGAAAAAAAAGAGAATACACCACCCTGAGTCGCTCAACGAGGAAGCAGGTTTCATTTGAGGCAAAAAGGTTCATCATGTGTTGCCAGATACTACAAATCTCAATGACAAGTAGTGTTTTAACTATAACATGATGCACATTAGGGTAACCTCAGTTATTGCAATATAGTCTCAGATGTTCCCTAATCCTTGTGAATGATCCATGAAGGCTCTGCACAATACCATGTTGCAAAAGTGCACACGGATGACACTCCATGTCCTATGAGGACAGAAGGTGCCTATTTACATCTGATTGACACGAGGTTACTTCATATACATATTTATCAGTTGCACAATCTATTACCACTATTCGGATAACTGTTGAATTATTGATCTCCTTTACAATACTTCTATAGAACTTCATAAATGTACTTCAGTTGATACTCCTGGGCCCTGCACTAATAGCCCATGCGCCGCTCCTAATTGTTTCCATCCTCTTCTCTCCTCTCTGTGGGTTACACTGTTTTTCATGCAAAACAGTGTTTCTATTTTGTCAAAGAAGGGCTTTAAAAAATCCCACCACTCCAATGTATAGTTCAGGGATTTAATTGACAAAGAAATAAGGTGTTTCCATGTTTAGTTAGTTAAACTGCTATTGATGCACACTAGTGTGCTTCCCTCCCTCATCTTCCTGCGTGCCCTCACTTCCCTAATCCAGGCATCTTCCGTGTAGTAACTAACGATAGGTAACCCTAATATCTAAGAACTAGATAATGTGAGGGCGCATAGGTCCTAGTCCTATCTGCATGACTCCCTGGGAGGTTATTGTAAGGGCTTCCCTATCATAACACTCCGCATGCCAGGTTGTGAGATTTTGTTTTCTCAATATTGTGCCTTTAACAGGTACCCATCTCCTCTAACTCTTCCTGCATGTGCTTCCTCTCATTCCTTTAACTGAATGTACTGTTCCTACACTACATCTCGTTCTTGTATTGCCCCCTCCCTCTTTCTCTCCCTCTTGCTTCTTTTCTTGTCTCACCCTGCTCTTTTCGTCAGTCCCTCCATTGCTCACGCACTCTCTTCTCTCCTCCCTTCTCCCCTATATTCTCCCTACACCCCTCTCCTCACCTTTCTCCTCTCTCCTCTACCCTGGCTCATCTTTTCTCTCCCTTCTCTCCTTCCCTCTCACGCAACCCACCAAACACTCACAGCCCCACTCTCACTATCTTGTGCCATTCTCTGTCACTATCAACACCGTGCATGCAGGATTATTTGGCACAATCAAATGAACGCTTTGTTCCACCATCCTACCTACTCCTGGTCTCTCTGTCTACCCCCTCTTCACCTGACCTTACACAAACACTCCTTTATCTGCTCTTTGTGTGCTGATCTTTTATAACCCTTAGTTTCTGTTCATATCCTTTGCCTTCCATTCCATTGGTCTGCCACTCCACCTGGCACTACGGGTAATCTATGGCTAGAGTTTGGAGTTGAGCAACTTCTTTAGGGTTTGTGCACATCGGTAGGGACTTTGGGGCTCCGTGCATCCTATTAACTAACCCCTTAGTAGTTTTGCACATGGCTTGAGGTCTGGCATATCGATGTGACTATCCCACTGGTGGGTCAGCCAAATGTTTGGTGTTTTGAATGTCCCTCTGGCTGTCTCATTGAGGCCCAACCCTCTCTATAGTGTTAGTGGGGGAGGAATATTCCTGTGAATGCCCCTACCTTAGTATAAGAACTCAGTAAGGCTGGTCTGGGTACCCTCCACACATCCTCGGGGTCTAGCCTCCACAAGCTTGGAGTGGCCCACAGCTCTTTTGACATTTACAGCATTGGTTCTCAACATTAGGCACGGGAACATTGTAACAATACATTCTATAAATCGTAGTACCATCCTTTCCCATATGATTTCTCAATTCTAACCATGAGTAAGTGCTAAAAGTATTTTGTTCAATAGTTTCCCATGCTTATTGAATGACGTGTAACACTGCATGTTTGATAATCACCAGCAGTTAAACCCCTTAGTAAAAGAGAGCTATTTCTCCTAGGACCAAAAATGAACAAAATATTGTCTCAGGCATGTCTAAATGCCCCCACACATCCATCTATGTGGGATGTATAGTAATTGTCCTTTTCACAAATGATCGCAGGAAAATTTACCTTCTGCACAACTGATCGTAAAATGAAGGTCAATTAGGACATACATGCAGGGGGAAACCCCCTGCAACACCCACTCAATCCGAAACCCCCTGCATTCCCCTTCCCAATCCCATTATATTATTTATTACCCCAAACCCACCCCACACATATATATAAAAAGTAAAATAAAGGTAAAGGTCAATTGTGTAGAAGGTCAATTAGGACCACTATTATTAGGTCAATTAGGATAAAAGGTCAATTATAAAAGGTCAATTTGGGTAATACCTTTATTTGGTACTATTTGGAATGTGTAACATTCCTCAAATAACAATTAAGACAATACCTAGGTTTTCTCTGGCAATCTGATTTAAGTATTAATACCAAGGTTAATGAAACTGGTAAATCAGCGTTCTACGAGCTTTGTTTCTACAAAGAAGTTCTTGCCCTAATTGGACAACAATTATTATCCTTGTCTTGTTTGGGCTTTCATAAACTCCAAGTTGGATTACTGTAACTTGCTATATATTATAATTCCTGAATGTCACCTTTCTCGCTGGCAGAAGATCCCAAATGTGGCACTTAGGCTGATATTTCATCTCTCTTGATTTGATATGTAACATCTCCTCGCCAATCCCTCCACTGGTTACTGACTCATTAGAGAATTTCATGTATGGTACTCTGCCTTGTTTTTAAATGTATACATAGCTTGGCAACCATTTATTTGGAAAGTAGGAACGTCAGCAGTATTCCCCAGTCCGCACTCCACATTCAACTAATAGGGAGCTCATCTGTCTCCCTTGTACTAATTTGAAGTTGTAAGGGGACAGCAGATTTGCAGTGGCAGGTTCCTACCTTTGGAATTCATTTCCAATGACTTTGCTTTTGTAGAACGACTATCTTACATTTCATATATCCCTCATAAGATATTTGTTCGGCTAATGTGTGTGGCTATCATTGTTGCATGTGCCTTGATACCGTTTATTCTGCCTGTGATGCGGTATAAATGCTGTGGTGCGGTATAAATGCATCTGAAGATTAGAAATGATCTGGGATGGGACCAAGCAATAATAGATAAGACATTGCTGCCTGATACTGGAGAAAAGGAAGAGAAGAAAACCATAGAATCCACAACCACAAGGGTACTAGGTGGAGTAGAAGACACAGACTGGTCTAAGGAAGGTCTAATGCCATGTAGGTAAGAACAAATGTGCATAGTCATTAGGATTGTGAGTGGAACTTAATGAAGGATTAAACGCAGATATAGAAAGGACTTTATTAAACAGCCACGATAGTGGCTGTGTAGTTATGGTTAAGTTGCTGTTTCCATAGGAAGAACACTTTTTGGGCGGCCTATAACTTTGCTCCCCCTGGACGAATCCTCACCAAACTTTGCAAAAAAAGTATATGGGCCACTCTGAATTATTGCAAAGTTTCATGATGTTTGGTTCAGGGGGGGAAAAGTTATACGGGGGGTCCCAAAACGTCTTTTGTTTCCCATAGACTGAAAGGGGGAAAAACTTTGCGCATACCTACAGGCCAAACCGCTGGACGGATTTTCACCAAATTTGCGGCAGGGGCTTGCTCCCGAAACCGTGCTTTTGTAAATTTGGTGATAATCCATCCAGTAGTTTTATTTAAAACGAACAAAAAGTAGGTCTAAAAAAATTAGTGATATCTATGTCCACTCCGCTGTCACACTTCCCAGTTCGCTCCACGGACAAGATAACGATTGGCTAAGGGGCTGGCGTCATGACCGCAGACTCGCGACGTCTCCGCCGATTGGCTGGAGTGAGGCATGATGTGCGTCAGATTATTTGGATGCGCCCGACATCTCGGATCTGCCGACAGCGCGGCAGCGACCAGAGGGGAAATGCGGTTTTGGAAACTGTTTTGGTGTGTCAGAGTGCGTGGGGAGGTTCAGAGAGTAAGAGATGGGTGACATACTGTATTTGTTTAGGCGGCAGGTGTTAATGACGTATTCCATATGCCCGCCTTGTCCGGGATGTTTGTAAGTACTGAAAATGAGGGGTATCATAAGAATAGTACTTCAGTCTGTGGTGTGCGCAGGCAACTTGAAACTGTTCTAAGGACACGTGTGGTGTTAGCGATTATTAAAATTGAGTACATGCCGTAGTTAAATTTTTTGTTTCTATAGGTGTGCTATTGATTTATACAGCGCCATGGGTGTTATATGTGGCGGTGGTTGTGGCCAGGGCCTAAAGTCTTGGGTGCATGGCCGTAGGCCGTAGGCCATACTCCCAAGACGCTAGGACCTGGCCACAACCACCGCAGCATATCACAGCAATAGATACACTCGTGGTATCAAACATCAATCAGGTGGTTGTGGGGAGGGCCTACAGTCTTGGTTGCATGGCCGAAGGCCATGCACCCAAGAACAAAGTTATAAGAACTGGAGTTATAAGCCAACATGGGTTTTATACAGTGCGGTGGTTGTGGGCAGGCCGTAGAGTTTTGGGTGCATGGCTGCAGGATGTAGACCATACACCCAAGAGTGTAGACCCTGCCTACAATCACTGCAGCATATCACATTCATACATCACACCCATACAATCGATTATGTATCTGGTAGGTGTGGGCAGGGCCTAGAGTCCTGGGTGCAAATTGAGTACATGCTACAGTTAAAATGATTTATTCTATGGGTGTGCTAATGATTTATAAGCCACCATGTGTGTAATATGCTGTGGTGGTTGTAGCCAGGGCCTAGAGTCTTGGGTGCATGTCTGTAGGCCGTAGGCCGTAGGGCATCCTTCCAAAATTCTAGGCCCTGGCCACAACCACTGCAGCATATGACAGCAATGGATACACCCGTAGCATTGGTTATCGATCAGATGGTTGTGGGGAGCGTGTACAGTCTTGGGGAATTACCGGTCCCGCCAACCTTGGAATGGACTGGTTATTGCTCCATTCACCAGGGCGGAATCGAAACCAGTTTGGAGGCAGCCATGCCACAAATAGCGGCGTGGTTACCTCCAAACTCGGAATGAGGCCCATGGTGTTTTCCACTTCTGTCATAGCTAATTCTCCCTCATTCACTATTAGTGGCTGTCCTAGTGGTTCTTGACTATCTGTTACAGAAGGTTGACTCTGGTATAGAATATTTCTTCTCCTCTGCAAGCTGTCCATATAGCTACTGTGCAATTTCTCTTAGAATTAAATCTAGAGACAACTGAACCCGCAGACTAACGTGGTCTAAATCGATCCAATAATTTGTTCAATGATAATAATTCTGAGCTAACTTGTTTTCCAGCATACGTTCCAAGTTGTGGGCTTTGCGAGTGCAGACACTGTGTAAGAATTTAGAGACAGAAATTGCATAGGACCTTGAATTGTGTTTGAATTTTTATGACTTCTAAGACGTTTTAGACTTCAAAATGTAAAAATGTAAAATTTGCTTTCATTTGTGTAATTTGATGTATTGAAACGATGACATGTCTGATGTAATATTTATAACATGTTTTTTTCTATTTGTTGTTGATTATGTGTGATATTGAAAGGTTGATTTATCAACCAAACAATTAAATAAAAATAAAAAAAAGTTTGACTACTGTTGGAAGTGTCCTTATCTAGTTGGGCCTGAAGTTCTTCTTCGTGTTGCTGTTCATTGTGCAACACATTTTTTGTACTGGGTAAAGTTCACATTGGTGATAGTGCTTTCATTTGCTTTGAAAGCATCTTCATAGCAGTCATAGTTATCTAGTATCTCTTCCTCTTTTCTCCATGGTTTAAAAAGCTGTAGCAGGGACATGTAATATAGTTCATTCTGTTAAGGAGTTTTTAATGACAATATGACATGATTAATTAAGCTTTGGTAAGTTTCACTAAGCTGCCTTCACAATCTGTCAATCTATATCTACCTTTGCTTTCACCGGGTTTTATATTATTTTTGTATGCAGCAAAGTTTTGTGCTATGTGTTATAGAGACATGGGGCCTCATTACACGGAAGGCGGTAACCATGGATTGTGGGGGCGGTAATTTCCCATTCACCATGGCACTTCCCCATTCTCATTTTGGCCCCCATAGGGCTCAATAGGAATGGGGAAGGCGGTAAATACGGTACCGCAAATTGCGGTACCGTAATTACCTCCAAGGTCCCTTTGCGGGTCCCGTCCTTAACGGCTGGTAAAACCAGCCGTTAAGGTAGGGACCTGTAACGCTCACCTGATTCTCGCAGAGGCGCCGGTCTTGACTGGGCGACTGCCGTATCTTCAAAAGTGATGTGTAGCACCCGGTTGGCTCTTTGGGCTGGACCTCTGTGCACTGTATGCCTGACTCGAAGAGTAAGATGTCTGCAGATAGAAAATATGGGATTAATGAACTGGGGTTATTGGGGTGTCCCTATCTCTTCCTTTTCTCCTCTCCTGTAGAACCCCAAAGGTTAACGCTCTCACCTTAGGTAAGTGAACGCCGAGCTCTCCATCTGCCTCGGGGCAGGGTGCTGTAACCAGTTTCTTCACTGGATAGGTAGCGCAGGCCTCTTGACTTCAGAGGACTGCTGTCCGTCGTTTACTTCACGAACGGTGAGTTCCGAGTATTTCAAATGTCTTTAAAAGTCTTTTGTAATGCTGTCTCTTATTTTGCAGGGTTCCGGTGATGGCGGTTGACTGGCTGAAGTGAGTTGAGGATGGACCCGTATGCGGAATAGAAGCGCCTGGAAGCGCGTAAGTAAGCGCTTGTTGCTTGCTTCACGATGCGCACTAACTGTCCTTTTATTTTGCAGGTACCAGTTCGGAGTTGCTGAAGGATGCCGGGATGCCCACTGAGTTCGGCGTGGATGGAGTAATGGCATGTGAGTATTTAACGTTACCCAATGTCTTTAAACGCACCTTCTTTTGTCTTACAGATGCGGGATGCAGCGCCGAAGGCCTCCGGAGTGTGCGAAGAGTTGGTAAGCTTTTGTCTTTCAGATGCCGGAATGCAGTGCGATGACCTCCGGAGCGTGTGAAGAGTAGGTAAGCCTTTGTCTTTCAGATGCAGGAATGCTGCGCGAGGCGTTGATGACAGCCGATGGACCAGGTAAGAGCTGCGCTGTCACTGAAGACCGTAGTGCTAACCTGTTCTTTCTTGTCTTTATAGATGTTGCTGAAGACTGGATTCAGGATGGTAAGCCTTTTTCCTTTAGGCCCAGGATCAGATGCAGAAGACACGATGAGCGTTCTGCTGCAGAGGATGCAGAATAACGCAAAGCAAGATTCATCCATCGGTTGTGGTTTAAATAGCCTCCTGTAGTGCTTAGGTTTCTCCTTCCACAGCCACGCCTAGGTAAGAAAAGAGTTCCTGCTTTCCAGAAGAGTTCCAGTGTTCTGAATCTAGGGAGTGGCTCCTGCTCCACCCAACAGGAAAAGTAGTCCCAAACAGAAGAGGATCAGGGGTTCAACTGGCAGGTAAGTAAGCAGCATGGTCTGCTGCAGGTAAGTCCACCCAAGCATTATGAGCCCGGCGCTTGCAGCGCTGGTACTGGGCATATTTATGAGCCTGGCGCCACTGGCGACAGGACAGGGTCCAAAAGGTCCCAATTGGGACTGGCTGGCACTCGGAACCTGGGTTATGGGTCTGCTTCCAAGGGAGTTGGGTAAGTCCTGGCCTTTTGGAAGCAGAGATCATGACAGTACCCCCCCTCAAGGCCCCTCCCAAACCGGGCTTCCCCGGGGGTTTTGGATTTCATCATGTTTGATGAAATCTTTTGATTAGACGAGGAGCGTGGACATATTCTGCAGATTCCCAGGATCTTTCTTGAGGGCCGTAGCCTTTCCAGTCAATTAGGTAAAATAGCTTAGATTTGGAGATCTTGGAGTCCAGGATGCTTTTGACTTCAAACTCGAGTTCTCCATCAACTAGGATAGGTTTTGGGGATTTAGTTAGTCGGGTTTGAGGTTGCACAGGTTTTAAAAGAGAGACGTGGAGGACCGGATGTATCTTCATGTGAGGGGGCAAGTCAAACTGGACCGCTACTGGGTTTACTATGGTAGTGATGGAATAGGGACCAAGGTATCTTGGGTTGAATGTGCGTGGTCCTTTTAGAGGTAGATATTTGGTGGATAACCAGACTTGATCTCCTACTTGATATTGGGGGGCTTCCTTCCGATGTTGATCTGCTCCTTTCTTGTATTGTTCCTTAGCCCTTTGAAGGTGAGAAACGGCTTCCTTAAAAGCTTGGGTGATTGTAGAGTGCAGGTAGTCTACTGCTGGTGTTCCAAGATCTTGGGGTGGATCCAACTCTGAGGTTCGAGGGTGACAGCCGTATAAAAGGTTTTCCCAGTTCCTGAGTGGACAGAGTTGTTGTAGGCATATTCGGCTATCCAAAGGATATCTTTCCAAGTTTTTTCAGTTTGTTGCAGCATGCAGCGTAAATACTGCTCCAGAGTTTAATTGGTCCTCTCGGTTTGTCCGTCGGTTTGAGGGTGGTGACTGGTCGATAATCTCACATCAATTTGAGCCGACCGACAACAACTTCGCCAAAAATGAGAAATAAATTGACTACCTTGATCCGAAATTAGCACTGAAGGAAAACCGTGCAGTCGGACGATGTTTTCGAGAAATTCTCGGGCCAGAATTGTTGCTGTTGGCAAGCCTTTGAGTGGAATGAAATGCGCCATCTTGGAGAATAAGTCCACGATTACCAGGATCGTATTGTATCCGGAGCATGGAGGTAGGTCGGTGATGAAGTCCATAGAAAGCGTATGCCAAGGGCGAGGTGGGATGTCAATAGGGCGTAAGAGGCCGGCTGGTCTTTCCTTTTGACTCTTGTTTTGGGCGCATACTCCACAGGACATTATAAAGTCTCTGATATCTTTTTTCCAAGACGGCCACCAGAGGTAGCGCTTGATCTTTTCTGAGGTTTTGGCCATACCGGGATGTCCTTCCATTAGAGACTCGTGATAACAAGAGATCACCTTTTTCTGTAAATCTGTGCTGGGCAGGTATAATCGTTCTTGGAAATACAATAAGTTGTCCTTTACTGCAAAGTCCTTTCCCTGCAGATGCCAATTTTGTATTTCTGCTGGAGTTATAAGTTGCCTGGTTTTATCCTTAATTTCCTCTATGGATTGTGTGGTTATTACACCCAAAATTCTTTGTTCGGGAATGATAGGTACAGGTTTAGGGTTGGTCAAGTGTTCCTCCACTCCCATCCGAAAAAGGGCATCAGCTTTACCGTTTTTTGTACCAGGTCGATAGGTAATTATGAAGTCAAACTCGGCAAAGAATAGTGCCCAACGGAGTTGTCTAGAGGATTGGGCTTTTGCGGTTTTCAAATATTGCAGGTTTCGGTGATCCGTAATCACAGTAACGGTGTGTCGGGCCCCCAGAAGATAATGCCGCCAAGCCTTAAAGGCAGACTTGATAGCCAGAAGTTCCTTATCAGTAATAGTGTAATTGATCTCGGGAGGCGAGAATTTGCGAGACCAGAATGCCACGGGATGTAACTGATTGGTTACTGGGTCCTTCTGTGCTAGAACTGCCCCCATGGCAAGGCTCGAAGCATCAGTTTCAACGATGTAGGGGAGTTCGGGGCGAGGATGTTTTAGAATTGGTGCAGAGATAAATTTTGTCTTCAAATTCTGGAAAGCTTGTTCCGCCTCGGTAGACCATTCAAAACGTTTGTTTTTCTTTAACAAGGCGGTGATGGGCTGGACTATTCGAGAGAATTCGGGGATAAACCTGCGGTAAAAGTTGGCGAAGCCTAACATGCTTTGAACCCCTTTTACGGAGGATGGTGATGGCCATTTGAGAATTGCATCGACCTTTCTTGAATCCATACGCACTCCGCTAGGTGATAATATGAATCCCAAGAATTCAACTTCAGTCACGTTGAAAACACATTTTTCCAACTTAGCGAAAAGTCTGTGTTGACGCAACCTCTCGAGGACCATTTTCACGTGTTTCCGATGTTCATATTCCGATGACGAATAAACAAGGATGTTGTCAATGTAAACGACAACACATACATCTATGAGTTCTCTGAGGACATCGTTCATAAAATATTGAAAGGCGGCCAGGGCATTGTAAAGTCCGAAGGGCATGACCTGATATTCAAATAGCCCATACTTGGTGCGGAAGGCCGTCTTCCATTCATCGCCCTCTTTTACTCGTACCAAGTGGTAGGCTCCTCTAAGATCCAGCTTTGTATATATGCATGCTCTTCTGACTTGGTCCAGGAGTTCAGGGATTAAAGGTAACGGATATCTATTCTTAACGGTGATCTGGTTCAGGGCGCGGTAATCTATACAAGTTCTAAGGTCCCCTTCTTTTTTTGGAACGAAGAACAAAGCTGAAGAAGCAGGGGACTTAGAAGGACGAATAAACCCATTCGCTAGGTATTGATCCAGGTATTGTCGGAGGTGAAGGTTCTCAGGCTCGGTGAGGGCATAAATTCTGCTACACGGAGGAGTAGATCCAGGTATCAGGTCTATCTGGCAGTCATAGGACCTATGAGGAGGTAGAGAGTTAGCCTGATCCTTCCGGAAAACATCTTGGCATTCTAGGTATTCGGGAGGTAACTGGGGAGTCTCCGAAGAAATTGCTGCTAGAGCAACACCAGGCGGAGGGTGACAAGTAGAGACACATTCAGGGAACTGAACCGTTCTTGCTCGCCAATCGATCCGAGGATTGTGTTTCTCTAACCAAGGTATCCCTAGAATAATCTGGAACTGAGGGGCCTTGAACACATCGAACATGATCTTCTCATGGTGTCCATCTTGACTTACTAGCGTCACTTTTTGAGTGGTATGCGTTACTGGTCCGGAGGCTATCTCCGTACCATCCACCGTAGTAATGACGTCCTTTACAGCCTTGGGACAAAGAGTTAGATTCATCCTCAAAACCATTTCATGATCCACATAATTGCCGATGGCACCGCTGTCGACGTAAGCTTCAATCGCATGTAATCGATCCGGATGATCAGCGCTAATGAGGACCATAGGTATCACGAAATGCGAGGTCAGGGAACTGGTTTTAACGCTCGGCAAGAGGACCTCTATTCTTGTCGGGCGAGGTTGTTTCCCTGCTCAGAGTTTGTGACCTTGGTAACTGCAGCTCCTACCGCCTTCTTGGCTGGTTTCACCGGACAGTCTCGAAGAAAGTGCCCTGTGTTTCCGCAATAGAGGCATAATTGCAACTGTTTTCTCCTTTCCCGCTCCTTTTGTGTTAGTGGTCCTTTCAGGCCCCCTATTTGCATGGGTTCCCCGGAGTCTACTCCTTTGGAAGGAGTTGGTGGTTTGGAAAATACTCGAGCATCAAACTTGGAACGATTGGCCTTCCTGTTCTGCAGTCTGTGATCTATTTGAACGACTAAGTCTATATAGTCCGAACAGTCTTGTGGGGGATTCACTACTTGGGCTAAAACGTCCTTGAGCTCTCCACGTAGACCTCTATAAAACAGCGTAATCCTTTTGTCCTCAGGCCATTGAGTTTCCACTATTAGTCTGTTGAAAGATGCAATATAAGCCAAAAGGTCTTCATTACCCTGTCGCAACGAAAGAAGCCCATTGTCCAAGGCCTGCCCCTGTGAATGTTTTGCGTACAGTTTTTCCATACTAAGCTGAAAAGCTTGAAAATCATGGAGAACCGGATCATCTTGATTAACTAGAGGGATCGACCAGTATGCCGCATTGCCACTAAGGTACGAAAGCACAAAAGCTACTTTAGCTTGATCAGTTGGAAAGGCTGCTGGCCGACATAAAAAATGCAACTGGCACTGATTGATAAATACTGCAAACCTCTTTGGGTCACCAGAAAATCGTTCGGGCGGAGCCAGAGGTACATTCCCAGGTAGGTTGATCTGTACTGGATTCATAGGGGATGTTGAAGGAAGATTTGCCCCTGATGCGGGTAACGGGGTCTGTCCGGCTTGTGTAGCAATTGTCTAGCAAGATCGTCTGTTCGCTCCTTGAAATTATTAGTTCCCTTCTTAGAGTATTTGTTTCCTGACGAGCTGCATGCACTTCTGCCCTTAGTTCCCCAAGTAAACGGGCTAGGTGGTCGGTATCCGAGGTTTCCATAGTGCCTGGGCGAGAGTTTTGCGGTAGGCTTTGCGTTCTGTAACGCTCACCTGATTCTCGCAGAGGCGCCGGTCTTGACTGGGCGACTGCCGTATCTTCAAAAGTGATGTGTAGCACCCGGTTGGCTCTTTGGGCTGGACCTCTGTGCACTGTATGCCTGACTCGAAGAGTAAGATGTCTGCAGATAGAAAATATGGGATTAATGAACTGGGGTTATTGGGGTGTCCCTATCTCTTCCTTTTCTCCTCTCCTGTAGAACCCCAAAGGTTAACGCTCTCACCTTAGGTAAGTGAACGCCGAGCTCTCCATCTTCCTCGGGGCAGGGTGCTGTAACCAGTTTCTTCACTGGATAGGTAGCGCAGGCCTCTTGACTTCAGAGGACTGCTGTCCGTCGTTTACTTCACGAACGGTGAGTTCCGAGTATTTCAAATGTCTTTAAAAGTCTTTTGTAATGCTGTCTCTTATTTTGCAGGGTTCCGGCGATGGCGGTTGACTGGCTGAAGTGAGTTGAGGATGGACCCGTATGCGGAATAGAAGCGCCTGGAAGCGCGTAAGTAAGCGCTTGTTGCTTGCTTCACGATGCGCACTAACTGTCCTTTTATTTTGCAGGTACCAGTTCGGAGCTGCTGAAGGATGCCGGGATGCCCACTGAGTTCGGCGTGGATGGAGTAATGGCAAGTGAGTATTTAACGTTACCCAATGTCTTTAAACGCACCTTCTTTTGTCTTACAGATGCGGGATGCAGCGCCGAAGGCCTCCGGAGCGTGCAAAGAGTTGGTAAGCTTTTGTCTTTCAGATGCCGGAATGCAGTGCGATGACCTCCGGAGTGCGTGAAGAGTAGGTAAGCCTTTGTCTTTCAGATGCATGAATGCTGCGCGAGGCGTTGATGACAGCCGATGGACCAGGTAAGAGCTGCGCTGTCACTGAAGACCGTAGTGCTAACCTGTTCTTTCTTGTCTTTATAGATGTTGCTGAAGACTGGATTCAGGATGGTAAGCCTTTTTCCTTTATGCCCAGGATCAGATGCAGAAGACACGATGAGCGTTCTGCTGCAGAGGATGCAGAATAACGCAAAGCAAGATTCATCCATCGGGTGTGGTTTAAATAGCCTCCTGTAGTGCTTAGATGTCTCCTTCCACAGCCACGCCTAGGTAAGAAAAGAGTTCCTGCTTTCCAGAAGAGTTCCAGTGTTCTGAATCTAGGGAGTGGCTCCTGCCCCACCCAACAGGAAAAGTAGTCCCAAACAGAAGAGGATCAGGGGTTCAACTGGCAGGTAAGTAAGCAGCATGGTCTGCTGCAGGTAAGTCCACCCAAGCATTATGAGCCCGGCGCTTGCAGCGCTGGGACTGGGCATATTTATGAGCCTGGCGCCACTGGCGCCAGGACAGGGTCCAAAAGGTCCCAATTGGGACTGGCTGGCACTCGGAACCTGCGTTATGGGTCTGCTTCCAAGGGAATTGGGTAAGTCCTGGCCTTTTGGAAGCAGAGATCATGACAGGACCCTCGAAGGGAGCTCGTAGTAAGGCGGTAGGGGATTACCGGTACTGGTACCCTTACTGGTACCGGTAATCCCTTACCGCCATCCATGTAATGAGGCCCATGGTTTACAAAGTGGTACTCCTATTCGGATAGTTGGCCTCATTACGAGTCCGGCAGTAACCGAGGTGGTGAAACCGCCTGGTTACCGCTGGACTCGTATAACATTCCGCCTCTGTGATTCCCGGAATTATCTGGGCATTACAACCCCAGTGACCCGGGAATTCCGGAGGCGGAATGGTGTAAATCCCCATTCCCATTGAGTCCCATAGGACTCAATGGGAATGGGGATCACGGAAACACTGGCACCATCTCGACCGAATATAAGGTCAGACTTCAGCCGGGCAGAAGAGACCAAGACGTATTGTCTCTTTCACTCACACTTTCGTAGTGTGCTCTTCTTTTCCAATGACATGGGACATTGTATTTTCAAGATGGTGTTCACATGCACAAATTACTAACCCACATCCCATGTCACAAATATTACTCTTTAGTGAATGTTTAACTATGTATGTGATTTTATGACATTTTGGTTTGTTATGCAAAGTAATTATGCAAAGTAACCCTTGAACCACTGCACAAAAAAAGTAAATAAACAGCTCACAATATAAAGCTAAATGAAAAATGAAAAATGTGTTATATATACTGTTTGAGTTATGTGTTTAGCACCAGCTAGCATGTTAGTTTGCTTAATGGTTGCCCAGAATGACATGTGCTCCCATTAGGGTCAACATAAATCAGTGTACTCCTAACTAGTTTCGTACACCCCTTAGACTCACAGAGGGGAGGACAACCCCCTTGTTACAGCGGTGTTTCCTCGTCCGCCTGCAGGCGGGCGGTGTTAAACCCGCCAGGTCAGACCTGGCGGGATTGACGCCTCCGCCTGCAGGAGTCGTGATCACCCGGTATAGAAACAATGGTGCCAGCGGGTTTACCGCCATGATTGTTTCAATACCGGGTGAATTGTAGTGAGGCCCAGTATGTTTCCAGTAAATTGTTTTTTAAAATGTCTTGGTGTTGGGATCATTACTGGCAATTGTTTATATATCCTCATATGATTTCAGAACTCTTTTTCTAGATTTAGCAGGACCGAGACTTAGCCATACTATGTTTTCTGATTTTCCATACAAAGCAGTTCTGGTTAAATGATCTGCCGCTTCATAGGCGCCACATTCTCTATGAGAGAGCATTTTTATGCCTAGGGTGTACAATTTCTGAGACAGGTCATTCCACAAGTTTTGAAGCTCTGTTTTTTCTGCTTTTGTTAAGTAGGCTGTAACATATTGTGCAACTGCAGTGGAATTGTCTGCAATGCACTGCACATCTATGTTTGCATTCCATAAGAGGGCAATGATTGCATTGTAATCATTGATATATTTTGATTCTTCTGTTCTTTTTATGTAATACGTGTTCTTAGGTGATTTACCTTTAACACTATGGCCCTCATTACGACCCTGGCGGATTTCGCGGTGCTAAATGCACCGCGAAGCACGGCGGAAAGCCGTCGATAGCGCCATGGGGGTTGGCGGATTTACCACCCCATGCCGACCTTGGCGGAGCGGTAAATCCCCAATCCCCATTTTACCCTTCCCCATTCTTGCCCCATAGGGTATAATGGGAGTGGGGAAGGAGTTAATTACGCCGCCGTAAAGTACGGCGGCGTAATTAACAACGAGGTCCCTTAGCGCCATGGTTTTCTCCGCCCGGCAAAACCAGGCGGAGAAAACCTCCATGGCGCTAAGGGAACTCGTAGTACGGCGGACGGGTCCGCCGCGATTAGCGCTGGCGGAAACCCACTCCGCCAGGGTCCTAATGAGGGCCTATGTCTAACTGAAGACATGCATTTGCTCACTTCACCTGTTTTTGTAACTGGTCTAGGGAAACCAAAGTAGCATTTGGTGTAGTATTACCCTTTGCATTTGTATTTGCAACGACAATATATGCCACATTTGTGTCTTTGAAATTGTACAATCTGTCCATGAAGGTCACTATGTGTCCGTTGTGAAGGGATTTCACAAGTGACATATTTTTGGATAAACTGCAAAACAGTGGCATCACTGTCCTGACCAAATTTAGGTGCACCTTTGATCCATAAAAACATGCGAATATATGGTGCTCCTCTGGCTTGGTATTCTTTTCTCCAAAAGAAGTGTTGCACTTCTCCGAGAGTAGGAACAGTTTTATCACAAATAAAGTATAGCATAGCAATGAAACGATGATGGAAATATCTTGACACATTAACAGGATCTAGAGAGCAAAGTTCTCCTGGTGTTAGTATATCTATGTTGGTTTTGTTGTTGTTTGCTATGCGTAGGAACTCATGTAAATCTTCCCATGCATACTCTGCACAACTTAATGTAACAAATCAAGTGGGTGGTCCAATATTTCTGATCATACAACGTACATCTCCGTGCCACCGGAACCAGTATTCTTTCATACCACCCATGCTTGCAAACAGATTTGTTATACTTGATTGTAAAACCTCATCTATTTCTTGCACTTTTTATATTAATTGCGTAGCTGAAATATTTTGAATGTGGGTTCCAGATTTCAATATGTGTGCAACTCCATAACATAGGGTTGCTGGTTCACTTTCAAAGAGTAGGTGGAATATGTATTCCACATTTTGTCTAAATCTGGGATCTTGAGAATACATTCGTAATGAGCGCCATTCTGATGCCGTAATCTGAGTGGGTCTATCATCGTTTCTTCCGCCTTTGACAGTAGGAAATAGCAGTGGAAAAGCACATGCTTCTATTCTTTTTTCCCATATGGTCATTGGTGACCCTTTGGTTTGTCGCATTTGATAAGTTTCTAGTGCATCATCTATGCTCTCATTAGAGTGCAATGGATGAATTGTGTAATGGTCCAAAAGAGTGGATACTGCCGCAGGATCCAGACGTTCAAATTGACCAGTTTCTGATGACTCTTTAATTTTTTCAGTTGTTTCCCTTAAGCTTTCTTCAATATTTATTTCTTTGTAGTATTTGTTATTGTCTTTCAGATATTGCAAGGCTTGTCTAACTTTATGTAAATCCACCAGTTGTTGGCAAATGTTTTTGTCTTTTGTTGGTACACCATTTATTAAGAATGCTTTATTGGACGTTGCACTCCGAGAGTGTGCACATTTTCTGTCAGATCTAATGGCAAATAAACTACTTTGCCACGAATGCCTTTCACCAATTCAGAGGGAGGTAACTTTGTGTTTTTGGTTGCAGGCGTATTATTGCTTGAAATTGGTAAACTGTTTGAATTATGATAATATCATACACATTGAGTTGTTTCAGGGGTTTTGGTAGTAGGAATAATTCCAAATTATTTGTGATAGCACGTGAAGGAGTTTGGTTGCTGTCCAGTTTTGTAGTGCAGTAACTGCAACATATTAGGGGTTCACTTATTTGGTATGTGTTTGCTGCTAAAAGGTAGAGAGCTATTCCAAACCATTTGGAATCTTCATTGTCTTCTATTTTTATATGTTACGTCTATAGTTTTGTGTTCCTTTTGTAAAACGTTCTGCGGCAACACACACACACATGGTTTGGTATTTCAGCCGATGTACATTTAAATGTTAGTATTTCTTTTTTGTATGTGTGGAATAGAAGGTTGCTATGTGCAGAATTGTTGCTAGTCTGTTCTAAAACTATTGCATTTTGTAAGTGGCTTACACTTCCAAAATATTTTCTCTGAATACGGTTGATGTCTTCTAGTAGGTATTTGGGTGTACCATGTAGAAGAGTGTTATTTAAATTGGCCAATTATAAAGCTGGACTTATAGCATAGTACAGTTTATACACTAGATTTCTTACACTTGAATGATGTATTGATATTCTTTTGATATCATGGAAGGTGCTTTTGCAAATAGGTCCTGCAATGCAGGCTAATGAATGTCCTTGTAGTCCTGTGTATTTGCGCACTGGACAGATATCCATATTTTGCAGCACTTTCATTTTGATTTTGTCTCTACCTTTCACATACAGAATTGAAGAACTGACGTAAAGATTTGAAAGATGTGTTAGGAATGTTACACATTAACTTGCACGGCCATTTGTATACTGGACGGTCTGGTTCCGTTGAATGGAGAGGTAATTCTGAGTTTTCAGGGGATACTTTTGTAAGCAGTGTTTCTTGTTCCATGATGGTATTATTGATTGTTCATACCCTCATCCACTGCTATGGATGGCAATTGTGTTTGTTTGATTTTGTTTGTATGCTTCTTCATTAAAATATGGTTCTGTGGTCGTTGTGTGACTCCATTCACCTCCACAAATATTTAAGAAGTTATTTTTGTTGACATTCTGTTTATTGAGAAGTTTCTTTTGTAGTTTAGTACTTAGTTTTGTTAGTGCTTTCATCCTATTTAACCCTAAAATAAATAACTTCCTTTTGAGAAGGATTGCACTGTCTACGAGAGCTTGTAGGATTCATTTTCTATGGTAGGTTTTAAGGGTTGAGGATGATTTTGCTCCTCTTCTTATTAGATTCTGAAGGACTCTGTTGTGAAAGATTTTTGCTAAAATACTTTTTTTACTATGGGTTCTTATTACTATATCAGGATTCATAGGAGCATTGTTAGCAGTACTGGTAGCCGATTTTTTGTAAAGCATTTTCTGTTTCGTGCCAAATTTTGATAGAGGAGCCAAGGTTTCGGTAGTTGAAGCTTCATTTGCTTTGGTAAATGACTGTATGAGCTGTTTTGTTCCAACATTCTCTACACACTTTGCTAGAGATGGATGCTTACTTTGGACAGTTTTATTTTCATTTGCTCTATTTCTGCGTTCCTTTCTACGGACTTGCTTTTTGGTAGTCATTCTTTGGGGTCTGTTGAAAAAAAAGAAGGCATGGTTTGGTCTGTTGTACAATGTATGTGTGCTGTGTGCATACGTGCATGAGTTTGATGGGAAGCTGTTTGTGGTGGTGTGTGAATGTGCATT